>NC_091289.1:65630514-66235930 GCF_032444005.1 Ranitomeya imitator | reverse complement strand
AAGACCTTGCCGTTTTTTGCAATTCTGACCAGTGTCCCTTTATGAGGTAATAACTCAGGAACGCTTCAACGGATCCTAGCGGTTCTGAGATTGTTTTTTCGTGACATATTGGGCTTCATGTTAGTGGTAAATTTAGGTCAATAAATTCTGCGTTTATTTGTGATAAACACGGAAATTTGGCGAAAATTTTGAAAATTTCGCAATTTTCACATTTTGAATTTTTATTCTGTTAAACCAGAGAGATATGTGACACAAAATAGTTAATAAATAACATTTCCCACATGTTTACTTTACATCAGCACAATTTTGGAAACAAAATTTTTTTTTGTTAGGAAGTTATAAGGGTTAAAATTTGACCAGCGATTTGTCATTTTTACAACGAAATTTACAAAACCATTTTTTTTAGGGACCACCTCACATTTGAAGTCAGTTTGAGGGGTCTATATGGCTGAAAATACCCAAAAGTGACACCATTCTAAAAACTGCACCCCTCAAGGTACTCAAAACCACATTCAAGAAGTTTATTAACCCTTCAGGTGCTTCACAGCAGCAGAAGCAACATGGAAGGAAAAAATGAACATTTAACTTTTTAGTCACAAAAATTATCTTTTAGCAACAATTTTTTTATTTTCCCAATGGTAAAAGGAGAAACTGAACCACGAAAGTTGTTGTCCAATTTGTCCTGAGTACGCTGATACCTCATATGTGGGGGTAAACCACTGTTTGGGCGCACGGCAGGGCTTGGAAGGGAAGGAGCGCCATTTGACTTTTTGAATCAAAAATTGGCTCCACTCTTTAGCGGACACCATGTCACGTTTGGAGAGCCCCCGTGTGCCTAAAAATTGGAGCTCCCCCACAAGTGACCCCATTTTGGAAACTAGACGCCCCAAGGAACTTATCTAGATGCATAGTGAGCACTTTGAACCCCCAGGTGCTTCACAAATTGATCCGTAAAAATGAAAAAGTACTTTTTTTTCACAAAAAAATTCTTTTAGCCTCAATTTTTTCATTTTCACATGGGCAACAGGATAAAATGGATCCTAAAATGTGTTGGGCAATTTCTCCTGAGTACACCAATACCTCACATGTGGGGGTAAACCACTGTTTGGGCACATGGTAAGGCTCGGAAGGGAAGGAGCGCCATTTGACTTTTTGAATGAAAAATTATTTCCATCGTTAGCGGACACCATGTCGCGTTTGGATAGCTCCTGTGTGCCTAAACATTGGCGCTCCCCCACAAGTGACCCCATTTTGGAAACTAGACCCCCCAAGGAACTTATTTAGATGCCTAGTGAGCACTTTAAACCCTCAGATGCTTCACAAATTGATCTGTAAAAATGAAAAAGTACTTTTTTTTCACAAAAAAATTATTTTCGCCTCAATTTTTTCATTTTCACATGGGCAGTAGGATAAAATGGATCATAAAATTTGTTGGGCAATTTCTCCCGAGTACGCCGATACCTCATATGTGGGGGTAAACCACTGTTTGGGCACACGGCAGGGCTCGGAAGGGAAGGCGCGCCATTTGACTTTTTGAATGGAAAATTAGCTCCAATTGTTAGCGGACACCATGTCGCGTTTGGAGAGCCCCCTGTGTGCCTAAACATTGGAGCTCCCCCACAAGTGACCCCATTTTGGAAACTAGACCCCCCAAGGAACTTATCTAGATGCATATTGAGCACTTTAAACCCCCAGGTGCTTCACAGAAGTTTATAACGCAGAGCCATGAAAATAAAAAATAATTTTTCTTTCCTCAAAAATGATTTTTAACCTGGAATTTCCTATTTTGCCAAGGATAATGGGAGAAATTGGACCCCAAATATTGTTGTCCAGTTTGTCCTGAGTACGCTGATACCCCATATGTGGGGGTAAACCACTGTTTGGGCGCACGGCAGGGCTCGGAAGGGATGGCACGCCATTTGGCTTTTTAAATGGAAAATTAGCTCCAATCATTAGCGGACACCATGTCACGTTTGGAGAGCCCCTGTGTGCTTAAACATTGGAGATCCCCCAGAAATGACACCATTTTGGAAACTAGACCCCCAAAGGAACTAATCTAGATGTGTGGTGAGGACTTTGAACCCCCAAGTGCTTCACAGAAGTTTATAACGCAGAGCCATGAAAATAAAAAAAAAAATTATTTTTTTAAAAATGATCTTTTAGCCTGCAATTTTTTATTTTCCCAAGGGTAACAGGAGAAATTTGACCCCAAAAGTTGTTGTCCAGTTTCTCCTGAGTACGCTGATACCCCATATCACTGTTTGGGCACATGCCGGGGCTCGGAAGTGAAGTAGTGACGTTTTGAAATGCAGACTTTGATGGAATGCTCTGTGGGCGTCACGTTGCGTTTGCAGAGCCCCTGATGTGGCTTAACAGTAGAAACCCCCCACAAGTGACCCCATTTTGGAAACTAGACCCCCAAAGGAACTTATCTAGATGTGTGGTGAGCACTTTGAACCCCCAAGTGCTTCATAGAAGTTTATAATGCAGAGCCGTGAAAATAATAAATACGTTTTCTTTCCTCAAAAATAATTATTTAGCCCAGAATTTTTTAATTTTCCCAAGGGTAACAGGAGAAATTTGACCCCAAAAGTTGTTGTCCAGTTTCTCCTGAGTACGGTGATACCCCATATGTGGGGGTAAACTACTGTTTGGGCACATGCCGGGGCTTGGAATTGAAGTAGTGACGTTTTGAAATGCAGACTTTGATGGAATGCTCTGCGGGCGTCACGTTGCGTTTGCAGAGCCCCTGATGTGCCTAAACAGTAGAAACCCCCCACAAGTGACCCCATTTTGGAAACTAGACCCTGAAAGGAACTTATCTAGATGTGTGGTGAGCACTTTGAACCCCCAAGTGCTTCATAGAAGTTTATAATGCAGAGCCGTGAAAATAATAAATACGTTTTCTTTCCTCAAAAATAATTATTTAGCCCAGAATTTTTTATTTTCCCAAGGGTTACAGGAGAAATTGGACCCCAAAAGTTGTTGTCCAGTTTCTCCTGAGTACGCTGATACCCCATATGTGGGGGTAAACCACTGTTTGGGCACACGTCGGGGCTCAGAAGGGAAGTAGTGACTTTTGAAATGCAGACTTTGATGGAATGGTCTGCGGGTGTCACGTTGCGTTTGCAGAGCCCCTGGTGTGCCTAAACAGTAGAGACCCCCCACAAGTGACCCCATTTTAGAAACTAGACCCCCCAAGGAACTTATCTAGATATGTGGTGAGCACTTTAAACCCCCAAGTGCTTCACAGACGTTTACAACGCAGAGCCGTGAAAATAAAAAATCATTTTTCTTTCCTCAAAAATTATGTTTTAGCAAGCATTTTTTTAGATTCACAAGGGTAACAGGAGAAATTGGACCCCAGTAATTGTTGCGCAGTTTGTCCTGAGTATGCTGGTACCCCATATGTGGGGGTAAACCACTGTTTGGGCACACGTCAGGGCTCGGAAGTGAGGGAGCACCATTTGACTTTTTGAATACGAGATTGGCTGGAATCAATGGTGGCGCCATGTTGCGTTTGGAGACCCCTGATGTGCCTAAACAGTGGTAACCCCTCAATTCTAACTCCAACACTAACCCCAACACACCCCTAACCCTAATCCCAACTGTAGCCATAACCCTAATCACAACCCTAACCCCAACACACCCCTAACCACAACCCTAACCCCAACACACCCCTAACCCTAATCCCAACTGTAGCCATAATCCTAATCACAACCCTAACCCCAACACACCCCTAACCACAACACTAACCCCAACACACCCCTAACCCTAACCACAACACTAATTCCAACCCTAACCCTAAGGCTATGTGCCCACGTTGCGGATTCGTGTGAGATATTTCCGCACCATTTTTGAAAAATCCGCGGGTAAAAGGCACTGTGTTTTACCTGTGGATTTTCCGCGGATTTCCAGTGTTTTTTGTGCGGATTTCACCTGCGGATTCCTATTGAGGAACAGGTGTAAAACGCTGCGGAATCCGCACAAAGAATTGACATGCTGCGGAAAATACAACGCAGCGTTTCCGCGCGGTATTTTCCGCACCATGGGCACAGCGGATTTGGTTTTTCATATGTTTACATGGTACTGTAAACCTGATGGAACACTGCTGCGGATCCTCAGCCAAATCCGCACCGTGTGCACATAGCCTAATTCTAAAGGTATGTGCACACGCTGCGGATCCGCAGCAGTTTCCCATGAGTGTACAGTTCAATGTAAACCTATGGGAAACAAAAATCGCTGTACACATGCTGCGGAAAAACTGCACGGAAACGCAGCGGTTTACATTCCGCAGCATGTCACTTCTTTGTGCGGATTCCGCAGCGGTTTTACAACTGCTCCAATAGAAAATCGCAATTGTAAAACCGCAGTGAAATGCGCAGAAAAAAACGCGGTAAATCCGCCATAAATCCGCAGCGGTTTAGCACTGCGGATTTATCAAATCCGCAGCGGAAAAATCCGCAGAGGACCAGAATACGTGTGCACATTCCTAACCCTAACCCTAGCCCTAACCCTAGCCCTACCCCTACCCCTAACCCTAACCCTACCCCTAACCCTACCCCTAACCCTAACCCTACCCCTACCCCTAACCTTAACCCTACCCCTAACCCTAACCCTACCCCTAACCCTAACCCTATTCTAACATTAGTGGAAAAAAAAAAAATTTCTTTATTTTTTTATTGTCCCTACCTATGGGGGTGACAAAGGGGGGGGGGGTCATTTATTATTTTTTTTATTTTGATCACTGAGATAGATTATATCTCAGTGATCAAAATGCACTTTGGAACGAATCTGCCGGCCGGCAGATTCGGCGGGCGCACTGCGCATGCGCCCGCCATTTTGGAAGATGGCGGCGCCCGGGAGAAGACGGACGGGACCACGGCTGGATCGGTAAGTATGATAGGGTGGGGGGGGACCACGGGGGGGGGGATCGGAGCACGGGGGGGGGGAATCGGAGCACGGGAGGGGTGGAACGGAGCGCGGGGGGCGTGGAACGGAGCACGGGGGGGCTGGAACGGAGCACGGGGGGGTGGAACGGAGCACGGGGGGGGGTGGATCGGAGTGCAGGGGGGGTGATTGGAGCACGGGGGGGTGATTGGAGCACGGGGGGAGCGGACACGAGCACGGGGGGGAGCGGAGCACTGGACGGAGGGGAGCCGGAGCAGTGTACCGGCCAGATCGGGGGGGTGGGGGGGCGATCGGAGGGGTGGGGTGGGGGCACACTAGTATTTCCAGCCATGGCCGATGATATTTCAGCATCGGCCATGGCTGGATTGTAATATTTCACCCGTTATAATGGGTGAAATATTACAAATCGCTCTGATTGGCAGTTTCACTTTCAACAGCCAATCAGAGCGATCGTAGCCACGAGGGGGTGAAGCCACCCCCCCTGGGCTAAACTACCACTCCCCCTGTCCCTGCAGATCGGGTGAAATGGGAGTTAACCCTTTCACCCGATCTGCAGGGACGCGATCTTTCCATGACGCCGCATAGGCGTCATGGGTCGGATTGGCACCGACTTTCATGACGCCTACGTGGCGTCAAAGGTCGGGAAGGGGTTAAGGGCACACTATACAATTCACTTGTGGGGACACAGTATTATAACCAGACATCTATTTTCAGCAAGCCAAGAAGAATAGATTTTTATCTATATGCTGACATTTGAATTTATGCATTTTTTTCTTCAGATGGGCCAAAGTTTGAAATGTTCTTTCATGCAAGATCACTGAACAATGACGTTTGCTGATATGCTGATTACACATTGTCCAGGCAAGCTGGTTTGTTGACTTTTAAAATAGAGGAGAAAAAACTACGCAAATAGATTAAATAATCAAATAATGTGACTTGATCTCGTCTCCATTCTTCACCTTTACCAGTTAATACTGAATGAAGGACACTTAATTATTAAAAGAGGTTATATGCCTATGTATAAGAGAAAGAGATTCAGCAAAGACATCAAAGAATGAAAAGGACCAGAGACAGGACAGCAGCCAAGACATCATGGCTCCATCACAAGGGACACAGTCTTATCATTCTACAGGATGCCAGCTTATGGGACCTCAGCCCCTGCTGGAAGACTACAGATCTGCTCCACTGGCCATCGCGAATCCATGGATATGTTTGGAGAAAGTCAGAATTGGGACCCGATGGTCACATGGCTCCATGGAGATATTCAGAGAAACCAGGTTGTGGCCCTCTTGTCAACTGGCCTTGTAGCTAAATAGACTATCATCTTCCAAAGCCTGTCATTACCTCCACTTTCAAAGATAATGAATAGAGGTGTTAGGTGTCGAGTTCCCACCTCTGTACAGGGGGAATCTCAAATCATTTCCGCTGCGGTCTCCCATTCTTCTCCAGCCGCAGTGAAGTCTGCCCAGCAAAGACGTTGGTCCCAGCATCTAGCTCAGGCTGATACTGGATGACTGGTTACTACTGCCCTTCCAGGCTCTGTCCTTGTAGCCAGCAATGTTCAGCAGCAAGCAGGTCTTTCTGGGACTAAGTCCTGCTTTTCCCATACTGAGCATGCCCAAGGGACGACCTCCCATTGGAGGTCAGGGGTCACATGCTCAGGTCCTGTTGCGGCTCTTATTGGTCCATCTGGAAGGTCTTGTACCACTTCCGCTATAAAAGGTTTGCATGGCCGCTCGGCCATGCGCTACTGTACATTTGTAAACGTGTGTTTGTTGATTTGTGAAAGTCATTCTTTAATCATCTCCTCCCTTGTGTATGACTGCTCGCGTAAGGTGGATGTCTGCTATCTAGCGCTCGGCTGAGCTATCAGCATTAAACATACGAAACAGCGTCTAATTGCTGTGACCGCCAGTGCAGCACTGTGCGCTATTAGAGCGCTTTCCTATCCCTAGTCTGGGTGGTTAGTGGCGTCCGTCAGAGCGGCACAGCGCACACTTTTGTGCATTTAAGTTATATTTTCAGTTACTCTGACACCCCAGTTGCCGTGTCGAGCGCAAGTGGTCTGAACGTACTCTAATCATGTGTCTTGGGATAGAGTCCTGAGACTCCTTGCTTGCGCTCTTGGTGCAGTACCGTGGCCCTGTGACGCAACGAGGTTTGCTTCCTTCACACTGGGTGAAGTTAACCCGTGTGTGTATCCACATTGTACCGCCATATAGTCCGTCATTCCTCAGCAGCAGGACCCATCTCTGCACGGTGGACCCCGGGCTGCTAACGCACCAATACCATCTCTCTTATAATTTGGTGCGTTCCGCTAGCCCTAACAAGAGGTGCACGATGAATGTGTGACACACTGCTTCATTCGTCTCCTATTGACACAAGTCCCCCATTCGGGTGATCAGTGAAGGTTCCAACAGTGGAGCCCAGACCAATCAAACGATTATCTCCTTTCTAATGTATAGGTAACAGCTTTGTTAGACTGGAAAACCCCTTTAAGCTAGTTAATGTTTTAAATTAGTGGTCCTGTTTTATAAAATTCATGGCAACTCCATTGGTGTCCCTGGTATCGAGATGTTGATAATTATGCTAAATAGACACACACCAGAGGGGAGCTGATTTTTCTTTCTTTTTGAGTCATCCCTGAGGCCGTTTATATTCTCCTTTAAATTTTTTATCAGGTTTTCCCTCCCTATTAATATTTATGTAAGGACTTGTAATAAGTGAGCGTGCTCATTACTACTCTTTACTTGCTTGAGCATCAGTGTGCTGGGGATTCTCATTACTCGGTGAGTATTTGAATGTTCAAGCTGGAGCTTAAGTCCTCACCCCTCATGTTTGGCACTTTGTAGACAACATGTGGTGATTGCTTGTCAATCACTGTAATCCCATACCCATCTTGATTGTGGCATTACTGTGATTTCCTGGCCGCATAGCGTCATCAGGTCTATATAAGACCCGTGACGCTATGGTCGGCACACTGTACCCCGGACTCAGGCAGCGTAGTGAGAGGAACTGGTGAGAAAGGGACAGAATTGTAAGTGCGTATTAGACAGGGATTCAACCACACTTATATTTCTGTGAAACACCGTACATTAACAGCCATTGACATCAATTTCTACAGAGTAGAAACACTATAATAGGCCTCTGACACACATTCTACAACAGGCAACCCACCAGATGAGGACCCAACTTGGAGTCTCCACATTCCAAAAAATAATTGCCACCACCACTAAAGTGGCCTCAATTTCTGCAGAGTAAAAACAGTATAATAGGCCTCTGACAAACCTACTACAGGCAACCACCTGATGGAGACCCAACTTGGAGTCTCCACATTTCAAAAAATAAATGTCACACACAATTAAAGTGGCATAAATTTCCCGAGAGTAGAAACAGAATAATAGGTGTCTGACAGACCTTCCACTACATGCAACTCGCCAAATGGAAACCCAACTTGGAGTCTCCACATTTCAAAAAATAAATGTCACACACAATTAAAGTGGCATAAATTTCCCAAGAGTAGAAACAGTATAATAGGCCTCTGACAGACCTTCCACTACATGCAACTCACCAGTTGGATACCCAACTATGAGTCACCATATTTAAAAAAATAATAGTCTCCACATTGAAAAAAAATATTTGAGACACACCACTAAAGTGGCATCAATATCCACAGAGTAAAAACAGTATAAGAGGCCTCTGACACACCTACTACAGGCAACCACCTGATGGAGACCCAACTTGGAGTCTCCACATTTCAAAAAATAAATGTCACACACAATTAAAGTGGCATCAATTTCCAGAGAGTAGAAACAGTATAATAGGCCTCTGACAGATCTTCCACTACATGCAACTCGCCAGTTGGAGACCCAACTATGAGTCACAATATTTCAAAAAATAAATGTCACACACCACTAAAGTGGCATAAATTTCCAGAGAGTAAAAACAGTATAATAGGCCTCTGACAGACCTTCCACCACATGCAACTCGCCAGATGAACACCCAACTTGGAGTCTCCACATTGAAAAAGAATATTTGTCACACACCACTAAAGTAGAGTAGAAACAGTATAATAGGCCTCTAAAAGATCTTCTTCTACCGGCAAACCACCAGATGGAGATTGGAGACTCAACTTGGAGTCTCTACATTTAAAAAAAAAAGTCACACATCGCTAAAGTGGCATCAATTTATGCAGAGTAGAAACAGTATAATAGACTTCTGACAAACCTTCTAATACAGGTGGATCGCCCCCATGGGGCTGTGGGGTACTTGGTACCGGGTCCTGCGGTTCACAGAGGGATGTTACGGTGGCTGACCCGGTCCGTGGCCCTGGGATGTCCGTGTAAAAGGGAAAGGTCTTTAAAGGGATAAAGTTTGTGTTCGTGACACCACCTGTGGTGTTCGGTCAGGATGACCGGCGCTGCTTTAAGGGGTCCGCTGGGGTGATGTTATGGCAGCTAGATGGTATACCTTCCCACAGGTGAAGTATGTCCTCAGGACTTCCCGGTGTGTAGATGGTGGTATTGTGAGAGGCGCAGAGAAGAACGAGGACACAAGGTTGCAGTCTCTTTACCTTTACTGAAGACTTCAGCATCCACAGTCCAGGGCACCAGATCACAGGGCAGGCAGAGTCTGGCCTGTTTGGAGGCAAGTCCTGAGTCCCCTTGTCCAGGTGGAAATCAGTAGCCTTCCCTTGTGCTGCAGTGGTGTAGTTCCTTACTGCCTATGGCTTCACATAAGGGTCTCACAGATGTAATGTCTTTCTCTCTGTCCCCCATATAGGATAGGACAAACCCGTATGACTGGTGGCTAGAGGCTGTTTATAGGGACTCTAGTACGCTCTGGCCTCCATGGGTTGCCACCGTGCCTCCTGGGTGTAGGGCGGACAGGTAACTTGCAATTAGCTGTCCTGCTGGTCTCTGGAGCAAAGCATAAAGGTCCTTACTCCCTCGGTGTTCCAGCCACCGGGATTCTGCGCCTCAGAAGGAGACAGCCTGTGTAAGGCTGGTCCCCTTCTGGTATCCTCTCCTTTGCTACGACTTCCTTCACGCTTGCTGCAATACAGTTCTGCTTTCTGAATGTCTCTTTCTGGGAGCTGCAGCTCTGAGGGCATGCACAGCTCCTTGGACCCTCTGTCCACCTCAGACTCTAGTCTAGAACGAATTAATTTTACCTACAGACTACCAGTTATATATATATATATGGGGAGTGACCTAATAAATAGGAGCAGAAGCTCCCCCTGGTGGTGTGCAGTGTGAAATGTGTTGCATGTTTGTGATACCTGGATGCAGTATCCTTCTTTGCCTTCAAACGTAGCATCACTCTCCCCGAGAGGAAAGCAATACCACTGCGACAACCAGGACCTTGGGGCACCGCACAGGCAACCCACCAGATGGAGATTGGAGACCCAACTTGGAGTCTCCATATTTCAAAAAATTATTGTCACACACCACTAGTGTTGAGCGATACCTTCCGATATTTGAAAGTATCGGTATCGGATTGTATCGGCCGATATCCGAAAAATATCGGATATTGCCGATACCAATACCCGATACCAATACAAGTCAATGGGACACAAATATCGGAAGTGATCCTGGAATGGTTCCCAGGGTCTGAAGGAGAGGAAACTTTCCTTCAGGCCCTGGGATCCATATTCATGTAAAAAATAAAGAATAAAAATAAAAAATATGGATATACTCACCCCTGCGGCGGACCCTGGACCTTAGCGGTGCAACCGGCAGCCTCCGTTCATAAGAATGCAGGGTGAAGGACCTTCGATGACGTCGTGGCTTGTGATTGGTCGCGTGACCGCTCATGCGATCAATCACAAGCCGCGACGTCATCGCAGGTCCTTCACCCGCTCATTCTTAGGAACGGAGGCTGCCGGTTGCAGCGTTTACAACCAGGGCACGTCCGAGGGTGAGTATATCCATATTTTTTATTTTTATTCTTTATTTTACACATGAATATTCATCCCGATCCCGATTCCCAATATCGCAAAAATATCGGAACTCGGTATCGGAATTCCGATACCGCAAATATCAGCCGATACCCAATACTTGCGGTATCGGAATGCTCAACACTACACACCACTAAAGTGATAACACCAAACCATATGCCCCAACAAAAATAACATAGGACAAAAAACTCAAATGAATACCGCTTGTTGGTATACGTATTCATTTGAGTTTTTTGTCCTGTTATTTTTGTTGGGGACCGCTTGTTGGTATACACAACTAAAGTGGCAACAATTTCCATAGCGTAGAAACAGTATAATAGGCCTCTGACAAACCTTCTACTACAGGCAACCCACATGATAGAAACCCAACCTGGAGTATCCACATTTCAAAAAATTATTGTCACACGACTAAATTGGCATCAAGTTCAACAGAGTAGAAACTGTATAATAGGCCTAAGACACACATTCTACTACAGGCAACCCATCAAATGGAGACTAGAGATATTTCAAATATTTCAATGTTAAGTTTGGATTATGATCACTGATTTTGCAATATGCACCGATTTATAAGTCAAATATTTGCCGAACGTCATTGAAGTCATTGAAAATCGCGGGTGAGGTAAGCCCACCGGCATCAGGGGCTTATCTACAGCATTCTGTAATGCTGTAGATAAGCCCCCGATGTTACCTGAAAGAGGAGAAAAAGACGTTATATTATATTCACCCAGGGGCGGTCCCGCTGCTGGTCAGGTCAAACGGGCGTCTCTGGTCCGCTGCGGCGCCTCCCATCTTCATTACAAGACGTCCTCTTCTGATCTTCAGCCACGGCTCCGGCGCAGACGTACTTTTCTCTGCCCTCTTGAGGGCAGAGGATAGTACTGCAGTGCGCAGGCGCCGGAAAGGTCAGAGGCCCAGCGCCTGCGCACTGCAGTACTTTGTCTGCCCTCAACAGGGCAGAGCAAAGTACGCCTGCGCAGGAGCCGTGGCTGAAGATCAGAAGAGGACGTCTTGTAATGAAGATGGGAGGCGCCGCAGCGGACCAGAGACGCCCGTTTGACCTGACCAGCAGCGGGACCGCCCCTGGGTGAGTATAATATAACGTCTATTTCTCCTCTATCAGGTAACATCGGGGGCTTATCTACAGCATTACAGAATGCTGCAGATAAGCCCCTGATGCTGGTGGGCTTACCTCACCCGCGATTTTCGGGGTGACAGGTTCCCTTTAAAACAGGCCCAAAAGCTGCCAAAACACATGAAAGTAGGAGCAGACACCAGAAAAGTGGTCTAAATTCATCCACAGTACAAATTTTAGAATGGCACGGCAGCAATCAGCTATGCAGGAGGTATCAGGGTGTGGGCCAGCATTTACAGCTGGCATGGAGAGCCCAGCACACAGGCTCTCCATGCATGTGCTATGACTGTGACACAGCCGCAACACATATAGCTGCAGCGCCGATCAGCTGATCAGCCAGCGGACTCCATGTATCTGGGTTCCCACTGTAGCTTATTTGGTAAGCGCTATAGGTTGCCGAATAAGCGGGAACCAGAACAAATTCGCTCAACTCTAATCAGGAGCAGGCCCGGATTTAGGGGGGGCCCTGACGTCACATCCAGTCTTGCAGACTGCGCCTGCACCAGCCAGTACTAAACAGCGCAGGTGCCGGAGGGGGCGGCGCCCCTGAAGATTTGAGTGACGGCAGTGTGGCGTTTCAAGCAGGGGGGTTAAGACCTGCCTCCCTGTCTAAAGACAGGTATTTTGGAGAAGTTATAAAACGCTTTATTTTGGGAATAAATGCACCAAAAACTAAAAGAGCCACCTTGTTAGAATGCAGCATTACTGCTGCACAAGGTGGCTCTTAGTTTATAACGGCTGGAGGGGGTGACAGAGGCACTTTAAAGGCATAAAAATTAAAAGTTTGAAAATTGCTAAATTTTCAAACATTTTGTGAAATTTTCATTTTAACACAAATAAATGCAAGTGATATTGAAGAAATGTTACCACTACGATGAAGTACAATAGGTCACGAAAAAGCATTCTTAGAATCACAGGGATCTGGTAAAGCGTTCCAGAGTTATTACCTCATAAATTGACAGTGGTCAGGTTTGTAAATATTGACTTTGTCATTAACGTGCAAACTACCTTTGGGGAATAAAGGGGTTAATGTAGCCGCATCAACTCTGCTGGGGAACTCAGTGGAGCGTTTGACATCTACTTAGCATGATATGGAGGATGCCAGTATCCTCTGTACTTACTGTACAAACTCTCCTGTCCCGGATGTGAAATCCTATGCAGTGTGAGAACTCCCTGTGTGATAACCACCTGACAGCAATAACAAGGCATTGAATCTTATATGAAAAGGAAAATTGGAAACAGCTCACCACTAAACAATATGCTAATCTAACCCATAGGTTCTTTTGGGTTCAAAAAAATTCCCCTCAACTAGAAGGTACATTCACAGAAAAGCATTGTTTCCTATTACTATTTACCTATTATACTGGTAAAGTGTACACATTATAAACATCTATCCCTGGAGATGTACCCATTGTAGAATATAGAAGAGATTTGAATCTACCCTGAAATGTTTATTCTTTTAGTGGCAACAACAAACTATGGAGTAACGCAAGTAACATTGCCAGCTTTGATGAATTTCTGAGTACAGATGACAGTAAAAAACATGAATCTGTCAATCAGTCCATGGTAAAAACCGACAGCAGTAAGGCTGAGGCTATGTGCACACGTAGAATGGTCCTCTGCAGATTTTTCCGCAGCGGATTTGCTAAATCTGCAGGGCAAAAACGCTGCGTTTTTGCTTCAGATTTATCGCGGATTTACCGCAAATTTACTGCGGATTTCACTGCGGTTTTCTATTGGAGCAGGTGTAAAACCGCTGCGGAATCCGCAGAAAGAAGTGACATGCTGCGGAATGTAAACCGCTGCTTTTCCGCGTGTTTTTTTCTGCAGCATGTGTACAGTGTTTTCTGTTTCCCATAGGTTTACATTGTAATGTAAACTCATGGGATACTGCTGCGGACCCGCAGCTGCGGAAACGCTGCGGATCCACAGCAAAATCCGCATCGTGTGCACATAGCCTGAGGGTGTGTGCACATGTTGCAGAACCTATGGAAAACCAAATCCACAGTGCACGTGCTGCGGAAAAGCTGCGGTTTATTTTCCGCAGCATGTCAATTCTTTGTGCAGATTCCGCAGTGTTTTACACCTGTTCCATAATTGGAATCCGCAGGTGTAAAAACGCATGTGAAAACCGCATAAAATCCGCAGGTAATCCGCAGGTAATCTACAGGTAAAACGTGTGCACATACCCTTAGAATTTATAAGGCAATAATCCCTGAATAGATGCATGTCATATGCTATTCCTACTACCACACCTCACAGTTGACAAATTGCAGATAAGAGTAGTATTATTGTAGAATAAAGAAGGGATTTGAATTGGCCCTGAATAGTTTTTATCTTGTACATGGCAGCAACAAACTGTGGAATAAAGCAAGTATCACTGCCAGATTACATGAATTTCTAAGTACAAATGACCATAAACAACATGTATCAGTCAATGAGTGCATGGAGAAAACCAGCAGCAAGGCTTATAATTTATAAAACAAGAATCCCTGACTAGATGCCAGTCATATGTCTCTATATCTACTGTCATATTTCACCGTACAGGAATTGCAGATAAGAGCGGTATTATTATGACAGAATACAGGGCCGGACTGGGACTAAAATTCAGCCCTGGCATTTGAAGGTACACAGGCCCACTTGTCACATGGTGACTGTATAATATCTTTGTATACTTGTAGGTTACAAGAAGTGAGGGGAGTGTAGCACGACTATATAACATAATTACAGCTGTATCCAGCATTACAGCTCAGTCCTCATAGAATGTAATACAGCACAGCCCCCATAGAATGTAATACAGCACAGCCCCCATAGAATGTAATGCAGTACAGCCCCCATAGAATGTAATGCAGCCAGCCCCATAGAATGTAATGCAGCACAGCCCCCATAGAATGTAATGCAGCACAGCCCCCATAGAATGTAATGCAGTACAGCCCCCATAGAATGTAATGCAGCCAGCCCCCATAGAATGTAATACAGCACAGCCACCGTAGAATGTAATACAGCACAGCCCCCGTAGAATATATTACAGCACAGCCCCCATAGAATGTAATACAGCACAGCCCCCATAGAATGTAGTGCAGCACAGCCCCCATAGAATGTAATGCAGCCAGCCCCCATAGAATGTAATGCAGCACAACCCCCATAGAACGTAATACAGCACAGCTCCCATAGAACGTAATGCAGCACAGCCCCCATAGAACGTAATACAGCACAGCCCTCATAGAATGTAATGCAGCACAGCCCCCATAGAATGTAATACAGCACAGCCCCCATAGAATGTAATACAGCACAGCCCCCATAGAATGTAATACAGCACAGCCCCCATAGAATGTAATACAGCACAGCCCCCATAGAATGTAATACAGCACAGCCCCCATAGAATGTAGTGCAGTACAGCCCCCATAGAATGTAATGCAGCCAGCCCCCATAGAACGTAATGCAGCACAACCCCCATAGAACGTAATACAGCACAGCCCCCATAGAACGTAATGCAGCACAGCCCCCATAGAATGTAATACAGCACAGCCCTCATAGAATGTAATGCAGCACAGCCCCCATAGAATGTAATACAGCACAGCCCCCATAGAATGTAATACAGCACAGCCCCCATAGAATGTAATACAGCACAGCCCCCATAGAATGTAATACAGCACAGCCCCCATAGAATGTAGTGCAGTACAGCCCCCATAGAATGTAATGCAGCCAGCCCCCATAGAACGTAATGCAGCACAACCCCCATAGAACGTAATACAGCAGAGCCCCCATAGAACGTAATGCAGCACAGCCCCCATAGAATGTAATACAGCACAGCCCTCATAGAATGTAATGCAGCACAGCCCCCATAGAATGTAATACAGCACAGCCCCCATAGAATGTAATACAGCACAGCCCCCATAGAATGTAATACAGCACAGCCCCCATAGAATGTAATACAGCACAGCCCCCATAGAATGTAATACAGCACATCCCCCATAGAATGTAATACAGCACAGCCCCCATAGAATGTAATACAGCACAGCCCCCATAGAATGTTATACAGCACAGCCCCCATAAAATGTAATACAGCACAGCCCCCATAGAATGTAATGCAGTACAGCCCCCATAGAATGTAATGCAGCCAGCCCCCATAGAATGTAATGCAGCACAACCCCCATAGAATGTAATACAGCACAGCCCCCATAGAACGTAATGCAGCACAGCCCCATAGAATGTAATACAGCACAGCCCTCATAGAATGTAATGCAGCACAGCCCCCATAGAATGTAATGCAGCACAGCCCCCATAGAATGTAATGCAGCCAGCCCCCATAGAATGTAATACAGCACAGCCCCCATAGAATGTATTGCAGCCAGCCCCCATAGAATGTAATGCAGCACAGCCCTCATAGAATGTAATGCAGCACAGCCCCCATAGAATGTAATGCAGCCAGCCCCCATAGAATGTAATACAGCACAGCCCCCATAGAATGTAATGCAGCCAGCCCCCAAAGAATGTAATGCAGCACAGCCCCCATAGAATGTAATGCAGCCAGCCCCCATAGAATGTAATGCAGCCAGCCCCCAAAGAATGTAATGCAGCACAGCCCCCATAGAATGTAATGCAGCCAGCCCCCATAGAATGTAATACAGCACAGCCCCCATAGAATGTATTGCAGCCAGCCCCCATAGAATGTAATGCAGCACAGCCCCCATAGAATGTAATGCAGCACAGCCCCCATAGAATGTATTGCAGCCAGTCCCCATAGAATGTAATGCAGCACAGACCTCATAGAATGTAATGCAGCACAGCCCCCATAGAATGTAATGCAGCCAGCCCCCATAGAATGTAATGCAGCACAGCCCCTATAGAATGTAATGCAGCCAGCCCCCATAGAATGTAATGCAGCACAGCCCCCATAGAATGTAATGCAGCACAGCCCCCATAGAAAGTAATGCAGCCAGCCCCCATAGAATGTAATGCAGCACAGCCCCCATAGAATGTAATGCAGCCAGCCCCGATAGAATGTAATACAGCACAGCCCCCATAGAATGTATTGCAGCCAGCCCCCATAGAATGTAATGCAGCACAGCCCCCATAGAATGTAATGCAGCACAGCCCCCATAGAATGTATTGCAGCCAGTCCCCATAGAATGTAATGCAGCACAGCCCTCATAGAATGTAATACAGCACAGCCCCCATAGAATGTAATGCAGCCAGCCCCCATAGAATGTAATGCAGCACAGCCCCCATAGAATGTAATGCAGCACAGCCCCCATAGAATGTAATGCAGCACAGTCCCATAGAATGTAATGCAGCATAGCCCCATAGAATGTAATGCAGCCAGCCCCCATAGAATGTAATACAGCACAGCCCCCATAGAATGTAATGCAGCACAGCCCCCCATAGAATGTAATACAGCACAGCCTCCATAGAATGTAATGCAGCATAGCCCCATAGAGTGTAATGCAGCACAGCCCCATAGAATGTAATACAGCACAGCCCTCATAGAATGTAATGCAGCACAGCCCCCATAGAATGTAATGCAGCACAGCCCCCATAGAATGTAATGCAGCCAGCCCCCATAGAATGTAATACAGCACAGCCCCCATAGAATGTATTGCAGCCAGCCCCCATAGAATGTAATGCAGCACAGCCCTCATAGAATGTAATGCAGCACAGCCCCCATAGAATGTAATGCAGCCAGCCCCCATAGAATGTAATACAGCACAGCCCCCATAGAATGTAATGCAGCCAGCCCCCAAAGAATGTAATGCAGCACAGCCCCCATAGAATGTAATGCAGCCAGCCCCCATAGAATGTAATGCAGCCAGCCCCCAAAGAATGTAATGCAGCACAGCCCCCATAGAATGTAATGCAGCCAGCCCCCATAGAATGTAATACAGCACAGCCCCCATAGAATGTATTGCAGCCAGCCCCCATAGAATGTAATGCAGCACAGCCCCCATAGAATGTAATGCAGCACAGCCCCCATAGAATGTATTGCAGCCAGTCCCCATAGAATGTAATGCAGCACAGCCCTCATAGAATGTAATGCAGCACAGCCCCCATAGAATGTAATGCAGCCAGCCCCCATAGAATGTAATGCAGCACAGCCCCTATAGAATGTAATGCAGCCAGCCCCCATAGAATGTAATGCAGCACAGCCCCCATAGAATGTAATGCAGCACAGCCCCCATAGAAAGTAATGCAGCCAGCCCCCATAGAATGTAATGCAGCACAGCCCCCATAGAATGTAATGCAGCCAGCCCCGATAGAATGTAATACAGCACAGCCCCCATAGAATGTATTGCAGCCAGCCCCCATAGAATGTAATGCAGCACAGCCCCCATAGAATGTAATGCAGCACAGCCCCCATAGAATGTATTGCAGCCAGTCCCCATAGAATGTAATGCAGCACAGCCCTCATAGAATGTAATACAGCACAGCCCCCATAGAATGTAATGCAGCCAGCCCCCATAGAATGTAATGCAGCACAGCCCCCATAGAATGTAATGCAGCACAGCCCCCATAGAATGTAATGCAGCACAGTCCCATAGAATGTAATGCAGCATAGCCCCATAGAATGTAATGCAGCCAGCCCCCATAGAATGTAATACAGCACAGCCCCCATAGAATGTAATGCAGCACAGCCCCCCATAGAATGTAATACAGCACAGCCTCCATAGAATGTAATGCAGCATAGCCCCATAGAGTGTAATGCAGCCAGCCCCCATAGAATGTAATACAGCACAGCCCCCATAGAATGTATTGCAGCCAGCCCCCATAGAATGTAATGCAGCGCAGCCCTCATAGAATGTAATGCAGCCCCTCCTGTTGTGAATTCTGTTGTCGAGCTCCCTCCTGTGGTCGTGAATGGTACTTCGGTGAGTTCTGTCTATGGGCTCCCTCTGGTGGCTATGAGTGAAGCTGCTGCTTCTGCTTCTGAGGTTCCTTACACAGGTGACGTGGTTTATCCTTTGGTTGGCTGCTCTATTTAACTCCCCTCAGATCGTTACTCCATGCCAGCTGTCAATGTTTTTGCATTGCTTCAGTTCGCTCCTGGATCTCTCTGGTGACCTGCCTTCTCCTGCAGAAGCTAAGTTCCTGATAGTCATTATTTGTTCACTGTTTTCTTGTCCAGCTGGTTATCATGATTTTGTCTTGCTAGCTGGAAGCTCTGGGATGCAGAGTGGCCCCTCCGCACCGTGAGTTGGTGCGGAGGTCCTTTTTGCACACTCTGCGTGGTCTTTTGTAGGTTTTTGTGCTGATCGCAAAGTTACCTTTCCTATCCTCTGTCTATTTAGTAAGTCTGGCCTCCCTTTGCTGAAACCTGTTTCATTTCTGCGTTTGTGACTTTCATCTTTACTCACAGTCAATATATGTGGGGGGCTTCCTTTACCTTTGGGGAATTTCTCTGAGGCAAGGTAGGCTTTATTTTCTATCTCTAGGGCTAGATAGTTCTTAGGCTGTGACGAGGCGCCTAGGTCTGGTCAGGAGCGCTCCACGGCTATTTCTAGAGTGTGTGATAGGATTAGGGCTTGCGGTCAGCAGAGCTCCCACATCCCAGAGCTCGTCCTGTATGAGGTTTAACTATCAGGTCATTCCGGGTGCTCCTAACCACCAGGTCATAACACCCCCCATAGCCCCACAATCCAGTTATCACTCATTGATGTATATATAAGAAAAAAAAACACTCTACTCACCTTTCCTCTTGCCCCGCGCTGCTCCAGGCTCTGGTCTCAGCAGCTGCAGTCTGCCCACCCGACACACAGCAGGTGCACGATGATATGACGTCATCGCGCTCCCGCAGTGTCAGAGGCAGAGTGGGGAATGATGGGAGAAAAAGCGTCAGCAGACGCTCTCTCCTCCATTATTGCATTCAATTGTACCGGCGTCATAGACGCCGGTATAGTTGAATGCGGGGCGCCAGGGAGTGTGCCGAGAGCGGGGGGAGTGTGCCGAGAGCGGGGGGAGTGTGCCAACAGCGGGGGGAGTGTGCCAACAGCGAGGGGAGTGTGCCAACAGCGGCACACTCGAGCGGCCCACTACTGCCACCGGCCCTTCTGGCATTTGGCAAGTCCGGCCCTGACAGAATAGAATCTATCTGAATTATCCATGAAAAAGAGTGATACGTTTAAAGCAGCATCAAGGGCTGTTATTTCATCAACCCTGCTAGGGAATATAGTAGAGAGTTTTGCATCTATTCAGCCTGAGGCCGGCTTCACACTTGCGAGTTTTACGGACGTAAGAGCGCAGAAACTACGTCCGTAAAACTCGCAAAAAATACGGCACAATTATTCTCTATGCCCCTGCTCCTATCTGCCGTATTTTACTGATCAGTATTATACGGCTTTCTACGGCCGTACAAAATCGCAGCATGCTGCGTTTGTCACCGTACTGCGCAAGAAATACGCCAATGAAAGTCTATGGAAAAATACGGATTACACACGGACAAGCAGTGTGACTTGCGAGAAATACGCAGCGCTGTTAGAGAGAAGAGCCGGTAATTCAGTGCGGTGTACAGTAAAATCACACTGACAGCTTACAGTCCAATAGGTAGAATAAATGTGTACACATAGAATAGGTATATATATATATATATATATGTCAGTGAGACACATATATGTATATATATTAATATTTATTCCAGCGCTATACAGCTTGAAAGCCGGTAATTCAATTACCGTCTTTTTCTTTCTCCTTCCTAAACCCGACATGATTTGAGACATGGTTTACATACAGTAAACCATGTCTTCTCTCCATTTTTTTTGCAGATTCCACACTACTAATGTGAGTAGTGTGTATCTGCAAAATTTGGCCATTCTAGCTCTTAAAATAAAGGGTTAAATGGCGGAAAAAATTGGCGTGGGCTCCCGCGCAATTTTCTCCGCCAGAGTAGTAAAGCCAGTGACTGAGGACAGATATTAATAGCCTGGAGAGGGTCCACGGTTATTGGCCCCCCCCTGGCTAAAAATATCTGCCCCCAGCCACCCCAGAAAAGGCACATCTGTAAGCTCCCAGGCTTTCTAGGAAAGTTCCCACGATCTATGAACATCCAGCAGAGGGCGCCTCACCGCAAATGAAGCTAAATATAGATCATTGATCTATATTTAGCCTTATTCCCCGGGGTTTTGCAGCAAGGAGCAGCCTGCATTAGCGGAACTCCTTGCTGCAAAATGTTTTAACCCCTTCAGAAGGATTTACATCGTTGGACGTTACAGATGTGCGGAGGGTAAGTATATTGTTGGTTTATTATGTTTTTTTACTTACAGAAAGAGGGTCTTCAGTGATTGGATTGGGCGTAGAATAAAATACTCCAACAACCATTGTTTTTATTTCATTAAAATAATTTTAAATAATGTGTTTGTGTTTTATTTAACCCTTTACTACAATTGGATTAATAATGGATAGGTGCCATAATTGACGCCTCTCCATTATTAATTAGGCTTAATGTCACCTTATTTTTAGCCAGGGGGGGGGGGGGCAATAACCGTGGACCCTCTCCAGGCTATTAATATCTGCCCTCAGTCACTGGCTTTACTACTCTGGCGGAGAAAATTGAACGGCCAAATTTTGCAGATACACACTACTGACATTAGTAGTGTGGAATCTGCAAAAAAAATGGAGAGAAGACATGGATTACTGTATGTAAACCATGTCTCAAATCATGTCGGGTTTTAGGAAGGAGAAAGAAAAAGCCGGTAATTGAATTACCGGCTTTCAAGCTGTATAGCGCTGGAAAAAATATTAATATATATACATATATGTGTCTACTGACATAAATATATATATATATATATATATATATATATATATATATATATATATATATATAGACAGTATATATATATATATATTTTTTTTTTTTTTCTTTTTGGGACACATGGATCACTTCTATAGCGGTATGTTGGTTTTGCAAGCCTGCGAGAAAACCACGCAGTACGGATGCCATACGGATTACATACGGAGGATGCCATGCGCAAAAAACGCTGACACACCCTGCCTACGGAGGAGCTACGGACCACTATTTTCGGGACTTTTCAGCGTATTACGGCCGTAATATACGGACCGTATTTTCATACGCTGAGTGTGAAGCCGGCCTGATATGTAGGATGCCAGGATTTTTGTACTTACTGTAAATTGTCTCTTCAGAGAGGAAGAGGACTAGAACTCTCGTGCCTCCTATTGGAAGTAGCAATCCTAACAGTCAATGTCGACCCTTTAACGAGCCTTGTCACATGAATTAGGATAAAAGCCAGACCAGAATCTCAATTTGCAGACACTGTGTTTCGGGATACTGCCCCTCGTCAGTGCAAAGCGGAGATCTGGTTTGGCTGATTGAGAGGCATCTGACCGGGATCCAAGAAGTAATTTGCATATTTCCCAGAGGAGCATTGTTGCTTTAAGTCTCCTCACCTCGACATGCTTAACATGTCACTCTCCGCAAGGAGAAACGATACTTCTTGGATCCCTGTACTTACTGCACAAACTCTCCTGTCCCGTCTGTGAAATCTTGCATGCAGTATGAGCACTCACTGCGTGATTACCACCTGACAGCCCACAACAAACCACTAAATCATAAACAATAGAACCCATGGGCTCTTTTGGTTTAAAATTTTTTTCCCTCAACTAGAAGGTGGATCCACAGAAAAGCATTTTTTCCTATTAGGCCGGAGTCACACTAGTGCGTAATTCGGACGAGTGCTATGCGATAAAAAAATCGCATAGCACTCGAACCAATGTTAATCTATGGGACAGCTCCTATCATCCGTTGTTTTCTCGGCCATATTATATGTGCGTACGAATTCACAGCACGCTGTGATTGTCACCGTATTATGCCCGAAATATTCCAATGCAAGTCTATAGGTGCGAGAAAAACTTGCACACCACACGGACCATCAGTGTGACTTGCGAGAAATACGCACCGGTGTACTATAGAAAAGCCAGCAATTCAGTGCAGTGTACAGTAAAATTACACTGACAGGTTAAAATAGAATAGATAAAATAAATGTCTACACATAGTATAGGTATATATACACTCCCTGACAGAAGTTATGTCGCTTATCCATGTTGTATAAATAAAAGCTTATAACTAGGGTTGAGCGAAACGGGTCGTTCATTTTCAAAAGTCGCCGACTTTTGGCAAAGTCGGGTTTCATGAAACCCGATCCGACCCCTGTGCGGGGTCGGCCATGCGGTACGCGACTTTCGCGCCAAAGTCGCGTTTCAATGACGCGAAAAGCGCCATTTCTCAGCCAATGAAGGTAAACGCAGAGTGTGGGCAGCGTGATGACATAGGTCCTGGTCCCCACCATCTTAGAGAAGGGCATTGCAGTGATTGGCTTGCTGTCTGCGGCGTCACAGGGGCTATAAAGGGGCGTTCCCGCCGACCGCCATGTTACTGCTGCTGATCTGAGCTTAGGGAGAGGTTGCTGCCGCTTCGTCAGAAGCAGGGATAGCGTTAGGCAGGGTCCATTAACCACCAAACCGCTTGTGCTGTAGCGATTTCCACTGCCCAACACCACCCTCGGTGTGCAGGGACAGTGGAAGCTACATTTTTTTTTTCCCCCCTCAGCGCTGTAGCTCATTGGGCTGCCCTAGAAGGCTCCCTGATAGCTGCATTGCTGTGTGTACGCCGCTGTGCAAACCAACTGCTTTTTTCAAAGCACAAATCCTCTTGTTCCTTCCTTTCTGCACAGCTATCTTTTTGGTTTGTACACACTTTTTATTTAATTTGTGCATCAGTCCACTCCTTATTGCTGCCTGCCATACCTGGCTGAGATTACTGCAGGGAGATAGTAATTGAAGGACACTCCCTGTTTTTTTTGTTTTTTTTGTGGGAGATTAAGATTGACATTTCTGCTAGAGTGCCATCCCTGTCTGTGTCATTTCTCACTCAGTGGGCCATAGAAAGCCTATTTATTTTTTTGCTTGATTTGGGTTATAAAATCTACCTGAAAAAATCACTACATCAATCAGTGGGAGAAAAATATTGGCCTCAGGGCTTGTGTGCCACTCTTGACTCCTGTGTGCATCATCACTCACTCAGTGGGCCATAGAAAGCCTATTTATTTTTTTGCTTGATTTTGGTTCTAAAATCTACCTGAAAAAATCACTACATCAATCAGTGGGAGAAAAATATTGGCCTCAGGGCTTGTGTGCCACTCCTGACTCCTGTGTGCATCATCACTCACTCAGTGGGCCATAGAAAGCCCTTTTTTTTTTTTTTTTGCTTTATTTGGGTTCTAAATTCTACCTGAAAAAATCAATAAATCAATCAGTGGGAGATTAATATTGGCCTTTGGGCTTGTGTGCCAGTCCTAAGCGTGCCATCTCTCTCTCTCAGATAGTGGGCCATAGAAAGCCTATTTATTTATTTTTTTTTTTATTGGGTTTATAAATTTTCCCTGGAAAAAAAAAAAAAAAGTGGGAGATTAATATTGGCCTCTGGGCTTGTGTGCCAGTCCTGAGCGTGCCATCTCTCTCACAAATAGTGGGCCATAGAAAGCCTATTTATTTTTTTTTTTTTGGTTTTATAAATTCTCCCTTAAAAAAAAAAGGGAGATTAATATTGGCCTTTGGGCTTGTGTGCCAATCCTAAGCGTGCCATCTCTCTCTGTCTCTCAGATAGTGGACCATAGAAAGCCTATTTATTAATTTTTTTATTGGGTTTATAAATTTTCCCTGGAACAAAAAAAAAAAAGTGGGAGATAAATATTGGCCTCTGGGCTTGTGTGCCACTCCTGACTCCTGTGTGCGTCATCTCTCACTCAGTGGGCCATAGAAAGCCTTTTTTTGTTTTATTTGTTTTCTAAATTCTCCCTGAAAAAATCATTTTATTTTCTTTGGTTTCTAAATTCTTCCTGAAAAAATCATTTTATTCTATTTTTTTTTTCCCTAAAGTCTCCCTGAAAAAAAACAAAAAAAAACAAATCAGTGGGAGATTAATATTGCCCTTTCTGCTTGTGTGCCAGTCTTGACTCCTGGGTGTGCCATCTCTCTCTTTCTCTCCAATTGTGGGCCATAGAAAGCCTATTATTTTTTTAGCTTGATTTGGGTTCCAAAATCTACCTGAAAAAATCACTACATCAATCAGTGGGAGATAAATATTGGCCTCTGGGCTTGTGTGCCACTCCTGACTCCTGTGTGCGTCATCTCTCACTCAGTGGGCCATAGAAAGCCTTTTTTTGTTTTATTTGTTTTCTAAATTCTCCCTGAAAAAATCATTTTATTTTATTTGGTTTCTAAATTCTTCCTGAAAAAATAATTTTATTCTATTATTTTTTTTTCCTAAAGTCTCCCTTAAAAAAAAAAAAAATCAAATCAGTGGGAGATTAATATTTACATTTGTGCTTCAGTGACAGTCCTGCGTGTGTGGCATCTCTCTCATTTGTTGCCACCAACAACAGAGTGTGTAACATTGTGCCTGATTTTCGTTGTGGTCTCACTCACCTGTAAAGGGGTAGCTAAATCATACTGAAGTTATAGCTCACCGTGTAATTTGTGTGACAGCAACAAATACCGTTAGTTTGTTTACGTTTTTAAAACAATGAGGAAGTATGGTGGAAGAGGTCGTGGCCGGGGGCGTTCATTGTCAGCTGGTAATGAGGGTAGTGGTAGTGGTGGAGCATCAGCTGGTCGTGGGAAAAAAAATATTGCACCTAAGTCTGGAGCTGTGGAGCCAGGTTCGTCGTCTGGCTACACAAGGCCTCAAACGCTCCCTTTTCTGGGAGTAGGAAAACCGCTTTTAAAGCCGGAGCAGCAAGAGCAAGTTTTGGCTTATCTTGCTGACTCAGCCTCTAGCTCTTTTGCCTCCTCTCGTGAAACTGGTAAATGTCAAAGCAGCGCGTCGTTAGTGGATGTTCACGGTCAGGGACAAGTCGCTTCCTTGTCCTCTTCAGCAAAAACAACAACAGAGAAGAATGCAGCAGGCGACACAACGGGTTACTCCATGGAGCTCTTTACACATACCGTCCCTGGCTTAGAAAGTGAAGCAGTTAACAGTCCATGCCCATTACAAGTTGAATCTGACATGGAGTGCACTGATGCACAGCCACAGCCAGACTACTATGCTGGTCCTTTGACTCAGACCACAACATTGCCCTCGCAGGGTGCTGATCAAGAATCAGACCCTGATGAGACTATGTTGCCCCATCACGAACGCTATACCACTGACCGACACGGTGACACAGAAGAAGTTGCACACGAGCTACAAGAAGAGGTAATAGATGACCCAGTTCTTGACCCCGATTGGCAGCCATTGGGGGAACAGGGTGCAGGCGGCAGCAGTTCTGAAGCGGAGGAGGATGGGCCGCAGCAGGCATCAACAACGCAACAGGTTCCATCTGCCGGGCCCGTATCTTGCCCAAAACGCGTGGCAAAGCCAAAACCTGTTGGAGGACAGCGTGGCCATCCGGTTAAAGCTCAGTCTGCAATGCCTGAAAAGGTATCCGATGCTAGAAAGAGTGCAGTCTGGCATTTTTTTAAACAACATCCAATTGATCAGCGCAAAGTCATCTGTCAAAAATGTTCAACTACCTTAAGCAGAGGACAGAATCTGAAAAGTCTCAATACAAGTTGCATGCATAGACATTTAACCACCATGCATTTGCAAGCCTGGACTAACTACCAAACGTCCCTTAAGGTTGTAGCACCCTCGGCCAATGAAGCTAGTCAGCAACGCAACATCCCTTCCGGCAGTGTAGGGCCACCATTTTCCGCACCACCTGCAGTATCTGTGCAGGTTTCTTTGCCAGGCCAAAGCAGTCAGGGTCAGGGAATCACCAGTTTCGTAGTAGGAAACACTGCATCTAGGGCACCGGTGGCAACAATACCATCTCCCACCGTCTCTCAGTCTGCCATGTCCACCGGCACCCCCGCTAGTTCCACGATCTCCAGCTCTCCAGTCCAGCTCACCCTACATGAGACTATGGTTAGAAAAGGAAGTACTTAGCCTCGCATCCGCGTACACAGGGTTTGAACGCACACATAGCTAGACTAATCTCGTTAGAGATGATGCCCTACCGGTTAGTTGAAAGCGAAGCTTTCAAAGCCCTGATGGACTACGCTGTACCACGCTACGAGCTACCCAGTAGACACTTTTTTTCCAGAAAAGCCATCCCAGCCCTCCACCAGCATGTTAAAGAGCGCATCGTCCATGCACTCAGGCAATCTGTGAGCACAAAGGTGCACCTGACAACAGATGCATGGACCAGTAGGCATGGCCAGGGACGTTACGTGTCCATCACGGCACACTGGGTAAATGTGGTGGATGCAGGGTAGACAGGGGACAGCAAGTTTGGGACAGTTCTGCCTAGCCCACGGTCTAGGAAACAATTGGCTGTAGCCGTTCGCACCCCCTCCTCCTCCTCTTCGTCCTCCTGCAGAAGCGAGAGCTCGTCCACAGACCGCAGTCGCACAACCACTCCATCCGCAGCTGCCACTGTTGCACACCAGGTCTCCCATTATGGGGCAGCTACTGGCAAACGTCAGCAGGCTGTATTGGCTATGAAGTGTTTGGGCGACAACAGACACACCGCGGAAGTTCTGTCCGAGTTCTTGCAGAAAGAAACGCAGTCGTGGCTGGGCACTGTAGATCTTGAGGCAGGCAAGGTAGTGAGTGATAACGGAAGGAATTTCATGGCTGCCATCTCCCTTTCCCAACTGAAACACATTCCTTGCCTGGCTCACACCTTAAACCTGGTGGTGCAGTGCTTCCTGAAAAGTTATCCAGGGTTATCCGACCTGCTCCTCAAAGTGCGTGGACTTTGCTCACATATCCGCCGTTCGCCCGTACACTCCAGCCGTATGCAGACCTATCAGCGTTCTTTGAACCTTCCCCAGCATCGCCTAATCATAGACGTTGCAACAAGGTGGAACTCAACACTGCACATGCTTCAGAGACTGTGTGAACAGAGGCGGGCTGTTATGTTTTTGTGGGAGGATACACATACACGGGCAGGCAGTAGGATGGCAGACATGGAGTTGTCGGGTGTGCAGTGGTCGAAGATTCAAGACATGTGTCAAGTCCTTCAGTGTTTTGAGGAATGCACACGGCTGGTTAGTGCAGACAACGCCATAATAAGCATGAGCATCCCCCTAATGCGTCTGCTGATGCAAAGTTTGATGCACATAAAGGATCAGGTGTCTGCAGCTGAGGAAGAGGAAAGCCTTGATGACAGTCAGCCATTGTCTGGCCAGGGCAGTGTACAGGACGAGGTAGCGGGCGAAGAGGAGGAGGAGGACGAGGATGATGATGGGGATGATTATATTTTTAATGAGGAAGCTTTTCCGGGGCCACTGGAAATTGGTGGCAAGGCCGGGTTCTGGTTTTTTGAGGGACACAAGTGACGTGGATTTGCCTGAAACTGCCCCTCAACCAAGCACAACCGCAGATTTGAGAACTGGAACTTTGGCCCACATGGCGGATTATGCCTTACGTATCCTCAAAAGGGACACACGCATAACTAAAATGATGAATGATGACGATTACTGGTTGGCCTGCCTCCTTGATCCTCGCTATAAAGGCAAATTGCAAAATATAATGCCACATGAGAACTTGGAACTAATATTAGCAACCAAACAATCAACTCTTGTTGACCGTTTGCTTCTGGCATTCCCTGCACACAGCGCCCGTGATCGTTCTCACACGAGCTGCAGGGGCCAGCAGACCAGAGGAGTTAGAGGGGCAGAAATCAGAAGTGGCGTTGGCCAGAGGGGTTTTCTGACCAGGTTGTGGAGTGATTTTGCTATGACCGCAGACAGGACAGGTACTGCAGCATCAATTCAAAGTGACAGGAGACAACATTTGTCCAGTATGGTTACAAACTATTTTTCATCCCTTATCGATGTTCTCCCTCAACCGTCATTCCCATTTGATTACTGGGCATCAAAATTAGACACCTGGCCAGAATTGGCAGAATATGCATTGCAGGAGCTTGCTTGCCCGGCAGCTAGTGTCCTATCAGAAAGAGTATTCAGTGCTGCAGGTTCAATACTAACAGAAAAAAGGACTCGTCTGGCTACCCAAAATGTAGATGATCTAACCTTCATTAAAATGAACCACAACTGGATTTCAAAATCTTTTGCCCCACCTTGCCCGGCTGACACCTAGCTTTCCTATGAAAAGGTCTTGCCTGTGGACTATTCTGAATGCCTTTTCCAATCTCGTAATTTTCTGCACCTCATTGTCCAGCATACGACATGTTTACACCTCCATAAATGGCCAAACTCCCCACACGGGGCCGTGGTATCGACACTTGGCGACAGCACCCGTGAGAGTGCAGTTTGTCTGAAGAGGTGGGTGAGGCCACTTTTGGTCGACGGCACTGCCACTGGGTCCCTCCTAGTACAATAAAGTGTCTCTGGCGGTGGTGGTGCGCACCCAACGTCAGACACACCATTGTAATATGAGGGGCCCTGGGCCTGTACCGCCGGCCACAAGACAGTTTCCCCCCACCCCAGCTCAAACAGTGCTCTACCACTTGCAAAATTATCTCACAGCTCCACCAATGTTTAGTCTATGCGCTGACATCCTTCAATGCCTGCCACTGGCAATACCATTGTATTGACATTTTTGTTATGTTAGGCCTTCGATGCCTGTCTGTGGTCACTCCTTCCACTAGGCCTCCACTGACCACACCACTGCTGCCCGTGTACCCCTGTAACCAATTTAAAATTGCCTACAGCCATGTGTTATTATTTTAGGCCTTCGATGCCTGTCTGCGGTGACTCCTTCCACTAGGCCTCCACTGACCACACCACTGCTGCCCGTGTACCCCTGTAACCAATTTAAAATTGCCTACAGCCATGTGTTATTATTTTAGGCCTTCGATGCCTGTCTGCGGTGACTCCTTCCACTAGGCCTCCACTGACCACACCACTGCTGCCCGTGTACCCCTGGAACCAATTTAAAATTGCCTACAGCCATGTGTTATTATTTTAGGCCTTCGATGCCTGTCTGCGGTCACTCCTTCCACTAGGCCTCCACTGACCACACCACTGCTGCCCGTGTACCCCTGGAACCAATTTAAAATTGCCTACAGCCATGTGTTATTATTTTAGGCCTTCGATGCCTGTCTGCGGTCACTTCTTCCACTAGGCCTCCACTGACCACACCACTGCTGCCCGTGTACCCCTGTAACCAATTTAAAATTGCCTACAGCCATGTGTTATTATTTTAGGCCTTCGATGCCTGTCTGCGGTGACTCCTTCCACTAGGCCTCCACTGACCACACCACTGCTGCCCGTGTACCCCTGGAACCAATTTAAAATTGCCTACAGCCATGTGTTATTATTTTAGGCCTTCGATGCCTGTCTGCGGTCACTCCTTCCACTAGGCCTCCACTGACCACACCACTGCTGCCCGTGTACCCCTGGAACCAACATCAGAAAATATAAAAATAAGTATTTTGCTTATAAAAAAGAAAATACTGGAGAGATATCAAATGCAGACATTTTAACATTAAAAACAAACACATACAACAAAAATCTGGTACAGTACTAAAAATGGCCACCAGCTACAATAACTTTCTCCTGCAAGTAGTTAACTGAAAGGTTTTTTCAATTTTAAACACAGATATGGCATCCACCGAGTGTTGTCCTGTCGCGTCTTCTTTATATTATTGCCAAGAAGATGCAAAACAATGAAAATAATAAAATCATTATTTACCAAAAAAATAGAGTAAGTCAAAACCACATTGCAAATAAACATTCATTACAAATAAAGAAGCAGGGCGCGTCCGAGGGTGAGTATATACCTAATAAGAATATAATCACCCTCGTACGCGCCCTGCTTCTTTCCGACAGCCTTCCTTCCTAAGAATCAGCCCTTCCGTGGTGTAGAGAGAGGGTTTGTTACACTCCAAGGTGTTCCCCAGGTTGCCTTTCCTGAGCTTCGATCTTCCGGCTCTCGTTTAGTAGTTGTTGGAAACTACGCTGCATTGGGCCTACAAATTGGGTATGGGGTGTAGAGAGATGGTGTGTTCCACTCCAAGGTGTTCCCCAGGTTGCCTTTCCTGAGCTTCGATCTTCCGGCTCTCGTTTAGTAGTTGTTGGAAACTACGCTGCATTAGGCCTACAAATTGGGTATGGGGTGTAGAGAGATGGTGTGTTCCACTGTAGAGAGATGGTGTGTTCCACTCCAAGGTGTTCCCCAGGTTTCCTCGCCAATGCTTCGATCATCATGCTCTCGTTTAGTAGTTGTTGGAAACTACGCTGCATTAGGCCTACAAATTGGGTATGGGGTGTAGAGAGATGGTGTGTTACACTCCAAGGTGTTCCCCAGGTTTCCTCTCCATTGCTTCGATCTTCATGCTCTCGTTTAGTAGTTGTTGGAAACTACGCTGCATTAGGCCTACAAATTGGGTATGGGGTGTAGAGAGATGGTGTGTTACACTCCAAGGTGTTCCCCAGGTTTCCTCTCCATTGCTTCAATCTTCCGGCTCTCGTTTAGTAGTTGTTGGAAACTACGCAGCATTAGGCCTACAAATTGGGTATGGGGTGTAGAGAGATGGTGTGTTACACTCCAAGGTGTTCCCCAGGTTTCCTCTCCATTGCTTCGATCTTCCGGCTCTCGTTTAGTAGTTGTTGGAATCTACGCTGCATTAGGCCTACAAATTGGGTATGGGGTGTAGAGAGATGGTGTGTTACACTCCAAGGTGTTCCCCAGGTTTCCTCTCCATTGCTTCGATCTTCCGGCTCTCGTTTAGTAGTTGTTGGAAACTACGCTGCATTAGGCCTACAAATTGGGTATGGGGTGTAGAGAGATGGTGTGTTACACTCCAAGGTGTTCTCCAGGTTTCCTCTCCATTGCTTCGATCTTCTGGCTCTCGTTTAGTAGTTGTTGGAAACTACGCTGCATTAGGCCTACAAATTGGGTATGGGGTGTAGAGAGATGGTGTGTTACACTCCAAGGTGTTCCCCAGGTTTCCTCTCCATTGCTTCGATCTTCCGGCTCTCGTTTAGTAGTTGTTGGAAACTACGCTGCATTAGGCCTACAAATTGGGTATGGGGTGTAGAGAGATGGTGTGTTACACTCCAAGGTGTTCCCCAGGTTTCCTCTCCATTGCTTCGATCTTCCGGCTCTCGTTTAGTAGTTGTTGGAAACTACGCTGCATTGGGCCTACAAATTGGGTATGGGGTGTAGAGAGATGGTGTGTTCCACTCCAAGGTGTTCTCCAGGTTGCCTTTCCTGAGCTTCGATCTTCCGGCTCTCGTTTAGTAGTTGTTGGAAACTACGCTGCATTAGGCCTACAAATTGGGTATGGGGTGTAGAGAGATGGTGTGTTCCACTGTAGAGAGATGGTGTGTTCCACTCCAAGGTGTTCCCCAGGTTTCCTCGCCAATGCTTCGATCATCATGCTCTCGTTTAGTAGTTGTTGGAAACTACGCTGCATTAGGCCTACAAATTGGGTATGGGGTGTAGAGAGATGGTATGTTCCACTCCAAGGTGTTCCCCAGGTTTCCTCGCCAATGCTTCGATCATCATGCTCTCGTTTAGTAGTTGTTGGAAACTACGCTGCATTAGACCTACAAATTGGGTATGGGGTGTAGAGAGATGGTGTGTTCCACTCCAAGGTGTTCTCCAGGTTGCCTTTCCTGAACTTCTATCTTCAGGCTCTCATTAAATTGTGGTTAAACGGAACAACTGCATTTGGCGTACTAGTTGGTTTGGGGCCTACTATCGGTGTCTGCCGCTCCTTGCTGTTCTCCTGGTTTCCTGTCCTGAAATTCCGTTTTCAGGCGCTCGTTAAGTAGTTGTTAATGTTAGACTGCATTTGGCCTACTAGTTGGGTTGGGGCCTACTATCGGTGTCTGCCACTCCTTGCTGTTCTCCTCCACTGAACAAAGCTGTGCCGCCTGTTTACTACTGTTGCCAATTTTGAACTGCATTTCGACTACTTACTGATTTGGGCCTACTCTCTGTGTCAGCCTCTCATTCCAGTTGTCCTCCACTGCAATGCCCCCTGATTAGTCCTGTGTTACCAATTTTGAACTGCATTTAGCCCACTTTATTCTTTGGGCCTATATCTGTGTTTCCTCCTCATCCTGCCCATTGCCCAGCCAGTGATAGATGAGTCTGCTGGTACATTGACCCATAACGCAACATTTCCCGTGCACGCTACACTGCAAGATTGTGACCCTGCTGAAAGTCAGGTCCCCCTTCCCGCATACCATACCACCTTACACGGGGACAAACAGGAAGGTGCAGATGAAAGTGCAGGTTCCTTCATCAGGTGGGGGGAGGAATACTAGTTGGCGACGTCACTGGCACAGGGCCTCTCATGGTACGCAAAAGTGTTGCTGCCGGTGGGAGGCGCCCCCGCCGTGCAAACACACCGCTGTACTTTGAGGGGCCCTGTGCCAGTGCCAATGCCAACGAGTGGGCCCCCCCTACTTGCTCAGGTTCACAGCACTTGCAAAGTTGAATTACTTACCTCTCCCTGCTCCACTGCCGTGACGTGGTCCAGATTTCCTGGGCCCACTAATTACTTGAACCAGCCCTACCCACCACAACTTTAGCCAAATGACCCCAAATTTCAAATGCCTTCCAATTATTATAAGGTAAATTACGCTTGACAAGCTTCATTAAGAAGAATGGATGGTTTTGACATTAAAATGGGCACTCTTGGTGTTTTCCTGGCCCCCACTCACTGCCGACTATGCTGCCCCATTGACTTGCATTGGGTTTCGTGTTTCGGTCGATCCCGACTTTACGTCATAATCGGCCGATTTCACTCGACCCGACTTTTAAGATAGTCGGGTTTCGCGAAACCAGGCTCGACTCTAAAAAGGTCAAGGTCGCTCAACTCTACTTATAACCTGATGTTAAATTCATCCATTGGTTGTATAAATTATTCTTTTGAAAGCTGAAACCCTCTAAAATGTGGTTTAGGTTAAGAAAATAAATTGGCATCAATGCAGAAATATTGATCAGTTAATGGACACAGAATGGTCAGATTTTGGCAAGACAAAAGTTTTGTCGCAGGTCATATAATGCACCCAATCCTAGTTTACATCATCAACTGTGCTCAGTAAATGATTGGATAAATAGTGTGTGTTTATTAAAAGAAACCCAGCACCCCAGACCTTCACTTGAACTGCAACTTGAGCTCTGACAGCATGCCAAAAATCCACCCTGCAACCAAAGCCTGGATTATCAAGAGGCTGAAGACCAGATCCACTGCAGAGGTGGCTGGCACCTTTAATGTGTCTCAGTGTCAAGTAAAAAGAATTAAAACAAGATTTGAAGAGACTGGAGATGTGTTTGACAAGCCCTGGTCTGGCAGACCCCGCAAGACAACTGCTCAGGAGGAACATTTGTTGGTTAGAAAATCCAAAGCAAGCCCCTCTTCCACTGCAGCAGAGCTCCAACAGGCCCGGTCACCTCAAGTCCCTGTGTCAACTAGAACAGTTTGTAGGATTCTGTCTCGAAACGGCCTCCATGGTCAAATCAGTGCCCAGAAGCCAGCATTAAACAAAAGGCAAATAAAAAAAATGTGTGGTATTTGCAAAGTCCCACAGCCTGCTAAACAGATGGACGCTAGAATACTGGCAGATGGTGGATTTCTCTGATGAATCTTCAGCAGAATTACACCACAGCTACCACAAATACTGCAGGACACCTACTGAAGCCCATATGGATCCAAAATACACCCCCAAAAAAACAGTTAAATTTGGTGGTGGAAAGATCATGGTCTGGGGTTACATTCAGTATGGGGGTGTGCAAAACATTTGCAAGGTGGAAGGCAATATGAGTAGCCTAAAATATCAAGAAGTATTAGCTACCTCTTATATTCAAAATCATAAAAGGGGTCAAATTCTGAACAGGATTGTGCTCCATCTCATACATCCATCTCTACAACAAAGTTCCTCCAGGCAAAAAAGATCGAGGTGCTCAAGGACTGGCCAGCCCAGTCACCAGACATGAACATCATTGAGCATGTTTGGGGTAGGATGAAAGAGGAAGCTTGGAAGACAAAACCAAAGAATCTAGATGAACTCTGGGAGGCATGTAAGACTGCATTCTTTGCTATTCCTGATGACTTCATTAATAAATTGTATGAATCATTGTTGAACCGCATGGATGCAGTCCTTCAAGCTCATGGAAGTCACACAAAATATTAAATATGACTCTAATAACACCACAACTTCATTCACCAATGTTATGCAACATATATTTGTATTATAAGTTAATTATTTGTTTGAATATCACATTACTTTCTGTGGGCGATAAATCTTTTGTCTTGCCAAAATCTAACCATTCTGTGTCCATTAACTGATCAATATTTCTACATTGATGGAAATTTATTTTCCTAACCTAAGCCACATTTCGGAGGGTTTCTGTTTTCAAAAGAATAATTTATACAACAAATGGATGAATTTAACGTCCGGTTATAAGCTTTTGTTTACATAATATGGATAAGCGACATAACTTCTGTCAGGGAGTGTGTGTATATATATATATATATATATATATATATATATGTATATATCATTGATGATATATCATTGACACACACACATATATATATATATATATTTCATAGAGCGTTAGATAGCAGAATAGCCAATAATTCAATTGTCAGGTTCTATAAAATCATTGCACAACCCGACAGGATATGAGACATGGTTTACATGCAGGAAACCATTGCATATCAGTTATATTTTTATATGCCCCTCACTAATAATTTTAGTAATGTGTGCGTGTAAAATTTTGGAGCAGTAGGTGTTAAATTAAAGGGTTAATTCATGGAAAAAAGCTGGTGTGGGCTCCCGCACAATTTTCTCTGCCAAAGAGGAAAAGCCAGTGACTGAGGGCAGAAATTAATAGCATAGAGAGGGACCATTGGCCCCCCTGGCTAACAAAATCTGCCCCCAGACACCTTAGAAAAGGTGCATCTGTAAGATGCGCCTATTCCGGCACTTAGCCTGTTCCTTCCCACTGCCCTGTAGCTATGGCATATGGGGTAATAAGGGGTTAATGTCACCTTGCTATTGTATTTTCCCCATGATGTCAGTTCACCACATCAGGCGGGGAGTCAGTGTATGCTCAGTGACTACCGCTGACATCACTTAGGCTGCGCTGACTCCCCTCCTGATGCGGTGAACTTGACAGCGTGGGAAAATATTCAGAGACTTTCCCACGCTACAGAATTCATGTCCGGTCAGGCAGGAAGGCTGCGCAGGCAGTTTTACATTCATTCCTCTGTGGTTTACAGCCCAACTGGTAGTATTAGCACTGCTCCGGGTTGTAAACTATTTAACCCTTTGAGATGGATTCACAGCGTGGGACTTGACTGTATGGCGGACAGGTATGGGATACTGTTGCTTTTTAATTTTGCAATTTTTTACAGGAGAACGAAAGCTTCGCTTGGATTAAGCATGCAAAAAGTTAAACCTGTGTGTTTCATTATTTCAATAAAGGACTTTATTCTTAATGTGTGTGTGTATTTTTAACACTTTCATATTATTGGATTAATAATGGATAGGTGTCTTATTGACACCTCTCCATTATTAACCAAGCTTAATGTCACCTTACAATAGCAAGGTGACATTGACCCCTTATTACCCCATATGCCAATGCTACAGGGCAATGGGAAGAGATATGCTAAGTGCTAGAATAGACGCATCTTACAGATACACCTTTTCTGGGGTGGCTGGGGGCAGATGTGGGAGCCAAAAACCATGGTCCCTCTCTAGGCTATTAATATCTGCCCTCAGTCACTAGCTTTCCCTCTCTGGTGGAGAAAATTGCGCGGGAGCCCATGCCAGTTTTTTCCGTGAATTAATCCTTTAATTTAATACCTACAGCTCCAAAATTTTACACACTCACACACTACTAAGATTATTAGTGAGGGACAAATAGCCATGTCTCATATCCTGTCGGGTTCGGTAATGATTTGGCAAAAGCCGACAAATGAATTACCAGCTTTTCTGCTGTCTAGCTCTGTATGAAATATATATGTGTCTCACTGATTATATATATATATATATATATATATATATATATATATATACAGTGCCTTGCGAAAGTATTCGGCTCCCTGGAACTTTTCGACATTTCCCACATATCATGCTTCAAACATAAAGATACAAATGTAAATTTTTGGTGATGAATCAACAACAAGTGAAACACAATTGTGAAGTTGAATGAAATGTATCGCTTATTTTAAATTTTTGTGGAAATTCAAAAACTGAAAAATGGGGCGTGCAATATTATTCGGCCCCTTTACTTTCAGTGCCGCAAACTCACTCCAGAAGTTCATTGTGGATCTCTGAATGATCCAATGTTGTCCTAAATGCCTAATGATGATAAATATAATCCACCTGTGTGTAATCAAGTCTCTGAATAAATGCACCTGCTCTGTGATAGTCTCAGGGTTCTGTTTGAAGCACAGAGAGCATCGTGAAGACCAAGGAACACAACAGGCAGGTCCGTGATACTGTTGTGGAGAAGTTTAAAGCTAGATTTGGATACAAAATGATTTCCAAAACTTTAACCATCTCAAGGAGTACTGTGCAAGCGATCATATTGAAATGGAAGGAGTATCATACCACTGCAAATCTACCAAGACCCAGCTGTCCCTCTAAACTTTCATCTCAAACAAGGAGAAGACTGATCAGAGATGCAGCCAAGAGGCCCATGATCACTCTGGATGAACTGCAGAGATCTACAGCTGAGGTGGGACAGTCTGTTCATAGGACAACAATCAGTCGTACACTGCACAAATCTGGCCTTTATGGAAGAGTGGCAAGAAGAAAGCCATTTCTCAAAGATATCCATAAAAGTGTCATTTAAAATTTGAAACAAGCCACCTGGGAGACAAACCAAACGTGGATGAAGGTGCTCTGGTCAGATGAAACCAAAATCAAACTTTTTGGCAACAATGCCAAACGATATGTTTGGCGTAAAGGCAACACAGGTCATCACCCTGAACACACCATCCCCACTGTCAAACATGGTGGTGGCAGCTTCATCATTTGGGCCTGCTTTTCTTCAGCAGGGACAGGGAAGATGGCTAAAATTGATGGGAAGACGGATGGAGCCAAATACAGAACCATTCTTGAAGAAAACCTGTTGGAGTCTGCAAAAGACCTGAGACTGGGAAGGAGATTTGTCTTCCAACAAGACAATGATCCCAAACAAAGCAAAATCTACAATGGAATAGTTTATAAATAAACATTTCCAGGTGTTAGAATGGCCAAGTCAAAGTCCAGACCTCAATCCAATCGAGAATCTGTGGAAAGAGCTGAAAACTGCTGTTCACAAATGATCTCCATCAAACCTCACTGAGCTCGAGCTGTTTGCCAAGGAAGAATGGACAAGAATTTCAGTCTCTCAATGTACAAAACTGATAGAGATATACCCCAGCTGTAATCGCAGCAAAAGGTGATGCTACAAAGTATTAAGTCAAAGGGGCCGAATAATATTGCACGACCCACTTTGCAGTTTTTGAATTTCCACAAAAATTTTACATAACCAAGAAATTTCGTTCAACTTCACAATTGTGTTCCACTTGTTGTTGATTCTTCACCAAAAATGTACATTTGGTAACTTTATGTTTGAAGCATGATATGTGGGAAAAGGTTGAAAGGTTCCAGGAATACTTTCGCAAGGCACTGTAGTAGAAAACCATCCCAGAAGCTAATCGATCCCTAAGTTATCACAGTAGCTATTCTGCCCCAATAATGTATAACCCTTGCATGTAAGATATGATCACTAATACAAAGTAGACTTTCCTCACCTGCAGAAAATGGGATAAATGCATCTCGTTTCACAAACTTTCCATTCTCATCAAGGAAATGTTTTGGGTAAAATTGAAAAGGTTTCTCCCAGACTTCATGATCTTTAAGCACAGAGGACAAGTTGGTGATAATAGTGGTACCCTGTGGAAAGCAAAGATGAAAAATATTAAGAAATAGAACATAAAAATGTTTGCAGACATCATGCCCATACAAACAGTTGAAACCAGTTTACATACACTATGTAAAAAGACACATTTGCATGTTTTTCTCAATATCTGACATGAAATCAGAATAAACATTTCCCATTTTAGGTCAATTCAGATTACTATAATTATTAATATTTGCCAAATTCCAGAATAATGAGAGACTAGTATTGTGAGGAAAGAGGGAGACACAAGCGTAAAATAGGGTCTTACCCCACAAATAGAGTAAGTGGTTTGACAAAAAACTGCTCACCTGGTATTAGGTATTCAAAGCATGTGTAGATAAGGGCTGCCACAGATCCACAAGTCGGTCACCAACTGCATGAAACAGAACTCTGCAAAGGAATACGTGGATTTTGTTTGCGCTGCCCAAATGCTGAGATTCCAGAAAGTTATTAAAGTTTGACAGTGGTTTGTTGGGCAGCACGGTGGCTCAGTGGTTAGCACTGCAGCCTTGCACTGCAGCCTTGCAGCGCTGGAGTCCTGGGTTCAAATCCCACCAAGGACAACATCTGCAAGGAGTTTGTATGTTCTCCCCGTGTTTGTGTGGGTTTCCTCTGGGTACTCTGGTTTCCTCCCACATTCCAAAGACATACTGATAGGGAATTTAGATTGTGAGCCCCATTGGGGACATCGATGACAATGTAAAGTACTGCAGGATATGTTAGCGCTATATAAAAGAAAAAAAAAGAGAAGGTTCTACGCGTTTCAAAGTTTTTTGAACCCATATCAACCCAAGGACAAAAGCAAAAGACTTTGTGAATATGATGGCAGAAGCTAGCAATATTGAGTCAATATCCGCAGTGAAACAAGTACTGTATCCACATGTGCTGAAAAGCCACTCTGCCAGGAAGAAGCCATTACTCAAAAAAAAAATCCAGATTAGTGTTTTGAAAACACACAAGAACAAAGACCTTAATTTTTGGAGACATGCCATCCCAACTGTGAAACAGTGGGGTGGTAGTGTATCACCCAAGGAAGCCGGTTGTTACAGTGGTATTGCCTTCCTCACAGGGAGGGTAAGTCCATGCCTGGAAGTGAGGAAGGATCCGTTTAACAAGTGACACATACACTCAACACTGTTCTGACTCCAGGCCAGTAGGGGGAGCTCTGATCCAGTTTGTGGGTGGCTTCCCTATATATTCTGGCTGGAGGTTGAGTTAGGTAGTCAGTTTGAGAGCTGTGCAGACATGACGTTCTGCAGCTCCTGTCAGAGCAGTCTGTGAGAGACTGTGAGGGGAGAAGTAGGGAAGGAGAGGAAAGATACTGGGAGTGGAGCTATGAGAGGGCTCACTCCAGAATCAGCGCAAGTAACCGGAGGCCAGAATTCAGAGGTTGTGGGGGTAACTGTATGCCCCAAAGCAGAAACTGGCAGGCAGGAGATTCCAAGTTGCCTGTCCACAATTACATCTGAAGGCACAGCAGCATATTGAGCCCGGAGTCGCCACAAGTATGGACACCTGTAAAAAGGCTCGGGTTGTCTGCCATACAGATATTGTCCTATTAATAGGACATAGAGAGAAAGTGAGGACTTTGTGTGAAGCCTTAGGCAGCAAGGTACTACAACACAGCGCAGTAAGGAAGGCTTCCAACCCCACCTGGATAGGGGGATTCCGAATCACTTCCAGGCTGGCCGGACCTCACCATCACCTGTGATCCATACCCTGGACTGTGGCTGCATACTACCAGCAAAAGGTAAAGAAACTGCAACCTTGTGTCCTGAAGATTCTATACGATGAAATGGTTTGAAAGACACGATATGAGAAAGGGACCATATGGCAGTGATATGTGAAGTGGCCATTACCTCAGATGGTATTCTCTGAACTCAGCGGTGAAAACCGGGGGATATGTCCCGTTACCCAGATGAGTATAATATATATGTGATATATTGAACCCAATTTGATAACAAACAAGAACGTATGCTGGAAATTATATCTCAATAGAGAGTCATAGATGTATTCAGGCTTCATTTGGGATAAAAGATACGATAAAGGAATTGGATATGAAACACTTCCCTTCTGTATGGTTAAATGAGCGCACTGTTTTGTACCGCCATATGTTCAGATAGAACAACAGTACAGACATGATGAAGCTAAGGGAATAACTGATAAGTAATGCCTCATTGAGTATGCAAGTGTTTCTGTTGCTTATTATATCAAAACACTGAGAGATATAACGATTTAATACTGATTGGGGGGAAGTAAATATAAACACCCTATCAGATTATCTCTATATGTGTGAAAAACTATTATTAGGACGTGATGTGGTATAAGTCCAAGAGTTGAAAAAGATGGATTAATCACCAAAAAAATTGAAAAAATCCGAACATTCGAACTATAGAAGTAAAAAGAACCTATATGGCACCACACGGTTTGTGGTGAAAAATTCCCCTATTTGTTCCATTGGTACTATATGCTTTCATTAGCACTTATTCCCCATCTTGCATTAGCTTTTCATTTTGCACGGTTTATTATGCACTTTAGATATTGTGAGTTTGTTTTTAAAGAAATTAGGAGTAAAAGTTATGTTTTATGAAGTACCGTATACAGTATACTCGAGTATAAGCTGACCCGAGTGTAAGCCGACCCCCTTAATTTTGCTACAAAAACTGGGAAAACTTAATGACTCGAGTATAAGCCTAGGGAGGAAAATGCAGCAGCTACCAGTAAATGTCAAGAATAAAAATAGATACCAATAAAAGTAAAATGAATTCAGACATCAGTAGGTTATGTGTTTTTTAATATCCATATTGAATCAGGAGCCACATATAATGCTCCATATAGTTCATGATGGGCCCCATAAGATGCTCCATACAAAATACACCCCATATAATGCTGCACAAATGCTGATTATGACCCCATAAGATGCTCCATACTGACATTTGCCCCATATAATGCTCAACAAATGCGGATTATGACCCCATAAGATGCTCCATACAGTAATTTGCCCCATGTCATGCTCCATAAATGCTGATTATGGCCCCATAAGATGCTCCATACCGACATTTACCCCATGTAATGCTCCATAAATACTTATATGGCCCCATAAGATGCTCCATACAGATATTTGCCCCATATGCTGTTGCTGCGATTAAAAAAAAAAAAAAATCACATACTCACCTCTCGTCGCTCAGGCCCCCGGCACTTGCTATATTCACCTGCTCCGCGTTCAGCCGCCTCTACGTTCCCTGTCCACTGCACTGACTGCTCAGGTAGAGGGTGGCGCGCACTAATTGCTTCACCGCGCCCTCTGACCTGAGCGTCAGTGCAGAGGATGCAGAAGACGCAGCGGTGGCTGGCGACGGTGGAACGGGGAGCAGGTGAATATAGCGCACTGCTTATACTCACCTGCTTCTGGTGCGGTCCCTGCTTCCCCGGCTCTGGCAGCTTCTCCCTGTATTGAGCGGTCACATGGTACCGCTCATTACAGTAATGAATATGCGGCTCCACCCCTATGGGAGTGGAGTGGGGTCCATATTCATACCTGTAATGAGCGGTACCATGTGACCGCTCACTACAGGAAGAAGCTGCCGGGGAGGCAGGGACCGCGCCAGGAGCAGGTGAGTATGCTTAGACATCTGCCACTCCACCTCCCCTGTCGACCCCTGGGTATGATTCGAGTATAAGCCGAGAGGGGCAATTTCGGCCTAAAAAAAATGGGCTGAAATTCTTGGCTTATACTCGAGTATATACGGTAATCCAAACCTGCATATATCTGAGGAACAGGAGAGGCAGCAATCCCTGACCCGACAGACAGCATATGAAGAGAGGAACCTAGAAGCAAAGGCCTGAATCCATAAAATCCCTTGGGCAGAAAGGGGACCACTATGGCAGGGAGAAGTGGTTGTCTTCAATCATAAGAGAGGCTGGAGTTTTATCAAAGAACAAGGAATGAGAAATGAAATATTTGTCAACCGTAGAGACATAGAAACCCCCCTAATGGAAAGACACCCTGACAGGGACCTTTACCCCGGAGATAAGGTCACTTGCACTCACCACATTGGCGGCAAAGTTTGGTATGCTCTTGACTGCAGAATATGTGTACCAGTACAGAAGCAGCCAAAGCATGTAGACCAGGCTGCAGCCTCAGTCCCTGCAGGGGCAGCAGCAGGCCCAGCCAGGCCATTTACAAAGTGTCACAAGTCCACCTAGACACCAGTGTTGGAACCAACCAATGTGCCATGGTATGATATAGCAGTTGAAAGGTACCATGCTCAGTTTTCCTGGTCAGGAAGTAACAGCCAACAAGAGCTACCCTGGAAGAGGAAATAGACAGTTAAATGATTGCTAAAGTTTAAAAGTTAATCTGTTTGAAAAGACATTTGGATCATGGACGGTGAATGATCAAGGAATTTTCCATTGTACATAGTTAGCACTTCTTAAGGTGCTTCTTACTGGTTTTACATATAACCAATGAAGATACTGTTTATTGTTTGCACTAAAGTTATTGCCTTAATGTGACCAAGAACAAAAACTTGTTTAACTTAGCCGAAGAAGTGGTCCAGAGAGAAGACCAGTAAGCCTTGCAGCATGCCGAAGCCTACGTTGGGGGTTTGGAATGGGTCCCCCATTCTGCTGTTGTTGATGAGAGGGACCTCACAATTTGCTGAATAAAAATGTTATTAATGTGATGTTGAAAGACTTGAATGTCGTTTGCACTTTTAAATGTTTGCACTACTTTAGTTTCAGAAAATGTTGATTTTATTGCACTTTATTAAAAGTGATAGTATTTCATGTAGCAAAGACAAGTATACCCGTAAGTGGTAATCAGATTTTTATGTTTAATATTTTGTGCCATAGAAAGTTCTATTTTTGGTAAAACTATTGGCACCTTGTATTGTAGTTATACGTAACATTCAAGACAGTAACCTCCCATAAAGGGAAGCAAAGTTATTTTACTTGTTGTAATGCATTTAAAAATTCGCATGTCCTTAACCCATTTTTTTTTTTTTAGTTTTTCCAGTCTGGGAGCACTGGATTTAACTTGTGGGGGAATGTGACACCCCAGGAAGCTGGTTATTACAGTGGTATTGGCTTCCTCATGGGCAGGGTGATACCATGCCTGGAAGTGAGGAGGATCCCTTTAACAGGTGACACGTACGCACAACACTGTTCTGACTCCATGCCAGAAAGGGGAGCTCTAATCCAGTTTGTGGGTGGCTTCCCTATATTTTATGGCTGGAGGAGGAGTTAGGTAGTCAGTTTGAGAAGAGAGCTTGAGCCGTGCAAACATGAGGTTCTGCAGCTCCTGTCCAAGCAGTCTGTGAAAGACTGCGAGGGGAGAAGAGGTGAAGGAGAGGAAACATACTGGGAGTGGAGCTGTGAGAAGGCTCACTCTAGAATCAGCGTAAGTAACCGGTGGCCGGAATTCCTATGTTGAGGGGGTAACTGTATGCCCCACAGCAGAAACCGGTGGGCAGGAGATTCCAAGTCGCCTGTCCACCATTACATTCGAAGGCACTGTAGCATATAGAGCCCGGAGTCACCACAAGTAGGGACACCTGTAAAAAGGCTCAAGTTGCTGCCATACGGATATTGTCCTATTAATAGGACATAGAGAGAAAGTGAGGACTTTGTGTGAAGCCTTAGGCTTATTTCACACTTCCGTCTTCTGCTGTGCGTCGTTGTGCAGTAAAATAACGTATCGACGGACATTATGAAAATAGTGAAAAAGGTGTGTGACGCATCCAGTGTAATGACGGATGCATTGTTTGTGTTGTTGCCACAATTTCAATGGAGAAATTTCAGGGAATCAAATGTCGGGGGATGAGAGAGAGACTTTTTCCCGGATTTGAAAATCCTTCTGGGCATGCTCAGAGGGGAAAAACGTGATCCGTCGCTGGATTCCTGTGTGTGACGGTCAGCGACGGATCCTGTGGCCATAGGCTTCCATTATAGCCGACGACGGGCAGCGCAGGGTGCGTCGCTGAGCGATTTTCCGACGTGCAGAAAAAACGTTTCTCCGAACATTTTCTACGCACGACTGACCGCTATTTCCGACGGATCCAGTGCATGACGGATGAAACAGATGGCCATCTGTCACAATCCGTCGCTACTACAAGTCTATGGGAAAGACTTTGTCTTGTAAGACAAATTTTTTTGCAGGATCCTGCATTCTCAAAAATCGACGGATTGTGACGGGAGCTGAAAGATGGAAGTGTGAAAGAGGCCTTAGCACTAGAGTTGAGCGACCTTGACCTTTTTAGAGTCGAGCCGGGTTTTGCGAAACCCGACTATGTCCAAAGTCGGGTCGAGTGAAATCGGCCGATTATGACGTAAAGTCGGGATCGACCGAAACACGAAACCCAATGCAAGTCAATGGGGCAGCATAGTCGGCAGTGAGTGGGGGCCAGGAAAACACCTAGAGTGCCCATTTTAATGTCAAAACCATCCATTCTTCTTAATGAAGCTTGTCAAGCGTAATTTACCTTATAATAATTGGAAGGCATTTGAAATTGGGGGTCATTTGGCTAAAGTTGTGGGGGGTAGGGCTGGTTCAAGTAATTAGTGGGCCCAGGAAATCTGGACCACGTCACGGCAGTGGAGCAGGGAGAGGTAAGTATTTCAACTTTGCAAGTGCTGTGAACCTGAGCAAGCAGGGGGGGCCCACTCGTTGGCATTGGCACTGGCACAGGGCCCCTCAAAGTACAGCGGTGTGTTTGCACGGCGGGGGCGCCTCCCACCGGCAGCAACACTTTTGCGTACTATGAGAGGCCCTGTGCCAGTGACGTCGCCAACTAGTATTCCTCCCCCCACCTGATGAAGGAACCTGCACTTTCATCTGCACCTTCCTCTTTGTCCCCGTGTAAGGTGGTATGGTATGCGGGAAGAGCAACCTGACTTTCAGCAGGGTCACAATGTTGTTGTGTAGCGTGCACGGGGAATGTTGCGTTATGGGTCAATGTACCAGCAGACTCATCTATCACTGGCTGGGCAATGGGCACGATGAAGTGGAAACACAGATATAGGCCCAAAGAAGAAAGTGGGCTAAATGCAGTTCAAAATTGGTAACACAGGAATAACCAGGGGGCATTGCAGTGGAGGACAACTGGAATGAGAGGCTGACACAGAGAGTAGGGCCAAATCAGTAAGTAGTCGAAATGCAGTTCAAAATTGGCAACCGTAGTAAACAGGCGGCACAGCTTTGTTCAGTGGAGGAGAACAGCAAGGAGTGGCAGACACCGATAGTAGGCCCCAACCCAACTAGTAGGCCAAATGCAGTCTAACATTAACAACTACTTAACGAGAGGCTGAAAATGGTATTTCAGGACAGGAAACCAGGAGAACAGCAAGGAGTGGCAGACACCGATAGTAGGCCCCAAACCAACTAGTACGCCAAATGCAGTTGTTCCATTTAACCACAATTTAATGAGAGCCTGAAGATAGAAGCTCAGGAAAGGCAACCTGGGGAACACCTTGGAGTGTAACACACCATCTCTCTCCACCCCATACCCATTTTGTAGGCCTAATGCTGTGTACTTTTCTACAACTACTAAACGAGAGTCGGAAGACCGAAGCAATGGCAAGGAAACCTGGGGAACACCTTGGAGTGTAACACACCATCTCTCTCCACCCCATACCCAATTTGTAGGCCTAATGCAGCCTACTTTCCGACACCTACTAAACGAGAGCATGAAGATCGAAGCTCAGGAAAGGCAACCTGGGGAACAAATTGGAGTGTAACACACCATCTCTCTCCACCCCATACCCATTTTGTAGGCCTAATGCTGTGTACTTTTCTACAACTACTAAACGAGAGTCGGAAGACCGAAGCAATGGCAAGGAAACCTGGGGAACACCTTGGAGTGTAACACACCATCTCTCTCCACCCCATACCCAATTTGTAGGCCTAATGCAGCCTACTTTCCGACACCTACTAAACGAGAGCATGAAGATCGAAGCTCAGGAAAGGCAACCTGGGGAACACCTTGGAGTGTAACACACCATCTCTCTCCACCCCATACCCATTTTTTAGGCCTAATGCAGTGTACTTTTCTACAACTACTAAACGAGAGTCGGAAGACCGAAGCAATGGCAAGGAAACCTGGGGAACACCTTGGAGTGTAACACACCATCTCTCTCCACCCCATTCCCCATTTTTTAGGCCTAATGCAGCCTACTTTCCGACACCTACTAAACGAGAGCATGAAGATCGAAGCTCAGGAAAGGCAACCTGGGGAACACCTTGGAGTGTAACACACCATCTCTCTCCACCCCATACCCATTTTGTAGGCCTAATGCTGTGTACTTTTCTATAACTACTAAACGAGAGTCGGAAGACCGAAGCAATGGCAAGGAAACCTGGGGAACACCTTGGAGTGTAACACACCATCTCTCTCCACCCCATACCCAATTTGTAGGCCTAATGCAGCCTACTTTCCGACACCTACTAAACGAGAGCATGAAGATCGAAGCTCAGGAAAGGCTACCTGGGGAACACCTTGGAGTGTAACACACCATCTCTCTCCACCCCATACCCATTTTGTAGGCCTAATGCTGTGTACTTTTCTACAACTACTAAACGAGAGTCGGAAGACCGAAGCAATGGCAAGGAAACCTGGGGAACACCTTGGAGTGTAACACACCATCTCTCTCCACCCCATACCCAATTTGTAGGCCTAATGCAGCCTACTTTCCGACACCTACTAAACGAGAGCATGAAGATCGAAGCTCAGGAAAGGCAACCTGGTGAAAACCTTGGAGTGTAACACAACCTGTCTCTACACCCCATACCAAATTTGTAGGCCTAATGCAGCGTAGTTTCCACCAACTACTAAACGAGAGCCGGAAGATCGAAGCTCATGAAAGGCAACCCGGGGAACACCTTGGAGTGTAACACAACCTCTCTCTACACCACGAAAGGGCTGATTCTTAGGAAGGAAGGCTGTTGTAAATAAGCATTGCGCATCCGAGGGTGATTATATTCTTATTCGGTATCTACTCACCCTCGGACGCGCCATGCTTCTTGATTTGTAATTAATGTTTATTTGCAATGTGCTTTTGACTTACTCAATTATTTTTTTAATTATTGATTTTATTAAATTAATAGTTTAACATCTTATTGGAAATAATTTAAAGGAGACGCGACAGGACAACACTCGGTGGATGCCATATCTGTGTTAACAACTCCAAAAAACTTTCAGTTAACTTCTTGCAGGAGAAAGAAATTGTAGCTGTTGGACCTTTGTAGTACAGTTCCAGATATTTGTTGTGTGTTTGTTTTGATTGTTAAAATGTCTGCATTTGAGATCTCAACACGATCTTATTTTTTATAATCAAATTAATTTTTTAAATATTTTATTAGGTTGGTTCAAGGGGTACACGGGCCGCAGTAGACAGGTCAGTGGAGGCCTAGTGGAAGGAGGGACCGCAGATGCGCCACTGTTTCACCCATACACAATTAGTAGGCCTAATGCAGCGTAGTTTCCAACAGCTACTAAACGAGAGCCGGAAGATCGAAGCTCAGGAAAGGCAACCTGGGGAACACCTTGGAGTGTAACACAACCTCTCTCTACACCACGGAAGGGCTGATTCTTAGGAAGGAAGGCTGTTGTAAATAAGCATTGCGCGTCCGAGGGTGATTATATTCTTATTCGGTATCTACTCACCCTCGGACGCGCCATGCTTCTTGATTTGTAATTAATGTTTATTTGCAATGTGCTTTTGACTTACTCAATTATTTTTTTAATTATTGATTTTATTAAATTAATAGTTTAACATCTTATTGGAAATAATTTAAAGGAGACGCGACAGGACAACACTCGGTGGATGCCATATCTGTGTTAACAACTCCAAAAAACTTTCAGTTAACTTCTTGCAGGAGAAAGAAATTGTAGCTGTTGGACCTTTGTAGTACAGTTCCAGATATTTGTTGTGTGTTTGTTTTGATTGTTAAAATGTCTGCATTTGAGATCTCAACACGATCTTATTTTTTATAATCAAATTAATTTTTTAAATATTTTATTAGGTTGGTTCAAGGGGTACACGGGCCGCAGTAGACAGGTCAGTGGAGGCCTAGTGGAAGGAGGGACCGCAGATGCGCCACTGTTTCACCCATACACAATTAGTAGGCCTAATGCAGCGTAGTTTCCAACAGCTACTAAACGAGAGCCGGAAGATCGAAGCTCAGGAAAGGCAACCTGGGGAACACCTTGGAGTGTAACACAACCTCTCTCTACACCACGGAAGGGCTGATTCTTAGGAAGGAAGGCTGTTGTAAATAAGCATTGCGCGTCCGAGGGTGATTATATTCTTATTCGGTATCTACTCACCCTCGGACGCGCCATGCTTCTTGATTTGTAATTAATGTTTATTTGCAATGTGCTTTTGACTTACTCAATTATTTTTTTAATTATTGATTTTATTAAATTAATAGTTTAACATCTTATTGGAAATAATTTAAAGGAGACGCGACAGGACAACACTCGGTGGATGCCATATCTGTGTTAACAACTCCAAAAAACTTTCAGTTAACTTCTTGCAGGAGAAAGAAATTGTAGCTGTTGGACCTTTGTAGTACAGTTCCAGATATTTGTTGTGTGTTTGTTTTGATTGTTTTAATGTCTGCATTTGAGATCTCAACACGATCTTATTTTTTATAATCAAATTAATTTTTTAAATATTTTATTAGGTTGGTTCAAGGGGTACACGGGCCGCAGTAGACAGGTCAGTGGAGGCCTAGTGGAAGGAGGGACCGCAGATGCGCCACTGTTTCACCCATACACAATTAGTAGGCCTAATGCAGCGTAGTTTCCAACAGCTACTAAACGAGAGCCGGAAGATCGAAGCTCAGGAAAGGCAACCTGGGGAACACCTTGGAGTGTAACACAACCTCTCTCTACACCACGGAAGGGCTGATTCTTAGGAAGGAAGGCTGTTGTAAATAAGCATTGCGCGTCCGAGGGTGATTATATTCTTATTCAGTATCTACTCACCCTCGGACGCGCCATGCTTCTTGATTTGTAATTAATGTTTATTTGCAATGTGCTTTTGACTTACTCAATTATTTTTTTAATTATTGATTTTATTAAATTAATAGTTTAACATCTTATTGGAAATAATTTAAAGGAGACGCGACAGGACAACACTCGGTGGATGCCATATCTGTGTTAACAACTCCAAAAAACTTTCAGTTAACTTCTTGCAGGAGAAAGAAATTGTAGCTGTTGGACCTTTGTAGTACAGTTCCAGATATTTGTTGTGTGTTTGTTTTGATTGTTAAAATGTCTGCATTTGAGATCTCAACACGATCTTATTTTTTATAATCAAATTAATTTTTTAAATATTTTATTAGGTTGGTTCAAGGGGTACACGGGCCGCAGTAGACAGGTCAGTGGAGGCCTAGTGGAAGGAGGGACCGCAGATGCGCCACTGTTTCACCCATACACAATTAGTAGGCCTAATGCAGCGTAGTTTCCAACAGCTACTAAACGAGAGCCGGAAGATCGAAGCTCAGGAAAGGCAACCTGGGGAACACCTTGGAGTGTAACACAACCTCTCTCTACACCACGGAAGGGCTGATTCTTAGGAAGGAAGGCTGTTGTAAATAAGCATTGCGCGTCCGAGGGTGATTATATTCTTATTCGGTATCTACTCACCCTCGGACGCGCCATGCTTCTTGATTTGTAATTAATGTTTATTTGCAATGTGCTTTTGACTTACTCAATTATTTTTTTAATTATTGATTTTATTAAATTAATAGTTTAACATCTTATTGGAAATAATTTAAAGGAGACGCGACAGGACAACACTCGGTGGATGCCATATCTGTGTTAACAACTCCAAAAAACTTTCAGTTAACTTCTTGCAGGAGAAAGAAATTGTAGCTGTTGGACCTTTGTAGTACAGTTCCAGATATTTGTTGTGTGTTTGTTTTGATTGTTAAAATGTCTGCATTTGAGATCTCAACACGATCTTATTTTTTATAATCAAATTAATTTTTTTTATATTTAATGATGTTGGTTCAAGGGGTACACGGGCAGCAATAGACAGGTCAGTGGAGGCCTAGTGGAAGGAGTGACGGCAGACAGGCATCAAAGGCCTAACATTGGGCTGGCTGTAGGCAAGTTAAAATTGGTTCCAGGGGAACACGGCCATCAGTGGCCTGGTCAGTGTAGTTGTAGTTGAAAGAACGGGACGCAGACAGGCTTCGAAGGCCTAACATAATAACATAGGGCTGGCTGTAGGCAAGTTAAAATTGGTTCCAAGGGAACACGGCCATCAGTGGCCTGGTCAGTGTAGTTGTAGTTGAAAGAACGGGACGCAGACAGGCTTCGAAGGCCTAACATAACAAACTTGGGCTGGCTGTAGGCACTTTTAAATTTGTTCCAGGGGTACATGGGCAGCAGTGTATGGTCAGTGGAAGTCTAGTGGAAGGAGTGACCGCAGACAGGCTTCCAAGGCCTAACATAACAAACTTGGGCTGGCTGTAGGCACTTTTAAATTGGTTCCAGGGGTACACGGGCAGCAGTGGTCTGGTCAGTGGAAGTCTAGTGGAAGGAGTGACCGCAGACAGGCTTCCAAGGCCTAACCTAACAAACTTGGGCTGGCTGTAGGCACTTTTAAATTGGTTCCAGGGGTACACGGGCAGCAGTGGTCTGGTCTGTGGAAGTCTAGTGGAAGGAGTGACCGCAGACAGGCTTCCAAGGCCTAACATAACAAACTTGGGCTGGCTGTAGGCACTTTTAAATTGGTTCCAGGGGTACACGGGCAGCAGTGGTCTGGTCAGTGGAAGTCTAGTGGAAGGAGTGACCGCAGACAGGCTTCCAAGGCCTAACATAACAAACTTGGGCTGGCTGTAGGCACTTTTAAATTGGTTCCAGGGGTACACGGGCAGCAGTGGTCTGGTCAGTGGAAGTCTAGTGGAAGGAGTGACCGCAGACAGGCTTCCAAGGCCTAACATAACAAACTTGGGCTGGCTGTAGGCACTTTTAAATTGGTTCCAGGGGTACACGGGCAGCAGTGGTCTGGTCTGTGGAAGTCTAGTGGAAGGAGTGACCGCAGACAGGCTTCGAAGGCCTAACATAATAACATAGGGCTGGCTGTAGGCAAGTTAAAATTGGTTCCAAGGGAACACGGCCATCAGTGGCCTGGTCAGTGTAGTTGTAGTTGAAAGAACGGGACGCAGACAGGCTTCGAAGGCCTAACATAACAAACTTGGGCTGGCTGTAGGCACTTTTAAATTTGTTCCAGGGGTACATGGGCAGCAGTGTATGGTCAGTGGAAGTCTAGTGGAAGGAGTGACCGCAGACAGGCTTCCAAGGCCTAACATAACAAACTTGGGCTGGCTGTAGGCACTTTTAAATTGGTTCCAGGGGTACACGGGCAGCAGTGGTCTGGTCAGTGGAAGTCTAGTGGAAGGAGTGACCGCAGACAGGCTTCCAAGGCCTAACATAACAAACTTGGGCTGGCTGTAGGCACTTTTAAATTGGTTCCAGGGGTACACGGGCAGCAGTGGTCTGGTCTGTGGAAGTCTAGTGGAAGGAGTGACCGCAGACAGGCTTCCAAGGCCTAACATAACAAACTTGGGCTGGCTGTAGGCACTTTTAAATTGGTTCCAGGGGTACACGGGCAGCAGTGGTCTGGTCAGTGGAAGTCTAGTGGAAGGAGTGACCGCAGACAGGCTTCCAAGGCCTAACATAACAAACTTGGGCTGGCTGTAGGCACTTTTAAATTGGTTCCAGGGGTACACGGGCAGCAGTGGTCTGGTCAGTGGAAGTCTAGTGGAAGGAGTGACCGCAGACAGGCTTCCAAGGCCTAACATAACAAACTTGGGCTGGCTGTAGGCACTTTTAAATTGGTTCCAGGGGTACACGGGCAGCAGTGGTCTGGTCTGTGGAAGTCTAGTGGAAGGAGTGACCGCAGACAGGCTTCGAAGGCCTAACATAACAAACTTGGGCTGGCTGTAGGCACTTTTAAATTGGTTCCAGGGGTACACGGGCAGCAGTGGTCTGGTCAGTGGAAGTCTAGTGGAAGGAGTGACCGCAGACAGGCTTCCAAGGCCTAACATAACAAACTTGGGCTGGCTGTAGGCACTTTTAAATTGGTTCCAGGGGTACACGGGCAGCAGTGGTCTGGTCAGTGGAAGTCTAGTGGAAGGAGTGACCGCAGACAGGCTTCCAAGGCCTAACATAACAAACTTGGGCTGGCTGTAGGCACTTTTAAATTGGTTCCAGGGGTACACGGGCAGCAGTGGTCTGGTCTGTGGAAGTCTAGTGGAAGGAGTGACCGCAGACAGGCTTCGAAGGCCTAACATAACAAACTTGGGCTGGCTGTAGGCACTTTTACATTGGTTCCAGGGGTACACGGGCAGCAGTGGTCTGGTCAGTGGAAGTCTAGTGGAAGGAGTGACCGCAGACAGGCTTCCAAGGCCTAACATAACAAACTTGGGCTGGCTGTAGGCACTTTTAAATTGGTTCCAGGGGTACACGGGCAGCAGTGGTCTGGTCTGTGGAAGTCTAGTGGAAGGAGTGACCGCAGACAGGCTTCGAAGGCCTAACATAACAAACTTGGGCTGGCTGTAGGCACTTTTAAATTGGTTCCAGGGGTACACGGGCAGCAGTGGTATGGTCAGTGGAAGTCTAGTGGAAGGAGTGACCGCAGACAGGCTTCCAAGGCCTAACATAACAAACTTGGGCTGGCTGTAGGCACTTTTAAATTGGTTCCAGGGGTACACGGGCAGCAGTGGTCTGGTCTGTGGAAGTCTAGTGGAAGGAGTGACCGCAGACAGGCTTCGAAGGCCTAACATAACAAACTTGGGCTGGCTGTAGGCACTTTTATATTGGTTCCAGGGGTACACGGGCAGCAGTGGTCTGGTCAGTGGAAGTCTAGTGGAAGGAGTGACCGCAGACAGGCTTCGAAGGCCTAACATAACAAAATTGGGCTGGCTGTAGGCACTTTAAATTGGTTCCAGGGGTACATGGGCAGCAGTGTATGGTCAGTGGAAGTCTAGTGGAAGGAGTGACGGCAGACAGTCTTCGAAGGCCTAACATAACAAAATTGGGCTGACTGTAGGCACTTTTAAATTGGTTCCAGGGTAACACGGCCAGCAGTGGCCTGGTCAGTGTAGTAGTTGTAGAAAGAAGGGACCGCAGACAGGCTTCGAAGGCCTAACATAACAAAAATGTCAAAACAATGGTATTGTCAGTGCCAGGCATTGAAGGATGTCAGCGCCTAGACTACACATTGGTGAAGCTGTGAGAGATAATTTTGCTAGTGGTAGAGCACTGTTTGAGCTGGGGGGGGGAACTGTCTTGTGGCCGGCGGTACAGGCACAGGGCCCCTCATATTACAACGGTGTGTCTGACGTTGGGTGCGCACCACCACCGCCAGAGACACTTTATTGTACTATGAGGGACCCAGTGGCAGTGCCGTCGACCAAAAGCGGCCACACCCACCTCTTCAGACAAACAGCACTCTCAAGGGTCCAAGCGCAAAGTGGCGATAGCACGGCCCCGTGTGGGGAGTTTGGCCATTTCGTGAGGTGGAAACATGTCGTATGCTGGACAATCAGGTGAAGAAAATTACGAGATTGGAAAAGTCATTCAGAATAGTCCACAGGCAAGACCTTTTCATAGGAAAGCTAGGTGTCAGCCGGGCAGGGTGGGGCAAAAGATTTTGAAATCCAGTTGTGGTTCATTTTAATGAAGGTTAGATCATCTACATTTTGGGTAGCCAGACGAGTCCTTTTTTCTGTTAGTATTGAACCTGCAGCACTGAATACTCTTTCCTTCCCGGGGAAAGGCCTGGCTATTCACTGCTTGCGTCGAGAAACACGTGATGGTGTCTCCGCAGCTTCTTTACCTGCATCTGCATATTTCCCATAAGGGATGGGGGCAGTGTTCTGGAATCACTGCGTTGAGAAACACGTGATGGTGTCTCCGCAGTGTTGGATGTTTTGGTCTCCCCGAGGCCAATCATCTGTGCCTTTATAACCAGTAATCGTCATCGTTCATCATTTTTGTAATGCGTGTGTCCCTTTTGAGGATACGCAAGGCATAATCCGCCATGTGGGCCAAAGTTCCCGTTGTCAAATCTGCGGTTGTGCTTGCTTGAGGGGCAGTTGCAGGCAAATCTACGTCACTTGTGTCCCTCAAAAAACCAGAACCCGGCCTTGCCACGCCACCAATTTCCCGTGCCCCCGGGAAAGCTTCCTCATTAAAAATATACTCATCCCCATCATCCTCCACCTCCTCTTCGCCCGGTACCTCGTCATGTACACTGCCCTGACCAGACAATCGCTGACTGTCATCAAGGCTTTCCTCTTCCTCTGGTGCAGACGCCTGATCCTTTATGTGCGTCAAACTTTGCATCAGCAGACGCATTAGGGGGATGCTCATGCTTATTATGGCGTTGTCTGCACTAACCAGCCGTGTGCATTCCTCAAAACACTGAAGGACTTGACACATGTCTTGAATCTTCGACCACTGCACACCTGACAACTCCATGTCTGCCATCCTACTGCCTGCCCGTGTATGTGTATCCTCCCACAAAAACATAACAGCCCGCCTCTGTTCGCACAGTCTCTGAAGCATGTGCAGTGTTGAGTTCCACCTTGTTGCAACGTCTATGATTAGGCGATGCTGGGGAAGGTTCAAAGAACGCTGATAGGTCTGCATACGGCTGGAGTGTACAGGCGAACGGCGGATATGTGCGCAAAGTCCACGCACTTTGAGGAGCAGGTCGGATAACCCCGGATAACTTTTCAGGAAGCACTGCACCACCAGGTTTAAGGTGTGAGCCAGGCAAGGAATGTGTTTCAGTTGGGAAAGGGAGATGGCAGCCATGAAATTCCTTCCGTTATCACTCACTACCTTGCCTGCCTCAAGATCTACAGTGCCCAGCCACGACTGCGTTTCTTGCTGCAAGAACTCGGACAGAACTTCCGCGGTGTGTCTATTGTCGCCCAAACACTTCATAGCCAATACAGCCTGCTGACGTATGCCAGTAGCTGCCCCATAATGGGAGACCTGGTGTGCAACAGTGGCAGGTGCGGATGGAGTGTTTGTGCGACTGCGGTCTGTGGACGAGCTCTTGCTTCTGCAGGAGGACGAGGAGGAGGAGGAGGAGGAGGGGGTGCGAACGGCTACAGACAACTGTTTACTAGACCGTGGGCTAGGCAGAACTGTCCCAAACTTGCTGTCCCCTGTGGACCCTGAATCCACCACATTTACCCAGTGTGCCGTGATGGACACGTAACGTCCCTGGCCATGCCTACTGGTCCATGCATCTGTTGTCAGGTGCACCTTTGTGCTCACAGATTGCCTGAGTGCATGGACGATGCGCTCTTTAACATGCTGGTGGAGGGCTGGGATGGCTTTTCTGGAAAAAAAGTGTCGACTGGGTAGCTCGTAGCGTGGTACAGCGTAGTCCATCAGGTCTTTGAAAGCTTCGCTTTCAACTAACTGGTAGGGCATCATCTCTAACGAGATTAGTCTAGCTATGTGGGTGTTCAAACCCTGTGTACGCGGATGCGAGGCTAAGTATTTCCTTTTTCTAACCATAGTCTCATGTAGGGTGAGCTGGACTGGAGAGCTGGAGATCGTGGAACTAGCGGGGGTGCCGGTGGACATGGCAGACTGAGAGACGGTGGGAGATGGTATTGTTGCCGCCGGTGCCCTAGATGCAGTGTTTCCTACTACGAAACTGGTGATTCCCTGACCCTGACTGCTTTGGCCTGGCAAAGATACCTGCACAGATACAGCAGGTGGTGCGCTAAATGGTGGTCCTACACTGCCGGAAGGGATGTTGCGTTGATGACTAGCTTCATTGGCCGAGGGTGCAACAACCTTAAGGGACGTTTGGTAGTTAGTCCAAGCTTTCAAATGCATGGTGGTTAAATGTCTATGCATGCAACTAGTATTGAGACTTTTCAGATTCTGACCTCTGCTTAAGGAAGTAGAACATTTTTGACAGATGACTTTGCGCTGATCAATTGGATGTTGTTTAAAAAAATGCCAGACTGCACTCTTTCTAGCATCGGATACCTTTTCAGGCATTGCAGACTGAGCTTTAACCGGATGGCCACGCTGTCCTCCACCAGGTTTTGGCTTTGCCACGCGTTTTGGGCAAGATACGGGCCCGGCAGATGGAACCTGTGGCGATGTTGATGCCTGCTGCGGCCCCTCCTCCTCCTCTGCTTCAGAACTGCTGCCGCCTGCACCCTGTTCCCCCAATGGCTGCCAATCGGGGTCAAGAACTGGGTCATCTAATAACTCTTCTTGTACCTCCTGCGCAACTTCGTCTGTGTCACCGTGTCGTTCGGTGGTATAGCGTTCGTGATGGGGCAACATAGTCTCATCAGGGTCTGATTCTTGATCAGCACCCTGCGAGGGCAATGTTGTGGTCTGAGTCAAAGGACCAGCATAGTAGTCTGGCTGTGGCTGTGCGTCAGTGCACTCCATGTCAGATTCAATTTGTAATGGGCATGGACTGTTAACTGCTTCACTTTCTAAGCCAGGGACGGTATGTGTAAAGAGCTCCATGGAGTAACCCGTTGTGTCGCCTGCTGCATTCTTCTCTGTTGTTGTTTTTGCTGAAGAGGACAAGGAAGTGACTTGTCCCTGACCGTGAACATCCACTAACGACGCGCTGCTTTTACTTTTACCAGTTTCACGAGAGGAGGCAAAAGAGCTAGAGGCTGAGTCAGCAAGATAAGCCAAAACTTGCTCTTGCTGCTCCGGCTTTAAAAGCGGTTTTCCTAATCCCAGAAAAGGGAGCGTTCGAGGCCTTGTGTAGCCGGACGACGAACCTGGCTCCACAGCTCCAGACTTAGGTGCAATATTTTTTTCCCCACGACCACCTGATGCTCCACCACTACCACTACCCTCATTACCAGCTGACAATGAACGCCCCCGGCCACGACCTCTTCCACTAGACTTCCTCATTGTTTTAAAAACGTAACCAAACTAACGATATTTGTTGCAGTCACACAACTTACACGGTGAGCTATAACTTCAGTATGATTTAGCTACCCCTTTACAGGTTGGTGAGACCACAGCGAAAATCAGGCCCAATGTTACACACTCTTTTTTTGGTGGCTGCAAATTAGAGAGATGCCCCACACGCAGGACTGTCACTGAAGCACAAATGTTAATATTAATGTCACACTATTATTTTTTTTTTATTTTTATTTTTTTCAGGAACACTTTAGAAACCCCCCCAAAAAAAAAAAATAGATTTTTGCAGGGAGAATTTAGAAAACAAATGTAACAAACTATATGCTTTCTATGGGCCACTGAGTGAGAGATGACGCACACAGGAATCAGGAGTGGCACACAAGCCCAGAGGCCAATATTTTTCTACCAATGATTGATGGAGTTATTTTCTCTGGTAGATTTTGGAACCCAAATCAAGGAAAAAAAATATAGGCTTTCTATGGACCACAATTGGAGAGAGAGAGAGAGAGAGAGAGAGAGAGAGAGAGAGAGAGATGGCACACCCAGGAGTCAAGACTGGCACACAAGCAGAAAGGCCAATATTAATCTCCCATTTTTTTGGGGGGTTTGTTTTTTTTTTTTTTTTTTTTTTTTTTTTCAGGGAGACTTTAGAAAAAAAAATAATAAAAAAAATATGATTTTATCAGGAAGAATTTAGAAACCAAATAAAATAAAATTATTTTTTCAGGGAGAATTTATAAAACAAATAAAAACAAAAATAGGCGTTCTATGGCCCACTGACTGAGAGATGACGCACACAGGAGTCAGGAGTGGCACACAAGCCCAGAGGCCAATATTTTTCTACCAATGATTGATGTAGTTATTTTCTCTGGTAGATTTTGGAACCCAAATCAAGGAAAAAAAATATAGGCTTTCTATGGACCACAATTGGAGAGAGAGAGAGAGAGAGAGAGAGAGAGAGATGGCACACCCAGGAGTCAAGACTGGCACACAAGCAGAAAGGCCAATATTAATCTCCCACTGTTTTTTTTGGTTGTTTTTTTTTTTTTTTTTCAGGGAGACTTTAGAAAAAAAAATAATAAAAAAAATATGATTTTATCAGGAAGAATTTAGAAACCAAATAAAATAAAATGATTTTTTCAGGGAGAATTTATAAAACAAATAAAACCAAAAATAGGCGTTCTATGGCCCACTGACTGAGAGATGACGCACCCAGGAGTCAAGACTGGCACACAAGCAGAAAGGCCAATATTAATCTCCCACTGTTTTTTTTTTTTTTTTTTTTTTTTCAGGGAGACTTTAGAAAAAAAAATAATAAAAAAAATATGATTTTATCAGGAAGAATTTAGAAACCAAATAAAATAAAATGATTTTTTCAGGGAGAATTTAGAAAACAAATAAAACCAAAAATAGGCGTTCTATGGCCCACTGACTGAGAGAGAGAGAGAGATGGAACGCTTAGTACTGGCACACAAGCCCAAAGGGCAATATTAATCTCCCTTTTTTTTACCAGGGAGAATTTCTAAAACCCAAAAAAAAAAAAAAATAGGCTTTCTATGGCCCACTATTTGTGAGAGAGATGGGACGCTCAGGACTGGCACAGATGGCACGCTCAGGACTGGCACAGAAGCCCAGAGGCCAATATTAATCTCCCTTTTTTTCTGGGAGAATTTATAAAACCAAAAAAATATTTAAATAGGCTTTCTATGGCCCACTATTTGTGAGAGAGATGGCACGCTCAGGACTGGCACAGATGGCACGCTCACAACTGGCACACAAGCCCAGAGGCCAATATTAATCTCCCTTTTTTCAGGGAAAATTTATAAAACCAAAAAAAAAATTAAATAGGCTTTCTATGGCCCACTATTTGTGAGAGAGATGGCACGCTCAGGACTGGCACAGATGGCACGCTCACAACTGGCACACAAGCCCAGAGGCCAATATTAATCTCCCTTTTTTCAGGGAAAATTTATAAAACAAAAAAAAAAATTAAATAGGCTTTCTATGGCCCACTATTTGTGAGAGAGATGGCACGCTCAGGACTGGCACAGATGGCACGCTCACAACTGGCACACAAGCCCAGAGGCCAATATTAATCTCCCTTTTTTTCAGGGAGAATTTATAAAACCAAAAAAAAAATTAAATAGGCTTTCTATGGCCCACTATTTGTGAGAGAGATGGCACGCTCAGGGCTGGCACAGATGGCACGCTCAGGACTGGCACACAAGCCCAGAGGCCAATATTAATCTCCCTTTTTTTCAGGGAGAATTTATAAAACCCAAAAAAAAAAAAATAGGCTTTCTATGGCCCACTATTTGTGAGAGAGATGGCACACTCAGGACTGGCACACAAGCCCAAAGGCCAATATTAATCTCCCACTGTATTTTTATCAGGGAGAATTTATACACCCCACAAAAAAAAATACAGAAAAATGAAAAGGCTTTCTATGGCCCACTATGTGAGAGAGATGGCACACACAGGGATGGCACTCTAGCAGAAATGCCAAATTGCCAATCTTAGTCTCCCACCAAAAAAAAAAAAAAAAAAAAAACAGGGAATGTCCTACAATTACTATCTCCCTGCCTGCAGTAATCTCAGCCAGGTATGGCAGGCAGCTACTATCTCCCTGCCTGCAGTAATCTCAGCCAGGTATGGCAGGCAGCAATAAGGAGTGGACTGATGCACAAATGAAATAAAAAGTGTGGACAAACAAAAAAGATAGCTGTGCAGAAAGGAAGGAACAAGAGGATTTGTGCTTTGAAAAAAGCAGTTGGTTTGCACAGCGGCGTACACACAGCAATGCAGCTATCAGGGAGCCTTCTAGGGCAGCCCAATGAGCTACAGCGCTGAGGGGAAAAAAAAAAAAAAAAAACTTCCACTGTCCCTGCACACCGAGGGTGGTGTTGGACAGTGCAAATCGCTGCAGCACAAGCGGTTTTGTGGTTAATGGACCCTGCCTAACGCTATCCCTGCTTCTGACAAAGCGGCAGCAACCTCTCCCTAAGCTCAGATCAGCAGCAGTAAGATGGCGGTCGGCGGGAACGCCTCTTTATAGCCCCTGTGACGTCGCAGACAGCAAGCCAATCACTGCAATGCCCTTCTCTAAGATGGTGGGGACCAGGACCTATGTCATCACGCTGCCCACACTCTGCGTTTACCTTCATTGGCTGAGAAATGGCGCTTTTCGCGTCATTGAAACGCGACTTTGGCGCGAAAGTCGCGTACCGCATGGCCGACCCCGCACAGGGGTCGGATCGGGTTTCATGAAACCCCGACTTAGCCAAAAGTCGGAAACTTTTGAAAATGTTCGACCCGTTTCGCTCAACCCTACTTAGCACTAGACGTCCCAGAGACTGGTCATTTGACATTTCTACCTTTGAAACCTAGAGAAGGGTCAAATGACCTAAAGGATTTTATCTATAGCTTATCTTGTCTCTATTCACTGTCTTTTGTTCTGTAATTAAGGCCATTACTGTTGCACCACAGGAGGTTGTTTGCTGTTTTCCATCGAGTTTACCCATGTAGTTTCAAGTTTCAAGTTAGTTCTGTTCAGTTTATTGTATTTGATAATATAAAGACTATACATATTGTATTTAGTTTAGTTTTATTTGAGCAAAAAATTGCTGGAACAATGAATCATTTTTTATATATTTTAAATAGAGAATTAGAAATTTCAGAGCAAGGTACAGCTGTGAGTAATGACCAGAAGCATTTGTGTCTAAGTCTACGTTCACACTAGCGTTCGGCTAGTGTGCGTCGCGCTAGCGTCGGGCGACGCAGCGGCGACGCACGCGTCATGCGCCCCTATGTTTAACATGGGGGACGCATGCGTTTTTGCTTGTTGCGTTTTCCGACACGTGCGTCTTTTTTGACGCTAGCGTCGGACCAAGAAAACGCAACAAGTTGCATTTTTCTTGCATCCGATTTTTGTCAAAAAACGACGCACGCGTCGAAAAACGCAGCGTTTTTGCGTGCGTTTGCACGCGTTTTTTGGTGCGTTGTGCGTCGCGTCGCCGACGCAGCGTCGCTCAACGCTAGTGTGAACGTAGCCTAAGGCTATGTGCACACTTTGCGGATTCCACTGCGGATTTTTCCGCAGTGGAATTCCAAAATCCGCAGTGAAAACCCGTTGCGGTTTTTACTGCGGATTTATCGCGTTTTTTACTGCGGTTTCTTCTGCGGATTTTCATCTGCAGTTTTCTATTGGAGCAGGTGAAAATCCGCAGAAAAGAAGTGACATGCTGCGGAATGTAATCCGCAGCGTTTCCGCGCGGATTTTTCCGCAGCATGTGCACAGCGTTTTTTGTTTCCCATAAGTTTACATTGTACTGTAAACTCAGGGGAAACTGCTGCGGATCCGCAGCAGTCAAAGGTACCGTTACATGTTACGATCTCGTCGACGATATAGTTAGAAATGTCACGTGATCACATCCAAGAGGCGTCACATGCAACTATCTTATTAACGATGTAAATTTTGGCTCTGCGTTAGCCTCATTGCAAACGTTTGCAGAACGATTTTTCACAATGGCAGGAATAGGAGAATTTAGACCGACATCGTTCATCTCAGCATTACTCTGAACGATGCTGCACATCTTCTGACACATAATTGGATGAGGATCGTCAGATTTGAGATCCTGACCTCAAATCTGCGATCAGCGATCCAACGATGTGTTCGTCCGATATCTTCACGTTACACGCAACGATGTGAAAACGACATCGCATGAACGACATGATCACATGACGTTTTCAAACGATATCGTCAACGAGATCGTAACGTGTAACTGTAACTTTAGGCCTCAATCACACTAGCAAAAAAAAAAATCGCAGCATGTTCATTCTTGTGCAAATTTGGCGCGAAAAAAATTCGCACAAGAGGACTGAAATTTTAGTGTGAAAAATATACAAAAGAACAACTGTTATTTGTTTCGATGCTTTTTATTTTTTTTTTAAAACAAATAAGATTTTTTTTTCACTAACAGGTTATTTCACACCAACATCAAACAAATAGTCACATTTTCAAGATGAGCAGTGTATAAGCGGCATGGCCAAACAAATGTGATAAAACAGTGAACAAGAAAACAATATAATCAAATTATACAACAGGGAGGGATGTTGGTGGAGGAGTGGGAAGAGGGGAGGGGGAAAGGGTAAAGGATGCTTTTTATTTTTGTTATAAAAATGTTAAAAAAAATACAAGGAATAAAACAATTCCACACATATTTTCAATAGGCTGCAGTGGGGGGCTGTGTGTGTGTGAGTGGCATGTCCTTGTGTGACTAGCATTTCAGCACTCACTCAGCAGTCTTTGTCTGAACATGTCGGAACATACCTGGCACTGCCTGGGTATGTCCCTGGTACATTTGCCACACGTGTATTTGTAGCAGTCAACACATCTCTCAGTTGCACAATTGTTCGTGCATCGATGGTTTACCTGACACTTCACCCTTTTGCCCGGGCTGGGTGTGGAAGGAAGTTGCCAAAGGAGTTTCTCCTTGCGTGCCTTCTTTTCAGTCACATGACGGCCACCTAACTCTTTTGCAAGCTCAACCAGGAAGTCCACCCGTCTCTCCAGCACCCCAGTGCATGCCTGATAAAGACCATGAGCATTGAGTGCTGCCATGTCAATCATGTTGTAGAACACAGCGACTGGCCATCTCCGTGTTCCTGCACGCACGCTGTACTCCCGCACCATTTGGTCCATTACATCCACGCCGCACTTTGTGTGGTTGTATTGTGTGACCGTGTTTGGCTTCCTTTTGTTGGTATCCTCAGTCTCAACCACGCTGTGCATGCTGCTGAGAATGTAGACGGCCTTCTATCGTTTGGGTGCATACACTGTCAGTGTGGCACCAGTGGTTGAAAACACCTGAGTGGTGAATTCAGTGCGGTCCATCTGTCTAGCGGATTGAGGAATTTCCCGGCGACTCTTGTTGACTGTGCCGAGGATAGTGGTTTCCCGGCTAAGCAGTCATTGTGCAAGTGACAATGATGTAAAGAAATTGTCCGTGGTTACAGTTCTGCCCTTGTCCATGAATGGTTCCATCAGCCTCATCACTACAGTTTCGGACAGTCTCTCCCCGCTGGGACGACTGGGGTCCTTGCCAAGATATGGGAGGACATTACAGATGTACTTTGATTTCAAGTCGCAAGCCACCCAAAACTTGATGCCAAACTTGTCTGGTTATGTTGCAATGTATTGCAGAAAACAGCAGCGAGTCTTTGACGGGAAAAGCTGTTCATCAATAGTGATGTGTCGACCAGGGTTGTAGGATGCGATGCAGTTGGTGACAAACGATCTCCACACATCGGAGATTGCAGCAAACTTATCGGTCTCCACTCGCTCACTGCGCGTGAACATGTCATCAAAGCGTAGGTGTTGCATGATGTCTTGAAAGCGGTTTCTGGTCATAGTGGCAATGATCCTTGGGTTTCCCAGGTTTGCTGACCAGCTGTCACGTAGTGATGGAACCTTGGTCACCCCCCGCAAGATAATGACTGAAATAAATGCCATTAGTTCCGGGAGACCCATGAACCAATCCACCTGCTCCGTGTGACGTGCATGTTGAGTAGTCCATTCTTCAATGCTACGAAGCATGTCAAGACTGATAAAACAGAGGAAGCTCTGAAGGCGACTCTGAACACTTCGTCTGGCCTTAGCACTTGGCTCTCCATCTGTAGGGTACGGTTCTATTGGGGTCAAATGGAGATGTTTCCCCACTTGTACTTCATGACACACTGTGCCATCTTTTGCGGTCTCTGTCGGCTCACTCGCCAACCGAACTCTCTTTTTTGGTAGAGGCGGAGTCTCCTCATCTGCAAAATAAATAATTTCAAATAAGCATTTTGTTTTGGTTCAAAATAAAAAAGATAGTCAGGAAATAAAATAGGTAACTCTCACTGCCTTTTTTGACATCCTGTTCTGTCCGTTTTTGAAACAAGCAGAACAGGATCCCTTTTGGCCCCCATGCACCATGGGTGATGTCCGTGTGCTATCCGTGAATCCACAGATAGCTGTTGTGAATTCTATGGTCAAGCTCCCCCCTGTGGTCATGAGTGGTACTTCGGCTGGTTCTGTCTATGAGCTTCCTCTGGTGGATGTGAGTGGGGCTGCGGCTTCTGAGTTTCCTTCCTCAGGTGACGAGGTTAAGTCGTTAGATGCTGCTCTATTTAACTCCACCTAGTTCTTTGTTCCTGGCCTCCAGTCAATGTTCCAGTGTTGGCCTTGCTCTCTCCTGGATCGTTCTTGTGGCCTGTCTACCCTGCATAAGCTAAGTTTTGCTGGTGTTACTTTCGTTTGCTATTTTATCTGTCCAGCTTGCTATATTGGTTTTTCTTGCTTGCTGGAAGCTCTGAGATGCAGAGGGAGCACCTCCGTACCGTTAGTCGGTGCGGAGGGTCTTTTTGCGCCCTCTGCGTGGTTGTTTGTAGGTTTTTGTGCTGATCGCAAAGCTATCTTTCCTATCCTCGGTCTATTCAGTAAGTCGGGCCTCACTTTGCTAAAATCTATTTCATCTCTGTGTTTGTATTTTCATCTTTACTCACAGTCATTATATGTGGGGGGCTGCCTTTTCCTTTGGGGAATTTCTCTGAGGCAAGGTAGGCTTATCTTTCTATCTTCAGGGCTAGCTAGTTTCTCAGGCTGTGCCCGAAGCGCCTAGGTCTGGTCAGGAGCGCTCCACGGCTACCTCTAGTGTGGTATGATAGGATTAGGGATTGCGGTCAGCAGAGTTCCCACGTCTCTGAGCTCGTCCTATGTTATTAGTAACTATCAGGTCACCTTGTGTGCTCTTAACCACTAGGTCCATTGTGGTTCTGAATCACCAGTTCATAACAGTACTGGAGGCCCAAAGTACTAATGCTTCTCAATAGAGGGAAAAGAGAAGTTCTGAGACCATTTTTTTTTCTCTGCACTGTGTTTTGTCTTTCTTTTCCCCTAGACATTTGGGTGGTTCAGGACACAGGTGTAGTGATGGACATTAAAGGTCTGTCTTCTTGTGTGGATCATCTCACTGCAAGAGTACAAAATATTCAAGACTTTATGGTTCAGAATTCTATGTTAGAAGCAAGAATTCCTATTCCTGATTTGTTTTCTGGAGATAGAGCTAAGTTTCTGAGTTTTAAAAATAATTGTAAACTGTTTCTGGCTTTGAAACCCCGCTCCTCTGGTGACCCAGTTCAACAAGTTAAGATCATTATTTCTTTATTACGTGGCGACCCTCAAGACTGGGTATTTTCCCTTGCGCCAGGAGATCCTGCATTATGTAATATTGATGCGTTTTTTCTGGCGCTCGGATTGCTTTATGATGAACCTAATTCAGTGGATCAGGCAGAGAAAAATTTGCTGGCTCTGTGTCAGGGTCAGGATGAGGTAGAGATATATTGTCAGAAGTTTAGGAAGTGGTCTGTGCTCACTCAATGGAATGAATGTGCGCTGGCAGCAATTTTCAGAAAGGGTCTCTCTGAAGCCCTTAAGGATGTCATGGTGGGATTTCCTATGCCTGCTGGTCTGAATGAGTCTATGTCTTTGGCCATTCAGATCGGTCGACGCTTGCACGAGCGTAAAACTGTGCACCATTTGGCGGTATTATCTGAGCATAAACCTGAGCCTATGCAGTGCGATAGGACTTTGACCAGAGCTGAACGGCAAGAACACAGACGTCAGAATGGGCTGTGTTTCTACTGTGGTGATTCCACTCATGCTATCTCCGATTGTCCTAAGCGCACTAAGCAGTTCGCTAGGTCTGCCACCATTGGTACGGTACAGTCTAAATTTCTTTTGTCCGTTACTTTGATCTGCTCTTTGTCTTCCTATTCTGTCATGGCATTTGTGGATTCAGGCGCTGCCCTGAATTTGATGGACTTGGAGTATGCTAGGCGCTGTGGGTTTTTCTTGAAGCCCTTGCAGTATCCTATTCCATTGAGAGGAATTGATGCTACGCCTTTGGCCAAGAATAAGCCTCAGTACTGGACCCAGCTGACCATGTGCATGGCTCCTGCGCATCAGGAGGATATTTGCTTTTTGGTGTTGCATAATCTGCATGATGTGGTCGTGTTGGGGTTGCCATGGCTACAAGTTCATAACCCAGTATTGGATTGGAAATCAATGTCTGTGTCCAGCTGGGGTTGTCAGGGGGTACATGGTGATGTTCCATTTCTGTCTATTTCATCATCCACCCCTTCTGAGGTCCCAGAGTTCTTGTCGGATTACCGGGATGTATTTGATGAGCCCAAGTCCAGTGCCCTACCTCCGCATAGGGATTGCGATTGTGCTATCGATTTGATTCCTGGTAGTAAGTTTCCTAAAGGTTGACTGTTTAATTTGTCTGTGCCTGAGCACGCCGCTATGCGGAGTTACGTAAAGGAATCCTTGGAGAAGGGTCATATTCGCCCATCGTCGTCGCCATTGGGAGCAGGGTTCTTTTTTGTGGCCAAGAAGGATGGTTCGCTGAGACCTTGTATTGACTACCGCCTTCTAAATAAAATCACAGTCAAATTTCAGTACCCCTTGCCGCTGCTGTCTGATTTGTTTGCTCGGATTAAGGGGGCTAGTTGGTTCACCAAGATAGATCTTCGTGGTGCGTATAATCTTGTGCGTATTAAACGGGGCGATGAATGGAAAACAGCATTTAATACGCCCGAGGGCCATTTTGAGTACCTGGTTATGCCATTTGGGCTTTCTAATGCTCCATCAGTGTTTCAGTCCTTTATGCATGACATCTTCCGAGAGTACCTGGATAAATTCCTGATTGTATACTTGGATGATATTTTGGTCTTCTCGGATGATTGGGAGTCTCACGTGAAGCAGGTCAGAATGGTGTTCCAGGTCCTGCATGCGAATTCTTTGTTTGTGAAGGGATCAAAGTGTGTCTTTGGTGTTCAGAAGGTTTCATTTTTGGGTTTAATTTTTTCCCCTTCTACTATCGAGATGGACCCTGTTAAAGTTCAGGCCATTTATGATTGGACTCAGCCGACATCTCTGAAGAGTCTGCAAAAGTTCCTGGGCTTTGCTAATTTTTATCGTCGCTTCATCAATAATTTTTCTAGTATTGCTAAACCGTTGACTGAATTAACCAAGAAGGTTGCTGATGTGGTCAATTGGTCTTCTGCTGCTGTGGAAGCTTTTCAAGAGTTGAAGCGTTGTTTTTCTTCTTCCCCTGTGTTGTGCCAACCAGATGTTTCGCTCCCGTTCCAGGTCGAGGTTGATGCTTCTGAGATTGGAGCAGGGGCTGTTTTGTCGCAAAGAAGTTCTGACGGCTCGGTGATGAAACCATGCGCCTTCTTTTCCAGGAAGTTTTCGCCTGCTGAGCGTAATTATGATGTTGGCAATCGAGAGTTGCTGGCCATGAAGTGGGCATTCGAGGAGTGGCGTCATTGGCTTGAAGGAGCTTAAGCATCGCGTGGTGGTCTTGACTGATCACAAGAACTTGACTTATCTCGAGTCTGCCAAACGGTTGAATCCTAGACAGGCTCGTTGGTCGCTGTTTTTCTCCCGTTATTGACTTTGTGGTTTCGTACCTTCCGGGCTCTAAAAATGTGAAGGCGGATGCCCTGTCTAGGAGTTTTGTGCCCGACTCTCCGGGTTTGCCTGAGCCGGCGGGTATTCTCAAAGAGGGGGTAATTTTGTCTGCCATCTCCCCTGATTTGCGGCGGGTGCTGCAAAAATTTCAGGCTAATAGACCTGACCGTTGCCCAGCGGAGAGACTGCTTGTCCCTGATAAATGGACGAGTAGAGTTATCTCTGAGGTTCATTGTTCGGTGTTGGCTGGTCATCCTGGAATCTTTGGTACCAGAGATTTGGTGGCTAGATCCTTTTCGTGGCCGTCTCTGTCGCGGGATGTGCGTTCGTTTGTGCAGTCCTGTGGGATTTGTGCTCGGGCTAAGCCCTGCTGTTCTCGTGCCAGTGGGTTGCTTTTGCCCTTGCCGGTCCCGAAGAGGCCTTGGACACATATCTCTATGGATTTTATTTCGGATCTCCCCGTCTCTCAAAAAATGTCAGTCATTTGGGTGGTTTGTGATCGCTTCTCTAAGATGGTCCATTTGGTACCCTTGTCTAAATTGCCTTCCTCCTCTGATTTGGTGCCATTGTTCTTCCAGCATGTGGTTCGTTTACATGGCATTCCAGAGAACATCGTTTCTGATAGAGGTTCCCAGTTTGTTTCGAGGTTTTGGCGAGCCTTTTGTGCTAGGATGGGCATTGATTTGTCTTTTTCCTCGGCTTTCCATCCTCAGACAAATGGCCAGACTGAATGAACCAATCAGACCTTGGAAACATATCTGAGATGTTTTGTTTCTGCTGATCAGGATGATTGGGTGTCCTTTTTGCTTTTGGCTGAGTTCGCCCTTAATAATCGGGCCAGCTCGGCTACTTTGCTATTGCCGTTTTTCTGCAATTCTGGTTTCCATCCTCGTTTCTCTTCAGGGCAGGTTGAGTCTTCAGACTGTCCTGGTGTGGATACTGTGGTGGATAGGTTGCAGCAGATTTGGACTCATGTAGTGGACAATTTGACATTGTCCCAGGAGAAGGCTCAATGTTTCGCTAACCGCAGGCGCTGTGTGGGTCCCCGACTTCGTGTTGGGGATTTGGTTTGGTTGTCATCTCGTTATATTCCTATGAAAGTTTCCTCTCCTAAGTTTAAGCCTCGTTTCATTGGTCCGTATAGGATTTCTGAGGTTCTTAATCCTGTGTCTTTTCGTTTGACCCTTCCAGCTTCTTTTTCCATCCATAACGTATTCCATAGGTCATTGTTGCGGAGATACGTGGCACCTGTGGTTCCATCCGTTGATCCTCATGCCCCGGTGTTGGTTGAGGGGGAGTTGGAGTATATAATGGAGAAGATTTTGGATTCTCGCATTTCGAGACGGAAACTCCAGTACCTGGTTAAGTGGAAGGGTTATGGTCAGGAAGATAATTCCTGAGTCTTTGCCTCTGATGTTCATGCTGCCGATCTGGTCCGTGCCTTTCATTTGGCTCATCCTGGTCGGCCTGGGGGCTCTGGTGAGGGTTCGGTGACCCCTCCTCAAGGGGGGGGTACTGTTGTGAATTCTGTGGTCAAGCTCCCCCCTGTGGTCATGAGTGGTACTTCGGCTGGTTCTGTCTATGAGCTTCCTCTGGTGGATGTGAGTGGGGCTGCGGCTTCTGAGTTTCCTTCCTCAGGTGACGAGGTTAAGTCGTTAGGTGCTGCTCTATTTAACTCCGCCTAGTTCTTTGTTCCTGGCCTCCAGTCAATGTTCCAGTGTTGGCCTTGCTCTCTCCTGGATCGTTCTTGTGGCCTGTCTACCCTGCATAAGCTAAGTTTTGCTGGTGTTACTTTCGTTTGCTATTTTTTCTGTCCAGCTTGCTATATTGGTTTTTCTTGCTTGCTGGAAGCTATGAGACGCAGAGGGAGCACCTTCGTACCGTTAGTCGGTGCGGAGGGTCTTTTTGCGCCCTCTGCGTGGTTGTTTGTAGGTTTTTGTGCTGATCGCAAAGCTATCTTTCCTATCCTCGGTCTATTCAGTAAGTCGGGCCTCACTTTGCTAAAATCTATTTCATCTCTGTGTTTGTATTTTCATCTTTACTCACAGTCATTATATGTGGGGGGCTGCCTTTTCCTTTGGGGAATTTCTCTGAGGCAAGGTAGGCTTATCTTTCTATCTTCAGGGCTAGCTAGTTTCTCAGGCTGTGCCCGAGGCGCCTAGGTCTGGTCAGGAGCGCTCCACAGCTACCTCTAGTGTGGTATGATAGGATTAGGGATTGCGGTCAGCAGAGATCCCACGTCTCAGAGCTTGTCCTATGTTATTAGTAACTATCAGGTCACCTTGTGTGCTCTTAACCACTAGGTCCATTGTGGTTCTGAATCACAGCTTCATAACAGATAGCACTGTCTGCTGTCACCACATACTCACCTCCATCCAGCGCCTCTTCTCCTCTCACTTCCGGTTCACTCTTGGGCTCAGTGAAGTGAATATTCATAAGCCTAATGAGTGACACCGGAAGTGAGAAGAACTGTCAGCGCTGGACTGAGGTGAATATGAAATTCTTTATTTTTAGGCTTTTCACTTTCCTCCGTGGTCCGTGCACACGGAAGTCACCGACCCTTATCTGCACCAACCCCAGCAAAACATAGGATCCAAATGAACAGGCAAAAAAGGGAGTGTGAAGCCAGCCTAACCTGAAGACAGCTCAGAGTCCGAATCCGGTTGAAGGACTATGTCTTCTCCATCTGAGTCAGACGGGTTTGTATTGCTCAGAATCAGTTCCAATGCCTCTTCAATGGTGTGCCTTCTCTCCATTTTCTTTCCTGTGAACAAAATAGGTTTCTCCCCCACAGCACATAAAGCTGCATGCAAATTTGCTAATGCAATGCAGCTGGGGTGGGGGGGGGGGTGGGCAGACACTCAGGATCAGCTCACATTCTCACAGGCAACCCCCACACTCAGGAATAGCTTGCATTCTTATGTTTACACACTCTTATCTTAGATAATCCCCCCTGCAGATTCCTCAGGCAAGAGCACATTTACAAATAAAAGGATGCTAATTAAGGGTACCGTCACACAGTGAAATTTTGATCGCTACGACGGCACGATTCGTGACGTTCGAGCGATATATCCGTGACGTTCGAGCGATATCGCAATGTCTGACACGCTCCTGCGATCAGGAACCCCGCTGAGAATCGTACGTCGTAGCAGATCGTTTGAAACTTTCTTTCGTCGTCTAGTGTCCCGCTGTGGCGGCATGATCGCATGGTGTAACATATATCGTATATGATGTGTGCATAGTAACCAACGGCTTCTACATCACACATACGTCATGAAATTATCGCTCCAGCGTCGTACATTGCAAAGTGTGACAGCAGTCTACGACGCTGGAGCGATATTGTTACGACGCTGGAGCGTCACGGATCGTACCGTTGTAGCGATCAACATTTCACTGTGTGACGGTACCCTAAGGTGTCAATATGGACTGAGGGTCATTTGACCCTCTCTCAGGACTTCAGGGGGGGATCTTGAAATTCCCGGGACTTCTAGTGTTAAGCAGCAAGGTACTACAACACAGCGCAGTAAGGAAGGCTTCCAACCCCACCTGGATAGGGGGATTCCGAATTGCTTCCAGGCTGGCCAGACCTCACCATCACCTGTGATCCGTACCCTGGACTGTGGCTGCATACTACCAGTAAAAGGTAAAAAAACTGCAACCCTGTGTCCTCCAATTCTTTCCGGTGTAACAGGCCAGTTTAACCCCCCACCCAGGCCAGATTATATCCCGGGTATGGCCTAACTCAAACTATACCCCGGGGTATATATTGGACAAGTCCAGATCATAACCCTCCAGGTCAGAATATACCCCAGCTGCTGTAGATCAGGCAGCGTACAGGGCCCCAGGCAGCACACAGGGGCCCCAGGCAGCGCACAGGGCCCCAGGCAGCACACGGGGCCCCAGGCAGCACACGGGGCTCCAGGCAGCACATGGGGCTCCAGGCAGCGCACAGGGGCCCCAGGCAGCACACGGGCCCCATGCAGCGCACATGGCCCCAGGCAGCGCAGGGGTCTCCAGGCAGCGCACGGGGCCCCGGGCAACACAAGGGGGCCCCAGGCAGAGCACGGGGGCCCAGACAGCGCACAGGGGCCCCAGGCAGTGCACAGGGCCCTAGGCAGCACACGGGCCCCAGGCAGTGCACATGGCCCTAGGCAGCGCAGGGGGCCCCAGGCAGCACACGGAGCCCCAGGCAGAGCACGGGGGCCCAGACAGCGCACAGGGTCCCAAGTAGCACACAGGGCCCTAGGCAGCACATGGGGCCCCAGGCAGAGCACAGGGGCCCCAGGCAGCACACGGGCCCCAGGCAACACATGAGGTCCCAGGCAACACATGAGGTCCCAGGAAGCACACAGGGCCCCAGGCAGCACATGGGGCCCTAGGCAGCACATGGGGCTCCAGGCAGCACACAGGGGCCCCAGGCAGCACACGGGGCCCCAGGTAGAGCACGGGGGCCCAGACAGCGCACAGGAACCCCAGACAGCGCACAGGGCCCCAGGCAGCACACGGGGCCCAAGGCAGCATATGGGGCCTCAGGCAGAGCACAGGGGCCCCAGGCAGCCCACAGGGCCCCAGGCAGCACAATGGGACCCAGGCAGCACATGGGGCTCCAGGCAGTGCACTAGGGCCCCAGGCAGCACACGGGGCCCCAGGCAGAGCACGGGAGCCCAGACAGCGCACAGGAACCCCAGGCTGCGCACGGGGCCCCAGGCAGCACACGGGGCCCCAGGCAGCACATGGGGCCCCAGGCAGAGCACAGGGGCTCCAGGCAGCCCACGGGGCCCCAGGCAGCACACAGGGCCCCAGGCAGCACACGGGGCCCAAGGCAGCGTACAGGGCCCCAGGCAGCACATGGACTCCAGGGAGCGCACAGGGGCCCCAGGCAGTGCACAGGGGCCCCAGGCAGTGCACAGGGGCCCCAGGCAGAGCACGGGGGCCCAGACAGCACACAGGGGCCCCAGGCAGCGCACGGGCCCCAGGCAGTGCACACGGCCCCAGGCAGCGCAGGGGGCGCCAGGCAGCACACGGGGCCCCAGGCAGAGCACAGGGGCCCTGACAGCGCACAGGGTCCCAGGCAGCACACGGGGCCCCAGGCAGCACATGGGGCTCCAGGCAGCACATGGACTCCAGGGAGTGCACAGGGGCCCCAGGCAGCACACGGGAGCCCCAGGCAGAGCATGGGGGCCCAGACAGCGCACAGGGGCCCCAGGCAGCGCACAGGGCCCCAGGCAGAGCACGGGGGCCCAGACAGCGCACAGGGTCCCAGGCAGCACTCGGGGCCCCAGGCAGCACACGGGGCCCCAGGTAGAGCACGGGGGCCCAGACAGCGCACAGGAACCCCAGACAGCACACAGGGCCCCAGGAGGCACACGGGGCCCCAGGCAGCACACAGGGCCCAAGGAAGCATATGGGGCTCCAGGCAGAGCACAGAAGCCCCAGGCAGCCAAGAGGGCTCCAGGCAGCACAAGGGGTCCCAGGCAGCACATGGGGCTCCAGGCAGTGCACTGGGGCTCCAGGCAGCACACGGGGCCCCAGGCAGAGCACGGGGGCCCAGACAGCGCACAGGAACCCCAGGCAGCACACGGGGCCCCAGGCAGCACATGGGGCCCCAGGCAGCACTAGGGGCCCCAGGCAGAGCACAGGGGCTCCAGGTAGCCCACGGGGCCCCAGGTAGCACACGGGCCCTAGGCAGCACACTCAGGAATAGCTTGCATTCTTATGTTTACACACTCTTATCTTAGATAATCCCCCCTGCAGATTCCTCAGGCAAGAGCACATTTACAAATAAAAGGATGCTAATTAAGGTGTCAATATGGACTGAGGGTCATTTGACCCTCTCTCAGGACTTCAGGGGGGGATCTTGAAATTCCCGGGACTTCTAGTGTTAAGCAGCAAGGTACTACAACACAGCGCAGTAAGGAAGGCTTCCAACCCCACCTGGATAGGGGGATTCCGAATTGCTTCCAGGCTGGCCAGACCTCACCATCACCTGTGATCCGTACCCTGGACTGTGGCTGCATACTACCAGTAAAAGGTAAAAAAACTGCAACCCTGTGTCCTCCAATTCTTTCCGGTGTAACAGGCCAGTTTAGCCCCCCACCCAGGCCAGATTATATCCCGGGTATGGCCTAACTCAAACTATACCCCGGGGTATATATTGGACAAGTCCAGATCATAACCCTCCAGGTCAGAATATACCCCAGCTGCTGTAGATCAGGCAGCGTACAGGGCCCCAGGCAGCACACAGGGGCCCCAGGCAGCGCACAGGGCCCCAGGCAGCACACGGGGCCCCAGGCAGCACACGGGGCTCCAGGCAGCACATGGGGCTCCAGGCAGCGCACAGGGGCCCCAGGCAGCACACGGGCCCCATGCAGCGCACATGGCCCCAGGCAGCGCAGGGGTCTCCAGGCAGCGCACGGGGCCCCGGGCAACACAAGGGGGCCCCAGGCAGAGCACGGGGGCCCAGACAGCGCACAGGGGCCCCAGGCAGTGCACAGGGCCCTAGGCAGCACACGGGCCCCAGGCAGTGCACATGGCCCTAGGCAGCGCAGGGGGCCCCAGGCAGCACACGGAGCCCCAGGCAGAGCACGGGGGCCCAGACAGCGCACAGGGTCCCAAGTAGCACACAGGGCCCTAGGCAGCACATGGGGCCCCAGGCAGAGCACAGGGGCCCCAGGCAGCACACGGGCCCCAGGCAACACATGAGGTCCCAGGCAACACATGAGGTCCCAGGAAGCACACAGGGCCCCAGGCAGCACATGGGGCCCTAGGCAGCACATGGGGCTCCAGGCAGCACACAGGGGCCCCAGGCAGCACACGGGGCCCCAGGTAGAGCACGGGGGCCCAGACAGCGCACAGGAACCCCAGACAGCGCACAGGGCCCAAGGCAGCACACGGGGCCCAAGGCAGCATATGGGGCCTCAGGCAGAGCACAGGGGCCCCAGGCAGCCCACAGGGCCCCAGGCAGCACAATGGGACCCAGGCAGCACATGGGGCTCCAGGCAGTGCACTAGGGCCCCAGGCAGCACACGGGGCCCCAGGCAGAGCACGGGAGCCCAGACAGCGCACAGGAACCCCAGGCTGCGCACGGGGCCCCAGGCAGCACACGGGGCCCCAGGCAGCACATGGGGCCCCAGGCAGAGCACAGGGGCTCCAGGCAGCCCACGGGGCCCCAGGCAGCACACAGGGCCCCAGGCAGCACACAGGGCCCAAGGCAGCGTACAGGGCCCCAGGCAGCACATGGACTCCAGGGAGCGCACAGGGGCCCCAGGCAGTGCACAGGGGCCCCAGGCAGTGCACAGGGGCCCCAGGCAGAGCACGGGGGCCCAGACAGCACACAGGGGCCCCAGGCAGCGCACGGGCCCCAGGCAGTGCACACGGCCCCAGGCAGCGCAGGGGGCGCCAGGCAGCACACGGGGCCCCAGGCAGAGCACAGGGGCCCTGACAGCGCACAGGGTCCCAGGCAGCACACGGGGCCCCAGGCAGCACATGGGGCTCCAGGCAGCACATGGACTCCAGGGAGTGCACAGGGGCCCCAGGCAGCACACGGGAGCCCCAGGCAGAGCATGGGGGCCCAGACAGCGCACAGGGGCCTCAGGCAGCGCACAGGGCCCCAGGCAGAGCACGGGGGCCCAGACAGCGCACAGGGTCCCAGGCAGCACTCGGGGCCCCAGGCAGCACACGGGGCCCCAGGTAGAGCACGGGGGCCCAGACAGCGCACAGGAACCCCAGACAGCACACAGGGCCCCAGGAGGCACACGGGGCCCCAGGCAGCACACAGGGCCCAAGGAAGCATATGGGGCTCCAGGCAGAGCACAGAAGCCCCAGGCAGCCAAGAGGGCTCCAGGCAGCACAAGGGGTCCCAGGCAGCACATGGGGCTCCAGGCAGTGCACTGGGGCTCCAGGCAGCACACGGGGCCCCAGGCAGAGCACGGGGGCCCAGACAGCGCACAGGAACCCCAGGCAGCACACGGGGCCCCAGGCAGCACTAGGGGCCCCAGGCAGAGCACAGGGGCTCCAGGCAGCCCACGGGGCCCCAGGTAGCACACGGGGCCCTAGGCAGCACACGGGCCCCAGGCAGCGCACAGGGCCCCAGGCAGCACATGGACTCCAGGGAGCGCATAGGAGCCCCAGGCAGCACATGGGGCTCCAGGCAGAGCACAGCAGCTCAGACAGCGCACAGGGGCCCCAGGCAGTGCACGGGGCCTCAGGAAGCACATGGGGCCCCAGGCAGCACACGGGGCAGAGACAGCGAATGGGGCCCCAGGCAGCACACAGGGGTCCCTGGCAGCACACGAGGCCCCAGGCAGCACACGGAGTGGCAGAGACAGTGCACAAGGGAGGGGGAAGAGACAGCGTGCAAGGGGAACAGACACTGAACGGGGACCCAGGCAGCACACAGGGCCCCAGGCAGCGCACAGGGGGGCACAAGGGAGGGGGAAGTGACAGTGTGCAAGGGGGGAAGAGACAGCACGCAGGGCCCCTGTGCGCTGTCTGGGATCCCATGTGCGCTGCTTGGGACCCCTGTGTGATGTCTGTGGCCCCGTTCTTGAGTATATTAAAGATTAACCCCTTAGTGACCGAGCCAAATTTTTGAAATCTGACCAGTGTCACTTTATGTGGTAATAACGCTGCAACACTTCAAAAAATCCCAGTGATTTTGAGATTGTTTTTTCGTGACACATTATACTTTATGATAATGGTAAATTTTGTTCAACATTTTTTGTGTTTATTTATAAAAAATATCAAAAATTTGAGAAAAATGTTAAAAAATTAGCAATTTTCTAAATTTGAATGATTATCCCTTTAATCCAGATGGTCATACAACAGCAAACCATTAATAAATAACATTTCCCACATGTCTGCTTTACATCAGCACCATTTGTAAAATGTTATTTTATTTTGTTAGCATTTTAGGAGGTTTAAAAATGTAGCAGCAATTTTTCACTTTTTCAAAGAAATTTACAAAATTTATTTTTTTAGGGACTTATCCATGTTTGAAGTGACTTTAGGGGTCCCATATATTGGGAAACCCGCAAACGTGATACCATTTTAAAAACAGCACCCCTAAACATATTGAAAACTGCTGTCAGGTAGTTTATTAACCCTTCAGGTGCTTTACAGGAATTAATGCAAAGTGGTATGACAGAAATGAAAATGTGTATTTTTACCACCTAAATGTTGCTAACTTCTAAACAGATTACTACACCCGGCAGACTCTAAGGCCGCTATCTGGTCATGAATTGCCATGGCAAACATCAGGACAACAAAATCATGATCTGAGGGCACCAATTGTGACAAAGAAGAAGCCCCCACACACTGTTAACCATTTATAATGATGTAGTCACTATTGACAGCAGCATCTAAGGGGTTAAACAGATTTAGATGGTGCAAATACTGATCGTGGCTGGTACAGAAAGTTGTCAGCTATAGTGTGCAGCCGACAGCTGCTGGATTGTCATCTGTATGGGGAGGCTATTCTCTTATATCTCAGGTCAGTTAAAAGACGTATTGGCGGTCATTAAGGGGTTAAAGCATATTAAAGATCCGATTTTTCACGATTATGAGCACCAGTGAGTGATATACTCAAGAATTACATAATCTTTCAACATTTTATTGTTTAAAACTCTAAACACAGACTTTTTTTTACATCAACCTGAAAACCTTGACTGTTCATAAAAAAACTGTTCAGGATATAATAAAAGTTATAACATTCTGAAACGTCAACTTATAAAGGTACTTTTACATGGGGCGATTATTGGTTCCAGAGAGGCTTTCTGCTGATAATCGTACAGATGGCTGGTGACAGGACACTACGATATAAACGTTCAAAGGTAAACACTGATAACATTAAAATGATCATGATTGTTTTCAAGATACAGTGCATGTTCTGTTATTAACAACTACTGACATATTGGAAACACTACCAAAAATAATGATCCTGTAACCAGGATCTAAATGAGAGCGCGAACCGCTACTCCAAAATATGAAATACACCTACAGAAGAAACAGGAGTCTAAACTCTCAATAATGTAAATTCAATAAAGAAGTTGAGCTCAAATGCCAGTGACATCATATCAAAAAAAGTTTTATTGGTACAAAAAGCTCACTCACAAGTAAAAATAGCCAAAATATAGTAACAAGACAAAGATGAAAGGAACAGGAACAAGGATAAAAACATATGCCATCAGCCACTCAGGGTGTCTCTATATAGAAGAAAGCCTAGGGCAATGTAATCTAATAGGTAGAGACAAACATCCCAATAATAGTGCATACCAACTAGTGCTAGGGAACACACACCAGCAATTTGCTGGTTCCAATAAATGTATGGGGTATATAAGCCCACCGGCTAACTCAAATATGACAGGTGCTTACCCATGTGGGAGAGAGACCGTGACTGGCTGAAGACAGGAGGACCCCAAACATGTTCTGTTGTTGACTACAGATTGAAGCTTGCGGGAAAGGTCAACCAATCCATGGTGTCACCAACTTTGGTGTGGATGACGATGTCACAACTCAACAGATTTGCTGTGGTCATGATTTCAGCATCAGTTGCCCAGACTCCATCACGAGAGATGCCAGAGGTGTTCAAATATTCATTCACATCTTGATTACAGTAGCCCTGTAGTTTTTTGGACAAGTCAGTTTTCATGTGGTGGATGACTTTAACTCTGAGAAGGAAGTAGTTGTCCTCTGTTCCTGTCAGGAAATAGCTGATGGCCCGAAAATAGCAGTTCCCATCACCTTTGGTTTTATATGTACGCCGTGGTTGTCCAAGATCTCTTGTGCCTCTGGATCGCCCCCACGTAAGGGCAATGGGGTACTCTGTACCGGGTCATTCAGTTCCTTCAGCGAGGATGTCACGGTGGCTTGACCCGGACCGTGGCCCTATGAGGGGCGCCCAATAATAGGCAGAGTTCGTAGATAACGGTAGTGTTCATGACGCCACCTGTGGTATTTGGTCAGGGTGACCGACGCTGCTTAGGGGTCCGCTAGGGTGATGTGATGGCAGCTAGATGGTATACCTTCCCACAGGTGAAGTGTTTCCCCAGGGATTCCCAGAGGTGTAGATGGTGATGGTGTGAGGCGCAGTTAATAACGAGGACACAAAGGGTGCAGTCTCTTTACCTTTACTGAAGGCTTTTGCATCCGCAGTCCAGAGTACAGGGTAGGTAGGGTCCAGCCGGTCTGATGACACTTCCAGAGTCCCCCATATCCAGGTGGAAATTAGTAGCCTTCCTACTAGCGCTCGTGCGTTGTAGTACCCCCCTGCTGAGCAACTCGGTAAGGTCCTCACAACTTTTGTAGATGTTATGTCTTCTTCTCTGTCCCCCAGATGGATAGGACAAACCCGTATGACGGTGGTGGCCAGAGGCTATTTTATAGGGACCCTACAGATGCCCCTCCTCCACAATTGCCACCGTGTCTGCTTAGGTTCTTAGGTCGGACAGCCAACTTGAAATTAACTGCCCTGCCGGTATCTGAAGTAAAGCATAGAGTCTATTACTCCCTCGGTGTTCTGGCCACCGATGCGCGCTCCAGAAAGAGGCAGCCTCTCACAGGACAGGACTCCTTCTGGTTTTCTATTCTCCTTTGCCGTGACTTCGTGTCTCACTCCCTACAACACAATTCTCTTTGTGTCCTTTCTTAGGATGCTGCCACATGGGTTGCAGGCGCAGCTCCGTGTACCCTCACTCTCCTCCTCAGACCGTAGTCTGGATCCGACTAGAGATCACTCTAGCCAGCTCGACCTGGAGACCTTTCTCGTTGGTGTCCAGCCAGGAGCTCTCCTCTCCTCCTTCTGCATAACTTCCTATCCAACCCACCAGTTTTACCTTATGTGAGGAGTGGCCTAGTAAATAGAACCCTTGCTCCCCCTGGTGGCCTGGAGTGTGAAGTGTGCTGTGGGTCTTGTGATACCTGGCAGGGTAAACTCCTTTGGTGCCATCAGACGTAACATCACTCCCCCTGGTGGAAGAATGACATTACTGCAACGACCAGGACTCAGGGGCGCTGCACCTCCAAAGTACACAACCCTATTAAACGTAAGGTCAAGAGTGGTGGTAAGATACTTACTTCCTGAACTTGGTAGTGGGTTAAAAGTCTTGGTTTGCTGGTGTTTCTGTATGGCAGAGTCACTGGGACAGTCATCAGGGGACTGGGGTGGTAGAGAAGTCTCTTCATCCTGGTAAATCTTAAGGTTGCTGGCATGGTAGGTGTTGCTTAGTATCTTGCCAGTCTTATTGTTCTTAAGTTTTACTCATCCCTTGGTTAAGGATTCCACAACTAAGTAGGGTCCAACCCAGCGTGGTGCCATCTTTGAACCCATGCGATGAATACGACATTGATTCTTGATATAAACAATGGTGCCAGCAGTGATTTCTTTGTTGCTCTTGTGTCGGCGATCAAAGGCACACTTTTGGTGTTCCTGAGCAGAATGGATGATGGTACTTACAGTTGAGAGGATCCTGTTATGAATGGTTGTTAGTATTTAGCACATCAGGGTTGGCATCATCTGAAAGAGACATGACATCCACAGTGTCATTTGCTGATGGATTGAGGTAAATTGGAAGTTTAGCTTTTCGTCCATACATGACCTCAAATGGAGTGCACTTGGTTGATGCATGCACAGATGTGTGATAGGCCAACAAAACACCAGGGATGAACTGGTCCCAGTTAGTTCCTTGGTCATTGACAAGCTTGCAAAGAGATTATTTGAGTGTTCGATTGTCACGCTCCCGCTGGCCATTTGTTTGTGGGTGGTAGGCAGATGAACTGCGGTGATCTGTTTTAAAATGATCCATCAGGCTGTCGATGATCGAGTTCACAAACTCTCTTCCCTGGTCGCTAATCAGAGTGTCCATACAGCCTAAGTGGCAAATAATGGTGTACAAAAATTTTGCTACTGACATGGCACTCTTGTCTGGAACAGCTGTTGCTTCAGTCCACTTCGAGAAATGATCAGTGACAGCAACTATATATTTGTTGCCGTTTGATGTTTCCTGAAGAGGACCGATCATCCCAGCTAAGCTCCATACTTTTCCAGGCACTGGTATACTGTTGAGTGGTGGAGCATATTTGTTGATTTTGGGACATGTGAAAAAACATTTTTGACAGGCTTTGACATGTTGGTAAACATCATTCTTCATTCACTTCCAATAATAACGGTCAGAAATAATTTTGGCAAATGTTTTATCTCTACCAAAATGGCCACCAGAAGTTGGGTTCTCGTGACAGGCCTTCAGGATATTTGGCAGTAGGCTTTTAGTGAGAACCTCCTTTTTTCCATAGTAAATTATCCCTTTCTCTGCTCCATATGGCTTAGATGTTTGTCTAAACTGTGACTTGGCATTTGAACGTTTCTCTGGAGGTAGATCGTAGATCCACTGGGGGTACTTTTGTTCTGTTGCAGTGTAGAATCTCAAAAGCTGATCATATAGTTGTTCTTCCATTGTTGTCAAAATTGGAAAACTTTTTTTTGTTGTTGGAGGTGTTCCATGTTCACTTTATATACCTTATCAGGATAGAATAGGAACTCACACTGGAGAACTTCAGGCGCATATCATAGAGAGCAAGGAGAAACATACATAACAAGTTACAACACATAACATTAACTATGCACTGATGGAACTGCAGCATCTACGGTCAGTTCAATGTAATTCCTCCAACACATGCTATAAGTCTAGTCCACCCGTTCCCTTGCACTAGATTTGCTGCTGATTTTCAACAGTGAAAAAATCAGCAATCAATCTGCATCAAAATCCGCATCCCAACAATGTGTATTTTTGTGGGCAGAAGCACAGCAGATTTCTCAGTGTCACGTGGAAGAGGGAAATCTGCTGCAGACTGCATGAAAATCTGACAAAAGCCGCATGAAATGGTATATGGTTTGTGTATGTGCATCTATATATACTGTAGCACTACAGCAGCAAAAACACACTAATATTCTGCCCTAGAGGAGTATAGACCATGGGTATATTATACCTAGGCCAGATTGTACTCCTCTGGGCCAGAATATACCCCTGCTGCTGTAGATCAGATTTTTCACGCTTATGAGAACCATTGAGTGATGTACTCAAGAACGGGGCCCCAGACATCGCACAGGGGCCCCAGACATCGCATATCGCACAGGGGCCCTAGACATCTCAGGCTAGTTTCACATTTGTGCACTGCTGTCTACGCTCTCAGTGAAGCCCCGCCCATTGTCGCGCCCGCCAATTAAGCTCCGCTCAGGTGCGCATGCGGCCGCATGTGGCCTGCGTACCCTATCTTTATGATTGGGTACGCAGGCCCTGCGGATGTTTGCGTCCGCATGCGTTGTTTTGATGATTCGGTGAATGCAAGAAAATCCAACTTGTTGCGTTCGCCGCGGGTTGCAGCACAGTCAAAAGAACATCGGCGGAGCTTAACCGGCAGGGCGCAGCAGTGTTCAAGGCTTCACTGAGAGCGTACACATGCGCATGGCTGTACACAAATGTGAAACTAGGATTGAGTGATATACTCAAGAGCATGGCCCCAGACATTGCACAGGGGGTCACAGACAGCGTACAGTGGGTCCCAGATAGCGCACAGGGGGCCCAGACAGCGCACAGGGGACATGCGCTCTGTCTATTTCCCCCCCCTTGTGCGCTATCTCTTACCCCCTTGCTCACTGTCTCTGCCCCCCTGAGTGCTATCTGGGACCCCCTGTGGGCTGCCTGGGGTCCTGTAGGCTGCCTGGGGTCCTGTGGGCTGCCTGGGGCTCCTGTGGGCTGCCTGGGGCCCCTGCGGGCTGCCTGGGGTCCTGTGCACTGCCTGGAGCACCATGAACTGTTTCAGGCTCCGTGCGCTGTCTGGGGCCCCTGTGTGCTGCCTGGAGCCCTGTGCGCTGCTTGGGGCCCTGTGCCCTGCCTGGGGCCCTGTGTTCTGCCAGGGGCCCTGTGTGCTGCCTGAGGCCCCTGTACACTGCCCGGAGCCCTGTGGGCTGCCTGGGGCACTGTGGGCTGCCTGAGGCCCCTGTGGGCTGCCTGGTGTCCTGTGCACTGCCTGGGGCACCGTGCGCTGTTTGGGGCTTCCTGCACTGCCTGGGGCCCCTGTGCGCTGCCTGGGGCCCGATGCGCTGCCTGGGGCCCTATGCACTCCCTGGGGCCCCTGTGTGCTGCCTGGGGCCCTGTACTCTCCCTGGGGCCCTGTGCACTGCCTGGGGCGCCTGTGTGCTGCCTGGGGCCCTGTGCGCTGCCTGATCTACAGCAGCTGACCTGAAGGGGTATAATCTGGACTAGTCCAATTTATACCCCGGGGTATAGTTTGGGCAAGGCCAGAATATACCCGGGGTATATACTGGCCCAGAGGGGTATAAACTGGACTAGTCCAATTTATACCCCAGGGTATAGTTTGGGCTAGGCCAGAATATACCTGGGGTATAATCTGGCCTAAGCCACTTTAACCCCGGGTATATTCTGGGCGGGGGGGTTAATCTGGCCTGTTACACCGGCACTACACCGCCTGTCTTCTTTGCCTACTACAGCGGGAGCCAAGGGGACTAAGCTTCACCTCTGGGAAGCGATACCATCACTGCTGCAATAATATAATTCCCAGTGGACCCCTTTAAGCAGCGTCGGTCATCCCTGACCGAATACCACAGGTGGCGTCATGATCATTCTTTATTCAACCCCTTAAAAGACCTTCCCTTTAGATTGGATGCCCAGGGCCACGGTCCGAGTCACCGCTACCGTGACCACCCGTTTAACGATCACTAGACCCGGTACCGAGTATCCCCTAGGCCCTAGTGGGCGCTTCAGTAGCATCATGTTGTGGGGTTGTTTTGCTGCAGTAGGGACAGGTGCTCTTCACAAAATATGTAGCATCATGAGAAAAGAAGATTATATGGCAATACTGAAGCAACATCTTAAGACATCAGCCAGGAAGCTAAAGCTTGGGCGGAAATGGGTCTTCCAAATGGACAATGACACAAAGCATACTACCAAAATGGTGACAAAGTGGCTTAAGGATAACAAAAGTCAATGTTTTGGAGTGGCCATCACAAAGCCATGATCTCAATCTGAAAATTTATGGGCAAAGCTGAAAAGGCAGATGTGAGCAAGGTGACCTACAAACCTGGATCACTTACACCATTTTTGTCAGGAAGAATGGGCCCAAATTCCCACCAACTATTGTGAGAAGCTTGTGGATAACCCAAACTACTGACCCAAGTCATTCAGTTTAAGAGCAATGGCACCAATGAAACTAATGAAATATTTGTAAACTTTTGACTTTGCACTAAGTAATAAAAATGCCTGAAAACGTCCTCTCCGTCTCTCATTATTTTGGCATTTGGCAAATACTAATAATTATGATAATCCTAATTGACTTAAATGGGAAAGGTTTATTCTGATTTCATGTCAGATATTGAGAAAAACATGCATATGTGTATTTTTGTGTGGAAACTTCTGGTGTCAACTGTATACACCTGCTGTGATGCTACTGTATGTAATATATAGTATTGTTACAGGATCGGCATACTTGTAGGAAGAACAGATTTGCTCATCTGCTCAGCCACAAAATGGTTTATGTTCAGGCTGCTTGCTGAAATAATGTCATTATCAATGTATGCCTTAGATATTTCCATCATATTTTTGACATAAGGGTATGTGCACACGTTCAGGATTTCTTGCAGAAATTTCCTGACAAAAAACGGACATTTCTGCCAGAAATCTGCATTTCTTTTTTTTTTGCGTTTTGACGCGTTTTTTTCATGTTTTTTTTCCCAAAATTAATGAACATGCTGCTTTTTTTACCGTGATGTGTTTTTTTTGCGGAAAAAAAAACGCACCATGTGCACGAAAATTGCGGATGCATTCTAAATGATAGGATGCATATGTATGCGTTTTTTATGCGTTTTTATCGCGAAAAATCCTACACGTGTGCACATACCCTTACTGTATGGATTTTACCTTTGGAATAAGGAAACCTTTTATCTCCATGTTTCGGTAGGTCATATGAGGCAAAGATAAGGGAATAATGTCTCCATATCGTTGTACTTCATGGATCACAGCATTAGTATACGGCATTTGTAGAACATCTTCTATTGTTGGTTTCCGTTCTCTTCCAATTACTCGATCAATTTCTTCCTGTACTTTGGCTGAAAACAAATGAGCATTACTATACGAATATTTATCCATACCTTAGTATATAATGAGTATATCTTACCAGTAGCATAGCTATCTGGGAACAGAGGTTGCCCCCGCCCCTGGTCCCGCGCTATACTACTTTTAACTGTATTGGTGTGCGCAGCACGCTGAAACTTACATTCTCCAACAGAGCAAGGAGACACAATCTCCCCACACTGTCTCTATGGAGCACATGAGCCAAGGGGGCTTGGTGTCAGCCCCAGCACTGAGCCCCACTGCTCGCCATTGCAACTTCAACTGTGTCAGCATCATAGATGCCGCTGTAGTTGAGAGCAAGATGTAGGAGTGTCAGCTGATGATTCCTCCCCCATCATTCTTCCACGGTGTCTGATGTCTAATGTCACTACATGGCACCCTTTATGCTGAGATTCAGAGTGCTCACTGCACTCTTTTAATGTTTTAAAGCATAGTGGTGGCTAGAATACCGTATAGGGAACTATGGGGTGCATTATACTGTTTGGCCTATGGGGTGCGTAATGCTGCATGGACTATGCCATGTATTATACTATATTGAGGACTATGTGACTATGGGATATATTATAATGTAAGGACTACGGTGTGCATTTTGCTGTATGTACTATGGGATGAATTATTCTATACAGAGGACTATGCAAGGAAATATACTGTATGGACTATGGGGTACATTACACTATAGAAGATTATGGGATACATTATACTGTACGGATTATAGGGTGCATTATACTATATAGACTATGGGGTGCATTATACTGTATGGACTAAGGGGTGCATTATACTGTATTAACTATGCGGTGCATTATGTTTTTGGACTATGGGTTGCATTATATTCTATGAACTAGGTGGTGCATTATACTGCATGGACTATGGCATGCATTATACTGTATAGCCTACGGGTGTATTATACTATACAGAGAACTATTGGATGCTTATACTGTATGGACAAATGGAAGCATTTTATATATATATATATATATATATATATATATATATATACAGTACAGACCAAAAGTTTGGACGCACCTTCTCATTTAAAGATTTTTCTGTATTTTCATGACTATGAAAATTGTACATTCACACTGAAGGCATCAAAGTTATGAATTAACATATGTGGAATTATATACTTAACAAAAAAGTGTTAAACAACTGAAATTATGTCTTATATTCTAGGTTCTTCAAAGTAGCCACCTTTTGCTTTGATGACTGCTTTGCACACTCTTGGCATTCTCTTGATGAGCTTCAAGAGGTAGTCACTGGGAATGGTCTTCCAACAATCTTGAAGGAGTTCCCAGAGATGCTTAGCCCTTGTTGGCCCTTTTGCCTTCACTCTGCGGTCCTGCTCACCCCAAACCATCAGGTCATCTGGCGTAGCACCCCATTACTCTCCTTCTTGGTCAAATAGCCCTTACATAGCCTGGAGGTGTGTTTGGGGTCATTGTCCTGTTGAAAAATAAATGATGGTCCAACTAAACGCAAACCGGATGGAATAGCATGCCGCTGCAAGATGCTGTGGTAGCCATGCTGGCTCAGTATGCCTTCAATTTTGAATAAATCCGCAACAGTGTCACCAGCAAAGAACCCCCACACCATCACACCTCCTCCATGCTTCACGGTGGGAATCAGGCAGGTAGAGTCCATCCATTCACCTTTTCTGCATCGCACAAAGACACGGTGGTTGGAACCAAAGATCTCAAATTTGGACTCATCAGACCAATGCACAGATTTCCACTGGTCTAATGTCCATTCCTTGTGTTCTTTAGCCCAAACAAGTCTCTCCTGCTTGTTGCCTGTCCTTAGCAGTGGTTTCCTAGCAGCTATTTTACCATGAAGGCCTGCTGCACAAAGTCTCCTCTTAACAGTTGTTGTAGAGATGTGTCTGCTGCTAGAACTCTGTGTGACATTGACCTGGTCTCTAATCTGAGCTGCTGTTAACCTGCGATTTCTGAGGCTGGTGACTCGGATAAACTTATCCTCAGAAGCAGAGGTGACTCTTGGTCTTCCTTTCCTGGGGCGGTCCTCTGCCACTGCACTTGGGGACACTTTCAAAGTTTGCCAAATTTTTCGGACTGACTGACCTTCACTTCTTAAAGTAATGGTGGCCTCTCATTTTTCTTTTACTTAGCTGCTTTTTTCTTGCCATAATACAAACTCTAACAGTCTATTCAGTAGGACTATCAGCTGTGTATCCAACAGACTTCTGCACAACACTCCCGATGGTCTCAACTCCATTTATAAGGCAAGAAATCCCACTTATTAAACCTGACAGGGCACACCTGTGAATTGAAAACCATTCTCGGTGACTACCTCTTGAAGCTCATCAAGAGCATGCCAAGAGTGTGTAAAGCAGTCATCAAAGCAAAAGGTGGCTACTTTGAAGAACCTAGAATATAAGACATAATTTCAGTTGTTTCACACTCTTTTGTTAAGTATATAATTCCACATGTGTTAAATCATAGTTTTGATGCCTTCAGAATGTACAATTTTCATAGTCATGAAAATACAGAAAAATCTTTAAATGAGAAGGTGTGTCCAAACTTTTGGTCTGTACTGAATATATATATATATATATATATATATATATATATATATATATATATATATATATATATATATAAAAATATATATACAGTACAGACCAAAAGTTTGCACACACCTTCTCAGTTAAAGATTTTTCTGTATTTTCATGACTATGAAAATTGTACATTCACACTGAAGGCATCAAAGCTATGAATTAACACATGTGGAATTATATACTATATATGGGGCAGTAGGGACCATCAAACTATGTATGTGGACTATGTATGAAGGGGACCTTCATACTATATACTGTATATGGAACAATGGGGCCATCATACTATATATGTGGGGTAGTGGGGCCAACATACTATATATAAGGGGCAGTGGAGACCATCGTACTATATTTAGAGGGCAGTGGGGACCATCATAATATATATGAGGGGATCAGTGGGCATTTCATACTATATATAGGAAGCAGTGGGAACCATCAATCTATATAGTCCCCATTGCCCTCTATATATAGCATGAAGGTCCCCACTGCTTCTCACATATATCGTATGATGGTCCCCACTGCTCACTTATTATAGTATGATGGTACCCATTTCCCCCTATGTATAGTACAATGGCCTATATATCCTACTATATATATGAAACAGTGAGGACCTTCATGCTATATACCATATATACAATTGTGCTCAAAACTTTACATACCCTGGCAGTATTTTTGCTTTCTTGGCCTTTTTCCAGAGAATATGAATGATAACACCAAAACTTTATCTTCACTCATGGTTAGTGGTTGGGCGAAGCCATTTATTGTCAAACTACTGTGTTTTCTCTTTTTAAATCTTAATGACAACCCAAAACAACCAAATGACCCTGCTAAAAGGTTCACATACCCTGGTGATTTTGGCCTGACAACATGCACAGAAGTTGACACAAATGGGTTTGAATGGCTACTAAAGGAAACATCCTCACCTATGACCTGTTTGCTTGTAATGAGCGTATGTGCATTGTAGTGCAGCGGTGTCCATGCTGTGCAGTGATGAGGCAGTGACCCAGGAAAGTTCAAAGTAAGGGTATGTGCACACGTCAGGATTTTTAGCGTTTTTTTTGCGGAATTTCGCTATAAAAACGCTATAATTCCGCATTAAAAACGCTATAATTATGCATCCTATCATTTAGAATGCATTCCGGATTTTTTGTGCAGATGTAAGCGTTTTTTTCCGCAAAAAAAACGCTTATCGCTAAAAATCCGGACATGCTCTATCTTTTTCCGGAATTTTTGCGGATTTCTAAGCCAAAATGACATTCCGGAAAAAAAAAAAAATCCGCAAAAATTCCGCAAAAAATCCGCGCAAAATCCGCACAAAAAACGCGCAATTTCCGCGAGAAATCCGCGCAAAAAAAAATGCGGATTTCTGGCAGAAATCTCAGGATTTTGTCAGGAAAAAATCCTGACGTGTGCACATACCCTAAATGTCGGTTTAATGTCCAAAACCTACAAACAAAAGAAACAGTATCCTCTGGATCGCAGCCGGGAAACAAGACAGTTAGTGACCTGTTCCTGTGGGCGACTGCACCGCCGTGTATGCTGAGGGTGCCGGGCCTTTTGATTCCGCTTGGGCCTGTGTTTGCCTCACACAGGTTGAGCTCTGCACTGCCTATTGCTCTGCCTGCCTGCAATACCAAAACTGACACACCCAACCCTCTGCTGCAGGGATTTTTTTTAGCTTGCCTAAAGCCATTACTCACTTTTATTCTGCATTGCAATCACAGCTATGCCTGTAACTGCAATGCACAATGCTGGGGGACACATAGCAATCCTCGCATTTGACTCCGGTCACTGCCTCACAGCATAAAAGCTGTGTGAGTTTCTGGGATCCAGACAGACTCTTGCATCATTTATCTAGCCACTGGTGTTTCTGGATTGTGATTCATGGGGAAAGCAAAAGAATTATCAATGGATCTACGGGAAAATGAAGTTGAACTGTATAAAACAGGAAAGTGATACAAAAAGATATCCAATGACTTGTTAATGCCAGTTAGCAGCGTTCAATCTGTAATTAACAAATGGAAAATCAGGGGCTCTGTAAAAACAAAATCACAGTCAGGGAGACCAACAAAAATGTTGTCCACAACTGCCAGGAAAATTGTTCAGGATGCAAAGAAAAACCCCAAAATAACGTCAGCTGAAATACAGGACTCTCTGAAAACTAGTGGTGTGGCTGTTTCAAGATGCACAATAAGGAGGCACTTGAGGAAAATTGGCTGCATGGTCGAGTCGCCAGAAGAAAGCCATTACTGCACAAATGCCACAAACTATCTTGCATACAATATGCAAAACAGCATAGAGACAAGCCTCAAAACTTCTGGAACAAGGTAATTTGGAGTGATGAGGCCAAAATGTAACTTTTTGGCCACAACCATAAACGTTACATTTGGACAGAGGTCAACAAGTCCTATGACGAAAGGTGCAAGACACTGTGGCTTGTACGCCTCTCCAGGTCTCCGTCTAACAATTAAACGACCAGATGTTGATCTGGGTATGCTTCAGCAAGGCTGGAATTTGGCAGGTTAATCTTTGCGAATGACGTATGAATCAAGCCGCATACAAGGTTATCCTGGAAAAACAGTTGATTCCTTCTGCTCAGGCAATGTTCCCCAACTCTGAGGACTGGTTTTTCAGCAGAACAATGCGCCATGCCACACAGCTAGGTCAATAAGGCTATGTTCACACGTGGGAAGGGGGCTGCGGGTTCTCCCGTGGGTTCTCCCGCAGCGGATTTGATAAATCTGCAGGGCAAACTCGCTGCGGTTATCCCTGCAGATTTATCGCGGTTTGTGTTGCGGTTTCCGCTGCGGGTTTATCTTGCACTGGTTTTACTATTGATGCTGCATATGCAGCATCAATAGTAATGTTAAAAATAATAAAAATAATGATATAATCACCCTCTGACGTCCCGATCTCCTCGGCGCTGCAGGCGGCGGTCCGGTTCCAGAGATGCTATGGAGAAGGACCTTCATGATGTCACGGTCATGTGGCCGCGACGTCACGGTCATGTGACCGCGACGTCACCGCAAGTCCTGGTCGCATAGCAAACCTGAGACCGGACTGCCGTGTGCAGCGCTGAGACTTCAGAGGTGAGTATAGCATTTTTTTTTTTTTTTATTCTTTTTTTTTTTACACAAATATGGTTCCCGGGGCCTGGAGGAGAGTCTCCTCTCCTCCACCCCGGGTACCACCCGCACATTATCCGCTTACTTCCCGCATGGTGGGCACAGCCCCATGTGGGAAGTAAGCGGATCAATGCATTCCTATGGGTGCAGAACCGCCGCGATTCTGCACAAAGAAGTGACATGCTGCGGGTTGTAAACCGCTGCGTTCCCGCGCGGTTTTTCCCGCAGCATGTGCACAGCAGTTTGCGGTTTCCATAGGGTTTACATGTTACTGTAAACACAATGGAAACTGCAGCGGACCCACAGCTGCAAAATCGCCGCGGTTCCGCGGTAAAAACCGCAACATGTGAACATGGCCTAAAGGTGTGGATGAAGGACCACCACATCAAACCCCTGTCATGGGCAGCCCAATCTTTAGATCTGAACCCCTTTGAAAAACTCTGCAATGTAATCAAGAGAAAGATGGATAGTCACAACAAGTAGTGTTGAGCGATACCGTCCGATACTTGAAAGTATCGGTATCGGATAGTATCGGCCGATACCCGAAAAATATCGGATATCGCCGATACCGATATCCGATACCAATACAAGTCAATGGGACATCAAGTATCGGAATGTATCCTCATGGATCCCAGGGTCTGAAGGAGAGGAAACTCTCCTTCAGGCCCTGGGATCCATATTAAAGTGTAAAATAAAGAATTAAAATAAAAAATATTGTTATATTCACCTCTCCGGCGGCCCCTGGACATCAGCGGGAGGATCCGGCGTCCGACACGGCTTCTTTCTTCAAAATGCGCGCCTTCAGGACCTGTGGAATGACGTCCCGGCTTCTGATTGGTCGCGTGCCGCCCATGTGACCGCCACGCGACCAATCAGAAGCCGCGACGTCATTCCTCAGGTCCTAAAAGGCGCTCATTCTAGGACTTTAGCTGAGGAATGACGTCGCGGCTTCTGATTGGTCGTGTGGCGGTCACATGGGCGGCACGCGACCAATCAGAAGCCGGGACGTCATACCACAGGTCCTGAAGGCGCGCATTTTGAAGAAAGAAGCCGTGCCGGACGCCGGATCCTCCCGCTGATGTCCAGGGGCCGCCGGAGAGGTGAATATAACAATATTTTTTATTTTAATTCTTTATTTTACACTTCCGATACCGATACCCGATATCACAAAAATATCGGATCTCGGTATCGGAATTCCGATACCGCAAGTATCGGCCGATACCCGATACTTGCAGTATCGGAATGCTCAACACTAACAACAAGCCATCAAACAAAGAACTGCTTACATTTTTGAACCAGGAGTGGTTAAGGCTATGTTCACACTTTGCGGATTTTGCTGCGGATCCGCAGCGGATTTGACCGCTGCGGATCCGCAGCAGTTTCCCATGAGTTTACAGTACAATGTAAACCTATGGGAAACAAAAAACGCTGTGCACATTCTGCAGAAAAAAACGCGTGGAAACGCTGCGGATTACATTCTGCAGCATGTCACTTCTTTTCTGCGGATTTTCACCAGCTCCAATAGGAAACTGCAGATAAAAATCCGCATAAGAATCCGCAGTAAAAACCGCGATAAATCCGCAGTAAAAACCGCAACGGGTTTTCACTGCGGATTTTGGAATTCCGCAGCGGAATAATCCGCAGTGGAATCCGCAAAGTGTGAACTTAGCCTTAAGGTCACCCAAAAGCAGGATGAAAGACTGTTGGAAAGCATGCAGAGATGCATGAAAGCTGTGATTAAAAATCATGATTATTCCACAAAATATTGATTGCTGAACTCTTCCTGAGTTAAAACATTAGTATTGTTTGTAAATTATTATGACCTTTTTTTTTTGCATTATTTGAGGTCTGCAAGCAATGGTTTTTTTTTATTTTGACCATTTCTCCTTTTCAGAAAATAAATACAAAATGTATTGCTTGGAACTTTAGAGACATGTTGTCAGTAGTTTATAGAATAAAAGAACAATTTACATTTTACTCAAAAATATACCTATAAAGAGAAAAATCAGACAATCTGAAAATTTTGCAGTGGTCTCTTAATTTTTGCCAGAGCTGTATATTATGATGGTCCCCACTGCTCACTTAAATAGTATGATGGTCCCCACTACCCCCACATATATAGCATGATAGCTCCACTGCTCCTCACACAGTTGTGCTCAAAAGTTTACATACCCCGGCACAATTTTTAATTTCTTGGCCTTTTTTCAGAGAATATGAATTATAACACCAAAACTTTATAGGAGGCAGTGGAGACCATCGTACTGTATATGTGGGGAGTAGTGGTGACCATCATATATGGGGCAGGAATTGTAGAAATCTGTACTCACTCGGCTGCTGTTGAGGTAGGCACTGTAATCGGTATTGTGGAAATGTCCAAGAAAGCTTATTAAAATTGCATAAACTGCTCTGGATACTCAAAACAAAAGTATAGCCTCTTCCGGAACAAAGTGAAAACAAACAGGAACAAAGGAACAGTCCATATAACAATGCGGGTCTGCCTGCTCTGGTTAGTGTCTTTAGCGCACGCACACATGGGAGGTCTCCACACCTCCAGCCACAGACACTGAATGAGGCCATTGGCTTCCATTTTATTATCCAAAACCATGCCCCTGGGGTGGGGACATGAGAGCTGTCATTCTCACCTATCTCTTATGACTGCTTGTAAAACCTGGCCCTGGAGCGTCCCAAACAACTCTCTCAGCACTACTTGTGCTGGAGCATACTTTCGAGCTCACGTCACCATAGCTCAGGGCTGCCACTAGGAGTTTCAGGGCCCCATACTGGCAAAATTTTCAGGGCCCCTTGAAACTCCGCCCAGGCTCCAACCTAGCCCCGCCTCTATCCCTCGAACCTTCCAAAGTCCCATCACCCTCTCTTGGAAATACCAACTTCTGCACCATGTCCTCACCAATCACACATTAACAGTTCCCATCACCAGATCACATATATAGCCAGCAGCTTTTGTTTTGGCCAAAAGATTTTTTAATCCGCCACCACGACAAGGTAGACTCTTTTGGCCAGGCTCTACTCTACTGTAACTTATTAAACATTTCTTAAAATATCCAATACAATTTAAGGTATATTGTTATTTATTTTTCTATTTTTAAAATGACCAATAATGCCACATACAAGGGACAAAAACCACCGCACCATGACCGAATCACACGTTAACACCACATGGTGAACAATAATACCACATACAAGTAACAAATACCATCACGCCATTGACCAGACCACATTTTACCACCAAATAGTTACCGAATAATATCACATACAAGGAACGAATACCACCACACAGTGACCAGATCACATATTACCAACACATAGTGACCGAATACTACAATACTGATGCAATACTGATCATTACTATAAAAAAAACAATACTAATTAAATTATACACAGGAGATCTGTACTTAGTATAAAATGTTTGTTTACAGGTAATACAGTGATCATGGGTAACATTATACACAGGAGCTCGGTATATAGTGTATAGTGTCCAGGTAATACAGTGATCACCGGTGACATTATACACAGGAGCTCTGTATATAGTGTCAATGTACAGGTAATACAGGGATCACCAGTGACATTATACACCCTGTAGGGGATACACTCACTCAGGTGCGACGGCTGACACTCCGGAGGCACGTTTCATTAAAAGTTCAGAGGGTTTATTGCTCCATAAACCACATAGCAGATAACAAATCAAATAGCCTTTAACTCAGGAACAGAAAATACAAGTGTCCAGTCCTTCAGGCTCAGTCCTGGATCCTTAACACACTCTGGAGGGTTTCACCTCCACACACATCTCCTGTGTTAAACATTAGCCTTTCTTTTATAGGTCTAACCACACCCAGGGACCCATCACATGATTAGACTTGTGGTTCTGACATCACCACAGGTCCTGAAACACACATAGATAGGCAGAGTTATGATACAGCAACAAGCCACCTATGTGACACATATCTCCCGTCGACTATACAACCTTTAACCACGCTACATACCTCCCCCCTCTGCCTAAAGCCGTGGGGCTTGGTACTTTCTACCACTAGACAAGGGATTCTTGATAGGGCATCCGCATTACCGTGCAGCTTCCTGGCCCTATGTTCCACATGGAAATTGAAGTCCTGCAGGGCTAAGAACCAACGGGTGACCCTAGCATTTCTACCCTTTGTTTCCCTCATCCATCTAAGTGGGGCATGGTCGGATATCAGTCTAAATTTACGTCCCAGCAGATAGTACCGTAACATGTTCACCGCCCACTTTGTGGCCAAAAACTCCTTCTCTACGACTGAGTAATTCTTTTCAGACGAGGACAGTTTCCTACTCAGATAGAGAGCAGGATGCTCCTCTCCATGTAGCTCTTGGGAAAGGACTGCTCCTACCCCAACATCTGAGGCATCTGTTTGAAGAATAAACTCTTTCTTAAAATTTGGGGCCATCAGAACAGGTTGCTTACACAGAGCCTCTTTCATTTCTTGGAAGGCTGACTCTGTCTCTTCGGACCATTTAACCATTACGGATTTCGTCCCCTTTAGCAGATCAGTCAGAGGCGCAGCCACCGTGGCGAAGTTTGGGATGAACCTCCTGTAATATCCCACGATATCCAGAAAGGCTTTACCTTGCTTTATGGAGAGTGGCTTTGGCCATGTGTGAATTGCCTCCACTTTACTGATTTGGGGTTTTATTTCTCCACGACCCACTATATAGCCTAGGTACTTAGCTTCTTCCTTACCCAAGGCACACTTCTTCGGGTTTATTGTAACCCCGCCTCTCTTAGAGCATCAAACACCACTTGGACTTTTTCCAGATGACTCTCCCAGTCCAGGCTAAAGATGACGATATCATCCAGGTACACAGCAGCGTATGGCTTATGGGCTGCAAGGACTCAATCCATAGCCCTCTGGAAGGTCGCCGGAGCTCCCTGTAGGCCAAACGGCATCCGGACATACTGGAAGCATCCATCTGGTGTATAAAACGCTGTCTTCTCCTTGGCTTCCTGTGCCATGGGGATCTGCCAATACCCCTTCGTCAAATCCAAAGTGGTTATAAACCTGGCGTGCCCAAGTCTTTCGATGAGCTCGTCAACGCGGGGCATGGGATATGTGTCGAACTTGGAGACCTCATTCAACTTCCGATAGTCGTTGCAAAACCTCAACTCCCCATCAGATTTTGGGACCAGAACAATTGGGCTCGACCAACCGCTCTTGGATTCCTCAATGACTCCAAGCTTCAACATACGTTCCACCTCCTTGGAGATTACTTCTCGATGGGCCTCAGGAATTCGGTAGGGCTTCACGTTCACCCGCACATGTGGCTCTGTCAGGACATTGTGCTCTTTGACCTTCATGTATCCTGGCAACTCTGAAAACAGGTCCCTGTTCTTCTGGAGTAACTGCTGTTTCTGGGCCTTCGATAGCATCTCCGCTATAGTAACCCCTCCAACCTCACCTTCTGGGTTGCTTAGCAAAGATGGAGTTACTGCCGGCTCTCTATCTTGCCATGGCTTGATAAGGTTAACACGGTAGACTTGAATTGGTTTCCAAAAACCTATATAAGAAAAAGATACCAGAAAAAACTGTATGTGGTCAATGAAAAACCATATATATATATACTAAACACCTCTTAAAAAATTTCTCATCAGACCAAATATTGTTACATAAGAAAATATTTTTATTCAAAAAATCACAATAATATCACCAAAAACATATATATTTGGAAATCTTTAATAAAAACAAATCCAATAAAAATAAATAATTATAAAAAACATAAAATCTATATATGCATATACATATCTAACACAAAAAATGAGATTTTAATGGGGATTTGATATTCAGATCATTACACAATCCCTGTGTGTGCAGGACAGGGCAGACCCAAACCGATTGGTACAGAACACATATAAAAAATAAATAAAAATTATATTATCAATGTAAATATAATTTCGCCTGCAGCAAAATTGATTAAAAATATGTGGTATGTGATAAATATAACAAGTAATGTGAAATTTTTTTTTTATATAAAAATATATATACGGTATATATCACATATGCGTAACATATTATAAATAAAAATAAAGTGCTTAATAGTGCAAAAAAATATATTATAATTTATATGCAAGACATGATAAATATAATTAATGAGTGTCAGAGAAACAATCAATCAGTGTGAAAAAATCAATATGAAAAAATCAAACACCAAAGTGTGGTCATAATATAAAGGGACGAAGCGGTGAGCGAAACGTGCGTTGGAGTGGTGTGTGCGGGGCAGCGGCATCACTATACTGGTTGGTATATTACACTGCACTATAGCTGAGATATATTTGACAGCATATGGTATTTATATTATGACCACACTTTGGTGTTTGATTTTTTCATATTGATTTTTTCACACTGATTGATTGTTTCTCTGACACTCATTAATTATATTTATCATGTCTTGCATATAAATTATAATATATTTTTTTGCACTATTAAGCACTTTATTTTTATTTATAATATGTTACGCATATGTGATATATATATATATATATATTTTTATATAAAAACATTTTTTTCACATTGTTATATTTATCACATACCACATATTTTTAATCCATTTTGCTGCAGGCGAAATTATATTTACATTGATAATATAATTTTTATTTATTTTTTATATGTGTTCTGTACCAATCAGTTTGGGTCTGCCCTGTCGCCCTGTCCTGCACACACAGGGGTTGTGTAATGATCTGAATATCAAATCCCCATTAAAATCTCATTTTTTGTGTTAGATATGTATATGCATATATGGATTTTATGTTTTTTATAATTATTTATTTTTATTGGATTTGTTTTTAATAAAGATTTCCAAATATATATGTTTTTGGTGATATTATTGTGATTTTTTGAATAAAAATATGTAACAATATTTGGTCTGATGAGAAATTTTTTAAGAGGTGTTTTGAATTGGTTTCCATCTTCCTGGTTGGTGAATTTTATAGTTTACCTCACCAAGCTTCTCAACGACCTCATATGGCCCTTGCCATTTGGCCAAGAACTTGCTCTCCACCATCAGAAATAACACAAGAACTCGATCTCCCGGATTGAACTGCCTAACTCTTGTGGACCGGTTGTAGACCCTGGCCTGAGCTTCCTGTGCCTGGAGGAGGTGTTCTTTCACGATAGGCATCACCTTTGCAATCCTCTGCTGCATCAGGTCCACATGCTCAATGATGCTTCTGTGGGGCGTGACTTCGGTTTCCCAGGTTTCCTTGGCTATATCCAGGAATCCTCGCGGATGTCTGCCATATAGAGGCTCAAACGGTGAGAACCCTGTGGAGGCCTGTGGAACTTCACGAATGGAAAACATCAGATACGGTAAGAGACAGTCCCTGTCTCTACAGTCTTTCTCTATAGTTTTTCTCAGCATGCTCTTCAGTGTCTTGTTAAATCTCTCAACAAGGCCATCTGACTGGGGATGGTACACCGAGGTCCTGAACTGGGAGATTTTCAGGACTTTGCATAACTCCCTCATCACCTTGCTCATGAAAGGTGTCCCCTGGTCAGTCAGGATCTCCTTCGGCAGACCTTTCCGGGAAAACACATGGACCAACTCGCGGGCTATACTCTTCGAGGAAGAATTTCTCAGGGGAATTGCCTCAGGATAGCGTGTAGCATAGTCCAGGATGACTAGTATATACTGATGGCCCCGGGCTGATTTCACTAAGGGACCGACCAAGTCCATGGCAGTTCTCTCGAATGGCACCTCAATAATGGGCAATGGCACAAGGTGGCTCAGGAAATGAGAAGTGGGGGCAGTTAGCTGACATGTAGGGCAGGACCTGCAATAGTTCACCTCTGCACAACCCGTTCCTGCGTTTTTTCCACCCCTAGGTGTCCACCCAAGATGTGTGAATGGGCCATATCCAATATCTTCCGTCTATATGGACCCAGCACTACCAACTGCTCTACCAACTCCTCCCTTATTTTCGTGACCCGGTACAACAACTCCCCACTCATCAGAAAATAGAGAAATCTTGTGTCTGTCCCTGGCTCCGGTACAACCCCATTAATAACTGTGGCATTATTAAAGGCTTCCCTCAGAGTGGGGTTCCTATGTTGGGCAGTCCCAAAATTTTCACCGGTTACTTCTAATTCCAGAATGTCAGATGCAGGGGACACTTCCTCCTCATCCCCAACCAGAACACAAAAATGAAACCTGCCTGTCTCTGGGTGTGGCGACACCTTTTTAGAGTTCATTGGTTCCCTACTCTTGCTCGGGACCTCAAAACCCTTTCCCCACAAATCCCAAAACAAACAGAAATCCCTGCCAATAATTATAGGGTGCAACAAGTCCTGAACGACGCCGACTTCATGGGACTCAGTGCCACACGCTGTTTCAATATCCACCCTTTGCATCACCATGTATGCAACGAACGCCAGCCTTCTTTCCCGGGAGCAGGTGGAGAGGAAAAGTGGCCCTCACCAGGGTCACTAAGCTCCCCGAGTCCAACAGCGCCGTTACTGCTCGACCGTTCACCTTTACAGGACACGCTTGAGGTCCCTCGTTGGGTGGAGAGTTCACACTGCAGGCTGGATATGCATAGTATGAACTACGGCGTCCCATGCTGAAGTCCATCTGCTCAGTGGTCTGGGAACAACGGGCAGCTATATGTCTTGGCCCGTGGCACCTCCAACAAATAATATCACCCGTAGGGACCTTGGGCACTACCTCCCCCGCCCTTTGTGACCTTGGACGCACCACCCCTTTTTGGGACTCAGCCCCCTTCTGGGACCCCCAGTACAGCATGGGCTGCCTCCCAAAGGAGCCTTCAAACCCTTGGTATCTCTCAACCAGTCCGATCAGCTCGTTGGCATTCTGGGGATCACCCTGGGCAACCCAAGTCTATATGGACCTAGGGAGGGAATGTACAAACCGATCCATCATCACTCGTTCAACCATCTGTGCAGGCGTAGAGGACTCTGGCTGCAGTCATTTCTGGACCAGGTGCAACAGGTCAAACATTTGGGAGCGAGGCAGTTTGTCCCGGTGATAGGCCCAGCAGTGAATTTGCTGTGCCCTAGCAGTCAATGTTACCCCCAAACGTGCGAGAATCTCAGCTTTCAATTTGTGATATTCCTTGGAATCCTGCAAGGTCAAGTCATAGTACGCCTTCTGAGGTTCTCCCGTCAGGTATGGCGCCAGTACCTCTGCCCACTGCTCTGGCGGAAGTTTTTCCCTCTCAGCAACCCTCTCAAACACCGTCAGGAAGGCCTCAACATCATCCCCAGGGGTCATTTTCTGCAATGCGCATCTTACCGTTTTCCGGACGTGGGTGTCATCAGCCAGACCTGGGGTTGGGGCACTCGCCTTGCCCTGGATGGCGGTTGCCAGAAGCTGCATCTGCTGCCATTGCTCCTGCTGGCTCTGTTGTATCAGCTGCCATTGCTCCTGCTGGCTCTGTTGTCTGCTACCTCTGGTACTTCTGCTCTTGACAGTTTCTGACTGATTTTCTCACCACTCTTTCGTTACCTGTGACACCTATGCGGCTGTTCAGTGTTGCTATGCTGTGAGTGTACAACCTCTCTTCCCTCACCAGCACCTCCTGGTGAAAGTTGCGCTAAACTACACTGCAGCCACATCACAACAATATTGCAAAAGATCTGAATAGGATGACTGAATGTGCAAACACTTGGCAAATTAGATTTAATATAGATAAATAATGCATCCTAGGATGGAGTAATCCTATTGCTGCACATACATTAAATGGTAGTATACTCGGGACTACAGATCAAGAGAAAGACTTTGGTATTCTGGTTACAAGCAGCTGCAAAAGCAAACAAGATTTAACCCCTTAACGACCGCCGATAAGCCTTTTAACGGCGGCCGCTAAGGGTACTTAAACCACAGCACCGTTAATTAACGGCGCTGTGGAAAAAGTAAATAGCGCCCTCCAGAGTCAGATTTTCTCCAGGGTCTCGGCTGCTGGGGGTAGCCGAGACCCCAGAGAACATGATTCGGGGTTTTTTTTTTCCGACCCTGCTTTTGCGATTGCCGGTAATTAACCGTTTACCGGCGATCGCAAAAAAAACAAAACGCGATTTCCCTTTTAATTTCTCTGTCCTCCGATGTGATCGCACATCAGAGGACAGAGAAATGGGGTCCCCAATAGCCCCCCAATACTTACCTGTCTCCCCCGGTGCTCCTCGTGGCTCCCGATGGGCGCCGCCATCTTTTTCCGCCAAAAAAATGGCGGGCGCATGCGCAGTGCGCCCGCCGGCCGGCACCGGGAGGATCTTTGGGGTCTCGGCTGCCGGGGGTAGCCGAGACCCCAAAGAACATGATCGGGGTCGGTTTTACCGGCCCCTGTTTTGCGATCGCCGGTAATTAACTGTTTACCGGCGACCGCAAAAAAAAAAAAAAAAAAAAGCAAAATGTAATTCTCTGTCCTCTGATGTGATCGCACATCAGAGGACAGAGAAATAGAGGAATTCAGGGAACCTATTATGCTTACCTCTGTCCCTGGGTCCTCCTGCTGCTCCTCCTGGCCGCCGGCGTCTTCATGGGAACAGAAAATGGCGGGCGCATGCAGGAGAAGAGCAGTTGAGGCTAAAATTAGGGTTAGGGCTAGGGTTAGGGCTAGGGTTAGGGTTACGGCTAGGGTTAGGGTTGGGGCTAAATTTAGGGTTAGGCTTGGGGCTAAATTTAGGGTTAGGGTTGGGGCTAAATTTAGGGTTAGGGTTCTTTCACACTTACGTCGGTACGGGGCCGTCGCAATGGGTCGGCCTGACATACCGACGCATGTTGTGAAAATTGTGCACAACGTAGGCAGCGGATGTAGTTTTTCAACGCATCCGCTGCCCAATCTATGTCCTGGGGAGGAGGGAGCGGAGTTACGGCCACGCATGCGCGGTCAGAAATGGCGGACGCGACGTACAGAAAAACGTTACATTGAACGTTTTTTGTGCCGACGGTCCGCCAAAACACAACTGATCCAGTGCACGACGGACGCGACATGTGGCCATCCGTCGCAATCCGTCGGCAATACAAGTCTATGGGCAAAAAACGCATCCTGCGGGCACATTTGCAGGATCCATTTTTTGTCCAAAACGACGGATTGCGACGGATGCCAAACGCAAGTGTGAAAGTAGCCTTAGGGCTAGGGTTAGGGTTGGGGCTAAAGTTAGGGCTAGGGTTAGGGTTGGAGCTAAAGTTAGGGCTAGGGTTAGGGTTGGGGATAAATTTAGGGTTAGAGTTAGGGCTAGGGTTGGGGCTAAAGTTAGGGCTAGGGTTGCGGCTAAAGTTAGGGTTAGAGTGGGGATTAGGGTTAGGGTTTGGATTAGGGTTGGTAGTAGGGTTAGGGTTGGCATTAGGGTTACACTTGGGATTAGGGTTAGGTTTGGTATTAGGGTTAAGGTTAGGGTTGTGATTAGGGGTGTATTGGGATTAGGGTTAGGTTTGAGGTTAGGGTTGAGATTAGGATTAGGGGTGTGTTGGATTTAGAGTTTTGATTAGGGTTATGGTTAGGGTTGACATTAGGGTTGTTTTGGGGTAAGAGTTGTGATTATCGTTAGGGTTAGTGATTAGGATTATGGATCGGGTTGGGATTAGGGTTAGGGGTGTGTTGGGGTTAGGGTTCGAGCTAGAATTGGAGTGTTTCCACTGTTTAGATACATCAGGGGGTCTCCAAACACGACAGCCAATTTTGCGCTCAAAAAGTCAAATGGTACTCCCTCCCTTCTGAGCTATGCCGTGCGCTCAAACAGTGGGTTACCCCCACATATGGGGCATCATCGTACTCGGGATAAATTGTACAACCACTTTTGGGGTCCAATTTCTCCTGTTACCCTTGTGAAAATAAAAACTTTGGGGCTACAAAATCTTTTTTGTGGAAAAAAAAATATTTTTTATTTTCACGACTCTGCATTCTAAACTTCTGTGAAGTACTTGGGCATTCAAAGTTCTCACCACACATCTAGATAAGTTCCTTGGGGGTCTAGTTTCCAAAATTGGGTCACTTGTGGGGGGTTACTACTGTTTAGGTACATCAGGGGCTCTGCAATCGCAACATAACGCCCACAGACCATTCTATCAAAGTCTGCATTCCAAAACGGCGCTCCTTCCCTTCCGAGCTCTGCCGTGCGCCCAAACAGTGGTTTACCCCCACATATGGCGCATCAACGTACTTGGGATAAATTGGACAACAAATATTGCAGTCCAATTTCTCCTGTTACCCTTGTGAAAATAAAAACTTGGGGGCTACAATATCTTTTTTGTGGAAAAATTTTTTTTTATTTTCACGACTCTGCATTCTAAACTTCTGTGAAGCACTTGGGCATTCAAAGTTCTCACCACACATCTAGATAAGTTCCTTGGGGGGTCTAGTTTCCAAAATGGGGTCACTTGTGGAGGGTTTCTACTGGTTAGGTACATCAGGGGCTCTGCAAACGCAACATAACGCCCTCAGACCATTCTATCAAAGTCTGCATTCCAAAACGGTGCTCCTTCCTTCCGAGCTCTGCCGTGCCCCCAAACAGTGGTTTACCCCCACATATGGGGTACCAGAATACTCAGGACAAAGTTGACAACAACTTTTGGGGTCTGATTTCTCGTTACCCTTGTGAAAATAAAAACTTGGGGGCTAAAAAATCTTTTTTGTGGAAAAAAAATATTTTTTATTTTCACGACTCTGCATTCTAAACTTCTGTGAAGCACTTGGGCATTCAAAGTTCTCACCACACATCTAGATAAGTTCCATGGGGGGTCTAGTTTCCAAAATGGGGTCACTTGTGGGGGTTTCTACTGATTAGGCACATCAGGGGCTCTCCAAACGCGACATGGCGTCCGATCTCAATTTCAGCCAATTCTACATTGAAAAAGTAATACGGCACTCATTCTTTTCCAAGCTCTGCGGTGCACCCAAACAGTGGTTTACCCCCACATATGGGGTATTGACGTACTCAGGAGAAATTGCACAACAACTTTTGTGGTCTAATTTCTCCTGTTATCCTTGTGAAAATAAAAATTTGGGGGCAAAAATTCATTTTTGGAGAAAAAAATTCGATTTTTTATTTTCACGGCTCAACGTTATAAACTTCTGTGAAGCACATGGGTGTTCAAAGTGCTCACCACACATCTAGATAATTTCCTTAAGGGGTCTAGTTTCCAAAATGGTGTCACTTGTGGGGGGTTTCCACTGTTTAGGCACATCAGGGGCTCTCCAAACGCAACATGGCGTCCAATCTCAATTCCAACCAATTCTACATTGAAAAAGTAAAACGGCACTCCTTCACTTCCAAGTTCTGCGGTGCGCCCAAAAAGTGGTTTACCCCCACATATGGGGTATTGGCGTATTCAGGAGAAATTGCATAACAAAATTTATGGTTACATTTCTGTTTTTACACATGTGAAAATAAAAAAAATGGTTCTGAATTAAAATGTTTGCAAAAAAAAGTTAAATGTTCATTTTTTCCTTCCACATTGTTTCAGTTCCTGTGAAGCACGTAAAGGGTTAATAAACTTATTGAATGTGGTTTTGAGCACCTTGAGGGGTGCAGTTTTTAGAATGGTGTCATACTTGGTTATTTTCTATCATATAGACCCCTCAAAATTACTTCAAATGTGATGTGGTCCCTAAAAAAAATGGTGTTGTAAAAATGAGAAATTGCTGGTCAACTTTTAACCCTTATAATTCCCTAACAAAAAAAACATTTGTTTCCAAAATTGTGCTGATGTAAAGTAGACATGTGGGAAATGTTATTTATTAACTATTTTTCATGACATATCTCTCTGATTTAAGGGCATAAAAAGACAAAGTTTGAAAATTGCAAAATTTTAAAAATTTTCGCCATATTTCTGTTTTTTTCATAAATAATCGCAAGTAATATCGAAGAAATGTTACCACTATCATGAAGTACAATATGTCACGAAAAAACAATCTCAGAATCAGCGGGATCCGTTGAAGCGTTCCAGAGTTATAACCTCATAAAGTGACAGTAGTCAGAATTGTAAAACTTGGCTCGGTCATTAAGTACCAAATTGGCTCTGTCACTAAGGGGTTAAGGATGTATAAAAAAAGACAAAATCTCCCAACGTATTATTACCCCTTTATAAATCACTGGTGAGGCTACATCTATAATATGGAATCCAGTTTTGGGCTACATGTTTTAAAAAGGATATTCAGAAGTTAGAATCAGTTCAACAACGGGCAACTAGATTATTACAAGGCATGGAAGGCCTCTCATATGAGAAAAGGTTAGAAAAGTTGGGCTTGTTTAGCTGAGAAAAAATACGCCTCAGAGGGGATCTCATTTACATGTGTGGCTAGTACAAAGCACTGGCACATGACTTGTTCCTTCCAAGGACTGTCCTGAGGACTAGGGAGCACTAATTATGGGTGGAAGACAGGCAATTCCGGCAGCTAAACAGGAAAGAGTTTTTTACAGTTAGAGCAGTCATACTGTGGAATGCCCGACCACAGGAGGTAGTAATGACAGACACTAACAGCTTTTAAAAATGGGCTGGATAATTTTGTTGATACACATAACATTGTGGGTTATAGCTAGATTAGTGATGAAATGTTCAATTGGTGGAGAAAGGTTGAACTTGATGGACCGAGGTCTTTATTCAACCTACTTAACTATGTAACTATGTCAATTCTGGTTATATTGACCCCCCAAACTCACTTCAAATGTGAGGTGGTCCCTAAAAATAATGATTTTGTAAAGTTTGTTGGAAAAATGAAAAACTTTTAACCCTTATAACATCCTAACAAAAAAAAAATTATGTTTCCAAAATTGTGCTGATGTAAAGTAGACATGTGGGAAATGTTATTTATTAATAATTTTGTGCGATATGACTCTCTGATTTAAGGGCACAAAAATTAAAATTTGGAAAATTTCAAAATTTTCCAAATTTTTGCAAAATTGCCTTTTTTTTTTATAAATAAACGCAAGTCATATCAAAGAAATTTGACGACTAATATGAAGTACAATATGTAATGAAATTTTTTTATCACAATCAGTGGGAAGCCTTCCAGAGCTATGACCTCATAAAGTGACAGTGGTCAGAATTGTAAAAATTGGCTCGGTCATTTAGTACAAAATTGGCTCTGTCACCAAGGGGTTAAACACTATTTTCCTGCAGATTGACCCTATATCTTCAGATAAATAGCATTTCTCAATGTGACAAGTTTACTTTAAAGAGGTGTCTAGAACAGTTACATAGTAACATAGTTAGTAAGGCCGAAAAAAGACATTTGTCCATCCAGTTCAGCCTATATTCCATCATAATAAATCCCCAGATCTACGTCCTTCTACAGAACCTAATAATTGTATGATACAATATTGTTCTGCTCCAGGAAGACATCCAGTTGGAGAATTTCATTGACTCTGAACTTTATGTAATGCACTATTAGAATTTGTCTGTTTTAACTCTCTGTGCTCTTCACATCACCGTTCCATATGCAATTATTATAGAGACAAGCACTCTCTCTTCTGCTTCTCTCATTGTTTCAGTTGGGTTTATCAGAAAAGAAAAAGTTTGTCATGTGATTGGTCAAATTCAAACTGCATATGGAGCATTGATATGACTTGACCCAGAAAATATGTAAAAAGCTGTATATTAACACAGCATTGGAAATATTTTTTGAGGGTCAAAATAAAGTTTCCAAAAGGTTTTTTTTAATTTTAAGATGATTTTCAAAGGAGCCTAACTAGGTAACTTTTCTATATTTAGAGAGCTGGGTTATGGTACTGTATCTATGTATTAAGCTTGGTTATGTTCCCGTATCTATACAGTAGGCTCAGTTATGGTACCTTATCTAAGTAGTAAGCTTGGTTCTGTTCCTGTTTCTATCTATCAGGCTTGGTTCTATTACTGTATTTATGTAATAGACTTTGTAAACTTGGTTCTGTTCCCATATCTCTGTAGTAAGCTTGGTACTGCTCCCATATCTCTTCAGTAAGCTCATTTCAATTCCTGTATCTATGTAGTAATCTTGGTTCTGTTCTCATGTCTATATAGTCAGCTTGCTTCTGTTGCAGTATCCATGTAGGCAGTAAGTTTAATTCTGCTCCCATATTTATGCAGCAAGCTACATTCTTTTCTCAAGCTCTAGCTTGTTTTTAAAGACTTATCTCTGTTGCTTTAATGCAGCGGCCAGAGATAAGCAGGCCAAAGGTGGGTCACCGCAGCATGAAGGTCTGTGCCTTGTGATCTCCTCCAGTGTGAAAAGTGCTCCTATATGCCAACATATTTGAAATCGGGGTTACCAGGTTAGGTGCCCACTCAGAGGTTTCGCCCCTCTAAACCAAATCCCTCTGTATCTTACTATGTGATTACTAAACCTTAATATATGTTTTTACTCACATTGTACATCAGGGTAGAGGATCATAAACAGCACTGCCCACCTCAGGGTGATACTTATAGTTTCTGACCCAGCGATAAATAAATCATATGTTGTCAAGAGCAGGTTTGTTTCATTAAAACTACTGGAACCATCTTCTTTCACCTAGAATAAATCAGTTTTAGTAATGTGGTTCTTGGGTTATATGTTATACTTATACCATATCTACAAGGAGTTATTTCTCCTATACTGTCCTGCCGAATGAATTATTTGACCTATACTGTCTTGCCAAAGGAAACATTGGCTAATGAGGCTACATACTTTGGTGACACAGTTTAACACTGTTTTCTGTGGCATTGTATGGTTAATAGAGGAGTATGAGCCAGGGAGCAACTCGACAAATACGTACTGCTTCCCTAGTGTGCACATGCACACTCATACAGAGAAAGCTGTCAAACATTTTATGTGACCAAGGGATTGAGAAGACAGACTCAGACTCTGGCCAGAATTAACACTGCCTTTTTACAATTAAACATACATCACTTTTCTCTTGCAGAAGATCTGCTATATCTCGAGCACAGAACACTTCAAAAAGTAATATATAATACTATTACAGCATTGGCAACCATTGCAATCTAATGAAAACTGTTATATACAATGTATACGGGTACGGAAAGTATTCAGACCCCTTTAAATTTTTCACTCTTTGCTTCATTGCAGCCATTTGGTAAATTCAAAAAAGTCCATTTTTTTCTCATTAAAGTACACTCTGCACCCCATCTTGACTGAAAAAAACAGAAATGTAGAAATGTTTGCATATTTATTAAAAAAGAAAAACTGAAATATCACATGGTCATAAGTATTCAGACCCTTTGCTCAGTCACTCATATTTAAGTCACTTGCTGTCCATTTCCTTGTGGTCCTCCTTGAGATGGATCTACTCCTTCATTGGAGTCCAGCTGTGTTTAATTAAACTCATAGGACTTGATTTGGAAAGGCACACACCTATCTATATTAGACCTCACAGCTCACAGTGCATGTCAGACCAAATGAGAATCATGAGGTCAAAGGAACTGACCAAGGAGCTCAGAGACAGAATTGTGGCAAGGCACAGATCTGGCCAAGGTTACAAAAGAATTTCTGCAGTACTCAAAGTTCCTAAGAGCACCGTGGCCTCTATAATCTTTAAATGGAAGAAGTCTTCCTAGACTTGGCCATCCAACCAAAGTGAGCAATCGTGGGAGAAAAGCCTTGATGAGAAAGGTAAAGAAGAACCCCTAGATCACTGTGGCTGAGTTTCATAGATGCAGTAGGGAGATGGGAGAAAGTTACACAAAGTCAAATATCTCTGCAGCCCTCCACCAGTCGGGCCTTTAAGGCAGAGTGGCCAGATGGAAGCTTCTCCTCAGTGCAAGACATATGAAAACCCGCATAGAGTTCGCTATAAAACACATGAAGGACTCCCAGACTATGAGAAATAAGATTCTCTGGTCTGATGAGACGAAAATAGACCTTTTTGGTGATAATTCTAAGTGATATGTGTGGAGAAAACCAGGCACTGCTCATCAACTGCCCAATACAATCCCAACAATGAAATGTGGTGGTGGCATCAACATGCTATGGGTTTTTTTCAGCTGCAGGGACAGGACGACTGGTTGCCATTGAAGGAAACATGAATACGGCCAAGTACAGAGATATCCTGGATGAAATCCTCTTCCAGAGTGCTCTGGACCTCAGACTTGGCCAAAGGTTCACCTTGCAACAAGGCAGTGACCCTAAGCACACAGCTAAAATAACAAAGGAGTGGCTTCAGAATAACTCTGTGACCATTCTTGACTGGCCCAGCCAGAGCCCTGACCTAAACCCAAATGAGCATTTCTGGAGAGACCTGAAAATCGATGTCCTCCAACATTCACCATCCAACCTGAAAGGACTGGAGAGGATCTACAAGGAAGAATGGCAGATGATCCCCAAATCTTGGTGTGAAAAACTTGTTGCATCATTCCCAAGAAGACTCATGGCTGTACTACCGCAAAAGGGTGCTTCTACTCAATACTGAGCAAAGGGTCTGAATACTTATGACCATGTGATATTTCAGTTTTTCTTTTCTAATACATTTACAAAAATTACAACATTTCTGTTGTTTTTTTTTTTCAGTCAAGATGGCATGCAGAGTATACATTAATGAGAAAAAAAAATGAACTTTTTTTGAATTTACAAAATGGCTGCAAGGAAACAAAGAGTGATAAATTTAAAGGGGTCTGAATACTTTCCGCACCCATTGTATATATAGCTCTGGTAAGAATTAAGAGACCACTGCAAAATGTTCTTTTTTTGATTTTTCTCTTTATAGGTATATTTTTGAGTAAAATATAAATTGTTCTTTTAGTTTATAAACTTCTGACAACAGGTCTCCGAATTTCCAAGCAATACATTTTTGTTTCTTTTTCTGACAAAGAAAAATGGTCAAAATTAAAAAAAAAACAGTGCTTTCAGACCTTAGATAATGTAAAGAAAACAAGTTCACAATCATTTAGAAGCAACAATACTAATCTTTAACTCAGGAAGAGTTCAGAAATCAATATTTTGTGGAATAACCATGATTTTTAGTCACAGCTTTCATGCGTCTTGGCATGCTTTCCACCAGACTTTCACACTGCTTCTGGGGCAAAAATTTGAGTAGTTCTTTATTTGATGGCTTTTGACTATCCATCATCCTCTTGATTACATTCCAGAGGTTTTCAATGGGGTTCAGGTCTGGAGATTAGGCTGTCCATGACAGGGTTTTGATGTGGTTGTCCCTTAATTTTTGCCAGAGTTGTATATATATACTGTATATATACACATACAAGTGAGTGCGTCTCACAATTTTAAAATATCATCAAAAAGATAATTTATTTCAATTCTTCAATACAAAAAGTGAAACTCATATTATATAGTCATTGTGAGGGGTGGACTCACTCCTTTGCTTCACAAGGTAGTTACAGTAACGGTAATGGTAGCAATTCACCTGTTGGTTTATTGTAAACAGCATAAACCTCCGCACGGTTCAGAAAAATAAACAGAGCCTTTCTGACATAATGGTAAAAAAAAGATAAAGTCTATCAGAGTCCTTGTCCTGCAGGCTTCCCACTGCAGGTAATTCGGGAGAAGGCATCCGCATTACCATGCAACCTTCCTGGCCTGTGTTCAACATGAAACGAGAAGTCCTGAAGAGAAAAGAACCACCAAGCACCCTGGTATTCTCACCCTTTTTGTCACTCAACTATCTCAGCAGGGCATGGTCTGACACCAATTTGAATCTCTGGCCCAGAAGGTGGTACTTTAGTGTATCGACTGCCCACTTTATGGCCAAGCACTCCTTCTCCACAATTGCATAATTCTTCTCACAAGTAGAGAATTTTTGGCTCATATACAGGATGGGATGCTCTTCTCCTTTTATTTCTTGTGAGAGTACGGCTCCTAATCCAGCCTCTGAAGCATTGGTCTGTAACACAAACACCTTCTTAAAATGTGGTGTGACCAGGACCGGATGCCTACACAAAGCCCACTTGAGTTCCAGAAATGCCTGCTCTTTGTCAGGAGCCCATTTTACCACAGTCAGCCTGGTTCTGCTGAGGACATCCACTAACAATGTGGCAATCGTGGCAAAGTTTGGGATAAACCACAGATAATACCCCACAATCCCAAGAAATGCCCTCACTTGCATCTTGGAAAATGGTTGCGGCAACTTCTGAATTGCCTCTATCTTATTCCATTGGAACTTTACTACTCCGTGCCTGATGATGTAGCCAAAGTACGTGGCCTCCTGCTTCCCGATGGCTTATTTCTTCAGGTTTATTGTAAATCCCACTTTCCTCAAGGCATCGAGGACTGCCTGTACTTTTGGGAGGTGCGAACTCAGTCATGGCTGAAGATGATGATGTCATCCAAGTAAGTGGTAGCATACTTCCTATGTGGTGCCAAGATCTGATCCATCGCCCTCTGGAAGTTAGCGGGGGCCCCCTGCAGACCAAATGGCATACTGGTGCAATGAAAGCAGCCATCCGGCGTTGAGAAAGCCTTCTTCTCTTTGGTGCCCCGTGACATGGAAATCTGCCAGTATCACTTCGTTATGTTGAGGGTTGTGATTAGTGTTGAGCGATACCTTCCGATATTCGGAAATATCGGTATCGGATTGGATCGACCGATATCCAAAAGATATCGGATATCGCTGATACCGATACCTGATACCATTGCAAGTCAATGGGACACAAATATTGGAATTAAAATAAGCCCTTTCTGTCCTTGTACATCCTGTTCCAGAGGGGGGAAGAGTGTGGGCAGTGCGTGGGCAGAGACTGTGTGTCTGTGCGGGACCATGGGGGCTCTGTGCAGGCCTGCCGGGGGTCTGTACGGGCTTCTTGGGGGTCTGTGAGGGCCTGCCAGGGGTCTGTGTGGGCAGCCGGGGGTCTGTATGGGCCTCTCGGGGGTCTGTGCGGGCCTCTCTGGGGTCTGTGCAGCCTCTCTGGGGTCTGTGCGGCCTGCCGGGGGTCTGTACGGGGCTCTCTGGGGTCTGCGCGGCCTGCCGGGGGTCTGTACGGGCCTCTCTGGGGTCTGTGCGGCCTGCCGGGGGTCTGTGCGGCCTGCCGGGGGTCTGTACGGGCCTCTCTGGGGTTTGTGAGGCCTGCCGGGGGTCTGTGTGGCCTGCCAGGGGTCTGTACGGGCCTCACAGGGAGTCTGTGCTTCCTGCCGGGGGTCTGTAATAGCCTCTCTGGGGTCTGTACGGCCTGATGGGGGTCTGTGCGGGTGAGCAGGCATCGTCCGATGGGACTACAAGTCCCATCAGGCTATGCCTGCTACAATGGCAGTGATTGACACATTAGCCAATGATGGTACAGTAGTAGTCCCATCATCCGGCTAATGTGTTGAATGTAAAAAAAAAAACATACATACTACATACATACTACATACATACATACATACATACAACATACTACATACATACCACATACTACATACATACTACATACATAAAACATACTACATACATACAACATACATCCATACAACATACATACAACATACTACATACATACAACATACATGCAACATACCACATACATACTACATACATACTACATGCATACTACATACAGTACATACTACATACATGCTACATACATACATGCAACATACATACTACATACATACTACATACATACTACATGCATGCATACTACATACATACTACATACAATACATTCATGCCACATACATACTACATGCATACTACATACATACTACATACATGCTACATACATACAACATACATACAACATACTACATACAATACATTCATACATTACATACAATACATACATACAGACATACAGTACATATAACATAGAGTACACACTCACCATTAGGGTTGAGCGAAACGGATCGGACAAATTAAAAAATCTCCGACTTTCGGCAAAGTCGGTTTTCATGAAACCCAACCCGATCCTAGTGTGGGATCGGCCATGAGGTCGGCGATCTTCACGCCAAAGTCATGTTTCTTATGACGCTTTCAGCGCCATTTCTCAGCCAATGAAGGAGGACGCAGAGTGTGGGCAGCGTGATGACATAAGTCCCGGTCCCCACCGTCTTAGAGAAGGGCAGTGATTGGCTTGCTTTCTGTGGCGTCACAGGGGCTATAAAGGGGTGTGCATGCCGACCGCCATCTTACTTCTGCCGATCGTTGCATAGGGAGAGGTTGCCGCAGCTTCATCAGAAGAAGGGATATAGTTAGGGAGGGAAGATTAAGCCCCGAAACTGCTTGTGCTGTAGCGATTTCCACTGTCCAACACCACCATTTGTTTGCAGGGACAGTGGAGTTTATATTTTTGTGCATCAGCTCTGTAGCTTATTAGGTTGCCTTATAAGGCTCCCTGATAGCTGCATTGCTTTTTGCACGCCGCTGTGCAAACCAACTGCTTTTTTAAAAGCAAAAATCCTGTTGATCCTTTCTGCACAGTTATCTTGTTTATTTGTCCACACTTTTGTTTGCAGCAGTCCTTTTTATTGCTGCCATACTTTTCCTGAGATCATTGTAGGGAAATTGAAATTGTACTACAGTCCTTGTATTTTTTCATATATCTTCCAGCCACTTTCTGCCACTTACATTGTGTTTTTTTATACACTGGGCTTTGAGTTTTGGTTCAGTCTCCCCCCAAAAAATGGAGATTCAAATTCTCACAAAGTGGATATACTTCTGTCCTGATAGTTTGTTGTATGTCAGCCAGCAACTTTCTGCCACTTAGATTGCGTTGTTATATACACTGGGCCTAAGTTGTGGTTCAGTCTCCCAAAAAAAAGGGAGAATCAAATTCTCACAAAGTGGATATACTTCTGTCCTGTTAGTTTGTCGTATATCAGCCAACCACTTTCTGCCACTTAGAGAGCATTGTTATATACACTGGGCCTAAGTAGTGGTCCAGTCCCACAATAAAAAGGGAGATTCAAATTCTCACAAAGTGGATATACTTCTGTGGTTTTCCTTCTTGGATGATGCCCTTCCCGTGGTTGTTCCTTCCCGGTGAAAGACCTGGCTATTTATTGCTTGCGTTGAGAAACACGTGATGGTGTCTCCGTGGCTTTTCTACATGCATTTGCATATTTCCCATAAGGGATGGGGGCAGTGTTCTGGATCACTGCGTTGAGAAACTTGTGATGGTGTCTCCGCGTGTTGGATGTTTTGATCTCCCCGAGGTCATTCTTCCTTATGTTTATAGTCCTTTTACTAGCCACTGCTCCGAATAGCCAGTTTCCTACTCCACACTCATGAGGGGCAAATACCCCGAAACAGCTGTCTGTGCATGGATGCCATGTTTTGGCATTGGTGGATTTCCTTTTTGGATGCTGCCCTTCCCATGGTTGTTCCTTTCTGGTGAAAGACCTGGCTATTTATTGCTTGCGTTGAGAAACACGTGATTGTGTCTCTGCGGCTTTTCTACATGCATTTGCATATTTCCCATAAGGGATGGGGACAGTGTTCTCGATCACTGCGTTGAGAAACACGTGATGGTGTCTCCGCGGTGTTGGATGTTTTGATCTCCCCGAGGTCATTCATCCTTATGTTTATAAGTTGTCTTTCAGTCTCCCAAAAAAAAGGGAGATTCAAATTCTCACAAAGTGGATATACTTCTATCGTGTTAGTTTGTCATATATCAGCCAGCCACTTTCAGCCACTTACATTGTGTTGTTTTTTGCACAGGGCCTGATTTTTTGTTCAGTCTCCCCCCAAAAAAAGGGAGATTTAAAATCTCAACACGTTTATATACACCTTCTACCTTGTTTTACAGTCTCGAATGCTATAGCACCTTACACGGTGACACAGAGGAAGGTGCACATGACATTGAAGAGGAGGTGATTAGATGACCCAGTTGTTGACCCAGATTGGCAGCCATTGGAGGAAGAGGGTGCCGCTGCCTGTAGCTCAGAAGCGGAGGAGGATGATCCGCAGCAGCCATCTACATCGCAACAGCTGTCATCTGGCAGGCCCGTATCAGGCCAAAAACGTTTGTTAAAAACAAAAACAGTTTTAGGACAGCGTGGCCATCCGGTAAAAGTAGTACAGCGTGCAATGCCTGAAAAGGTATTCCATAGTAGGAAAAGTTTAGTGTGGCAATTTTTTAACCAAGATCCGAAAGATCTGTCAAAAATTATCTGTAAGAAATGCTCAAAGACCTTTAGCAGAGGGAAGAATCTCCAAAATTTAAATACAACGTGCATGCTTAGACATTTAACCAGCATGCACTTGCAAGCCTGGACTAACTACCAACTGTCCCGTACTGTTGGTGCACCTGCTCAGAATGAAGGTAGTCAGCAACGCTACATTGCTTCCCTCACTGTAAGCCCACCGGTTAGGACACCACCAGCAGCAAATGTGGAGGTATCGTGGCAAGGCCAAAGCAGTCAGGGAATCACAAAGTTATTGGTAGGAAACACTGTATGTAGGCCAACATCGAAAATACCATCACCAACCCTCTCTCAATCCGCCATGTCCACCACCACTACCACCGCTAGTTCCACCATATGCAGCTCTCCAGTCCAGCTCACCCTACAAGAGACTCTCGTTAGGAAAAGAAAGTACTCATCTTCTCATCCACGTACACATGGTTTGAATGCGCACATTGCTAGACTAATCTATATAGAGATGATGCCCTACCGGTTGTTTGAAAGCGAAGCTTTCAAAGCTCTGATGGCCTACGTAGTACCACGCTATGACCGACCCAGTCGACACTCCTTTGCGAGAAAAGCCATCCCAGCCCTCCACCAGCATGTCAAAGACCGCATTGTCCATGCAGTGAGGCAATCAGTCAGTAGAAAGGTGCACCTCACAACAGATGCATGGACCAGGCCAGGGACTTTACGTGTCCATCATGGCACACTGGGTTAATGTGGTGGATGCAGGGTCCACAGGGGACAGCCATAGTGGGACAGTTCTGCCTAGCCCACGGTCTAGGAAACAGTTTGCTGTAGGCGTTCGCCACCCCCCCTCCTCCTCCTCCAGAAGCGAAAGCTCGTCCACAGAGCGCAGTCGCACGACCACTCCATCCGCAGCTGCCAGTGTTGCACACGAGTTGTCCCAATATCGAACAGCTAGTGGTAAGCGTCAGCAGGCTGTGTTACAAATGAAGTGTTTGGGCGACAACAGACACACCGCGGAAGTACTGGCCGAGTACTTGCAGCAACAAACTCAGTCATGGCTGGGCAGTGTACATCTTGAGGCAGGCAAGGTATTCAGTGATAACAGAAGGAATTTTATGGCTGCCATAGCCCTTTCAGAACTTAAACACATACCTTGGCTTGCTCACACCTTGAACCCGGTGGTGCAGTGCTTCCTCAAAAATTATCCGGAGTTACCAGCCCTGCTCCTGAAGGTGCAAAGATTTTGCTCGCACATCCGCCGGTCGCCCTTACACTCCAGCCGTATGCTGAACCATCAGCGATCGCTGAATCTTCCCCAGCACTGCCTAATAATCAACGTTGCAACAAGGTGGAACTCAACACTGCACATGGTTCAAAGGCTGTGCGAATAGAGGCGTGATGTAATTCATTTGTGGAGGGATACACATACACGGGCAGGCAGTTGGATGGCAGACATGGAGTTGTCTGGTGTGCAGTGGTCGAAGCTCCAAGACCTCTGTCAAGTCCTTCAGTGTTTTGAGGAATGCACACGGCTAGTAAGTGCAGATGACACCATCATAAGCATGAGCATCCCACTAATGCGTCTGCTGATGCAAAGTTTGACGCACATTAAGTAGTTGGTGTCAGCAGCCGAGGAGGAGGGAAGCCTTGATGACAGTCAGCAATTGTCTGCTCAGGGAACTCTCCTGGACAAGGTGGCGGACGAAGAGGAGGAGGAGGATGATGATGGGGATGAATATTTATGGGAGGAGGATGCTTCACAGGGGGCAATAGAAACTGGTGGCATTGCAAGGTCAGGTACAGGATTTTTGCGGGACACAAGTGATGTTTATTTGCAAGAAAGTGCTCCTCAACCCAGCACAAGCAGTGAATTGACACCTGGAACATTGGCCCACTTGGCTGAGTATGCCTTGCCTATCCTAAAAAGGGACACCCGCATTATCAAAATGATGACAGATGACGATTACTGATTAGCCTGCCTCCTGGATCCACGATATAAAGGAAAATGACAAAATATCATGCCACATGAGAACTTTGAGCAAATATTGGCTACCAAACAAGCAACTCTTGTAGACCGTTTCTATCAGGCATTCCCAGCAAACAGCGGCGGTGATGGTTCTCACACGGGCCGTAGGGGGCAACATGGCAGAGGTGTTAGAGGTTCACAAATCCGAAGTGGCGTTGGACAGAGGGGTTTTATGACCAGGTTGTGGAGTGATTTCGCTATGACCGCTGACACGACAGGTACTGCTGCATCGATTCAAAGTGACAGGAGACAGCATTTGTCCAGTATGTTTACGAACTACTTTTCCTCCCTTATCGATGTTCTCCCTCACAGGTCATTCCCCTTTGATTACTGGGCATCTAAAATAGACACCTGGCCTGAATTGGCAGAATATGCATTACAGGAGCTCGCTTGCCCAGCTTCTAGTGTGCTATCAGAAAGAGTCTTCAGTGCTGCTGGTTCAATACTGACCGAAAAAAGGACATGTCTGGCTACCCAGAATGTTGATGATCTAACCTTCATTAAAATGAACCAATCATGGATTTCAAATTATTTAGCCCCACCTTCCCCTGCTGACACGTAGCTTGCCTGAAAAATGTCTTGCTTTTGGCCTCCTCTTACTGACTTCTCCAATTCCTCTATTTGCAGCTGCTGAATGTCCACCATAGGCCATTTTTATACCTCCCTAAATGGGCTGACTCCCCCCCACAGGGCTGTGGTCACCACCTGGCGCAAGCACCTGTGCGAGTGCCGTTTGCCTGGACAGGTGGGTGCGCCCACTCTTGGCTGACGGCACTGGCACAGGGTCCCTCATAGTACAATGAAGTGTCTCTGACAGTGGTGGTGCACAACTAATGTCAGACACACCATCGTAATATGAGGGGCCCTGTGCCAGTACCGCAGCCCACTAGAGAGTGTTCCCCCCAGCTCGAACAGTGCTCTACCACTGGCAATATTTACCTCTCCCTGCTCCACCACTGTGTAGTCTGTGCCATTAAATCCTTCAATGGCACTGCCAATACAAATTTGTTGAAATGATAGATGATAGTTAAAATATACAGGGGCCCTGGCCTCAATTTTGACCAGTTAATACTTGGCGCCTACTACCACTGTCTGCTACTCAGCAGAAGAGCCCACCCCAGTACCTAGCTATGCCGCCTGTTTAGTCCTGTCACCAATTTTGAACTGCATTTAGCCTACTTTTTTATTTTGGTCCTACAAACTGTGTCTGTGCCACTCATTACAGTTGTTCTCCACTGAACAAAGCTATGCCGCCTGTTTAGTCCTGTTACCAATTTTGAACTGCTTTTAGCCTACTTTTGTATTTGGGCCTACAAACTGTGTCTGCGCCACTCATTACAGTTGTCCTCCACTGAACAAAGCTATGCCGCCTGTTTAGTCCTGTTACCAATTTTGAACTGAATTTAGCCTACTTTTTTATTGTGGGCCTACAAACTGTGTCTGCTCCACTCATTACAGTTGTCCTCCACTGAACAAAGCAATGCTGCCTGTTTAGTCCTGTTACCAATTTTGAACTGCATTTAGTCTACTTTATTATTAGGGCCTATATCTGTGTTTCCTCCTCATCCTGCCCATTGCCCAGCCACTGCTAGATGAGTCTGCTGGTACATTGACCCAGACCACTACATTCCCCTTGCACTCTACACAGCCTGAATCAGACCCTGCTGAAAGTCAGGTTCCTCTTCCTGCATACTATACCACCTTACACGGGGACAAAGAGGAAGGTGCAGATGAAAGTGCAGTTTCCTTCATCAGGTGGGGGGCATACTCGTTGGTACTGGCACAGGACCTCTCATAGTACGCAAAAGTGTTTCTGGCAGTGGGAGTCGCCACCCGCCGTCAAACACACCGCCGTACTATGAGGGGCCCTGTGCCAGTGCCAATGAGTGCCCCCGCCCTGCTTGCTCAGGATCACAGCACTTGCAAAGTTGAAATACTTACCTCTCCCTGCTCCACCGCTGTGAAGTATTCTGCGTTTCCTGAGCCCACGAAAATCTTGAACCAGCCCTACCCCCCCACAACTTTAGCCAAATGACCCTCTGTTTTCAATGCCTAACTATTATTATAAAGTAAATTAAGATTGACAAGCTTAAGAAATAAGAATTGATGTTTTTGGCATTAAAATGGGCACTGTAGGTGTTTTCCTGTCCTCCACTCACTGTTGACTTTGATTCCCCCATTGACTTGCATTGGGTTTCGTGTTTCAGTCGGCCCCCGACTTTTCCCAATAATCAGCCGATTTCACCTGACCCGACTTTTGACAAAAACGGGTTTCACGAAACCCGACTCGATCCTAAAAAAGTAAAAGTCGCTCAACTCTACTCACCATTACTTGTCATTTTGCTCCCCGTAGCCAGTTTCATCTGTAAAAAAGATTAAAATATCAAAGAACCAATATACTCCCTGATCCGCAGAAATCCACGAGTCTCCCACGACGGTCTCCCGTGGAGAACGGCAGCATCAGCTGATGCGACCACTCACTAGGGGCTCCAGGAACACAATGTTTCCTTCCGCACTGTATTCCTCTGCCACTGTAAAAAAATAGTCCCTAATCTCCCTTTTGGCACTGCTGTGTGAGAAATTTTGCCACGCAGCAATTGCCATAAAGTGAGACTCTGAGAGGTTACTATAGTTCAGTGATGCACTGCAGGAGCCATTGTCTCCTGTCAGTGTGTCACTGAAGGTCCTATAGAGCAGTGACATCAGCTGATGTCACTATTCTTTAGGGGAGATCGTCGTGGGGTACTCGTTATTAATTGGACTATGGCGGACAGGTAATATACTGTTTATTATTTTGTTTTTTGCAGGCGCTAAAGTATGGTAAGTATGGTTAAATGAAGAATAATAAAATAATTTTTTCCTAATGTGTGTTTTATCAACCCTTTACTAGTATTGGATTAATAATGGATAGGCTGAGTCTTATTGACGCCTCTCCGTTATTAACCCGGCTTAATGTCACCTTACAATAGCAAGGTGACATTAACCCCTTATTACCCCATATCCCACCGCTACACGGGAGTGGGAAGAGAGGGGCTAAGTGCCGGAATTGGCGCATCTTACAGATGCGCCATTTCTGGGGCGGCTGCGGACTGGTATTTGTAGCCGGGGGCCCAATATCCATGGCCCCCTCTAGGCTATGAATATCAGCCCGCAGCTGTCTGCATAGCCTTTCTGTAGCCAGTAAAGGCTACACAGACAGCTGTGGGCTGATATTCATAGCAGGCTACAAATATTGGCCCCCGGCCGTCGGCTTTCCCCCTCTGGCGCAGAAAATTGCGCAGGAGCCCATGCCGTTTTTTTTTTTTTTTTAAAAATTAAACGCTCATTAAGGCCTCTTTCATACTTGCGTCGGTACGGGTCTGTTGCTATGCGTTGGGCCAAAGTATTGACGCACTTTGTGAAATTTGTAAACGACGTGGGCAGCGGATGCAGTTATTCAACCCATTCTGAAAAAGGGGGTCCGCGCTCAATTCAGGGATACCCAGTACCCGGTAAGATTGGGGGTATGAGTGTTATCCGTATTGGGAGCGCTTTTGTTATGCCACTTGGCGTTATATGTAGGTCTCCCTGGGTACCTTTCTCAGTATTATTCCCCATTGGTGGGCCGCTGTATTGTTATAGCCATATCTAGAATCAGCCAATATAGGCAGCACCTTTATAGGTATACTAGGCATTATTGTTAACCTTGCGGTTTGGGTCCCCTTGTGGGGGTACTTTGAAAGCTCATAAGCTCTGACATCTGAGCATCATTGTATGCAAATTACCTTATGCCATAGTAACTGTTTGCTGGCTAAGACAGGGGTATTGGGTTTATCTTATGGTGTCTTCAGTTGTTGGTTTTTAAGTGTGTTACAATTTTAATGTTATTCCCTAATAAATTTTGTATATTTTAAGTAAAATGCTCGCTTTGTCCTCCTATTTTTGATATATGCGTTTTTGGAGTAGTATATGTAGGGGCCGTGATGTGTCTCGGTCCCTGTTCAATATGAGTCTGGGGTTATGTGCAGTTATGCATGTTGTATGTAGTTTTTTTTTTTACATTCAACACATTAGCCGGATGATGGGACTACTACTGTCCCATCATTGGCTAATGTGTCAATCACTGCCATTGTAGCAGGCATAGCCCAATGGGCACACCCAAACAGACCCCAGGCAGGCCGCACAGACCCCAGAGAGGCCCGTACAGACCCCCAGCAGGCCGCACAGACACCCCGAGAGGCCCGTACAGACCCCTGGCAGGCCGCACAGACCCCCTGCAGGCAGCACAGACCCCCGAGATGCCCGTACAGACCCCCGGCAGGCTGCACAGACCCCCAAGAAGCCTTTACAGACCCCCAGCAGGCCGCAAAGACCCCCGGCAGGCTGCACAGACCCCCGGCAGGCTGCACAGACACCCCGAGAGACCCGTAGAGACCCCCGGCAGGCCGCACAGACCCCCGAGAGGCCCATACAGACTCCCGGTAGGCCGCACAGACCCACAGTCTCCGCCCACACTCCATTATAGTGCATTGCACGGCTTCCTATGACCGGGCTGATATACCTTATAATTCATGTCTCCAAGTTTCTCCATGACTTCATATGGGCCTTGCCACTTGGCCAGGAACTTGCTCTCCACCATTGGTATTAGTACTAGAATGCTGTCCCCAGGCTGGAACTGCCTCAGCCTTGCTGATTGGCTGTACACCCTGGCTTGACCCTTCTGCGCCTGGAGCAGATGTTCCTTCACAATCTGCATTACGTGAGTCATCCTCTCCTGCAGCTGGGTGACATGCTCTATCATGCTTCGATCTGATGTGACCTCGGCTTCCCGGGTATCCTTGCCGATGTCCAGGAGACCTCGTGGATTTTGGCAGTACAGAAGCTCAAACAGGGAGAACCTTGTGGATGCCTGTGGAACTTCTCTAATGGAGAAAGGCAAGAATGGGAGCAGATAGTCCCTGTCTTGACCATCCTTCTCAATGACCCTCCTGCAGTCCTAGTTATGCAGGCTTCACTGCAGGTAATGCACAGAGCATCTTTAGCTCCTATGTGAGCACGTGGGAGGTCCACCTCTCTCTCCCAATACACCACCCAGACTGAACCACAGGTCCAGGTAAATATCACAAGTACTGGTCACGTGAATGTGAACTCACTGCAGATCCTCAAACTCCTGCAGATCCTGCAGGGAAAAGGGGTACAGTGAGCACCTTCCCTCTCGCATTGCGGGTGCTCACATGAAAAGGGCCCATTGAACTCTGTACAAGGCCTTCCAGCACTTAGTGTGCTGGAAACACAAAAACACTCCACAAAGCCAGTGACTCTATCACATCATTATAAACAGAGTGATTTATTTCAAGTGTATATTTCTGTTAATGTTGATGATTACGACTTACAGCCAATGAAAACCCAGAAGTCATTATCTCAATAAATTAGAATACTTTATAACACCAGCTTGAAAACTGATTTTAAAATTTGAAATGTTGGCCAGCTGAAATGTATTATCAGTAATTGCACTCAATACATGTTCGGGGCTCATTTTGCAAAAATTACTACATCATTGTGGCATGGCATGGAGGCGATCAGCCTGTAGCACTGCTGAGGTGTTATGGAAGCCAAGGTTGCTTTGATAGCAGCCTTCAGCTTATTTGCATTGTTGGGTCTGGTGTCTCTCATCTTCCTCTTGATAGATTCTCTATGGGGTTAAGGTCAGACGAGTTTGCTGGCCAATCAAGCACAGTGATACTTTTGTTTTAAACCAGATATTGGTACTTTTGGCAGTGTGGACAGGTGCCAAGTACTACTGGAGAATGAAATTTCCATCACCAAAATGCTTGTCAGTAGATGGAAGCATGAAGAGCCCTAAAAATTTCCTGGTAGACGGCTGCCCTGACTTTGGTCTTGTTAAAGCACAGTGGACCAAAACCAACAGATGACATGGCTCCCAAAGCCATCACTGATTGTGGAAACTTCACACTAGACCTCAAGCAGCTTGGATTGTGTGCCTCTCCACTCTTCATCCAGACTCTGGGACCTTGATTTCCAAATGAAATGCAAAATTTACTTTCATCTGAAAAAAAACACCTTGGACCACTGAGCAACAGTACAGTTCTTTTTTGTCTTGGCCCAGATAAGATGCTTCTGGCGTTGTCTATTGGTCATGAGTTGCTTGATACAAGGAATGATACACTTGGAGCCCATGTCCTGGATACATCTGTGTGTGGTGGCTTTTGAAGCAATGACTCCAGCAGCAATCCACTCCTTGTAAATCTTCCCCAAATTTTTGAATGGCCTTTTCTTAACAATCCTTTCAAGGCTGCAGTTATGCCCATTGCTTGTGCACCTTTTTCTACCACACTTTTTCCTTACACTCAACTTTCCATTAATATGCTTGGATACAGCACTCTGTACACTCTGAACAGTCAGCTTATTTAGCAATGACCTTTTGTGGCTTACCCTCCTTGTGGAGTGTGTCAATGACTGCCTTCAGGGCATCTGTCAAGTCAGCAGCCTTCCTCATTATTGTGGAGCCTACTGAAATAGTCCAAGGAATCTTTTTAAATGCTTAGGAAGCCTTTGCAGGTGTTTTTTTGTAAATTATTCTAATTTACTGAGATATTCATTTTTGGGTTTTCGTTGGCTGTAATCCATGATCATCAACATTAACAAAAATAAACACTTGAAATAGAGCATTCTGTTTGTAATGATTCTTGTACTGAAGAGCTGAAATAAACTAAGTTTTTGATGATATTCTAATTTAGTGAGAAGCACTGAGGTGGAGATATGGTGAGTGTGCATCCCGCCCATCTCTTACCTACTCTCCTAAAAACCCACCAATAACATGGCCTCTGAAGTCCATAAGCACATATAATGCTGAAAAGAAACTTATGGGTTTCTAGATCACGGATTAAAGCAGTCTCCATGACACATATCTTCCCTCACATATCGTACCAGTGACCCGGTCACATATTAACCCCCTCTGCCCAAAGCCGGGGGCTTTGGCACCTTCAGACACCAAACAGGGAATCCGGGAGATGGCACCTGCATTCCCATGTGACTTTCCGGGCCTGTGTTCTACGTGGAACTTGAAATCCTGGAGGCCTGAGAACCATCTAGTCACCCTGGTGTTCTTACCCTTTTTCTCCCTTAACCATCTCAGAGGGGCAAGATCGGACACAAGTTTGAACCTCCGGCCTAGTAGATAGCACCTCAATGTATCCATGGCCCATTTTATTGCCAGACACTCCTTCTCGACGATGCCGTAGTTCTTGTCGCATGACGAGAGCTTCCAGCTCAAATACAGGATTGGATGTTCTCCATTTATTACTTGAGACAGCACGGCTCCCAAGCCAACTTCTAACGCATCCGTCTGGACCACAAACTCTTTGCTGAAGTCTGGTGCGACCAGAAACGGATGTTTACACAGAGCTCTCTTCAGTCCCTGGAATGCTATCTCTGTGTCATCAGACCATTTAACTATCGTCGATTTGGTGCCTTTAAGATCTGTCAATGGCGCGGCGATCATAGCAAAATTCGGAATGAGTCACAGATAGTACTCCACAATTCCAAGAAACACCCTCACTTGCTTCTTGGTAAATGGTTAAGGCCACTCTTGGATCATCTCAATCTTGTTGATTTGTGGCTGAATTTCACCTGCCCTGATGGCATAGCCTAGGTACTTGGCCTCTTCCTTCCCTATGGCACATTTTTTCGGATTTATTGTGAACCCCACATTTCTTAAAGTATCCAGAACCGCCTGTAAGTTTGGTAGGTGACTAGCCCAGTCAAGGCTAAAGACCACTATTTCATTGAGGTACACTGCAGCATACTCCTTATGTGGAGCCAGGATCCGATCTATTGCTCTCTGGAAGGTGGCTTGGGCCCCCTGCATACCAAAGGGCATCCTGGTGTGTTGAAAAAACCCATCAGGCATCGAGAAGACTGTTTTCTAGTTTGCACTCTGGGACATGGGGATCTGCCAATAGCCCTTTGTCAGGTCCAGGGTTGAAATATACCTTGCGGGTCCAAGTCTCTCAATGAGTTCATCCACATGAAGCATCGGGTAAGCATCAAAACTAGAGAGTTCTTTTAGCTTGTGGTAGTCGTTGCAGAACCGCCACTCACCATCAGGCTTCAGTACGAGGATGATAGGGCTCGACCACCCACTTTTCGACTCCTCTATCACCCCGAGGTCTACCATTATCTTCACCTCCTTGGATAATATTATTATTATACATTTTTATAGCGCCATTTATTCAATGGCGCTTTACATGTGAAAAGGGGGGCAAATATAGACAAATACAATAAACATGAGCAAAAACAAGGCACTAACAGGTATAGATGGAGGGAGGACCCTGCCCTTGAGGGCTCACAGTCTGCAGGGGATGGGTGACGATACAATAGGAGAGGGTAGAGCTGGGCGTGCGGCGATTCAGTAGGTTGACGACCACTGCAGGCTGTAAGCTTGTCAGAAGAGGTGAGTTTTCAGGTTCTTTTTGAAGGTTTTTACGGTAGGCGAGATTCTGATGTGTTGGGGTAGAGAGTTCAAGAGTATGGGAGAAGCACGGGAGAAGTCTTGGATGCGGTTGTGGGAAGAAGAGATAAGAGGGGAGTAGAGAAGGAGATCTTGTGAGGATCGAAGGTTGCGTGTAGGTAAGTACCGAGAGACCATGGCGCAGATGTATGGAGGAGATTGGTTGTGGATGGCTTTGTGTGTCATAGTAAAGGTTTTGATCTGTAGCCTCTGGATGATAGGAAGCCAGTGAAGGGCTTGGCATAGGGTAGAGGCTAAGGAATAGCAGGGAGACAGGTAGATTAGTCAGGCAGCAGAGTGTGGGATGGATTGGAATGGTTCCAGAGTGCTAGAGGGGAGGCCAGAGAGTAGGAGGTTGCAGTAGTAAAGGAGATAAGGGCATGCACTAGTGTTTTTGTGGTTTCCATATCGAGGAATGCATGGATCCAGAAAATATTTTTGAGTTTGAGACAGGAGGAGGAGGTAAGGGCTTGTATATGTGGCTTGAAAGAGAGGGCAGAGTCGAGGATCACCCCGAGGCATCGAGCATGCAGGACTGGGGAAAGTGAGCAGCCATTGACATTGATGGATAGGTCTGGTGGAGGGGTAGAGGGAGATGGGGGAAAGATGATGAATTCTGTTTTGTCCATGTTCAGCTTTAGAAAGCCAGCAGAAAAGATGGCTGAGATAGCAGACAGACAGTGTGGGATTTTGGTGAGTACAGAGGTGTGGTCAGGTCCGGATAGGTAGATCTGCGCGTCTAATCACATTTGGTTCCGGACAACCCATATATGTAGGCTTAATTGAGAGAGGTGTCCACATTCACCCATGCATACAGACATTAGCCTTAGGTAAGTGTTCACATTTGGACAGGGAGGTCAGGGACCCATCAGATTAATGAGGCCCCCTTGACTATGGTTGATGGGCTCACACTATTTGGCCAAATTTTGTGCAAAGCGTCTCATAAATATTTTTCCTAATGTTCAAAAGCCATTTTGCGATTCATATTTTAATGTATTTCATATTCGACATGCTTTGGCACGATAGAGTGCAACCTTTTTCTGTATATTGTATATGGAGGAAGCTGCTCTGGTAAGCACCTATTCACACTAGTTTGGATGTGCCAGTCGTTTTTCTGTCATTTTTACGCATCTATATGTCAGGAGCGTGATGACGGGAGACTGTGTAGATGACATAGAGAAGCGTAATCCTCACAAACAAAGAAGGATGATGGCATCGCAAGAAGAAGGGAGAAGCCGAACCAAGGTCAGAGACATCCATCGGACCGGACCGCCCAACAATAGAGTATAATGAAAGGTCTTTTTCTTGTCTTGCAGGTCGTGTTAGGGGCATTATTGAATGCTGTAAATCATTTCTGAAAAGGTGGTGGTCTTAACGCATATTGGTCAAACCTGGTGATAGGTTCCTTTTAACTGTATAAAATTGACAACTGCCAACAAAGATCAATGATCCTTATTGTCTGTAATTGAATTCATCAAGTTTCCATCATGTTTTTGGCATTTTACATGCATTTGTACTCAGCATGCTGCACTGTTTTGACCAGGACTCTTTAAGCTTCTGACATAATCCAAACTGAGCCTAAGAATTATAAAAGTGTTCCTACCTTTTCCATCTCCACTAGGTAGGCATCAATAAAATCTCGGGTGTAGATTGGATCCCAAGTTTTTTGATGCTCTGAAATAATTTCCTTTAGAAATGCGATCAGTTCATACTCCGATTGCATCACATGATCAACAAGCCATGGGATGTGGGTAAGAATAGGAATTTCATGTAGAATCTGAAAAATAAATAAATTAATTGTATAATTTAATAATTAGCAATGAGCGAATACATTCAGCACTATTTGTTACTCTCAAGAATAGTACGCTATTTGGGCTATATGCTATTTGGTGAGTAATTAGCTATTCGCCTCAGTATATTCAAATGACCCGCACAGCATGTTTGGTGTTTTTTTTGCAGCCAATGGACATGCAGGGCTTGATTGCCAATCACAGTAATGCCGTTGCCATCTTTGTTGTAGTATTGCTGTGATTGTCTGGCCTTACAGCATCATAGGGGGGTATATAAGCCCTGCCAGCACCACTTTGCGCACATTGCATGTGTAAAAAGTGTAGTGAGGACTTAGCATCAGCGTATAGAGAGTGAAGGCAGCCTATAGGGAGAGTTTCTGAGTCCAAAAAGCTCTTTTAAGAGCTATTTAAAGTGAAGATTAGGTCTCTGTTAGGTTGAGATAGTGTAGGAAGAGATGTAATAGCAGAGTGAGGGAAAGGAAGGCAGGGTGTTAGAGTTTCAATTACATGCTACAGATATCTGCTAGGTTGCATTGTGGAAACAGGAACACATGGGCTACTTGCACAGTGAACAAGTCTGTATGATCATGTTCACACACCACCAAGAAACCTGAAGACACAAAAGAGAATAGTGAAACCAAAAACACTCAGTTTGAAAAAATGTTGCAGTAATCCGCAAGTGCTAGTAAAAGATGTAAAAAACAGGGTATTTGGTTGATACGTTTTTTGCAAAAAATGTATACTAAGCTGCTCTACCAATCTTCACGGTATCCCCTTATCAGAGCAGTCCTAACTAATGTATGCAATCCCTATCTGATGTATTTAAAAACCTGATCATCTGTATATAACCTGTGTGAACAGGGTTCAGAGAGGAAAAATCCATGTGTGCATACAGGGTAGAACAGCTTTTGTGCAGATAGCCCAAGAGGAGTGGTGGAACTCCCCAGTCTTGTAGACACAAGAGAACAATTATGGAAACAGGAACACATGGGCTACTTGCACAGTGAACAAGTCTGTATGATCATGTTCACACACCACCAAGAAACCTGAAGACACAAAAGAGAATAGTGAAACCAAAAACACTCAGTTTGAAAAAATGTTGCAGTAATCCGCAAGTGCTAGTAAAAGATGTAAAAAACAGGGTATTTGGTTGATACGTTTTTTGCAAAAAATGTATACTAAGCTGCTCTACCAATCTTCACGATATACCCTTATCAGAGCAGTCCTAACTAATGTATGCAATCCCTATCTGATGTATTTAAAAACCTGATCATCTGTATATAACCTGTGTGAACAGGGTTCAGAGAGGAAAAATCCATGTGTGCATACAGGGTAGAACAGCTTTTGTGCAGATAGCCCAAGAGGAGTGGTGGAACTCCCCAGTCTTGTAGACACAAGAGAACAATTATGGAAACAGGAACACATGGGCTACTTGCACAGTGAACAAGTCTGTATGATCATGTTCACACACCACCAAGAAACCTGAAGACACAAAAGAGAATAGTGAAACCAAAAACACTCAGTTTGAAAAAATGTTGCAGTAATCCGCAAGTGCTAGTAAAAGATGTAAAAAACAGGGTATTTGGTTGATACGTTTTTTGCAAAAAATGTATACTAAGCTGCTCCTCTTGGGCTATCTGCACAAAAGCTGTTCTACCCTGTATGCACACATGGATTTTTCCTCTCTGAACCCTGTTCACACAGGTTATATACAGATGATCAGGTTTTTAAATACATCAGATAGGGATTGCATACATTAGTTAGGACTGCTCTGATAAGGGTATACCGTGAAGATTGGTAGAGCAGCTTAGTATACATTTTTTGCAAAAAACGTATCAACCAAATACCCTGTTTTTTTACATCTTTTACTAGCACTTGCGGATTACTGCAACATTTTTTCAAACTGAGTGTTTTTGGTTTCACTATTCTCTTTTGTGTCTTCAGGTTTCTTGGTGGTGTGTGAACATGATCATACAGACTTGTTCACTGTGCAAGTAGCCCATGTGTTCCTGTTTCCATAATTGTTCTCTTGTGTCTACAAGACTGGGGAGTTCCACCACTCCTCTTGGGCTATCTGCACAAAAGCTGTTCTACCCTGTATGCACACATGGATTTTTCCTCTCTGAACCCTGTTCACACAGGTTATATACAGATGATCAGGTTTTTAAATACATCAGATAGGGATTGCATACATTAGTTAGGACTGCTCTGATAAGGGTATACCGTGAAGATTGGTAGAGCAGCTTAGTATACATTTTTTGCAAAAAACGTATCAACCAAATACCCTGTTTTTTACATCTTTTACTAGCACTTGCGGATTACTGCAACATTTTTTCAAACTGAGTGTTTTTGGTTTCACTATTCTCTTTTGTGTCTTCAGGTTTCTTGGTGGTGTGTGAACATGATCATACAGACTTGTTCACTGTGCAAGTAGCCCATGTGTTCCTGTTTCCATAATTGTTCTCTTGTGTCTACAAGACTGGGGAGTTCTGTTGTGAATTCTGTGGCTGAATTCACTTCTGTGGTCACAAGTGGTATTGCAGTCTCTGGGCTTCCTCCCTCAGGTGTTTTGGTGAGCTCGTTGGCTGCCTTGCTATTTAGCTCCACCTGAGTCTGTCTTCCTTGCTCCTTGTCAATGTTCCAGTGTTGGATCTGAGCTACTGCATCTTTCCTTGGGCCTGCTGCTCTGCTAGATAAGTGCTTCTAGTTTGTTTTCTGTTTTTTCTGTCCAGCTTGCTATTAACTTTTGCTGGAAGCTCTGAGAAGCAAAGGGGTGCACCGCCGTGCTGTTAGTTCGGCACGGTGGGTCTTTTTGCCCCTTTGCGTGGTTTTCGTTTTAGGGTTTTTGTAGACTGCATAGTTCTCTTTGCTATCCTCGCTCTGTCTAGAATATCGGGCCTCACTTTGCTGAATCTATTTCATTCCTACGTTTGTCTTTTCATCTTGCTAACAGTCATTATATGTGGGGGGCTGCCTATTCCTTTGGGGTATTTCTCTGAGGTAAGTCAGGCTTGTATTTCTATCTTCAGGCTAGTCAGCTCCTCAGGCAGTGCCGAGTTGCATAGGTAGTGATAGGCGCAATCCACTGCTGCTTATAGTTGTGTGAGGATAGATCAGGTACTGCAGTCTACAGAGATTCCACGTCTCAGAGCTCGTCCTATTGTTTTTGGTTATTGCCAGATCTCTGTATGTGCGCTGATTACTGCACGCTGTGTTGCCTGATTGCCAGCCATAACAGTACAAGGAGCCACACCAATGATTCCCAATAGAGGGAAAAAATAAATCCTGACAGCATTTTTTTTTCTTAGCTCTGTCTTCAGTCTTTTTTTTCCCCTAGACATTAGAGTGCTTCAGGACACAGCTGTGGACATGGATATTCAGGCTCTGTGCTCCTCAATGGATAATCTCGTTGTAAATGTACAAAAGATTCAAGATACTATTGATCAGAAATCGATGCTAGAACCAAGAATTCCGATTCCTGATTTGTTTTTTGGTGACAGAACTAAGTTCCTGAGCTTCAGAAATAATTGTAAGCTATTTTTGGCCTTGAAACCTCATTCTTCTGGTAATCCTATTCAACAGGTTTTGATTATTATTTCTTTTTTGCGCGGCGACCCACAGGACTGGGCGTTTTCTCTTGCACCAGGAGATTCTGCATTGAGTAATGTTGATGCATTTTTCCAGGCGCTGGGATTGCTTTACGATGAGCCTAATTCAGTGGATCAGGCTGAGAAAAATCTGCTGGCTTTATGCCAGGGTCAGGATGATGTAGAAGTATATTGTCAGAAATTTAGGAAGTGGTCAGTACTCACTCTGTGGAATGAATCTGCACTAGCGGCTTTGTTCAGAAAGGGTCTCTCTGAAGCTCTTAAGGATGTAATGGTGGGATTTCCTATGCCTGCTGGTTTGAATGAGTCTATGTCCTTGGCCATTCAGATCGGTCGTCGCTTGCGCGAGCGTAAATCTGTGCACCATCTGGCGGTATTGTCTAAGAGTAAACCTGAGCCTATGCAGTGCGACAGGACTATGACTAAAGTAGAACGGCAAGAACACAGACGTCTGAACAGACTGTGTTTCTATTGTGGTGATTCTACTCATGCTATTTCTAATTGTCCTAAACGCACTAGGCGGTTCGATAGCTCTGCCGTTATTGGTACTGTACAGTCCAAATTCCTTTTGTCCATTACCTTAATGTGCTCTTTGTCATCGTATTCTGTCATGGCGTTTGTGGATTCAGGCGCTGCCCTGAATCTGATGGATTTGGATTATGCTAAACGTTGTGGATTTTTCTTGGAGCCTTTGCGGTGTCCTATTCCGTTGAGAGGAATTGATGCTACACCTTTGGCCAAGAATAAGCCTCAGTACTGGGCCCAGCTGACCATGTGCATTGCTCCTGCACATCAGGAAGTTATTCGCTTTCTGGTACTGCATAATTTGCATGATGTGGTCGTGTTGGGGTTGCCATGGCTACAAACCCATAATCCAGTATTGGATTGGAACTCTATGTCGGTAACCAGCTGGGGTTGTCAGGGAGTACATGGTGATGTTCCATTTTTGTCTATTTCGTCATCCATTCCTTCTGACATCCCAGAGTTCTTGTCGGACTTTCAGGATGTATTTGAAGAGTCCAAGTCTGATGCCCTACCTCCGCATAGGAATTGTGATTGTGCTATCGATTTGATTCCTGGTAGTAAATTCCCTAAGGGTCGTTTATTTAATTTGTCCGTACCTGAACACACCGCTATGCGCAGTTATGTGAAGGAGTCCCTGGAGAAGGGACATATTCGCCCATTGTCATCACCATTGGGAGCAGGGTTCTTTTTTGTAGCCAAGAAGGATGGTTCGCTAAGACCGTGTATTGATTACCGCCTTCTTAATAAGATCACTGTTAAGTTTCAGTATCCCTTGCCATTGATTTCTGACTTGTTTGCTCGGATTAAGGGGGCTAGTTGGTTTACTAAGATTGATCTTCGTGGTGCGTATAATCTGGTGAGAATCAGGCAGGGAGATGAATGGAAAACGGCATTTAATACGCCCGAGGGTCATTTTGAGTATCTGGTGATGCCGTTCGGACTTGCCAATGCTCCATCTGTTTTTCAGTCTTTTATGCATGACATTTTCCGTGAGTATCTGGATAAATTCTTGATTGTTTACTTGGATGACATTTTGATCTTCTCAGATGATTGGGAGTCTCATGTGAAGCAAGTCAGAATGGTTTTCCAGGTACTGCGTGCTAATTCCTTGTTCGTGAAGGGATCAAAGTGTCTCTTCGGTGTGCAGAAAGTTTCATTTTTGGGGTTCATCTTTTCCCCTTCTACTATCGAGATGGATCCGGTTAAGGTTCAGGCCATCCAGGATTGGACTCAGCCGACATCTCTAAAAAGTCTGCAGAAATTCCTGGGCTTTGCTAATTTTTATCGTCGCTTCATCTGTAATTTTTCTAGCATTGCCAGACCATTGACCGATATGACCAAGAAGGGTGCTGATTTGGTTAATTGGTCTTCTGCTGCCGTGGAAGCTTTTCAGGAGTTGAAGCGTCGTTTTTGCTGTGCCCCTGTGTTGTGTCAACCTGATGTTTCTCTTCCGTTCCAGGTCGAGGTTGATGCTTCTGAGATTGGTGCAGGGGCGGTTTTGTCACAGAGAGGTTCTGGTTGCTCAGTGTTCAAACCATGTGCTTTCTTTTCCAGGAAATTTTCTGCTGCTGAGCGTAATTATGATGTGGGCAACCGAGAGTTGCTGGCCATGAAGTGGGCATTCGAGGAGTGGCGTCATTGGCTTGAGGGTGCTAAGCATCGCGTGGTGGTTTTGACTGATCATAAGAACCTTACTTATCTTGAGTCTGCCAAGCGCTTGAATCCTAGACAGGCCCGTTGGTCGTTATTTTTTGCTCGTTTTGATTTTGTGATTTCATACCTTCCGGGCTCTAAAAATGTGAAGGCGGATGCTCTGTCTAGGAGTTTTGTGCCCGACTCTCCGGGTTTATCTGAGCCAGCGGGTATCCTCAAGGAAGGAGTCATTGTGTCTGCCATCTCCCCTGATTTGCGGAGAGTGTTGCAGAAATTTCAGGCTAATAAACCTGATCGTTGTCCGGCCGAGAAACTGTTCGTCCCTGATAGGTGGACTAGTAAAGTTATCTCTGAACTTCATTGTTCGGTGCTGGCCGGTCATCCAGGAATCTTTGGTACCAGGGAGTTGGTTGCTAGATCCTTCTGGTGGCCATCTCTGTCGCGGGATGTGCGTGCTTTTGTGCAGTCCTGTGGAATTTGTGCTAGGGCTAAGCCCTGCTGTTCACGTGCCAGTGGGTTGCTTTTGCCCTTGCCGGTCCCGAAGAGGCCTTGGACACATATTTCGATGGATTTCATTTCTGACCTTCCCGTTTCTCAAAAAATGTCGGTCATTTGGGTGGTCTGTGATCGCTTTTCTAAAATGGTCCATCTGGTGCCCTTGGTTAAATTGCCTTCCTCCTCTGATTTGGTGCCTTTGTTCTTCCAGCATGTGGTTCGTTTACATGGCATTCCTGAGAATATTGTTTCTGACAGAGGTTCCCAGTTTGTCTCGAGGTTCTGGCGAGCCTTTTGTGGTAGGATGGGCATTGACCTATCTTTCTCCTCGGCCTTCCATCCTCAGACTAATGGCCAGACCGAACGAACCAATCAGACCTTGGAAACATATCTGAGATGTTTTGTTTCCGCTGACCAGGATGATTGGGTGTCATTTTTGCCGTTGGCTGAGTTCGCCCTTAATAATCGGGCCAGCTCGGCTACCTTGGTCTCTCCATTTTTCTGCAATTCTGGGTTCCATCCTCGTTTCTCTTCAGGACAGGTTGAGTCTTCGGACTGTCCTGGTGTGGATTCTGTGGTGGACAGGTTGCAGCAGATCTGGACTCAGGTAGTGGACAATTTGACCTTGTCCCAGGAGAAGGCTCAGCTTTTCGCTAATCGCAGACGCCGTGTGGGACCCCGACTTCGTGTTGGGGATCTGGTTTGGTTATCTTCTCGTCATATTCCTATGAAGGTTTCCTCTCCTAAATTTAAACCTCGTTTTATTGGTCCGTATAGGATTTCTGAGATTCTCAATCCGGTGTCTTTTCGTCTGATCCTCCCAGACTCCTTTTCCATACATAATGTATTCCATAGGTCGTTGTTGAGGAGATACGTGGCACCTATGGTTCCATCTGTGGAGCCTCCTGCCCCTGTTTTGGTGGAGGGGGAATTGGAGTATATGGTGGAGAAGATTTTGGATTCTCGTGTCTCTAGACGGAAACTCCAGTATCTGGTCAAATGGAAGGGTTATGCTCAGGAAGATAATTCCTGGGTTTTTGCCTCTGATGTCCATGCCCCAGATCTTGTTCGTGCCTTTCATGTGGCTCATCCTGGTCGGCCTGGGGGTTCTGGTGAGGGTTCGGTGACCCCTCCTCAAGGGGGGGGTACTGTTGTGAATTCTGTGGCTGAATTCACTTCTGTGGTCACAAGTGGTATTGCAGTCTCTGGGCTTCCTCCCTCAGGTGTTTTGGTGAGCTCGTTGGCTGCCTTGCTATTTAGCTCCACCTGAGTCTGTCTTCCTTGCTCCTTGTCAATGTTCCAGTGTTGGATCTGAGCTACTGCATCTTTCCTTGGGCCTGCTGCTCTGCTAGATAAGTGCTTCTAGTTTGTTTTCTGTTTTTTCTGTCCAGCTTGCTATTAACTTTTGCTGGAAGCTCTGAGAAGCAAAGGGGTGCACCGCCGTGCTGTTAGTTCGGCACGGTGGGTCTTTTTGCCCCTTTGCGTGGTTTTCGTTTTAGGGTTTTTTGTAGACTGCATAGTTCTCTTTGCTATCCTCGCTCTGTCTAGAATATCGGGCCTCACTTTGCTGAATCTATTTCATTCCTACGTTTGTCTTTTCATCTTGCTAACAGTCATTATATGTGGGGGGCTGCCTATTCCTTTGGGGTATTTCTCTGAGGTAAGTCAGGCTTGTATTTCTATCTTCAGGCTAGTCAGCTCCTCATGCAGTGCCGAGTTGCATAGGTAGTGATAGGCGCAATCCACTGCTGCTTATAGTTGTGTGAGGATAGATCAGGTACTGCAGTCTACAGAGATTCCACGTCTCAGAGCTCGTCCTATTGTTTTTGGTTATTGCCAGATCTCTGTATGTGCGCTGATTACTGCACGCTGTGTTGCCTGATTGCCAGCCATAACAGAGTTCCACCACTCCTCTTGGGCTATCTGCACAAAAGCTGTTCTACCCTGTATGCACACATGGATTTTTCCTCTCTGAACCCTGTTCACACAGGTTATATACAGATGATCAGGTTTTTAAATACATCAGATAGGGATTGCATACATTAGTTAGGACTGCTCTGATAAGGGGATACCGTGAAGATTGGTAGAGCAGCTTAGTATACATTTTTTGCAAAAAACGTATCAACCAAATACCCTGTTTTTTACATCTTTTACTAGCACTTGCGGATTACTGCAACATTTTTTCAAACTGAGTGTTTTTGGTTTCACTATTCTCTTTTGTGTCTTCAGGTTTCTTGGTGGTGTGTGAACATGATCATACAGACTTGTTCACTGTGCAAGTAGCCCATGTGTTCCTGTTTCCATAATTGTTCTCTTGTGTCTACAAGACTGGGGAGTTCCACCACTCCTCTTGGGCTATCTGCACAAAAGCTGTTCTACCCTGTATGCACACATGGATTTTTCCTCTCTGAACCCTGTTCACACAGGTTATATACAGATGATCAGGTTTTTAAATACATCAGATAGGGATTGCATACATTAGTTAGGACTGCTCTGATAAGGGTATACCGTGAAGATTGGTAGAGCAGCTTAGTATACATTTTTTGCAAAAAACGTATCAACCAAATACCCTGTTTTTTACATCTTTTACTAGCACTTGCGGATTACTGCAACATTTTTTCAAACTGAGTGTTTTTGGTTTCACTATTCTCTTTTGTGTCTTCAGGTTTCTTGGTGGTGTGTGAACATGATCATACAGACTTGTTCACTGTGCAAGTAGCCCATGTGTTCCTGTTTCCATAATTGTTCTCTTGTGTCTACAAGACTTGGGAGTTCCACCACTCCTCTTGGGCTATCTGCACAAAAGCTGTTCTACCCTGTATGCACACATGGATTTTTCCTCTCTGAACCCTGTTCACACAGGTTATATACAGATGATCAGGTTTTTAAATACATCAGATAGGGATTGCATGCATTAGTTAGGACTGCTCTGATAAGGGTATACCGTGAAGATTGGTAGAGCAGCTTAGTATACATTTTTTGCAAAAAACGTATCAACCAAATACCCTGTTTTTTACATCTTTTACTAGCACTTGCGGATTACTGCAACATTTTTTCAAACTGAGTGTTTTTGGTTTCACTATTCTCTTTTGTGTCTTTAGGTTGCATTGTGTATAGTGTAGGAACAGATTGTGGAGTAAAGAGAGAGCGGCAGGGTTTCATATCCAATACCAGCATATACTAAACAGCTCTTTTTAGAGCATAAAAATATTCCTCAGTACCAGCATATATTAAACATTGTTTTTAGAGATAAATAATATTCCTCAGTGCCAGCATATAATAAACCACTTTTGTTACAGCTAAATAATATTCCTCAGTACCAGCATATACATCTTTTTTTTTTTTAGAGCTAAATAATATTCCTCACCTATTGCTGAAATAATGTATATTTATCTTGCAGTTGTGCAACTAGGAATGGGGACATGGATGTGGTGGTGCCCGCTAAAGCCGTGTGACTGATCAAAAGGTGACTTTATCTCATTCTACGTTCTTGTCAAAATTCGGTCTGCGCGCGACACCACTGTTGAACTCAGACAAGTGCAAGAATGTTGTGGGTTGCATGGCAGACAAAGGCTCCAGCTGCAGCACCACTAAGTCTTCCACATGGTCCAGTCTCAGTAGCCAAGAGGCTAGGCCTCAAGACTTCAACATGGTCCTCCTTCCTCCCCCCATCAAGAGACTCAGGAGACATATAACCCCAAAGCTGGCCACTTCGAGTAACTGTTTACGTTCCCTTGAAATTATTCTGGACTATGACAGTGCACCATTAAAGAGGGTCATGAGGAGGTGGAGTGCAGTGATGCACAAACATTTGAGCACCTACGGCCAGAAGAAAGCCACGTTGGGGAACGTCAAATCATGTCTGAAGAGGTGGAGGATAATGATGATACTCAGTTGCCATCAGGTCAGCCTAAAATGACAACTCAGACGGAGCATCAGGTTGATGAATTGGAAGACGATGTGATCGATGATGAGGCCTCTGATTTAACCTGGCATGGTGGCACACATAGCAAGCACAGCAATGCAGAGAGGGATGGACCCGAGGGAGAATTCGGTCAACTGTTCCACAGAGCCTTCCCACTCGTCTAGATAACAGGCCAAGGGTGCATTGTTTTCCCCTGTATGGCAGTTTTTTTCTGAAAGTCCTTCAGACAAATCAACTGTAATTTGCAGCATTTGCCAGTAGAGATAAGTGAATATTTCAATGTTCAGTTCAGATTATGATCGCCAAATTTTCTTTATTCACCAACTAATTCATCGAATATTTGCCAAACATAATCGAACACCATTCAGGTCAATGGGAAGCAAAAACAAATGCACAACACCTTTATAATAGCTTCAAATGCTCCCAAAATACTTCAAAAGAAGGATAGACAAAAGGAAATTGGCCTCAGTTAACCCACAGTACAAATTTTAGCATGGTACTGCAGCAATCAGCCAGGTATGAGGTATCAGGGTCTGGGACAGCATTTACAATTTCAATTGAACGTCACAGTAAGACGAGGTGGGTGAGGGATCAGTGTAGGCATCTTTTCTTGGGAGCCCTGATACCACATGCAACAGCTCAACATGCTTTCATATTCAGCCACACTCAGGTGGCACAAATATCAATTTTGCAGATTATCATTGTCATAAAAATGTAAGGATAGTAACATGGGTAGTTGACTCCAAGGAAGTGGAGGCATGACGGTCTTGGAGGCCTACTTCTACAGGCAGCATGCATGAAGGAGACCCAACCAGAAGACTACACATATACAAAAATGAGTGGCAGACACCAACAAAGTGGCATCAATTGCAACAGAGTAGAATTTGTATAATGGGGATCGACACCTCTTCCACTACAGCCAACACAGCAGATGGAGACTGGAAGGGGCAAAGTAGTGGAATCACTGTTCCGTATCCATCTGAAATTCTGGAAGGGGTGTAAATAGGAGAGATGAGCGAATTTGCTCTGAAAACGATCACCAATCATAAATTTGGCACAAATATGGCACATTCGGATTCGTGATTGCAAAATTTTATAAAATCGGTAAAAATCTGAAACATAAGGTAAAAGTGCGGGAAAATATTTGCGTTGCCACAAAAATATTTTCAGCACTTTAGCAACTGTAATGGTGGTGTTTTCTGATCATTTGGCACGTGTTTGATGAGGGGAGGGGGTTTGCAGAGATCAGAGACGCCGCGTTCTTGGAAGTGTAAGGTACTAGCAGGTACACAGGATGCAGTGACAAGCAGGAGGCAGAGCAAGACTTAACAGATTTTATACACTATGTATATATATATATATATATATATGTCTCAACAGTAAATGCTCCACGCAGGGAGTAGGAGGGTGTAAACATACAGGCCCACAAGATGAGTCGGTCCTGAAGGAAAGTGTAGCACTGTCTCTGTACGGCGACTAAGCATCCGGTTCTTCGTTCCTGTGGTCTTGTGATCCTGGAACGAGGTTCTAAATGAGGAAAGGTCTGCTGCATGGTCAAAGATGTACACAGTTCCTGACTGGAGGCCGCAGTCTTACCACTATGCACCGCGTGCAATGCTGGACCAGCGCTGCAAGGAGGGGCAGAAGGTGCCCAATGTACCGACCTGTTAGTACAGTTAAGGTTGGAGAGTAACTGGGAATTTGTCACAGGTAATGCACAGGCTACATGTGCGGGGGGGTGGAGCGCTGCAAAGAGGTCTTGTCAATTGGCGTCGGTCAGCAGAGAGGGAGTCAACCTTCTCCTGTAGCACACGCTGGGTCCCCGCCAAAAGCCCCATTCCTGTGCGCGCAGCCCCCTTTATATCACACCCGCCCCCAGCAGTCAGGTGCAAAGGTCTACTCGGGTAGAAAGTGCTTCCCCTGGGAACAACGGTAACAGTCTGACAGTTCTGGCCCAGACACGCAAGCGAGACTACTATTCTGGTCCATCTTCCTACATTCCCCCACTCCTTTAGCTCGCCATTCCATGGGCGAGGGTTCTTGCAAATCACATTGCAGTTTTCTTTTCTTTAGTACATTTTGCTGCCAAATGAAATGTTCCTGATCAAAAGGATTGGAGGGTTTGCCTGCGGCTGTTCGTTGAGAGTGTCATACATTGGAAGGAGTAGTGGAGTCCCTTTGAGTGGTAGAATCAGGTTGCATCGAAGGGAGCAATGGTGCCTCTGTATTCCCAGGATTAGATTCTTTGGAGACCCCAGGTCTTGGTTCCTCACTCTCCTCTTCCTCTTCTTCCTCTACTATTGGGGAACATGGCTCAAGAATCTCTGGGATCTCTTCTGCTCACACTGAATCTTTTGATAAACAAGGCTGAAGCTTGTTCCGATGTGGGAGAGTTCTGTTCTCTTTCAGGCTGAATCTCATACACAGGTCTTTTGGGGCTGAGTCGTTGCTTTACCTGGTATGGGTATTTTTCACACCAATTCTTCAACTTATCTCGAGGACGTCTCTCCCGCACAAAGACACGGTCTCCGACCTGAAGTTCTGTTGCCAGAAGAGGGGTCCTTTCAGCATGCTCTGACTCCTGAAGCCTGGTCTGTACCAGCCGATGCAAAGTCTGCAGGTGATGGCAATATTCTCGAACCCAGGATGACACCCCCATCTGTGGGTAGTCCTCTTCTGGATCCAATTCCATCTCGGTAATTCCCTTTCGAGTCCTACCGAAGAGAAGAGAGTAGGGAGTATAACCTGTGGTTCAGTGCACTCGATTATTGTATATCCACACCGGTTCTAGGATGTTTCGCCCCCGCACATTTCGTCCCCGCACATTTCGCCCCCAGCAGTTTTCCCCCAGCAGTTCACCCCCAGGAGTTCGTCCCTGGGTACATTTCGCCCCCAGCATTTGGCCCCCAGGATGTTTCACCCCCGCACATTTCACCCCCGCACATTTTGCCCCCAGCAGTTCGCCACTGGGTACATTTCGCCCCCGCACATTTCGTCCCCAGCATTTGGCCCCTGGATGTTTTGCCCCTGGCAGTTTGCTCCCAGATGTTTGTACCCTTGTGGTTCATGAATTCCTTTCCATCATCAATGTTTCCCCCCAAGAAGTTTGCCCCCAGCAGTTCGCCCCCGGATGTTTGTACCCTTGTGGTTCATGAATTCCCCTCCGACGTCAATGTCTCGCCCCCAGCAGTTTGCCTCCAGCAGTTCACCCCCGAATGTTTCTCTTACAGAATTTTGTCCCTGGATGTGTCGCCTTCTTATGTTTCACACCTAACATTTTGACCCCAGATGTTTCGCCTTCAACTTTTGGGGTCAACATGCAGGGATCAAAACATCTAGGGCTGAACATACCTGGGGGTAAAATATACAGGACCCCAATTGCTGGGGATTCCTGCGGTCTTTTACATGCTGGTGGAGGGCTGGGATGGCTTTTCTCGAAAAGAAGTGTTGACTGGGTAGCTCGTAGCGTGGTACAGCGTAGTCCATCAGGGCTTTGAAAGCTTTGCTTTCAACTAACCGGTAGGGCATCATCTCTAACGAGATTAGTCTAGCAATGTGGGCGTTCAAACATTGTGTACGCGGATGAGAGGATGAGTACTTCCTTTTCCTAACGAGAGTCTCTTGTAGGGTGAGCTGGACTGGAGAGCTGCATATGGTGGAACTAGCGGGGGTGCTGGTGGACATGGCAGACTGAGAGAGGGTTGGTGATGGTATTTTTGCTGTTGGCCTACATACAGTGTTTCCTACCAAGAACCTGGAGTTTCCCTGACTGCTTTGGCCTTGCGACGAAACCTCCACATTTGCTGCAGGTGGTGTGGTAAACGGTGGGCTTACAGTGAGGGAAGGGATGTAGCATGGCTGACTAGCTTCTTTGTGAGAGGGTGCAACAACGTTAAGGGACGTTTGGTAGTTAGTCCAGGCTTGCAAGTGCATGGTGGTTAAATATCTACACATGCAACTTGTATTTAGACTTTTAACATTCTGATCTCTGCTGAAGGTCCTTGAGCATTTCTTACAGATGACTTTGCACTGATCATTTGGATCTTGGTTAAAAAAATGCCAGACTGCACTCTTCCTACTATTGGATACCTTTTCAGGCATTGCACACTGAACTACTTTAACCGGATGGCCACGCTGTCCTATAACTTTTTTTGGTTTTGCCACACGTTTTTGGCCCGATACGGGCCTGCCAGATGGAACCTGTTGCGATGTTGATGCCTGTTGCGGCTCCTCCTCCCCTGCTTCAGAGCTACTGCCAGCTGCACCCTGTTCCCCCAATGGCTGCCAATCGGGGTCAACAACTGGGTCATCTATGACCTCCTCTTCTATGTCCTGTGCACCTTCCTCTGTGTCACCGTGTAAGCCGGTGCTATAGCGTTCGTGACGGGGCTCCATAGTCTCATCTGGGTCAGATTCTGGATCAGTACACTGCGAGGGCAATGTTGTGATCTGAGTCAAAGGAACAGCATAAGAATCTGGCTGTGGCTGTGCATCTGTGCACTCCATGTCTGATTCATCTTGTAATGGGCATGGCCTGTTAACAATTTCTCTTTCTAACCCAGGAACGGTATGTGTAAAGAGCTCCATGGAGTAACCCGTTGTGTTGCCTGACGCATCCTTCTCTGTTGTTCTGGGTGAAGAACGCAAGGAAGCGACTTGTCCCTGACCGGGAACATCCACTGACGACGCGCTGCTTTTATATTTTGCACTTTCCGAAGAGGAGGCAAAAGAGCTAGAGGCAGAGTCAGCAAAGAAAGCCAAAACTTGTTCCTTCTGCTCCGGCTTTAAAAGCGGTTTTCCTACTCCCAGAAAAAGGAGTGTTCGAGGCCTTGTGTAGCCAGACGATAACGGTGGCTGAACAACTCGAGACTTAGGTACTATATTGCTTTTCCTACGACCACCTGATGCTCCACCACCACTACCATCATTACCAGCTGGCAATGACCGCCCACGGCCACGACCTCTTCCACCAGACTTCCTCATTCTTGGAAATATGTAACCAAACTAACAAACGGTATTTGGTACTGTAAAACCAGTTACAAGATGGACGCAAAATTGTTGTCAATTTAAATCTCCCTTTACAGGTGTGTGAGAGTGCAGGGAAAATCAGGCCCACTGTATTACAGTACAGTTTCAGTGGCAGACAGTGGCTGACAGATATGCCACTAACAGGACTGACGCAGATGCACACACTGGAAATAAAAATCTCCCCTTCTTTTTTTTTATATGGAAGACTAGTGAATAAATCTGGCCCACTGTATTACAGTATATTTTCTGTGGCTGAAAATGACAGACAGATACCACAGACTGGACTGGCACAGATGCACAGATTTGCCAATATTAATCTCCCCTTCTTTTTTTTGTGATGGGAGACTAGTGAATAAATCTGGCCCACAGTTTTACAGTAGTGTTTCAGTGGCACAAAATGACAGACCGATACCACAGACTGGACTGGCACAGATGCACAGATTTGCCAATACTAATCTCCCCTTCTTTTTTTTTTGATGGGAGACCAGTGAATAAATCTGGCCCACAGTTTTACAGTAGTGTTTCAGTGGCACAAAATGACAGACCGATACCACAGACTGGACTGGCACAGATGCACAGATTTGCCAATATTAGGCCATGTTCACACAGTGCGTTTTTTACCGCGGAACCGCGGCGGTTTTGCCGCTGCGGTTCCGCAGCTGTTTTCCATGCAGGGTACAGTACACTGTACCCTATGGAAAACAGGACACACTGTGCACATGGTCCGGAAATTGTAAAAAAAAAGACGCGCTGAATAGCTCCCGGAAAAAAGAAGGAGCATGTCAATTCTTTTTCCGGAGCCGCAGCGGTTCTGCACCCATAGACCTCCATTGTGAGGTCCAAACCGCAGTAAAACCCGCAGATCAAAAATATATCTGCGGGTTTTACTGCGGTTTGATGTGCAGAACCGCTGCAGCAGGAAGTGCGGGGAGCGGGCGGAAGTGCGTGGGCGGAGTGTGGCTGCCCCCCCCGTGTTCCGATCCCGCCCCCACGTGCTCCGATATCCGCCCCCCAGTGCTCCGATGCCCCCCCCCAGTGCTCTGATGCCCCCCCGTGCCCTAATCTCCCCCCCTTATACTCACCCGGCGTCCCGGTGTCCGTCCGGCCGTCTTCTCCCTGGGCGCCGCCATCTTGCAAAATGGCGGGCGCATGCGCAGTGCGCCCGCCGAATCTGCCGGCCGGCAGATTCGTTCCAAAGTGCATTTTGATCACCGAGATATAACCTATCTCAGTGATCAAAATAAAAAAATAGTAAATGACACCCCCCCCCTTTGTCACCCCCATAGGTAGGGACAATAAAAAAAATAAAGAATTTTTTTTTTTTTTTTTTTTCACTAAGGTTAGAATAGGGGTAGGGGTAGGGTTAGGGGTAGGGTTAGGGGTAGGGTTAGGGGTAGGGTTAGGGTTAGGGGTAGGGTTAGGGTTAGGGGTAGGGGTAGGGGTAGGGGTAGGGTTAGGGGTAGGGTTAGGGGTAGGGGTAGGGTTAGGGGTAGGGTTAGGGGTAGGGGTAGGGGTAGGGTTAGGGTATTTTCAGCCATTTTAACCCTAAAAAAATTCCTAGAAAACACACAGACTCTGGCTAGAAAACTGCATCAAAAAAACGCATCAAAAAACGCATCAAAAACGGACCAAAAAAGGACCAAAAAAAGGACCTGCGTTTTCTGCCAAGAGCTGCAGTTTTTTAAAAAACAGTCAGGAAAAAAAAAGGATGGAAATCCTGAACGTGTGAACATACCCTTAATCTCCCCTTCTTTTTTTTGTGATGGGAGACTAGTGAATAAATCTGGCCCACAGTTTTACAGTAGTGTTTCAGTGGCACAAAATGACAGACCGATACCACAGACTGGACTGGCACAGATGCACAGATTTGCCAATATTAATCTCCCCTTCTTTTTTTTTTTGATGGGAGATTAGTGAATAAATCTGGCCCACTGTTTTACAGTATTGTTTCAGTGGCACAAAATGACAGACCGATACCACAGACTGGACTGGCACATATGCACAGATTTGCCAATATTAATCTCCCCTTTTTGTTTTTATATGGAAGACTAGTGAATAAATCTGGCCCACTGTTTTACAGTATTATTTCTGTGGCAGAAAATGACTGACAGATACAACAGACTGGACTGGCACAGATGCACTGGCAATATAAATCTCCCTTTTTAGGTGTGGGACAGTGCAGACAAAATACAGGCCCACTGTTTCACACTACACAGTTTCAGGGGCAGAAAGTGGCTTGAAAAAAAAAATATATATATATATATATTTATATTGTAGGGATTCCACTCACTCAGGTGCGATGGCTGACACTCAGGAGGTGTGTTCCTTTAAAGTTCACTGGGTTTATTGCTTCATAAACCATATGGCAAAACAACAGAAAACAAATAGCCTTTGGTTCAGGCAAAGAAAAACAAGTGTCCAGTTCATCCGGCTCAGTCCTGAAGCCTTGACACACTCAGGAGGGTTTCACCTCCACACATATCTACTGTGTTAAGCATTAGCCTGTCTTATATAGGACTAACCACACCCAGTAATCTATCACATGATTAGCCATGTGGTCTGACATCACCACAGGTCCTGAAACACAAATATATGGTTATGTAAAACAAAGAAATATTCCAGGCTACATTACAGCGACAAGGTGCCTATGAGACACATACCTCCCGTCGACCACACACCCGTTAGCCATGCTACATACCTCCCCCCTCTGCCTAAAGCCGTGGGGCTTGGCACTTTCCCCAACTAAACAAGGGATTCTTGATAGGGCATCCGCATTACCGTGCAGCTTTCCGGCCCTATGTTCCACATGGAAACTAAAGTCCTGCAGGGCTAAGAACCAACGGGTGACCCTAGCATTCTTACCCTTTGTTTCCCTCATCCATCTAAGTGGGGCATGGTCAGATATTAGTCTGAATTTACGACCCAGCAGATAGTACCGTAACGTGTCCACCGCCCACTTTATGGCCAAACACTCTTTTTCCACGACTGAGTAGTTCTTCTCAGATGAGGACAGCTTCCTACTCAGATAGAAAACAGGATGCTCCTCCCCATGTAGCTCTTGGGAAAGGACTGCTCCTACCCCAACATCTGAGGTATCTGTCTGAAGAATAAATTCTTTCTTGAAGTCTGGGGCCATCAGAACGGGCTGCTTGCATAGAGCCCCTTTCAACTCTTGGAAGGCTGACTCTGTCTCTTCGGACCACTTAACCATCACTGACTTTGTCCCCTTCAGCAGATCAGTCAGAGGCGTAGCCACTGTGGCGAAGTTCGGGATGAACCTCCTGTAATATCCCATGATTCCCAGAAAGGCTTTAACTTGCATTTTTGAAAGTGGTTTCGGCCACGTTTGGATTGCCTCCACTTTCCTGATTTGGGGCTTTATTTCTCCACCACCCACTATATAGCCTAGGTATTTAGCTTCTTCCTTACCCAAGGCACACTTCTTCGGGTTTATTGTAAACCCCGCCTCTCTTAGAGCATCAAACACCGCTTGGACTTTCTCCAGATGACTCTCCCAGTCCGGGCTAAAGATGACGATATCATCTAGGTATGCAGCAGCGTAGGCCTTATGGGGTGCAAGGACTCTATCCATAGCCCTCTGGAAGGTCGCCGGAGCTCCCTGTAGGCCAAACGGCATCCAGACATACCGGAAGCATCCATCAGGTGTCGAAAAGGCCGTCTTCTCCTTGGCTTCCTGTGCCATGGGGATCTGCCAATACCCCTTTGTCAAATCCAAGGTGGATATATATCTGGCGTGCCCAAGCCTTTCGATGAGCTCATCAACGCGGGGCATGGGATAAGCCTCAAACTTGAAGACCTCATTCAACTTCCGATAGTCGTTGCAAAACCTCCACTCTCCATCAGGTTTTGGGACCAGGACAATTGGGCTCGACCAACCGCTCTTGGATTCTTCAATGACTCCAAGCTTCAACATACGCTCCACTTCCTTGGAGATAACTTCTCGACGAGCCTCAGGAATACGATAGGGCTTCACGTTCACCCGCACATGTGGCTCTGTTAGAACCTCGTGCTTTATGACCTTCGTGTGTCCTGGCAACTCTGAAAACAGGTCCCTGTTTTTCTGGAGTAACTCCCGGCACTGCTGTTTCTGGGTCTTCGATAGCGTCTCTGCTATAGTAACCGCTCCAACCTCACCTTCTGGGTTGCTTAACAACGATGGAGTTACTGTCGGCTCTCTATCTTGCCACGGCTTGATGAGGTTGACATGGTAAACTTGGAATGGTTTCCGTCTTCCTGGTTGGTGAATTTTATAATTTACCTCACCAAGTTTCTCGACAACCTCATATGGCCCTTGCCATTTGGCCAAGAACTTGCTTTCCACCGTCGGAACTAACACAAGAACTCGGTCTCCCGGATTGAACTGCCTCACTCTTGCAGACCGGTTGTAGACCCTGGCCTGAGCTTCTTGTGCTTGGAGAAGGTGATCTTTCACGATAGGCATCACCTTTGCAATCCTCTGCTGCATCATGGCCACATGCTCAATGACGCTTCTGTGGGGCGTGACTTCGGCTTCCCAGGTTTCCTTGGCTATATCCAGGAGTCCTTGTGGATGTCGGCCATATAGAAGCTCAAACGGTGAGAACCCTGTGGAGGCCTGTGGAACTTCACGAATGGAAAACATCAGATAGGGTAAGAGACAATCCCAGTCTCTACCGTCTTTCTCTATAGCTTTTCTCAGCATGCTCTTCAGTGTCTTGTTAAATCTCTCAACAAGGCCATCTGACTGGGGATGGTACACCGAGGTCCTCAACTGGGAGATTTTCAGGGCTTTGCATAACTCCCTCATCACCTTGCTCATGAAAGGTGTACCCTGGTCAGTCAGGATCTCCTTCGGCAGACCTGTCCGGGAAAAGACATGGACTAACTCGCGGGCTATGCTCTTTGAGGAAGAATTTCTCAAGGGAATTGCCTCAGGATAGCGTGTGGCATAGTCCAGGATGACTAATATATACTGATGGCCCCGAGCTGATTTAACTAAGGGACCGACCAAGTCCATGGCAATTCTCTCGAACGGTACCTCAATAATGGGCAGTGGCACAAGGGGGTTCCGGAAATGAGGAGTGGGAGCAGTTAGCTGACATGTAGGGCAGGACCTGCAATAGTTCACTATTTCCCGATGACACCCAGGCCAATAGAACCTCTGCACAACCCGTTCCTGCGTTTTTTCCACCCCTAGGTGTTCACCCAAGATGTGTGAATGGGCCATGTCCAACACCTTCCGTCTATACGGACCCGGCACTACCAACTGCTCTACCAACTCCTCCCTTATTTTCGTGACCCGGTAAAACAACTCCCCACTCATCAGAAAATGGGGAAATCTTGTGTCTGCCCCCGGCTCCTGTACCACCCCGTCAATAACTGTGACATTATTAAAGGCTTCCCTTAGAGTGGGGTCCCTATGTTGGGCAGTCCCAAAATTTTCACCGGATACCTCTAACTCCAGAATGTCAGATGCAGGGGACACTTCCTCCTCATCTCCAACCAGGACACAAAAAGGAAACCTGTCTGACTCTGGGTGTGGTGACACCCTTCCAGGGTTCATTGGTTCCCTACTCTTGCTAGGGAGATCAGAACCTTTCTCCCACAAATCCCAAAACAAACAGAAATCCCGGCCAATAATTATAGGGTGCAACAAGTCCTGAACGACGCCGACTATGTGGGACTCAGTGCCACATGCCGTTTCAATGTCCACCCTGGCCATAGGGTAGTCCTTTGCATCACCATGTATGCACCGCACTCCGACCTTCTTTCCTGGGAGCAAGTGGAGAGGAAAAGTGGCCCTCACCAGGGTCACTAGGCTCCCCGAGTCTAACAGTGCCGTTACTGCTCGACCGTTCACCTTTACGGGACACGCTTGAGGTCCCTCGTTGGATGGAGAGTTCACACTACAGGCTGGATACGCATAATATGAACAACGGCGTCCCATGCTGCAGTCCATCTGCTCAGTGGTCTGGGAACAACGGGCAGCTATATGTCCTGGCCCGTGGCACCTCCAACAAATAATATCACCCGTAGGGACCTTGGGCACCACCTCCCCCGCCCTTTGTGACCTTGGATGCACCACCCCTTTTTGAGACTCAGCTCCCTTCTCAGCGACCCTCTCAAACACCGTTTCTGGATCAGGTGCAACAGGTCAAACATTTGGGAGCGAGGCAGTTTGTCCCGGTGATAGGCCCAGCAGTGAATTTGCTGTGCCCTAGCAGTCAATGTTACCCCCAAACGTGCGAGAATCTCAGCTTTCAATTTGTGATATTCCTTGGAATCCTGCAAGGTCAAGTCATAGTACGCCTTCTGAGGTTCTCCCGTCAGGTATGGCGCCAGTACCTCTGCCCACTGCTCTGGCGGAAGTTTTTCCCTCTCAGCAACCCTCTCAAACACCGTCAGGAATGCCTCAACATCATCCCCGGGGGTCATTTTCTGCAATGCGCGTCTTACCGTCTTCCGGACGTGGGTGTCATCAGCCAGACCTGGGGTTGGGGAGCTCATCTTGCCCTGGATGGCGGTTGCCAGAAGCTGCATCTGCTGCTGTTGCTCCTGCTGGCTTTGTTGCATCTGCTGCCATTGCTCCTGCTGGCTCTGTTGTATCTGCTGCATCAACAGCCTGTTGGTCTCTTGCTGCCTTTGCTCCTGCTGGCTCTGCCGTTGCTCCGGAAAATACTAAAACCCTATGTGTCATATTTGTCTATACCTATGCCTATGGTAGATTTTGCCTATGGTAGATTTTTTTAGTCATATTTGTCTATACCTATGGTAGATTTTTTACAGTGCGGGAAATCAGCGATTCCGCAGAATTAATGAACATGTTGCTTTTTTTTCCGCGATTTGTTTTTTTTCGCGGAAAAAAATCGCAACATTTGCACAAGTTTTGCGGATTACATTGAAATGATTGGGAACCATATGTAAGCGTTTTTTTCACGTTTTTATCGCATTTTTATAGAAAAAAACCACGAAAAATACTGAACGTGTGCACATAGCCTTACAACTCCCTTCTCTGTGTACCTGAATTGAGAGAGGGAGGGGGATGTTTTGAGTGAGATAATATTAAGGCTAGGTTCTCATTTCGTTTTCGGGTGAGCGCTTAACAGACAGCGTTGCACGGCGAAATTAACGCCGTGCAACGTGTCCGTTAGCGCTCCCATTGCCAGCAATGTTAAAGCGCATTGCTAGTGCGTGCCATTTTCGGCACGTGCTAGCGATGTGCCGTTCTTTTGTGGCGCGCCTCGGACGCTGCTTGCAGCTACCGCTAGCGGGGACATTTAACGCGACCCCTAAAAAGACATTGCGTTAGCGCAATCCCCTAGCGCTTAGCGCTAAACGGATTGCCCTAACGCAATGAGAACCTAGCCTAATATTGTCTACCTTGAGATAGTTTATAAACCCTCCTCTCACACATCCAGTACCCTAGCAACCACAGAATGCAGAGTAAGTGGACATGCTAGCTGGGGCATATCTTAAGGTACCGTCACACTCAGCAACTTTGCAACGAGAACGACAACAATCTGTGACGTTTCAGCGTCCTGGTTAGCGATCTCGTTGTGTTTGACACGCAGCAGCAATCTGGATCCCGCTGTGCCATCGCTGGTCGGAGCTAGAAGTCCAGAACTTTATTTGGTCGCTAGATCGGCGTGTATCGTCATGTTTGACATCAAAAACAACTACGCCAGCAATGTTTTACATGGAGCGAGAACAATAAGCGAGTCGCCGTTACGTCACTGGATCGCTCCTGCATCGTTCTGTTTGACGTCTCTACAGCGACATAAACAGCGACGCTCCAGCGATCGGCTCGTTGTCTATATCGCTGCAACGTCGCTAAGTGTGACTGTACCTTACTGAAGTCAAGCTGCAACACCAGGCTCTCCCATCATCACTTTGGTAAGAATTACGAATAACGGTTTTAAGCTCCGTTTTTTTTATTGGAATAAGTTCATATTAGTACAACAACGTTATCTTCCAAGTTTCATTAGGATCTTTTTAGGGATTCAGTCTTTATGCGCCATATTCTGCCATACCTATGCCTAGTGTGTTATCATGGTTGGAAACGGAAAAACGGTTTTGAGCTCCGTTTTTTTTATTGGAATATGTTCATATTAGTACAACAACGTTATCTTCCAAGTTTCATTAGGATCTTTTTAGGGATTCAGTCTTTATGCGCCATATTCTGCCATACCTATGCCTAGTGTGTTATCATGGTTGGAAACGGAAAAACGGTTTTGAGCTCCGTTTTTTTTATTGGAATATGTTCATATTAGTACAACAACGTTATCTTCCAAGTTCCATTAGGATCTTTTTAGGGATTCAGTCTTTATGCGCCATATTCTGCCATACCTATGCCTAGTGTGTTATCATGGTTGGAAACGGAAAAACGGTTTTGAGCTCCGTTATTTTTATTGGAATATGTTCATATTAGTACAACAACGTTATCTTCCAAGTTTCATTAGGATCTTTTTAGGGATTCAGTCTTTATGCGCCATATTCTGCCATACCTATGCCTAGTGTTTTATTACGGTTGGAAACAGAAAAACGTTTTTGAGCTCCGTTTTTTTTATTGGAATTAGTTCATATTAGTACAACAACGTTATCTTCCAAGTTTCATTAAGATCGTTTTAGGGATTCAGTCTTTATGCGCCATATTCTGCCATACCTATGCCTAGTGTGTTATCACGGTTGGAAACGGAAAAACGGTTTTGAGCTCCGTTTTTTTTATTGGAATAAGTTCATATTAGTACAACAACGTTATCTTCCAAGTTTCATTAAGATCTTTTAAGGGATTCAGACGTTATGCGCCATTTTCTGCCATACCTATGCCTAGTGTGTTATCATGGTTGGAAACGGAAAAACGGTTTTGAGCTCCGTTTTTTTAATTGGAATTAGTTCATATTAGTACAACGACATTATCTTCCAAGTTTCATTAAGATCTTTTTAGGGATTCACTCTTTATGCGCCATTTTCTGCCATACCTATGCCTACAGTGTTATGGTTGGAAATGGAAAAACGGTTTTAAGCTCCGTTTTTTTTATTGGAATTAGTTCATATTAGTACAACAACGTTATCTTCCAAGTTCCATTATGATCTTTTTGGGGATTCAGTCGTTATGCGCCATTTTCTGCCATACCTATGCCTAGTGTGTTATCACGGTTGGAAACGGAAAAACGGTTTTGAGCTCCGTTTTTTTTATTGGAATTAGTTCATATTAGTCCAACAACGTTATCTTCGAAGTTTCATTAGGATCTTTTTAGGGATTCAGTCTTTATGCGCCATATTCTTCCATACCTATGCCTAGTGTGTTATCATGGTTGGAAACAGAAAAACGGTTTTGAGCTCCGTTTTTGTTATTGGAATATGTTCATATTAGTACAACAACGTTATCTTCCAAGTTCCATTATGATCTTTTTAGGGATTCAGTCGTTATGCGTTATTTTCTGCCATACCTATGCCTCGTGTGTTATCACGGTTGGAAACGGAAAAACGGTTTTGAGCTCCGTTTTTTTTATTGGAATTAGTTCATATTAGTACAACAACATTATCTTCCAAGTTTCATTAAGATCTTTTTAGGGATTCAGTCTTTATGCGCCATTTTCTGCCATACCTATGCCTACAGTGTTATCATGGTTGGAAACGGAAAAACGGTTTTGAGCTCCGTTTTTTTATTGGAATTAGTTCATATTAGTACAACGACGTTATATTCCAAGTTTCATTAAGATCTTTTTAGGGATTCAGTCTTTATGCGCCATTTTCTGCCATACCTATGCCTAGTGTGTTATCATGGTTGGAAACGGAAAAACGGTTTTGAGCTCCGTTTTTTTATTGGAATTAGTTCATATTAGTCCAACAACGTTATCTTCCAAGTTTCATTAGGATCTTTTTAGGGATTCAGTCTTTATGCGCCATTTTCTGCCATACCTATGCCTACAGTGTTATCATGGTTGGAAACGGAAAAACGGTTTTGAGCTCCGTTTTTTTTATTGGAATTAGTTCATATTAGTCCAACAACGTTATCTTCCAAGTTTCATTAGGATCTTTTTAGGGATTCAGTCTTTATGCGCCATATTCTGCCATACCTATGCCTAGTGTGTTATGGTTGGAAACAGAAAAACGGTTTTGAGCTCCGTTTTTTTTATTGGAATATGTTCATATTAGTACAACAACGTTATCTTCCAAGTTTCATTAGGATCTTTTTAGGGATTCAGTCTTTATGCGCCATATTCTGCCATACCTATGCCTAGTGTGTTATCACGGTTGGAAACGGAAAAACGGTTTTGAGCTCCGTTTTTTTTATTGGAATAAGTTCATATTAGTACAATAACGTTATCTTCCAAGTTTCATTAAGATCTTTTTAGGGATTCAGACGTTATGCGCCATTTTCTGCCATACCTATGCCTAGTGTGTTATCATGGTTGGAAACGGAAAAACGGTTTTGAGCTCCGTTTCTTTAATTGGAATATGTTCATATTAGTACAACGACATTATCTTCCAAGTTTCATTAAGATCTTTTTAGGGATTCACTCTTTATGCGCCATTTTCTGCCATACCTATGCCTACAGTGTTATGGTTGGAAATGGAAAAACGGTTTTAAGCTCCGTTTTTTTTATTGGAATTAGTTCATATTAGTACAACAACGTTATCTTCCAAGTTCCATTATGATCTTTTTGGGGATTCAGTCGTTATGCGCCATTTTCTGCCATACCTATGCCTAGTGTGTTATCACGGTTGGAAACGGAAAAACGGTTTTGAGCTCCGTTTTTTTTATTGGAATTAGTTCATATTAGTCCAACAACGTTATCTTCCAAGTTTCATTAGGATCTTTTTAGGGATTCAGTCTTTATGCGCCATATTCTTCCATACCTATGCCTAGTGTGTTATCATGGTTGGAAACAGAAAAACGGTTTTGAGCTCCGTTTTTTTATTGGAATTAGTTCATATTAGTACAACAACATTATCTTCCAAGTTTCATTAAGATCTTTTTAGGGATTCAGTCTTTATGCGCCATTTTCTGCCATACCTATGCCTACAGTGTTATCATGGTTGGAAACGGAAAAACGGTTTTGAGCTCCGTTTTTTTTATTGGAATTAGTTCATATTAGTACAACGACGTTATATTCCAAGTTTCATTAAGATCTTTTTAGGGATTCAGTCTTTATGCGCCATTTTCTGCCATACCTATGCCTAGTGTGTTATCATGGTTGGAAACGGAAAAACGGTTTTGAGCTCCGTTTTTTTATTGGAATTAGTTCATATTAGTACAACAACATTATCTTCCAAGTTTCATTAAGATCTTTTTAGGGATTCAGTCGTTATGCGCCATTTTCTGCCATACCTATGCCTACAGTGTTATCATGGTTGGAAATGGAAAAACGGTTTTGAGCTCCGTTTTTTTATTGGAATATGTTCATATTAGTACAACAACGTTATCTTTTAAGTTTCATTAAGATCTTTTTAGGGATTCAGTCATTATGCACCATTTTCTGCCATTCCTATGCCTAGTGCGTTATCACGGTTGGAAATGGAAAAACGGTTTTGAGCTCCGTTTTTTTTATTGGAATATGTTCATATTAGTACAACAACGTTATCCTCCAAGTTTCATTAGGATCTTTTTAGGGATTCAGTCTTTATGCGCCATATTCTGCCATACCTATGCCTAGTGTGTTATCAAGTTTGGAAACGGAAAAACGATTTTGAGCTCCGTTTTTTTTATTGGAATATGTTCATATTAGTACAACAACGTTATCTTCCAGGTTTCATTAGGATGTTTTTAGGGATTCAGTCTTTATGCGCCATATTCTTCCATACCTATGCCTAGTGTGTTATCACGGTTGGAAACGGAAAAACGGTTTTGAGCTCCGTTTTTTTTATTGGAATAAGTTCATATTAGTACAACAACGTTATCTTCCAAGTTTCATTAAGATCTTTTTAGGGATTTAGTCTTTTTGCGCCATATTCTGCCATACCTATGCCTAGTGTGTTATCACGGTTGGAAACGGAAAAACGGTTTTGAGCTCCGTTTTTTTTATTGGAATAAGTTCATATTAGTCCAACAACGTTATCTTCCAAGTTTCATAAGGATCTTTTTAGGGATTGAGTCTTTATGCGCCATATTCTTCCATACCTATGTCTATGGTAGTTTTTTTTCTAAAGTTGAATGTTCTTAATCTATTTTTCCTTTCCACTTCACTCTATTTAAAAATAAATTAGCGGAGGTTAAACTTTAATTGCGTTTTCAACAAGGCAAACCCATACATTTCTATATAGTAACTTTACATTTGAAATAAACAGTGAATCCCTAAGTATATCTTTATCGAAAATTTTTGCCTTAGGCCGACCTCACACTAGCGAGTTTTACGGACGTATGAGCGGTTCATAAAATACGGATTGCATACGGTACAATGCTTCTCTATGGCCAAGCTCCTATCAGCCGTATTTTACTGATCCGTATTATACGGTCTTCTACGGCCATAGAAAATCGCAGCATGCTGCGTTTGTCACCGTATTGCGCAAAAAATACGCCAATGAAAGTCTATGGGGGCCAGAAAAATACGGATTACACACGGACCAACAGTGTGACTTGCGAGAAATACGCAGCGATGTTAGAGAGAAAAGCCGGAAATTCAGTGCGGTGTACAGTAAAATCACACTGACAGCTTACAGTAGAATAGGTACAATAAATGTGTACACATAGAATAGATATATATAGATGTAGATATACTAGATGGTGGCCCGATTCTAACGCATCGGGTATTCTAGAATATGCATGTCCACGTAGTATATTGCCCAGCCCACGTAGTATACTGCCCAGCCGCGTAGAATATTGCCCAGCCCACGTAGTATATTGCCCAGCCACGTAGTATATTGCCCAGGCACGTAGTATATTGCCCAGCCACGTAGTATTTTGCCCAGCCACGTAGTATATTGCCCAGCCACGTAGTATATTGCCCAGCCCACGTACTATATTGGCCAGCCACGTACTATACTGCCCAGCCACGTACTATATTGCTCAGCCCACGTAGTATATTGCCTGTGACCGCAACGTCATCACAGGTCCTGCGCTCATACCAACCCTGGGACCGGAAGCTGCCGTGGACTACAAGGGGCCCTCAGAAAGGTGAGTATATTTTTATTTTTTAAAATGTGACAAACCTGGCTGGGCAATATACTACGTGGCTGGGCAATATACTACGTGGCTGGGCAATATACTACGTGGCTGGGCAATATACTACGTGGCTGGGCAATATACTACATGGCTCTTTGCTGTATACTACGTCGCTGTGCAATATACTACGTGACTGGCCAATATACTACGTGACTGGCCAATATACTACGTGGCTGGGCAATATAGTACGTGGCTGGGCAATATAGTACGTGACTGGGCAATATACTACGTGGGCTGGGCAATATAGTACGTGGCTGGGCAATATAGTACGTGGCTGGGCAATATAGTACGTGACTGGGCAATATAGTACGTGACTGGGCAATATACTACGTGGGCTGGGCAATATAGTACGTGGCTAGGCAATATACTACGTGACTGGGCAATATAGTACATGGCTGGCCAATATAGTACATGGCTGGCCAATATAGTACATGGCTGTGCAATATCCTACGTGGGCTGGGCAATATACTACGTGGCTGGGCAATATACTACGTGGCTCTGTGCTGTATACTACATCGCTGTGCAATATACTACGTGACTGGGCAATATACTACGTGACTGGGCAATATACTACATCGCTGTGCAATATACTACGTGACTGGGCAATATACTACGTGGCTGGGCAATATACTATGTGGCTGGGCAATATACTATGTGGCTGGGCAATATACTATGTGGCTGGGCAATATACTACGTCGCTGGGCAATATACTACGTGGCTGGGCAATATAGTACGTGGCTGGGCAATATAGTACGTGGCTGGGCAATATACTACGTGGCTGGGCAATATACTATGTGGCTGGGCAATATACTACGTGGCTGGGCAATACAGTACGTGGCTGGGCAATATAGTACGTGGACATGCATATTCTAGAATACCCGATGCGTTAGAATCGGGCCACCATCTAGTGTGTGGGTGTGTGTGTGTGTGTGTGTGTGTGTGTGTGTGTGTGTGTATGTGTATGTGTATGTGTATGTGTATGTGTATGTGTATATATATATATATATATATATATATATATATACACACACACACACACATACTATGTGTAGACATTTATCTTAGGGTACGTTCACATTTGCGGTTTGCGCCGCAGCGTCGCCGCCGCAACAAAACGCATGCGTCGTGCGGCCCTATCTTTAACATTGGTGCCGCATGGGGCCGCATGTGCATGCGTTGTGTTGCGTTTTGTTGCGTTTTACGCCGCATGCGGCGTTAGGGCGCACCTGTCTGGGCGCGGCAAACGCAACATGTTGCATTTTTCGGGCGGCGCCAACCTTTTAAAAAACGCATGCGTCGTGTTTGCGTCGTCGATGCGCCTTTTCCCCCATAGACTTGTATTGACAACGCAGACGACGCAAGTACCTGCGTCGTGGTGCGTTGTACGACGCATGCGTTTTCCAATAAAAAATGCAAAACATTGTCTAGACTTTGTCTAGACACAAAAAAAACAACCTATATATATATATAAAAGAAAAAGGGGTTTGCCATTGTCTTTCACAAGTCATCAACCAAGAGAGAATCTGGAGAGAATCTGCTTTCCAAACTTGTAAGTATATATTTCTCTTTGCACATTTTGTATTCTGTGTTTTATTTCTTGATTTTTATTTATTTTTGCAATGTTTGGTCTGTGCTATTTTACGGTTATGGGTTGTTATTGAAAAATTGTTTTTCTGGTTCTGATGTTCTTCTGGCTTTATATGATTGCGTTTATTGTCTTTGGCCTTTTTTTTTTTTACGTTGGTTTTGGATTGGTTTTGTGTTTTGTTCTTGTGTCATTTGGTTGTTCAATGTCTTGATTTTGGCTCATTTTTTCTTGTAAAATTTCAGGTGCATGTTTTTCTGGTTTCTATTGTTGGTGGTAACTGTGTGGCATTTTCTTGGCTCATGTCTTGCTGTGTTTTTATTATGCTGTTGGCTTTATTTTTTCTTTCCTTGAGTGTATTTTCTTGCTGGTGGGGGGGCTACATTTATGATGTCTCATTTGTATTGTATAGTTCCGTGCTGCTATGCCATTATAGTTTCAATTGTAGTTTCCCTTTATTTAAAAAAAAAAAAACTCTGATGTTTTTACGTCGTTTTCCGTATGGCATATATCTTCCTTCATTGACTGTTTGCATTGCCAAGTGTGTAGTATAATTTTTTTTTGTTTTATTTTTTTTGGGTAGTGCCCTTTTTTAAAATTTCATGTGTTTTCTTTTCTATTTGACTATGGTTTATCTTTGGGTTGCTGTATATTTTTACAGCGGTTGTCCCGTAATGTTTATTGCTTATTATCTAGAATGGTATTTATTACCTTTTTCTGATGTCTTTTGTCACCAGATGGTGTTTTTTTGGATCATGTCTTGTTGCAATTGTAAAGTATGGCGTTCATTATTTTGCTATTTCATTGTCCTTTTTTGTGCCTATAATGTTTTTTTGGAAAGTTATGATATGTAAAAATTTGGACATAGGTGTCTATTTTTGCTTAATTTTGTTTGGGTCTATTCTTGTATAGTTTCTTCTATTGTATTCTCTTGCAATGTATGGCGTTGTGGTGTCGCTTTCTGATTTTTGCATTGTCCTATCAGTCAACAGTCAATTGTGGTTGTTTAAATTTTTGTGCCTATTTTATTGTATGTGCCATAGTTAGGTTTGGATGTGATTTTTTATTCCATTTTTTCATGGCAGAACAAACTTGCAAGAATGGCGAGTGATTCTGAACATAGCCAATCGGCGCAGGGGAGTGCAGTGAGTAATTATGTCCATTTGCTTACTATTCGCTGTCATTTGTAGTATTGAAAATAATTTCTTTATACAATTTTTACAGGCTTCTTCAAGTGAGGGGGAAGGCAGTCAGCGGAAGCAGCGAGGTCATGGCCAAGGTGTGGCGTCAGGACGGCGAGTGAGTATTTTTTTTTAACAATTTTTTTTTTTTTGAGTAGCATCCTGCTGTGTGGAACATTACATTTGAGTAGCATCCTGCTTTCACTAGGGATGTTTAGTAAGCTTACATTATAACTTTTCAGGGTATCAAGTATTGGGGGAAGGTAACAAAGGTGAAACTTTCAGAACAAAAACATTCCAAAATACAGGTGTAGAAACCATCAATATACATATATCAAATGGCAAAGGATAGGGCCAAGGTACATATCATGACAGGTGCTGGTGGTTGTTAATATTTGCATATTTCTAACCTTTTTGGTTTGTAATTTTTCTAGGTTTCACAACGGGACCAAGGAGTAATTGACGTGGAGCTCCTGAGCTCCAGCATCCAGGAGCGTGGCCCGTTGTGAGACAGCCGTGACTCCCGGCACATGGACCAGGTGGTGTTGAGGCGTTTGTGGGTAGAGGTGGCAAAGTCGCTGTGGGAGGACTTTGACATTGCTCCAGCCAAGGACAAAGCCAACTTTGGTGAGTATTGCTGATACGCCGTGCTGATACGCTGCTATGACCCATCTTTCCAGGATAAACACAACCGTGTGTGATGCAATCAACGCCTAAAGTTTGCATCGCACACGGTTGTTTTATCCTTTTAAAATGCTAAATATGTAACCTTTTTTTTCTTTGCATTCACAGTTAAAAGGTTGAGGATCAGATGGTGATCCATGAAGGACCGTTTCAATAAGGGGATCCGGGCTGAGGAGGAGCAATCGAAAAGTGGTGCTGCTGCGGCCAAGTCTGTGCCATACAAATACGGCAAGGCTTTACAGTTCTTAAGACCGGTCCTTGGCCGCCGACAGTAAGTATTTTGTCCACAAACCATATTGCACAGCCACATTACAGTGCCCAGCCACATAGCCTACTGCACAGCCACATAGTACATTGCCCAGTCACGTACATTGTGCATCCACATAGTATATTGGCAGGGCACTATATCGCAGCCACATAGTACACGTTCTAGCCACGTATCCACATAGTATATTTCCCAGGCACATAGTGTATTGGCCATCCATGTAGTCAGCGTAACATATTGGCCATCCTCGTAAATTTATCCCTAGTGAAATGGTATATAGGCCATTAGTTATTTTTTGGGTTAAGCGTGAGTCCTTGTAGTCCATGACAGGTTAAGTTCTGAGTCAGGGTAGTTCTGATCGCAGGAATAATGATGAAGTCTCGATCACATGATCCTAACGTCATGGTCGTTCCTGCAATCAGATCAGCGAAATCACTGTGTATTTTTTTTTTTTTTTATCTTGACATTAAATTTTAGAATATTTTTGCGGCATAGGCAGCGTCAATAAAGAGTTTTTGATTCCAAAATTTTTTTAACCCACAGTGGTATGCGGTCAAAAGGCTTTGGCAGCGGGAATGTCCATGATTGTTATCGTCAGCCATAATGGTCAGCTGGCGATAACAATCAGCAATTTATTATAGGCCACACAGACTGAGAGACAGAGGATTTGTATTGTTGTGTAATGTAATGCTATTTTTATTCCAGGAGTTGGCGTATGGGATAGGTTATTAATTGAAGACTAATTTTTCCATTATCTTTTCACAGGACACACAGCAGCACCCTCGAGAGAGCTCGCCCCGCAGGAGCGGACCTTCATGAATCGCCATCTGACCCATCACAGCCCTCCCACAGCGACAGCAGGCTTGCACCGCCATCTGGAGAACCGGCAACCGGTACATCAGGTGTTCCCCTGCCCGAGGCCTCTGGTGCACCTTCGTTTGGGAATTCCCGACAGCGCCAGCGGGCCTCGGACAAGCCAGCCATGCCCGAATTTTTGCATTTGAGCACGGTTTTCCAGAACTGTTTCAAGGCGTTGAGCGATAAAATGGACAGTCGTCTGGCCGATATCGACCGGCGCCTTGAAACTATGGAATCCGAGCTCTCGAGTCCGGCCAAACATTTCTTTAGTACCATTGCTAAGGGCATGGTGGAACACCTTACGCCGGAACTCCAGATTTCGGTGATGCAGGCCTGCAACACTACCTACGTGAGGGCTCTCCAGCAGGCTCGGGTCATGCAGTCAACGACAATGCCTGTAGTGCCGTCGCTGGCAAGCATGACTCCGACTCCTGCTGGAGAGCCATTCCAGCCACCCCACTGTGGTCCACGTGCCGAGCGACGCCACCACAGGCACCATAGCATAGTGCCGCCGACTCCTGCTCCTGCCATGCCCTCATCCTCCTGTAGGCGTCATTCTGGGGGAGCTGCCGCGGGAGCAAAAAAACACAAAAAAAGGAAGAGGAGACACACTCAGGCACACACTGAGGCTCTGGCTGCTCCAGTACAGACACCAAGTGCGCGTCGGGGCTCTAGCCGCAGCAGGAGCAGCCAGGGCCAACCAACAAAAACTCAAAGGCTTGTGTTGCCTCCTCCCTCCCCTACAGAGGTGGCGGTTTCTTCCCCAGTATACCCTGCAGAGAGTTTGGACCTGCCATCGAGCCTCCTGGACTATAGGACATCATCCTCCTCTTCGCCATCATCCTCCTGTTCATCATCATCCTCCCCTTCCTCTCCCTATTCCAAACAAGACACATACCATTCCCCCATGGTGGCACAGGTTGAAACCCCTTAAGTTTATTTCCCCCTTTTTTTTTCTGTTTACCCCCAAATAAAAAATTTTGGTTTAAAAAAACAATATTTGTTCTTATTTTCCAGAATATTTTTTTATTATTATTATTATTATTATACATTTTTATAGCGCCATTTATTCCATGGCGCTTTACATGTGAATACGGGGCAAATATAGACAAATACATTAAACATGAGCAGATAACAAGGCACACGAGTACATAAGGAGGGAGGACCCTGCCCGCGAGGGCTCACAGTCTGCAGGGGGTGGGTGAGGATACACTAGGATGGATGGATAGGAGGATATTTCTCGGCAAGTCACGCCGTGTGCTGTCTACACATATTATGTGCTTCAAACACCTCATATATGCAATGTCAGACACTATTTTTACAATTGTTAGTTTGCCTTTTTTTGGGTGTCTCTCATTGCTGTATGAGGTGTTCACAAACAATAAAGAGTATGAGGTGTTCACACTTAATGCAGCAGCGAAACAGACAATGATGCAGATCACTGCAGCGTCGCTGTTTGATCACTGGAGAGCTGTCACACAGACCGCTCTCCAGCGACCAACGATGCAGAGGCCCACGGGTAACCAGGGTAAACATCATGTTGCTAAGCGCAGGGCCACGCTTCCGATATTTACCCTGGTTACCATTGCAAAACATCGCTGTTATCGTTGCTTTTGCTGTAAAACACAAAGATACACGGTGATCAGACAAACAAGTAAATATGTTATGGTATGGTATAAAAATGTTATTTGAATCGTTATAAAATTAGAAAAAAAATTTATTAAACAACAACATTTTAAAAACAACGGGTTCCAGTTTTTTATAGGCACATTAAATTTGTGAACTATAGTTAGACGCCAAATTTGACATATACCCAACCAACCTAAACGGAAAATTTATTGAACATTTACTGGAGAATTACTTTATTTTCATACATTGTTAGCACAGTCACAGTAGGGGTATTATTGGTGTAGTTACAATCAGAACACAGTCCAACAGTAACATTACTACACCATTTGATCTTGCCATGACACACGGCCAACATCTGACACAAAATAGGCCGCAAAACGATCACGCATCTGCGCAATTTCCACACTTGTCCTCAGAGGATGATCATGGTAATCGGGCAATGGGTTGGCTATGGGTTCATCGAGTTCCACATTTAGTCTCTCTTTGGCCATAATGAAATTGTGGAGAACCACACAAGCCTTCACCACCTCATCCACTGTTTCAATTTTAAGATTAATGGCGGATCCTAATATCCGCCATTTGGAGACAAGGATGCCAAAGGCGCATTCCACAGTCCTTCTGGCCCTGGACAGTCTGTAATTGAAAACCCTTTTTGTATGGTCCAAGCCCCGACTGGAGTAGGGTTTCAATAGGTTGGCAGACATTTGGAATGCCTCATCCCCAACCACAACAAATGGCATTGCAGGGCCTTCGGTGTGGGGAAGAGGTTGTGGCTGTGGGAAATTAAAATTGTTGCCATATAATTTTTGGCCCATATTCGACTCTTTAAATGTGCGCGAGTCATTTGCACGCCCAAATGCACCAATGTCCACTGCGAGAAAACGGCAGTCCGCACCGGCAATTGCCATGAGCACAGTTGAAAAGTATTTTTTATAATTGTAGAAAAGTGATCCACTTTTCGCAGGCTTGGTAATCCGAATGTGCTTTCCATCCACTGCGCCAATACAGTTTGGAAAAGAACACACTTGCTCGAATTTCTGTGCGTTGGCCTCCCAGATTTCGCTTGTAGGGACGGGTGAAAATTCCTCCCGGAGATTATCCCACAATGCGCGGCATGTCTCAGCAATAATTCCTGAAAGAATGGAGACTCCAATCCGGAATTGAAAATGAAGTGATCTCAACGTCTCTCCGGTAACCAGGAAACTGCCAAGAAGATAAAGAAATTAAGATTAAAGTACATTGTAATTTATAAAAGTACATTGACCATTACAATTAAAAAAAAAAAAAATTATAAATAAAATAAAAAGTAAATACATATCACAGTCATTCAAACAGCAACGTACCGTAGAGTCACCAGCAGCCGTTCCTCTGTGGAAATAGCTCTCCGGAGCTGCGTGTCCTGCCTGCTAATGGATCCTTCCACCCGGCGCAGAAGATAGCGGAAGCTGTCCTGTGACATCCTGGTATATTCGAAATATTTTTCCCGGTTGTCATTCAGTTCGCCGAACAAGCAATGGTATGCTCCACGGCTCTCCCTGACTTCAACGATAGGGTGTATCCAAAAGCGGCGACGACGCCATCTCCGTTTTTCCCTTTCCCTTTGATTAAAACAGGCAACAGCATAGGCATGAGCCAAGGCAAATTCCATCTCCATATCCATGTAGATACTGTCCATGGTTCGCTCCATCATGAATACCAGCAAAATGGGAGGAATTCATCTCTGCCATGGTATATACACATTTTTAACACCAACCCTCTTCTAGCCATTGGTGGTCCTTATCTATTGTGTAGACACTTTTTTTTGTGGGAGGGGGATGAAGAATGACTCACTGCACTAAAAACGCATGCGTCGAAAAACGCGGCGCTTTTTGGTAAAAACGCAACTGCGTTTCAAAAAACCGCTGCGTTTTGCTGCGCTTTTGTTTGCGTTGTGCGTTGCGGCGACGACGCTGCGGCGCACAACGCAAATGTGAACTTAGACTTAGCTATTCTATTCTAACCTGTCACTGTGATTTTACTGTACACCGCACTGAATTGCCGGCTTTTCTATAGAACACCGCTGCGTATTTCTCGCAAGTCACACTGCTGGTCCGTGTGTAATCCGTATTTTTCTGGCCCCCATAGCGGCCCTGCGCTTAGTAACCCGATATTTACCCTGGTTACAGGTGAACACATCGCTAGATCGGCGTGACACACGCCGATCCAGCGATGACAGCGGGTGATCAGTGACCAAAAAAAGGTCCTGATCATTCCCCAACGACCAACGATCTCCCAGCAGGGGCCTGATCGTTGGTCGCTGTCACACAATAATGAGATCGTTAGCGGGATCGTTGTTACGTCACAAAAAGCGTGACGTTGCAACGATATCCTTAACGATATCGTTGTGTGTGAAGGTACCTTAAGGCAAACATTTTCGATAAAGATCTACTTAGGGATTCACTGTTTATTTGAAATGTAAAATTATTATATAGGAATGTATGAATTAACATTGTTGAAAACAGAATTACATTTTTAAGCTCTGTTTTTCTTGCTGGAAAAAGTTCATATTAATGACAAACTTATTTTCAAAGTTTCATCAAGATCTTCTTAGGGATTCAGTGTTTATTTCAAATGTAAAGTTACTATATAGAAATGTATGGGTTTGCCTTGTTGAAAACGCAATTAAAGTTTAACCTCCGCTAATTTATTTTTAAATAGAGTGAAGTGGAAAGGAAAAATAGATTAAAAAAATTCAACTTTAGAAAAAAAACTACCATAGGTATGGCAGAAAATGGCGCATAAAGACTGAATCCCTAAAAAGATCTTAATGAAACTTGGAAGATAACGTTGTTGTACTAATATGAACATATTCCAATAAAAAAAACGGAGCTCAAAACCGTTTTTCCGTTTCCAACCATGATAACACTGTAGGCATAGGTATGGCAGAAAATAGCGCATAAAGACTGAATCCCTAAAAAGATCTTAATGAAACTTGGAAGATAACGTTGTTGTACTAATATGAACATATTCCAATAAAAAAAACGGAGCTCAAAACCGTTATTCCGTTTCCAAAAAATTTGACCCCTACATTCATGTATTGCAACTTTATGTCAAATAAATACATATGTAAATAAATTGGTTACTCTGCTTCAAATGGAGTGAAGTGGAAAGGAAAACTAAATTAAGAAAATAAAACGGTAAAATTTTTTTTTAAATAGGCAGAGGTGTAGATGAATACGACTAAAATATCTACCATAGGCATAGGTATAGGTTAATTTGGCACATAGGGTTTTAGTATGCACCCGTTGCTCCTGCTGTGACTGTAACTGAACCAAGTGTTTCAGCAGGTCCTCCATTTTCCCCGGCGATGCTTGCTGGCTTGCAACAGATTTGACCCAGGACATTAAACAATAGACTTACGTCCCTGCTGGGACCGCTGCCCGCACGTCTACCACCAATTGTAGGGATTCCACTCACTCAGGTGCGATGGCTGACACTCAGGAGGCGTGTTCCTTTAAAGTTCACTGGGTTTATTGCTTCATAAACCATATGGCAAAACAACAGAAAACAAATAGCCTTTGGTTCAGGCAAAGAAAAACAAGTGTCCAGTTCATCCGGCTCAGTCCTGAAGCCTTGACACACTCAGGAGGGTTTCACCTCCACACATATCTACTGTGTTAAGCATTAGCCTGTCTTATATAGGACTAACCACACCCAGTAATCTATCACATGATTAGCCATGTGGTCTGACATCACCACAGGTCCTGAAACACAAATATATGGTTATGTAAAACAAAGAAATATTCCGGGCTACATTACAGCGACAAGGTACCTATGAGACACATACCTCCCGTCGACCACACACCCGTTAGCCATGCTACAATATATATATATATATACTAGCTGAAGAGTCCGGCGTTGCCTGGGCATAGTAAATATATGTGGTTAGTTATAGCACCTCACTTTTCTTATTTTCCCATGATGCCTCTCATTTTCCCAATCACATCTTTCATTTTCCCCCTTACATCTCTCATTTTCTCCCTCACACCTCTCATTTTCTCCCTCACTCCTCTCATTCCCCTCATTCCCCCCTAACATTTGTCATTTCGACCTCACATCTGTCATTTTCCGATCACTCCACTATTTTCCCTCACTCCTCTCATTTTGCACTCACACCTTTTCATTTTCATCTCACACCTCTCATTTTCACCTCAGTATATACATGTTTGTCATCTCCCTTATATATAGTATACACCTGTATGTCATCTCCTGTATATAGTATATACTTGTATGTCATCTCCCCTGTATATAGTATATACCTGCTGTGTGTCATCTCCCCTGTATATAGTATATACCTGTATGTCATCTCCTCCTATATATAGTATATACCTGTGTGTCATCTCCTTCTATATATAGTATATACCTATATGTCATCTCCTCCTGTACATAGTATATACCTGTGTGTCATCTCCCCTGTATATAGTATATATCTGTGTGTCATCTCCTCCTGTATATAGTATATACCTGTATGTCATCTCCTATATATAGCATATACCTGTATGTCATCTCCTCCTGTATATAGTATATACCTGTATGTCATCTCCTCCTGTATATAGTATGTACCTGTATGTCATCTCCTCCTCTATATAGTATATACCTGTGTGTCATCTCTCCTGTATATAGTATATATCTCTGTGTCATCTCCCCTGTATATAGTATATACCTGTGTGTCATCTCCTCCTGTATTAGACCTCGTTCACATGTTATTTGCTCAGTATTTTTACCTCAGTATTTGTAAGCTAAATTGGCAGCCTGATAAATTCCCAGCCAACAGGAAGCCCTCCCCCCCTGGCAGTATATATTAGCTCACACATACACATAATAGACAGGTCTTGTAACTGATAGCTGCCGTATTTCCTATATGGTACATTTGTTGCTCTTGTAGTTTGTCTGCTTATTAATCAGATTTTAATTTTTGAAGGATACCAGACTTGTGTGTGTTTTAGGGCGAGTTTTGTTTGTCAAGTTGTGTGTGTTGAGTTGCGTGTGGCGACATGCATGTAGCGACTTTTGTGAGATGAGTTTTATGTGGCAACATGCGTGTAGCAACTTTTTGTGTGTCGAGTTGCATGTGACAGGTTAGTGTAGCAAGTTGTGTGCAGCAAGTTTTGCGCATGGCGAGTTTTGCGCGTGGCGAGTTTTATGTGTGGTGCCTTTTGAGTATGTGCAAGTTTTGTGTGAGGCAACTTTTGCATGTGCTGCAACTTTTGTGCATGTGGCAATTTTTCCACGTGTGCAAGTTTTGCGTGTGGCGAGTTTTCCATGAGGTGAGTTTTGCACTTGTGGCGAGTTTTGCGTGAGCCTAGTTTTTGCATGTGGCGAGTTTTGCGCGTGGCGAGTTTAGAGCGGCGTATTTTGTGTTTCGACTTTTATGTGGCAAGGTTGGTGTATGTGTGGTGAAATGTGTGCTGAGAGTGGTATATGTGTTCAAGCATGTGGTAGTGTGTGGCGCATTTTGTGTGTGTGTTCATATCCCCGTGTGTGGTGAGTATCCCATGTCGTGGCCCCACCTTAGCAATTGTACGGTATATACTCTTTGGCGCCCTTGTTCCCTTGTTCACATCTAGCAGCTGTCAATTTGCCTCCAACACTTTTCCTTTCACTTTTCCCCATTATGTAGATAGGGGCAAAATTGTTTGGTGAATTGGAAAGCGCGGGGTTAAAATTTAACCTCACAACATAGCCTATGACGCTCTCGGGGTCCAGACGTGTGACTGTGCAAAATTTTGTGGCTGTAGTTGCGACGCCTCCAACACTTTTCCTTTCACTTTTTCCCCATTATGTTGATAGGGGCAAAATTGTTTGGTGAATTGGAAAGCGCGGGGTTAAAATTTCACCTCACAACATAGCCTATGATGCTCTCAGTGTCCAGACGTGTGACTGTGCAAAATTTTGTGGCTGTAGCTGCGACGGTGCAGATGCCAATCCCGGACATACACACACACACACATTCAGCTTTATATATTAGATATATAAAGGGACTGTACTACAATTACTATCTCCCTACAGTAATCTCAGAAAAGTATGGCAGGCAGCAATAAAAAGGACTGCTGCACACAAAAGTGTGGACAAACAAACAAGATAGTTGTGCAGAAAGGAAGGAACAACAGGATTTGTGCTTTGAAAAAAGCAGTTGGTTTGCACAGCGGCGTACACACAGCAATGCAGCTATCAGGCAGCCTTATAAGCTACAGAGCTGATGCACTGAAATCTAGCCTCCACTGTCCCTGCAAGGAAAAGGTGGTGTTGGACAGTGGAAATCGCTAGAGCACAAGCGGTTTGGGGGTTTATATTCCCTGCCTAACGCTATCCCTGCTTCTGACGAAGCGGCAGCAACCTCTCCCTATGCTCAGATCAGCAGCAGTAAGATGGCGGTCGGCGTGCACGCCCCTTTATAGCCCCTGTGACGTCGCAGAAAGCAAGCCAATCACTGCCATGCCCTTCTCTAAGATGGCGGGGACCAAGAACTATGTCATCACGCTGCCCACACTCTGCGTCCACCTTCATTGGCTGAGAAATGGCGCTGAACGCGTCATATGAAACGCGACTTTGCCGTGGCCGACCCCACACAGGGATCGGGTCAGGTTTCATGAAACCCGACTTTGCCAAAAGTCGGCGACTTATGAAAATGACCGATCCGTTTCGCTCAACCCTAATCGAATGTCCTTGTATTAAGCAATATGTGGGTAGGACCACTCAACCCCTTCATCTTTGACTCAACTCACATCTCCATAATATCAAAAAAGGTTAACTCACCCATGGCCTGTCTAAACACTACGCTATGTTACACAGTAAAGACTTTAAATCTTTAAAGATCAGCCCAATTAATCATGTTCCAAAACATATCCCAAATAGATCTATGAAGTTAAACAGAAAAGAAGTATACTGGATCTACAAATTAGGGAGCCTGAAACCACATGGATTGAACGAAATAACTGAAGTTTTTATCTAGAGCACGCAGTCCTTTTGATTTTCAATATGAATTTATTATATATTTATATTTTTTAATATATTTATATGTATTTATGTATTTATATAAGTATATAACCTTAAATTATTTTTGCAGTGGCGATGATCTATAATTATCCTTTTTATATACCACAATAATTTATTTATTCACAAAAAGGTATATATATATATATATATATATATATATATATATATATATATATATATATATGTATATATATACAGTGGGGCAAAAAAGTATTTAGTCAGTCAGCAATAGTGCAAGTTCCACCACTTAAAAAGATGAGAGGCGTCTGTAATTTACATCATAGGTAGACCTCAACTATGGGAGACAAACTGAGAAAAAAAAATCCAGAAAATCACATTGTCTGTTTTTTTAACAATTTATTTGCATATTATGGTGGAAAATAAGTATTTGGTCAGAAACAAAATTTCATCTCAATACTTTGTAATATATCCTTTGTTGGCAATGACAGAGGTCAAACGTTTTCTGTAAGTCTTCACAAGGTTGCCACACACTGTTGTTGGTATGTTGGCCCATTCCTCCATGCAGATCTCCTCTAGAGCAGTGATGTTTTTGGCTTTTCGCTTGGCAACACGGACTTTCAACTCCCTCCAAAGGTTTTCTATAGGGTTGAGATCTGGAGACTGGCTGGGCCACTCCAGGACCTTGAAATGCTTCTTACGAAGCCACTCCTTCGTTGCCCTGGCGGTGTGCTTTGGAACATTGTCATGTTGAAAGACCCAGCCACGTTTCATCTTCAGTGCCCTTGCTGATGGAAGGAGGTTTGCACTCAAAATCTCACGATACATGGCCCCATTCATTCTTTCATGTACCCGGATCAGTCGTCCTGGCCCCTTTGCAGAGAAACAGCCCCAAAGCATGATGTTTCCACCCCCATGCTTTACAGTAGGTATGGTGTTTGATGGATGCAACTCAGTATTCTTTTTCCTCCAAACACGACAAGTTGTGTTTCTACCAAACAGTTCCAGTTTGGTTTCATCAGACCATAGGACATTCTCCCAAAACTCCTCTGGACCATCCAAATGCTCTCTAGCAAACTTCAGATGGGCCCGGACATGTACTGGTTTAAGCAGTGGGACACGTCTGGCACTGCAGGATCTGAGTCCATGGTGGCGTAGTGTGTTACTTATGGTAGGCCTTGTTACATTGGTCCCAGCTCTCTGCAGTTCATTCACTAGGTCCCCCCGCGTGGTTCTGGGATTTTTGCTCACCGTTCTTGTGATCATTCTGACCCCACGGGGTGGGATTTTGCGTGGAGCCCCAGATCGAGGGAGATTATCAGTGGTCTTGTATGTCTTCCATTTTCTAATTATTGCTCCCACTGTTGATTTCTTCACTCCAAGCTGGTTGGCTATTGCAGATTCAGTCTTCCCAGCCTGGTGCAGGGCTACAATTTTGTTTCTGGTGTCCTTTGACAGCTCTTTGGTCTTCACCATAGTGGAGTTAGGAGTCAGACTGTTTGAGGGTGTGCACAGGTGTCTTTTTATACTGATAACAAGTTTAAACAGGTGCCATTACTACAGGTAATGAGTGGAGGAAAGAGGAGACTCTTAAAGAAGAAGTTACAGGTCTGTGAGAGCCAGAAATCTTGCTTGTTTGTTTCTGACCAAATACTTATTTTCCACCATAATATGCAAATAAATTGTTAAAAAAACAGACAATGTGATTTTCTGGATTTTTTTTTCTCAGTTTGTCTCCCATAGTTGAGGTCTACCTATGATGTAAATTACAGACACCTCTCATCTTTTTAAGTTGTGGAACTTGCACTATTGCTGACTGACTAAATACTTTTTTGCCCCACTGTATATATGAAGCCCATGTTAAATGCATATTCCCCTGTTTCTTGATTGAATAGCCATACTAACTTTCTGCTTCCTCAGAGGAGCCTCTGGATTTATGTCCTTTTTGTATGGGTCCCTGGAGGACATATGTGTTTTGATCCCGGGTCGTTGAGATGCGGCATGTTCTTTCTTCTGTACCGCTCCCCACTACCCTGCAGTACTGAATCGACCTAATTCTCTTCTCTTCACTGCAAACTAATCTCCTTCCCTGTCAGTTGGTGAATATAATCTAACCTCTTTTTCTCAACTTTTAGGATACATCGAGGGCTTATCTACAGCATTCCAGAATGCTGTAGATAAGCCCCTGATGCTGGTGGGCTTAGCTCACTTTCGATATTGGGGTGACAGGTTCCCTTTAACTTTAGAAAATTCACTCGCTCAATCCACTTGGTGGTCTAAATGTAATGCACTTGGCCTTGGAGCCAGAGTGCCTTTTCTTTGTGAGTTCTCGTCCTGTTTTGAAAAAGGCCGGAATCCATCTTTTTCTTTTTTTCTCTCTTTTTTTCATTTTTTTCTTTTTTATTATATTAACTTTGACATCATGTCATCTGATCTATTGGCACTTGTTTTTTTCAATGCAGCATGGATTTAAACCATGTGAAACTGTTCCAATTATATATGATATGTGGTATTTCCTGACGAAGGGCACATGAGAATCCCGAAACGTGTTGAATAAACCACTTTGAATCCTTGACAATATCTTGGAATTTGTCCCCACGGCAGCACGGAGCTACCCCACAAATTCTTATTGAACATATGACGTTATCAGGTCATGGATCGACCTGTGGATCTACAGCAGCTGCCATTATCGTATGCTTGTGTCTCATCTTCAACAGGTGAGCAATTTCCTTGGTGTATCTACTGTGGTAACGTGGATAAGACCCTATTGCGCTTTTTTGTCTCCCCTTTTCTGTGCACTGTTTTCTCACATAATACTTGCCCGTATTATACAGTTGTGTGACCCCGGCCTAAGGCTGTTTATAATTAGTGCTGGATCCTAACTGCCCTTCAAGTTGGAAGCTTTTACATAAGATAATTATTAGTGCCATATAATTTTAAAACTTTAACTTACCTGACCTAGGAGACCATATTTAGCCTTCAGTGATGCAGCATAGAGAAGTAAAAGTCTTTTTAATTTTTCATCATTATACTCAAATCGGTCCCCAAATGCAAGTGAACAGATCACATTACGTGCAGCATTGTTTATGAGCAGGATTGGATCAAACTGATCTGTAGGAAACACAATATTGATGAAAATCTATGTGAAATCACATATACAGGGTCAGGGTTTTGTAAAATAAGGTAAGGTGGTATTTATAATTACTTGCGTACAAAACTTGAGACTATAGATTTACAGATTTTTTTCTGTGAATCTATTTTTTCGAAAGATAAAGGAAGATGTTGAGTCCTGCTTTACATACTTGCCCAGGTCTCTTCCAAATGCACAATAATACGTTCACCTTGAGGTCATGACCAGAACAATCAAAGAAGAGCTGTTTGCTACAAGTTAAAAATCTTGTCTTCAATTCATCAAAGTTTTTATGCCAGAAAACTGTTGTTAAAGGCTTTGAAAAGTCGCATATTTTTTGGATAACTCTGCTAAATATCATTCCTTACACCATTCCTTACAAATAATGTGACAAAAGGGACATGTGAAATTAAGGCGTGTCCACTATTTAGCATCTCAGGTGTCTACAATCTTGGAATCAGTGAGTGGGCCTGTATGTAGGGCTACAGATACTCACTGTGCTGTTTGGTGACATGGTGTGTGTCACACTCAACATGGAACAGAGGAAGCGAAGGAACGAGTTGTCACAGGAGATTAATAAAAAATTATAGACAAACATGCTAAAGGTAAAAGTTATAAGACCGTCTCCAAGAAGCTTGATGTTCCTGTGACTACAGTTGCACATATTATTCTGAAATTTAAGATGCATTGAACTGTAGCCAATAGAGTTGAGCGACCTTGACCTTTTTAGAGTCGAGCCGGGTTTCGCGAAACCCGACTATCTCAAAAGTCGGGTCGAGTGAAATTGGCCGATTATGACGTAAAGTCGGGATCGACCGAAACACGAAACCCAATGCAAGTCAATGGGGCAGCATAGTCGGCAGTGAGTGGGGGCCAGGAAAACACCTAGAGTGCCCATTTTAATGTCAAAACCATCCATTCTTCTTAATGAAGCTTGTCAAGTTTAATTTACCTTATAATAATTGGAAGGCATTTGAAATTGGGGGTCATTTGGCTAAAGTTGTGGTGGGTAGGGCTGGTTCAAGTAATTAGTGGGCCCAGGAAATCTGGACCACGTCACGGCAGTGGAGCAGGGAGAGGTAAGTATTTCAACTTTGCAAGTGCTGTGAACCTGAGCAAGCAGGGGGGGCCCACTCGTTGGCATTGGCACTGGCACAGGGCCCCTCAAAGTACAGCGGTGTGTTTGCACGGCGGGGGCGCCTCCCACCGGCAGCAACACTTTTGCGTACTATGAGAGGCCCTGTGCCAGTGACGTCGCCAACTAGTATTCCTCCCCCCACCTGATGAAGGAACCTGCACTTTCATCTGCACCTTCCTCTTTGTCCCCGTGTAAGGTGGTATGGTATGCGGGAAGGGGGACCTGACTTTCAGCAGGGTCACAATCTTGCAGTGTAGCGTGCACGGGAAATGTTGCGTTATGGGTCAATGTACCAGCAGACTCATCTATCACTGGCTGGGCAATGGGCAGGATGAGGAGGAAACACAGATATAGGCCCAAAGAATAAAGTGGGCTAAATGCAGTTCAAAATTGGTAACACAGGACTAATCAGGGGGCATTGCAGTGGAGGACAACTGGAATGAGAGGCTGACACAGAGAGTAGGCCCAAATCAGTAAGTAGTCGAAATGCAGTTCAAAATTGGCAACAGTAGTAAACAGGCGGCACAGCTTTGTTCAGTGGAGGGGAACAGCAAGGAGTGGCAGACACCGATAGTAGGCCCCAACCCAACTAGTAGGCCAAATGCAGTCTAACATTAACAACTACTTAACGAGCGCCTGAAAACGGAATTTCAGGACAGGAAACCAAGAGAACAGCAAGGAGCGGCAGACACTGTTAGTAGGCCCCAAACCAACTAGTACGCCAAATGCAGTTGTTCCATTTAACCACAATTTAACGAGAGCCTGAAGATAGAAGCTCAGGAAAGGCAACCTGGAGAACACCTTGGAGTGGAACACACCATCTCTCTCCACCCCATACCCATTTTGTAGGCCTAATGCTGTGTAGTTTTCTACAACTACTAAACGAGAGTCGGAAGACCGAAGCAATGGCAAGGCAACCTGGGGAACACCTTGGAGTGTAACACACCATCTCTCTCCACCCCATACCCATTTTGTAGGCCTAATGCTGTGTAGTTTTCTACAACTACTAAACGAGAGTCGGAAGACCGAAGCAATGGCAAGGCAACCTGGGGAACACCTTGGAGTGTAACACACCATCTCTCTCCACCCGATACCCATTTTGTAGGCCTAATGCTGTGTAGTTTTCTACAACTACTAAACGAGAGTCGGAAGACCGAAGCAATGGCAAGGCAACCTGGGGAACACCTTGGAGTGTAGCACACCATCTCTCTCCACCCGATACCCATTTTGTAGGCCTAATGCAGTGTAGTTTTCTACAACTACTAAACGAGAGTCGGAAGATCGAAGCAATGGCGAGGAAACCTGGAGAACACCTTGGAGTGTAACACACCATCTCTCTCCACCCCATACCCATTTTGTAGGCCTAATGCTGTGTAGTTTTCTACAACTACTAAACGAGAGTCGGAAGATCGAAGCAATGGCAAGGCAACCTGAGGAACACCTTGGAGTGTAACACACCATCTCTCTCCACCCGATACCCATTTTGTAGGCCTAATGCAGTGTAGTTTTCTACAACTACTAAACGAGAGTCGGAAGATCGAAGCAATGGCGAGGAAACCTGGAGAACACCTTGGAGTGTAACACACCATCTCTCTCCACCCGATACCCATTTTGTAGGTTTAATGCAATGTAGTTTTCTACAACTACTAAACGAGAGTCGGAAGATCGAAGCAATGGCGAGGAAACCTGGAGAACACCTTGGAGTGTAACACACCATCTCTCTCCACCCCATACCCATTTTGTAGGCCTAATGCTGTGTAGTTTTCTACAACTACTAAACGAGAGTCGGAAGATCGAAGCAATGGCAAGGCAACCTGAGGAACACCTTGGAGTGTAACACACCATCTCTCTCCACCCGATACCCATTTTGTAGGCCTAATGCAGTGTAGTTTTCTACAACTACTAAACGAGAGTCGGAAGATCGAAGCAATGGCGAGGAAACCTGGAGAACTGTTGTGAATTCTGTGGCTGAGTTCACTTCTGTGGTCACAAGTGGTATTGCAGTCTCTGGGCTTCCTCCCTCAGGTGTTTTGGTGAGCTCGTTGGCTGCCTTGCTATTTAGCTCCACCTGAGTCTGTCTTCCTTGCTCCTTGTCAATGTTCCAGTGTTGGATCTGAGCTACTGCATCTTTCCTTGGGCCTGCTGCTCTGCTAGATAAGTGCTTCTAGTTTGTTTTCTGTTTTTTCTGTCCAGCTTGTTATTATCTTTTGCTGGAAGCTCTGAGAAGCAAAGGGGTGCACCGCCGTGCTGTTAGTTCGGCACGGTGGGTCTTTTTGCCCCTTTGCGTGGTTTTCGTTTTAGGGTTTTTTGTAGACTGCATAGTTCTCTTTGCTATCCTCGCTCTGTCTAGAATATCGGGCCTCACTTTGCTGAATCTATTTCATTCCTACGTTTGTCTTTTCATCTTGCTAACAGTCATTATATGTGGGGGCTGCCTATTCCTTTGGGGTATTTCTCTGAGGTAAGTCAGGCTTGTATTTCTATCTTCAGGCTAGTCAGCTCCTCAGGCAGTGCCGAGTTGCATAGGTAGTGGATAGGCGCAATCCACTGCTGCTTCCAGTTGTGTGAGGATAGATCAGGTACTGCAGTCTACAGAGATTCCACGTCTCAGAGCTCGTCCTATTGTTTTGGGTTATTGCCAGATCTCTGTATGTGCGCTGATTACTGCACGCTGTGTTGCCTGATTGCCAGCCAGAACAGTACAAGGAGCCTTCCAATGATTTCCAATAGAGGGAAAAAAGAAATCCTGACATCATTTTTTTTTCTTAGCTCTGTCTTCAGTCTTTTTTTTCCCCTAGACATTAGAGTGCTTCAGGACACAGCTGTGGACATGGATATTCAGGCTCTGTGCTCCTCAATGGATAATCTCGTTGTAAATGTACAAAAGATTCAAGATACTATTGATCAGAAATCGATGCTAGAACCAAGAATTCCGATTCCTGATTTGTTTTTTGGTGACAGAACTAAGTTCCTGAGCTTCAGAAATAATTGTAAGCTATTTTTGGCCTTGAAACCTCATTCTTCTGGTAATCCTATTCAACAGGTTTTGATTATTATTTCTTTTTTGCGCGGCGACCCACAGGACTGGGCGTTTTCTCTTGCACCAGGAGATTCTGCATTGAGTAATGTTGATGCATTTTTCCAGGCGCTGGGATTGCTTTACGATGAGCCTAATTCAGTGGATCAAGCTGAGAAAAATCTGCTGGCTTTATGCCAGGGTCAGGATGATGTAGAAGTATATTGTCAGAAATTTAGAAAATGGTCAGTACTCACTCTGTGGAATGAATCTGCACTAGCGGCTTTGTTCAGAAAGGGTCTCTCTGAAGCTCTTAAGGATGTAATGGTGGGATTTCCTATGCCTGCTGGTTTGAATGAGTCTATGTCCTTGGCCATTCAGATCGGTCGTCGCTTGCGCGAGCGTAAATCTGTGCACCATCTGGCGGTATTGTCTGAGAGTAAACCTGAGCCTATGCAGTGCGACAGGACTATGACTAAAGTAGAACGGCACGAACACAGACGTCTGAACAGACTGTGTTTCTATTGTGGTGATTCTACTCATGCTATTTCTAATTGTCCTAAACGCACTAGGCGGTTCGATAGCTCTGCCGTTATTGGTACTGTACAGTCCAAATTCCTTTTGTCCATTACCTTAATGTGCTCTTTGTCATCGTATTCTGTCATGGCGTTTGTGGATTCAGGCGCTGCCCTGAATCTGATGGATTTGGATTATGCTAAACGTTGTGGATTTTTCTTGGAGCCTTTGCGGTGTCCTATTCCGTTGAGAGGAATTGATGCTACACCTCTGGCCAAGAATAAGCCTCAGTACTGGGCCCAGCTGACCATGTGCATGGCTCCTGCACATCAGGAAGTTATTCGCTTTTTGGTACTGCATAATTTGCATGATGTGGTCGTGTTGGGGTTGCCATGGCTACAAACCCATAATCCAGTATTGGATTGGAACTCTATGTCGGTAACCAGCTGGGGTTGTCAGGGAGTACATGGTGATGTTCCATTTTTGTCTATTTCGTCATCCATTCCTTCTGACATCCCAGAGTTCTTGTCGGACTTTCAGGATGTATTTGAAGAGTCCAAGTCTGATGCCCTTCCTCCGCATAGGAATTGTGATTGTGCTATCGATTTGATTCCTGGTAGTAAATTCCCTAAGGGTCGTTTATTTAATTTGTCCGTACCTGAACACACCGCTATGCGCAGTTATGTGAAGGAGTCCCTGGAGAAGGGACATATTCGCCCATCGTCGTCACCATTGGGAGCAGGGTTCTTTTTTGTAGCCAAGAAGGATGGTTCGCTAAGACCGTGTATTGATTACCGCCTTCTTAATAAGATCACTGTTAAGTTTCAGTATCCCTTGCCATTGATTTCTGATTTGTTTGCTCGGATTAAGGGGGCTAGTTGGTTTACTAAGATTGATCTTCGTGGTGCGTATAATCTGGTGAGAATCAGGCAGGGAGATGAATGGAAAACGGCATTTAATACGCCCGAGGGTCATTTTGAGTATCTGGTGATGCCGTTCGGACTTGCCAATGCTCCATCTGTTTTTCAGTCTTTTATGCATGACATTTTCCGTGAGTATCTGGATAAATTCTTGATTGTTTACTTGGATGACATTTTGATCTTCTCAGATGATTGGGAGTCTCATGTGAAGCAAGTCAGAATGGTTTTCCAGGTACTGCGTGCTAATTCCTTGTTCGTGAAGGGATCAAAGTGTCTCTTCGGTGTGCAGAAAGTTTCATTTTTGGGGTTCATCTTTTCCCCTTCTACTATCGAGATGGATCCGGTTAAGGTTCAGGCCATCCAGGATTGGACTCAGCCGACATCTCTAAAAAGTTTGCAGAAATTCCTGGGCTTTGCTAATTTTTATCGTCGCTTCATCTGTAATTTTTCTAGCATTGCCAGACCATTGACCGATTTGACCAAGAAGGGTGCTGATTTGGTTAATTGGTCTTCTGCTGCCGTGGAAGCTTTTCAGGAGTTGAAGCGTCGTTTTTGCTGTGCCCCTGTGTTGTGTCAACCTGATGTTTCTCTTCCGTTCCAGGTCGAGGTTGATGCTTCTGAGATTGGTGCAGGGGCGGTTTTGTCACAGAGAGGTTCTGGTTGCTCAGTGTTCAAACCATGTGCTTTCTTTTCCAGGAAATTTTCTGCTGCTGAGCGTAATTATGATGTGGGCAACCGAGAGTTGCTGGCCATGAAGTGGGCATTCGAGGAGTGGCGTCATTGGCTTGAGGGTGCTAAGCATCGCGTGGTGGTTTTGACTGATCATAAGAACCTTACTTATCTTGAGTCTGCCAAGCGCTTGAATCCTAGACAGGCCCGTTGGTCGTTGTTTTTTGCTCGTTTTGATTTTGTGATTTCATACCTTCCGGGCTTTAAAAATGTGAAGGCGGATGCTCTGTCTAGGAGTTTTGTGCCCGACTCTCCGGGGTTATCTGAGCCGGCGAGTATCCTCAAGGAAGGAGTCATTGTGTCTGCCATCTCCCCTGATTTGCGGAGAGTGTTGCAGAAATTTCAGGCTAATAAACCTGATCGTTGTCCGGCCGAGAAACTGTTCGTCCCTGATAGGTGGACTAGTAAAGTTATCTCTGAACTTCATTGTTCGGTGCTGGCCGGTCATCCAGGAATCTTTGGTACCAGGGAGTTGGTTGCTAGATCCTTCTGGTGGCCATCTCTGTCACGGGATGTGCGTGCTTTTGTGCAGTCCTGTGGAATTTGTGCTAGGGCTAAGCCCTGCTGTTCACGTGCGAGTGGGTTGCTTTTGCCCTTGCCGGTCCCGAAGAGGCCTTGGACACATATTTCGATGGATTTCATTTCTGACCTTCCCGTTTCTCAAAAGATGTCTGTCATTTGGGTGGTCTGTGATCGCTTTTCTAAAATGGTCCATCTGGTGCCCTTGGTTAAATTGCCTTCCTCCTCTGATTTGGTGCCTTTGTTCTTCCAGCATGTGGTTCGTTTACATGGCATTCCTGAGAATATTGTTTCTGACAGAGGTTCCCAGTTTGTCTCGAGGTTCTGGCGAGCCTTTTGTGGTAGGATGGGCATTGACCTATCTTTTTCCTCGGCCTTCCATCCTCAGACTAATGGCCAGACCGAACGAACCAATCAGACCTTGGAAACATATCTGAGATGTTTTGTTTCCGCTGACCAGGATGATTGGGTGTCATTTTTGCCGTTGGCTGAGTTCGCCCTTAATAATCGGGCCAGCTCGGCTACCTTGGTCTCTCCATTTTTCTGCAATTCTGGGTTCCATCCTCGTTTCTCTTCAGGACAGGTTGAGTCTTCGGACTGTCCTGGTGTGGATAATGTGGTGGACAGGTTGCAGCAGATCTGGACTCAGGTAGTGGACAATTTGACCTTGTCCCAGGAGAAGGCTCAGCTTTTCGCTAATCGCAGACGCCGTGTGGGACCCCGACTTCGTGTTGGGGATCTGGTTTGGTTATCTTCTCGTCATATACCTATGAAGGTTTCCTCTCCTAAATTTAAACCTCGTTTTATTGGTCCGTATAGGATTTCTGAGATTCTCAATCCAGTGTCTTTTCGTCTGACCCTCCCAGACTCCTTTTCCATACATAATGTATTCCATAGGTCGTTGTTGAGGAGATACGTGGCACCTATGGTTCCATCTGTGGAGCCTCCTGCCCCTGTTTTGGTGGAGGGGGAATTGGAGTATATTGTGGAGAAGATTTTGGATTCTCGTGTCTCTAGACGGAAACTCCAGTATCTGGTCAAATGGAAGGGTTATGCTCAGGAAGATAATTCCTGGGTTTTTGCCTCTGATGTCCATGCCCCAGATCTTGTTCGTGCCTTTCATGTGGCTCATCCTGGTCGGCCTGGGGGTTCTGGTGAGGGTTCGGTGACCCCTCCTCAAGGGGGGGGTACTGTTGTGAATTCTGTGGCTGAGTTCACTTCTGTGGTCACAAGTGGTATTGCAGTCTCTGGGCTTCCTCCCTCAGGTGTTTTGGTGAGCTCGTTGGCTGCCTTGCTATTTAGCTCCACCTGAGTCTGTCTTCCTTGCTCCTTGTCAATGTTCCAGTGTTGGATCTGAGCTACTGCATCTTTCCTTGGGCCTGCTGCTCTGCTAGATAAGTGCTTCTAGTTTGTTTTCTGTTTTTTCTGTCCAGCTTGTTATTATCTTTTGCTGGAAGCTCTGAGAAGCAAAGGGGTGCACCGCCGTGCTGTTAGTTCGGCACGGTGGGTCTTTTTGCCCCTTTGCGTGGTTTTCGTTTTAGGGTTTTTTGTAGACTGCATAGTTCTCTTTGCTATCCTCGCTCTGTCTAGAATATCGGGCCTCACTTTGCTGAATCTATTTCATTCCTACGTTTGTCTTTTCATCTTGCTAACAGTCATTATATGTGGGGGCTGCCTATTCCTTTGGGGTATTTCTCTGAGGTAAGTCAGGCTTGTATTTCTATCTTCAGGCTAGTCAGCTCCTCAGGCAGTGCCGAGTTGCATAGGTAGTGGATAGGCGCAATCCACTGCTGCTTCCAGTTGTGTGAGGATAGATCAGGTACTGCAGTCTACAGAGATTCCACGTCTCAGAGCTCGTCCTATTGTTTTGGGTTATTGCCAGATCTCTGTATGTGCGCTGATTACTGCACGCTGTGTTGCCTGATTGCCAGCCATAACAGTGAACACCTTGGAGTGTAACACACCATCTCTCTCCACCCCATACCCATTTTGTAGGCCTAATGCTGTGTAGTTTTCTACAACTACTAAACGAGAGTCGGAAGACCGAAGCAATGGCAAGGCAACCTGAGGAACACCTTGGAGTGTAACACACCATCTCTCTCCACCCGATACCCATTTTGTAGGCCTTGTGACAAAACACTCTGGGATCGCCTTTGCTGGGGTCAAAGGACACGTGGTTTGTGCACTGAATCTGAGGCGTACAGCAGGTTTCTGAGCAGGCTGACCTCAGGTCAGATTTATTAACGTGAAAGCAACACAAAAAACAAAACATAAAAATAAATCCTAGCCTGTCCGGCACTAACTAAACAAATACGTTGCTATCTCAACAACTGGGGGGGCTTCTCCCACCCAGCTAACATCATACAGATCTTGAGCAGAGCTCTTCACTCACGTTTGTCTCACACAGGCAGGCAATCTGTGTGCCCCAGGCAGACACTGGAAACACCCAGCTGGTCATCTTTTATTCCTGCAATCATTAACCCATTAGCACCCTGAAGATACTGAGTGGCCTAATTCACATAGGACAAACACCTGGGCGAGATATACCTGCCTCCATCTACCACACCAGCATGAGTCTTATATATCCCCCCCCCCCTTGCTCAGACCACTCCGGTCGAGCAAGAACACTTTTGAAACAGTGCACTCGGGATAGGGCATCGGCGTTCCCCATCTGCACCCCAGGTCGGTGTTCCACCGTAAAAGAGTAAGCCTGCAGGGCAAGGAACCACCGGGTTACCCGACTATTACGGTCCTTGTGGAGGTGCATCCACTTGAGAGGGGCATGGTCGGTGAGCAGCCTAAACTTCCTACCAGCCAGGTAATACTTGAGGGAGTCGAGAGCCCATTTAATGGCTAGGCACTCTTTTTCAACCACCGCATATCTCTGCTCATGTACATTCAGTTTCCGACTGAGATAGAGGACCGGGTGTTCGACTCCGTCCCTCACCTGGGAAAGTACAGCTCCGACACCAGTATCAGAGGCATCAGTTTGTACCACAAACTCGCTGCTGAAATCAGGAGTCACTAGTACGGGCTGAGAGCACAAAGCCCGTTTCAGGCTGTGGAAGGCCTCTTCAGCAGCTGAGGTCCATTTTACCATGACGGAACCCTTCCCCTTGGTAAGCTCCGTCAAGGGAGTAGCCATGGCTGCAAAATTGGGTATGAACCAGCGATAATAGCCGGCAATCCCCAGGAAAGCCTGAACTTGTTTCTTGTTCACTGGTTGTGGCCAGCCCTGAATTGCCTGTATTTTGTCGATCTGGGGTTTAACCGCTCCTCGGCCAATCACGTAGCCCAAGTATCGGGCTTCTTCAAGCCCGATGTGGCATTTCTTGGGGTTTGCCGTTAAACCTGCATCTCGCAGGTCATCAATCACCGCTTGTACCTTCTGGAGATGAGTTTCCCAGTCCATGCTGTAAATTACGATGTCATCCAGGTAGGCAGAAGCGTACTGTCTGTGAGGCCTCAAGACTCGATCCATCAATCTCTGGAACGTTGCGGGAGCTCCGTGAAGTCCAAACGGCATATAGACATACTGGAACAGACCTTCCGGTGTAGCAAATGCCGTCTTCTCTCTGGCCGCCTCAGCCAGAGGAATCTGCCAGTACCCCTTTGTTAAATCCAGGGTCGTAATGTATCGGGCTTTACCAAGCCGGTCGATCAACTCATCGACCCGGGGCATAGGGTACGCATCAAATTTAGAAACTGCATTCAGTTTCCTAAAGTCATTACAAAACCGGATGGAGCCATCCGGTTTAGGTATCAACACAATTGGACTGGACCAGGCGCTGTGTGACTCCTCAATGACTCCTAAGTCCAACATTGCCATCACTTCCCGGGAGACGGCTTCACGGCGGGCTTCCGGAATCCGGTAGGGCTTCACATGAACAGTGACGCCAGGCTCTGTGACAATCTCATGTTTCACCAACTTAGTCCGGCCAGGTTTTTCAGAGAAAAACTGTCGGTTCTGTAACAAAAATTGCTTAACCTCAGATTTTTGTCGTTCTGAGAGAGTCTCAGCAACCTGCACCTCTGGTATAGTAGGTGAACAAACCGGACGGGGCAGATCCACCGTTAGGGCAGAGCGGTCTTTCCAGGATTTTATCAGATTCACATGATAAATCTGTTCCGGTTTTCTCTTACCCGGCTGGTACACTTTATAGTTCACTTCACCAACTCTTTCTCGGACCTCAAATGGGCCCTGCCATTTCGCCAGGAATTTACTATCCACCGTAGGGATTAGGACCAACACCCTATCGCCGGGTGCAAATGTACGGACCTTAGCGCCTCTATTGTAACTTTGCCTCTGGGCTCCCTGGGCCTGTAACATATGGTCCCTAACAATGGGCATGACAGCGGCAATACGATCCTGCATTTGTGTTACATGGTCGATCACCGTTTTAAAGGGAGTGACTTGACCTTCCCAGGTTTCTTTTGCGACGTCCAGCAGTCCCCGGGGACGACGGGCGTACAACAGTTCGAAAGGCGAAAATCCTGTGGAAGACTGGGGAACTTCCCTAATGGCAAACAGCAAATAGGGTAACAAGTAATCCCAGTTCTTCCCATCTTTGTCTATCGCCTTCCGGAGCATCTGTTTTAAGGTTTTGTTGAAGCGCTCAACCAGGCCATCTGTTTGAGGGTGATAGACAGACGTACGCAACGGGTCTATTTGTAAGAGCCTGCAGAGCTCCTTCATTACCCTCGACATAAAGGGAGTCCCCTGGTCGGTGAGTATCTGTTTTGGAATTCCCACCCGACTAAACACTTGTACCAATTCCTTGGCGATCGTCTTGGTAGCTGTGTTACGCAAAGGGACGGCTTCCGGGTAACGAGTGGCATAGTCCACGATGACGAGGATATGTTGGTGCCCACGTGCGGATCGGGGAAGGGGCCCAACCAAATCCATCCCAATTCTCTCAAAAGGGACCCCGATGATAGGAAGGGGTACCAAAGGGCTACGGAACTGAGATTTAGGGGCCGCGATTTGGCACTCTGGACAGGACTCACAATAGTTACGCACATCACAATGTATTCCAGGCCACACAAAACAATGCAATATCCTTTCTGTGGTTTTCTGTACCCCCAGATGTCCCCCCATTATATGTCCGTGGGCCAAATCCAGTACCTTCCGCCGATAAGGTTTGGGTACCACTAACCGTTGCACTGTGTCTTCCCCTTTTTTTTCTACCTGGTAGAGCAAATCATTTTCAAGAACCATATATGGGTACGCTAGCCTAGTGTCAGGTTCTACGGGTACCCCATCTATCATTTTTAAATTTTTCCTAGCCGGAGTCAGGGTAGGATCTTTCATTTGCTCGCTGTGGAAGTCATCCACCTGGACTCCCAAATCTGGCAGGCAGGGTGCCGGATGGCTGTCTGCCTCCGCCTCTCGCTGAAGTTCCTCAGTTTCCTCTGTTTCCCCCGCCATGACGGAGAAGGGGTACTGAAGGTTAGATTCACTAACCTCCCCAGCAACATCTTCCTGTGGGGTCTCCTCTGGGGACTCGGGACCTCCAGATGGCATGGGAGAAGATTCACGGGTACAGCTACCGTGAAGGAGCAACTGATTCTCCCACAACTGCCAGAAATAGGGAAAATCCCTGCCCAGGATTACATCATGTAACAATGCGGGAACGAGTCCCACTTTGTGCTGCACTGACCCATAGGGAGTAGAAATCCATATGACCGCTGTTAAGTACGAGCGGGTGTCACCATGCACACACATCACAGAAAACTTGTCAGACGGACCAGACGGAAGTGCCACTAGACTAGCTTTCACCAGAGTCACCACACTTCCAGAGTCTAGTAATGCCACAACATTTTTCCCATCAACAGATAATTCACACAGGTGTTTCACTGTATCATTTTGACCCGCATTTACACTCACTAGCTGTGTAACCAAAGACATGCGTTTTCTAGAGTCTATAACGTCGCACTGCATGGGTTCAGCGGTAACAGGACAGTTCGCAGAAACATGACCCTTCTCATGGCAGCGGAAACACCTAACAGGTCCCCTACTGAGACCACCGTCCAATACTCTTGGTCTCGGAGTGCGAGCAGTCCCGGACTCCTCCCCCACAGTTTTAAGCGATTTTCCTTCACCCGTGGTCCCTGGAACAGTCTTACCGGTTCCACGAGGAGGAGGCACAGACCGGGGTTTGGCGGTGTCGTCGGGAAGTCCTTCTGCCACGGAATAACGCTCGACCAACTCCACAAGTTGATCCGCTGTCGTGGGATTTCCTTGGCTTACCCACCTTTTCAGCGCTGGGGGTAGTACTCTCAGGTACTTGTCCAGGACAACCCGCTGGATTATTTCGGGTATTGTCAGTACCTCGGGTTGCAGCCATTTCTTTGTCAAGTAGATCAGGTCGAACATCTGAGACCGCGCTGGTTTATCTTGCTGGTATGTCCACTGATGTACCCTCTGTGCACGGACAGCCATCGTCACACCTAGCCGGGCCAGGATCTCAGCTTTCAGTTTCTCAAAGTCCTGAGCGACCTCCGGGTCCAAATCATGGTAAGCTTTTTGGGCCTCGCTGGAGAGAAACGGGGCAATCAAATCGGCCCATCGTGCCTTCGGCCACTTCTCTCTCAATGCCGTCCGCTCAAACGTTGTCAGGTATGCCTCGACGTCATCTTCTGCAGTCAGCTTTTGCCAGTATCGACTCACATGGATCCTTCTGGACTCTGCTTCTGGGTCAGCATTAGGCATGCTCACCAGGCGCTGCGCCACCTGTTGGAGAAGTTGGCGGTCTGCAACCGTCATGTCCAGTAACTCCTTCAGCTGTGCGGCCATCAAGCGATTAGCTTCGTGCTGTGCGGCAGTGGCCTGCTGCTGTACGGCAGTGGACTGTACTAAGGCTTTCACCACGTCTTCCATGCTGTCGCCTGTGCCACGGTATGCCCGCGTTCTCCACCACAATGTGACAAAACACTCTGGGATCGCCTTTGCTGGGGTCAAAGGACACGTGGTTTGTGCATTGAATCTGAGGCGTACAGCAGGTTTCTGAGCAGGCTGACCTCAGGTCAGATTTATTAACGTGAAAGTAACACAAAAAACAAAACATAAAAATAAATCCTAGCCTGTCCGGCACTAACTAAACAAATACGTTGCTATCTCAACAACTGGGGGGGCTTCTCCCACCCAGCTAACATCATACAGATCTTGAGCAGAGCTCTTCACTCACGTTTGTCTCACACAGGCAGGCAATCTGTGTGCCCCAGGCAGACACTGGAAACACCCAGCTGGTCATCTTTTATTCCTGCAATCATTAACCCATTAGCACCCTGAAGATACTGAGTGGCCTAATTCACATAGGACAAACACCTGGGCGAGATATACCTGCCTCCATCTACCACACCAGCATGAGTCTTACAGCCTAATGCAGTGTAGTTTTCTACAACTACTAAACGAGAGTCGGAAGACCGAAGCAATGGCAAGGCAACCTGGGGAACACCTTGGAGTGTAACACACCATCTCTCTCCACCCGATACCCATTTTGTAGGCCTAATGCAGTGTAGTTTTCTACAACTACTAAACGAGAGTCGGAAGATCGAAGCAATGGCGAGGAAACCTGGAGAACACCTTGGAGTGTAACACACCATCTCTCTCCACCCGATACCCATTTTGTAGGCCTAATGCAGTGTAGTTTTCTACAACTACTAAACGAGAGTCGGAAGACCGAAGCAATGGCAAGGCAACCTGGGGAACACCTTGGAGTGTAACACACCATCTCTCTCCACCCGATACCCATTTTGTAGGCCTAATGCAGTGTAGTTTTCTACAACTACTAAACGAGAGTCGGAAGATCGAAGCAATGGCGAGGAAACCTGGAGAACACCTTGGAGAGTAACACACCATCTCTCTCCACCCCATACCCATTTTGTAGGCCTAATGCAGTGTAGTTTTCTACAACTACTAAACGAGAGTCGGAAGACCGAAGCAATGGCAAGGCAACCTGGGGAACACCTTGGAGTGTAACACACCATCTCTCTCCACCCGATACCCATTTTGTAGGCCTAATGCAGTGTAGTTTTCTACAACTACTAAACGAGAGTCGGAAGACCGAAGCAATGGCAAGGCAACCTGGGGAACACCTTGGAGTGTAACACACCATCTCTCTCCACCCGATACCCATTTTGTAGGCCTAATGCAGTGTAGTTTTCTACAACTACTAAACGAGAGTCGGAAGATCGAAGCAATGGCGAGGAAACCTGGAGAACACCTTGGAGTGTAACACACCATCTCTCTCCACCCCATACCCATTTTGTAGGCCTAATGCAGCCTACTTTCCGACAACTACTAAACGAGAGCATGAAGATCGAAGCTCAGGAAAGGCAACCTGGGGAACACCTTGGAGTGTAACACACCCTCTCTCTACACCACGGAAGGGCTGATTCTTAGGAAGGAAGGCTGTCGGAAAGAAGCAGGGTGCGTCCGAGGGTGATTATATTCTTATTAGGTATATACTCACCCTCGGACGCGCCCTGCTTCTTTATTTGTAATGAATGTTTATTTGCAATGTGGTTTTGACTTACTCTATTTTTTTGGTAAATAATGATTTTATTATTTTCATTGTTTTGCATCTTCTTGGCAATAATATAAAGAAGACGCGACAGGACAACACTCGGTGGATGCCATATCTGTGTTTTAAATTGAAAAAAACTTTCAGTTAACTACTTGCAGGAGAAAGTTATTGTAGCTGGTGGCCATTTTTAGTACTGTACCAGATTTTTGTTGTATGTGTTTGTTTTTAATGTTAAAATATCTGCATTTGATATCTCTCCAGTATTTTCTTTTTTATAAGCAAAATACTTATTTTTATATTTTCTGATGTTGGTTCAAGGGGTACACGGGCAGCAGTAGACAGGTCAGTGGAGGCCTAGTGGAAGGAGGGACCGCAGACAGGCTTCGAAGCCCTAACATAATAAATTGGCCTGGCTGTAGGCAATTTACAATTGGTTCCAGGGGAACACGGGCGGCAGTAGACAGGTCAGTGGAGGCCTAGTGGAAGGAGGGACCGCAGACAGGCTTCGAAGCCCTAACATAATAAATTGGGCTGGCTGTAGGCAATTTAAAATTGGTTCCAGGGGAACCCGGGCAGCAGTAGACAGGTCAGTGGAGGCCTAGTGGAAGGAGGCACCGCAGACAGGCTTCGAAGCCCTAACATAATAAATTGGGCTGGCTGTAGGCAATTTAAAATTGGTTCCAGGGGAACCCGGGCAGCAGTAGACAGGTCAGTGGAGGCCTAGTGGAAGGAGGGACCGCAGACAGGCTTCGAAGCCCTAACATAATAAATTGGCCTGGCTGTAGGCAATTTACAATTGGTTCCAGGGGAACATGGGCGGCAGTAGACAGGTCAGTGGAGGCCTAGTGGAAGGAGGGACCGCAGACAGGCTTCGAAGCCCTAACATAATAAATTGGGCTGGCTGTAGGCAATTTAAAATTGGTTCCAGGGGAACCCGGGCAGCAGTAGACAGGTCAGTGGAGGCCTAGAGGAAGGAGTGACCGCAGACAGGCTTCGAAGGCCTAACATAAGAAAAATGTCAATACAATGGTATTGACAGTGCCAGGCATTGAAGGATGTCAGCGCATAGACTAAACATTGGTGGAGCTGTGAGAGAAAATTTTGCAAGTGGTAGAGCACTGTTTGACCTGGGGGGGGGACTGTCTTGTGGCCGGCGGTACAGGCCCAGGGCCCCTCATATTACAACGGTGTGTCTGACGTTGGGTGCGCACCACCACCGCCAGACACTTTATTGTACTATGAGGGACCTAGTGGCAGTGCCGTCGACCAAAAGCGGGCACACCCACCTCTTAAGACAAACAGTACTCTCACGGGTGTTGGCGCCAAGTGGCGATACCACGGCCCCGTGAGGGGACTTTGGCCATTTAGGGAGGTGTTAACATGTCGGATGCTGGACAATCAGGTGCTGCAAATTACGAGATTGGAAAAGTCGTTCAGAATAGTCCACAGGCAAGACCTTTACATAAGAAAGCTAGGTGTCAGCCGGGCAAGGTGGGGCAAAAGATTTCGAAATCCAGTTGTGGTTCATTTTAATGAAGGTTAGACCATCTACATTTTGGGTAGCCAGATGAGTCCTTTTTTCTGTTAGTATTGAACCTGCAGCACTGAATACTCTTTCTGATAGGACACTAGCTGCCGGGCAAGCAAGCTCCTGCAATACATATTCTGCCAATTCTGGCCAGGTGTCTAATTTTGATGCCCAGTAATCAAATGGGAATGACGGTTGAGGGAGAACGTCGATAAGGGATGAAAAATAGTTAGTAACCATACTGGACAAATGTTGTCTCCTGTCACTTTGAATTGATGCTGCAGTACCTGTCCTGTCTGCGGTCATAGCAAAATCACTCCACAACCTGGTCAGAAAACCCCTCTGGCCAACGACACTTCTGATTTCTGCCCCTCTAACACATCTGGTCTGCTGGCCCCTGCAGCTCGTGTTAGAACGATCACGGGCGCTGTGTGCAGGGAATGCCAGAAGCAAACGGTCAACAAGAGTTGATTGTTTGGTTGCTAATATTAGTTCCAAGTTCTCATGTGGCATTATATTTTGCAATTTGCCTTTATAGCGAGGATCAAGGAGGCAGGCCAACCAGTAATCGTCGTCGTTCATCATTTTTGTTATGCGTGTGTCCCTTTTGAGGATACGTAAGGCATAATCCGCCATGTGGCCCAAAATTCCAGTTCTCAAATCTGTGGTTGTGCTTGGTTGAGGGGCAGTTTCAGGCAAATCCACGTCACTTGTGTCCCTCCAAAAACCAGAACCCGGCCTTGCTGCGCCAACAATTTCCACTGGCCCCGGAAAAGCTTTCTCATTAAAAATATAATCATCCCCATCATCCTCCTCGTCCTCCTCCTCCTCTTCGCCCGCTACCTCGTCCTGTACACTGCCCTGGCCAGACAATGGCTGACTGTCATCAAGGCTTTCCTCTTCCTCAGCTGCAGACGCCTGATCCTTTATGTGCGTCAAACTTTGCATCAGCAGACGCATTAGGGGGATGCTCATGCTTATTATGGCGTTGTCTGCACTAACCAGCCGTGTGCATTCCTCAAAACACTGAAGGACTTGACACATGTCTTGAATCTTCGACCACTGCACACCTGACAACTCCATGTCTGCCATCCTACTGCCTGCCCGTGTATGTGTATCCTCCCACAAAAACATAACAGCCCGCCTCTGTTCACACAGTCTCTAAAGCATGTGCAATGTTGAGTTCCACCTTGTTACAACGTCTATGATTAGGCGATGCTGGGGAAGGTTCAAAGAACGCTGATAGGTCTGCATACGGCTGGAGTGTACGGGCGAACGGCGGATATGTGAGCAAAGTCCACGCACTTTGAGGAGCAGGTCGGATAACCCCGGATAACTTTTCAGGAAGCACTGCACCACCAGGTTTAAGGTGTGAGCCAGGCAAGGAATGTGTTTCAGTTGGGAAATGGAGATGGCAGCCATGAAATTCCTTCCGTTATCACTCACTACCTTGCCTGCCTCAAGATCTACAGTGCCCAGCCACGACTGCGTTTCTTTCTGCAAGAACTCGGACAGAACTTCAGCGGTGTGTCTGTTGTCGCCCAAACACTTCATAGCCAATACAGCCTGCTGACGTTTGCCAGTAGCTGCCCCATAATGGGAGACCTGGTGTGCAACAGTGGCAGCTGCGGATGGAGTGGTTGTGCGACTGCGGTCTGTGGACGAGGTCTCGCTTCTGCAGGAGGACGAGGAGGAGGAGGAGGGGGTGCGAATGGCTACAGCCAACTGTTTCCTAGACCGTGGGCTAGGCAGAACTGTCCCAAACTTGCTGTCGCCTGTGGACCCTGCATCCACCACATTTACCCAGTGTGCCGTGATGGACACGTAACGTCCCTGGCCATGCCTACTGGTCCATGGTCCATCTGTTGTCAGGTGCACCTTTGTGCTCACAGATTGCCTGAGTGCATGGACGATGCGCTCTTTAACATGCTGGTGGAGGGCTGGGATGGCTTTTCTGGAAAAAAAGTGTCGACTGGGTAGCTCGTAGCGTGGTACAGCGTAGTCCATCAGGGCTTTGAAAGCTTCGCTTTCAACTAACCGGTAGGGCATCATCTCTAACGAGATTAGTCTAGCTATGTGGGCGTTCAAACCCTGTGTACGCGGATGCGAGGCTAAGTACTTCCTTTTTCTAACCATAGTCTCATGTAGGGTGAGCTGGACTGGAGAGCTGGAGATCGTGGAACTAGCGGGGGTGCCGGTGGACATGGCAGACTGAGAGACGGTGGGAGATGGTATTGTTGCCGCCGGTGCCCTAGATGCAGTGTTTCCTACTACGAAACTGGTGATTCCCTGACCCTGACTTCTTTGGCCTGGCAAAGAAACCTGCACAGATACTGCAGGTGGTGCAGAAAATGGTGGCCCTACACTGCCGGAAGGGATGTTGCGTTGATGACTAGCTTCATTGGCCGAGGGTGCTACAACCTTAAGGGACGTTTGGTAGTTAGTCCAAGCTTGCAAATGCATGGTGGTTAAATGTCTATGCATGCAACTTGTATTGAGACTTTTCAGATTCTGCCCTCTGCTTAAGGTAGTTGAACATTTTTGACAGATGACTTTGCGCTGATCAATTGGATGTTGTTTAAAAAAATGCCAGACTGCACTCTTTCTAGCATCGGATACCTTTTCAGGCATTGCAGACTGAGCTTTAACCGGATGGCCACGCTGTCCTCCAACAGGTTTTGACTTTGCCACGCGTTTTGGGCAAGATACGGGCCCGGCAGATGGAACCTGTTGCGATGTTGATGCCTGCTGCGGCCCCTCCTCCTCCGCTTCAGAACTGCTGCCGCCTGCACCCTGTTCCCCCAATGGCTGCCATCGGGGTCAAGAACTGGGTCATCTATTACCTCTTCTTGTAGCTCGTGTGCAACTTCGTCTGTGTCACCTTGTCGGTCGGTGGTATAGCGTTCGTGATGGGGCAACATAGTCTCATCAGGGTCTGATTCTTGATCAGCACCCTGCGAGGGCAATGTTGTGGTCTGAGTCAAAGGACCAGCATAGTAGTCTGGCTGTGGCTGTGCATCAGTGCACTCCATGTCAGATTCAACTTGTAATGGGCATGGACTGTTAACTGCTTCACTTTCTAAGCCAGGGACGGTATGTGTAAAGAGCTCCATGGAGTAACCCGTTGTGTCGCCTGCTGCATTCTTCTCTGTTGTTGTTTTTGCTGAAGAGGACAAGGAAGCGACTTGTCCCTGACCGTGAACATCCACTAACGACGTGCTGCTTTTAATTTTACCAGTTTCACGAGAGGAGGCAAAAGAGCTAGAGGCTGAGTCAGCAAGATAAGCCAAAACTTGCTCTTGCTGCTCCGGCTTTAAAAGCGGTTTTCCTACTCCCAGAAAAGGGAGCGTTCGAGGCCTTGTGTAGCCAGACGACGAACCTGGCTCCACAGCTCCAGACTTAGGTGCAATATTTTTTTTCCCACGACCACCTGATGCTCCACCACTACCACTACCCTCATTACCAGCTGACAATGAACGCCCCTGGCCACGACCTCTTCCACCAGACTTCCTCATTGTTTTAAAAACGTTACCAAACTAACGGTATTTGTTGCAGTCACACAACTTACACGGTGAGCTATAACTTCAGTATGATTTAGCTACCCCTTTACAGGTGGGTGAGACCACAACGAAAATCAGGCACAATGTTACACACTCTGTTGTTGGTGGCAACAAATGAGAGAGATGCCACACACGCAGGACTGTCACTGAAGCGCAAATGTAAATATTAATCTCCCACTGATTTGTGTGTTTTTTTTTAAAAAGGAGACTTTAGAAAAAAAAAAAAAAAAAAAATGATTTTTTAAGGAAGAATTTATAAACCAAATAAAATGAAATGATTTTTTCAGGGAGAATTTAGAAAACAAATAAAACATAAAATAGCCTTTCTAGGGCCCAGTGAGTGAGAGAGGACGCACACAGGAGTCAGGAGTGGCACACAAGCCCAGAGGCCAATATTTATCTCCCACTGATTGATTTAGTGATTTTTTCAGGTAGATTTTGGAACCCAAATCAAGCAAAAAAATTAATAGGCTTTCTATGGCCCACAATTGGAGAGAGAGAGATGGCACACCCAGGAGTCAAGACTGGCACACAAGCAGAAAGGGCAATATTAATCTCCCACTGATTTGATTTTTTTTTTTTTTCAGGGAGACTTTAGAAAAAAAAAATACAAAAAAATGAATTTTTCAGGAAGAATTTAGAAACAAAATAAAATAAAATGATTGTTTCAGGGAGAATTTAGAAAACAAATAAAAAAAAATAGGCTTTGTAGGGCCCACTGAGTGAGAGAGGACGCACACAGGAGTCAGGAGTGGCACACAAGCCCAGAGGCCAATATTTATCTCCCACTGATTGATTTAGTGATTTTTTCAGGTAGATTTTGGAACCCAAATCAAGCAAAAAAATTAATAGGCTTTCTATGGCCCACAATTGGAGAGAGAGAGATGGCACACCCAGGAGTCAAGACTGGCACACAAGCAGAAAGGGCAATATTAATCTCCCACTGATTTGATTTTTTTTTTTTTTTTTCAGGGAGACTTTAGAAAAAAAAATACAAAAAAATGAATTTTTCAGGAAGAATTTAGAAACAAAATAAAATAAAATGATTGTTTCAGGGAGAATTTAGAAAACAAATAAAAAAAAATAGGCTTTGTAGGGCCCACTGAGTGAGAGAGGACGCACACAGGAGTCAGGAGTGGCACACAAGCCCAGAGGCCAATATTTATCTCCCACTGATTGATTTAGTGATTTTTTCAGGTAGATTTTGGAACCCAAATCAAGCAAAAAAATTAATAGGCTTTCTATGGCCCACAATTGGAGAGAGAGAGATGGCACACCCAGGAGTCAAGACTGGCACACAAGCAGAAAGGGCAATATTAATCTCCCACTGATTTGTTTTTTTTTTTTCAGGGAGACTTTAGAAAAAAAAAATACAAAAAAAATGATTTTTTTCAGGAATAATTTAGAAACCAAATAAAATAAAATGATTTTTTCAGGGAGAATTTAGAAAACAAATAAAACAAAAAATAGGCTTTCTAGGGCCCACTGAGTGAGAGAGGACGCACACAGGAGTCAGGAGTGACACACAAGCCCAGAGGCCAATATTTATCTCCCACTGATTGATTTAGTGATTTTTTCAGGTAAATTTTGGAACCCAAATCAAGCAAAAAAATTAATAGGCTTTCTATGGCCCACAATTGGAGAGAGAGAGATGGCACACCCAGGAGTCAAGACTGGCACACAAGCAGAAAGGGCAATATTAATCTCCCACTGATTTTTTTTTTCTTTTTTTCAGGGAGACTTTAGAAAAAAAAAATACAAAAAAAATGATTTTTTTCAGGAATAATTTAGAAACCAAATAAAATAAAATGATTTTTTCAGGGAGAATTTAGAAAACAAATAAATCAAAAAATAGGCTTTCTAGGGCCCACTGAGTGAGAGAGGACGCACACAGGAGTCAGGAGTGGCACACAAGCCCAGAGGCCAATATTTATCTCCCACTGATTGATTTATTGATTTTTTCAGGTAGAATTTAGAACCCAAATCAACCAAAAAAATAAATAGGCTTTCTATGGCCCACTATTTGTGAGAGAGATGGCACGCTCAGGACTGGCACACAAGCCCAGAGGCCAATATTAATCTCCCACTTTTTTTTTTTTTTCCAGGGAAAATTTATAAACCCAATAAAAAAAATAATAAATAGGCTTTCTATGGCCCACTATCTGAGAGAGAGAGATGGCACGCTTAGGACTGGCACACAAGCCCAAAGGCCAATATTTTTCTCCCACTGATTGATGTAGTGATTTTTTCAGGTAGATTTTAGAACCCAAATCAAGCAAAAAAATAAATAGGCTTTCTATGGCCCACTGAGTGAGAGATGACACAGACAGGGATGGCACTCTAGCAGAAATGCCAATCTTAATCTCCCACAAAAAAAAAAAAAAAAAGGAACTGTCCTTCAATTACTATCTCCCTGCAGTAATCTCAGCCAGGTATGGCAGGCAGCAATAAGGAGTGGACTGATGCACAAATTAAATAAAAAGTGTGGACAAACAAACAAGATAGCTGTGCAGAAAGGAAGGAACAAGAGGATTTGTGCTTTGAAAAAAGCAGTTGGTTTGCACAGCGGCGTACACACAGCAATGCAGCTATCAGGGAGCCTTCTAGGGCAGCCCAATGAGCTACAGCGCTGAGGGGAAAAAAAAAAAATGTAGCTTCCACTGTCCCTGCACACCGAAGATGGTGTTGGGCAGTGGAAATCGCTACAGCACAAGCGGTTTGGTGGTTAATGGACCCTGCCTAACGCTATCCCTGCTTCTGACGAAGCGGCAGCAACCTCTCCCTAGGCTCAGATCAGCAGCAGTAACATGGCGGTCGGCGGGAACGCCCCTTTATAGCCCCTGTGACGCCGCGGACAGCAAGCCAATCACTGCAATGCCCTTCTCTAAGATGGTGGGGACCAGGACCTATGTCATCACGCTGCCCACACTCTGCGTTTACCTTCATTGGCTGAGAAATGGCGCTTTTCGCATCATTGAAACGCGACTTTGGCGCGAAAGTCGCGTACCGCATGGCCGACCCCGCACAGGGGTCGGATCGGGTTTCATGAAACCCGACTTTGTCAAAAGTCGGGGACTTTTGAAAATGTTCGACCCGTTTCGCTCAACCCTAGTAGCCAACCTTTCTGGACGTGGCCGCAGGAGGAAAATTGATGATAAATCAAAGAGACGGGTAATAGGAATGGTAATAAAAGAGCCCAGAAAAACTTCTAAACAGATTAAAAGTGAAATTCAAGCTCAAGGAACATCAGTGTCAGATCGCACCATCCATTGTTGTACGAGTCAAAGTGGACTTCATGGGAGACGATCAAGGAGGACACCATTGTTGAAAAAAATCATAAAAAAGCCAGACTGGAATTTGTCAAACTATATGTTGACAAGCCACAAAGCTCCTGGGAGAATATCCTATGGACAGATGAGACAAAAATGGAAGTTTTGGCAAAGCACATCAGCTCTATGCTCACAGGCAGAAAAATGAAGCATATCAAGAAAAGAACACTGTCCCTACTGTGAAACATGGATGAGGCTCTGCTATGTTCTGGGGCTGATTTGCTGCATCTGGCTCAGGGTGTCTAGAATTTGTGCAGGGTACAATGAAATCTCAAGTGTTGTGAATTCCGCTCTTGGGCTCCCTCCGGTGGTTGTAAGTGGCACTTTTGTGAGTTCTGCTCTTGGGCTCCCTCTTGTGGTTTCTAGTGGTATGGCTGCTCCTTGGAGTTAGCTGTCATCACCTGCCTCCACTTATCGTCTCTTCTGCTCGGCTATTTAGGCCTGGCTCTTTCTTCAGCCAGTGCCACTTGTAAATGGTTCCTGGTTGGATTCACATCTCTTTGGAGTTCCCTGTTATCCTGACCAGTTCAGCAAAGCTAAGTTTTTGCTTGCTCTTTTCTGTCCATAGATTGTGGACTTTTCCATTCTGTGCTTTCTTTGTTTGTCCAGCTTATCAGTGTGAATTAATTCTGTCTTGCTGGAAGCTCTGGGAGGCAGATTTGCCCTCCACACCTTTAGTCAGGTGTGGAGATTTTTTGTAAACTCTGCGTGGATTTTTGTAGTTTTTTATACTGACCGCACAGTATTCCATCCTGTCCTATCTATTTAGCTAGACTGGCCTCCTGTGCTCATCCTGGTTTCATTCTGTGTATGTCTTTTCCCTCTCCACTCACAGTCATTATTTGTGGGGGCTAATCTATCCTTTGGGGATTTTCTCTGAGGCAAGATAGCTTTTCTGCTTCTTTCTTTACGGGTAGTTAGCTCTTAGGCTGTGACGAGATGCCTAGGGAGAGTTAGGAGCATTTCACGGCTACTTCTAGTGTTGTGTTGAGCTTAGGGACTGCGGTCAGTACAGTTACCACTTCCTTCAGAGCTCGTTCCATGTTGCTCCTAGACCACTGTATCATAACAGTACAAGTGGCCAAAAATGAATTAAATGCATCTCAAAAGAAGGAAAAGAAAGTTCTGAACCATTTTTTTTTTCTGTGCTCTGGTTTGTCTTTCTTTTCCTCTTGATATCTGGGTGGTTCAGGATATATGCTTTGGCATGGATGTTCAGGGTTTGTTTTTTCGTGTGGATCAACTTGCTGCAAGAGTACAGAGTATCCAGGACTATGTTGTTCAGACTCCGGCTTTAGAGCCTAGAATTCCTACTCCTGATTTGTTTTTTGGGGACAGATCCAAGTTTTTGAACTTTAAAAATAACTGCAAATTGTTTTTTGCTTTGAAACCCCGTTCTTCTGGTGATCCCATTCAGCAAGTAAAAATCATCATATCCTTGCTGCGTGGTGACCCTCAAGACTGGGCTTTTTCTCTTGAAACAGGGAATCCGGCATTATTGAATGTAGACGCATTTTTTCAAGCGCTCGGATTATTGTATGACGAACCTAATTCTGTGGATCATGCAGAAAAAAACCCTGCTGGCCTTGTGTCAAGGTAAGGAAGCGGCAGAGTTATACTGCCAGAAATTTAGGAAATGGTCTGTGCTCACTAAATGGAATGAAGAGGCTCTGGCTGCTATTTTCAGAAAAGGTCTTTCTGAAACCCTTAAAGATGTTATGGTGGGCTTTCCTACGCCTGCCGGTTTGAGCGAATCTATGTCTCTAGCCATTCAGATTGATCGGCATCTGCGCGAGCGCAAAGCTGTGCACCATATGGCAGTATCCTCTGAGCAAAGTCCTGAACCTATGCAATGTGATAGGATTTTGACTAGAATAGAACGGCAGGAATTCAGACGTCAGAATAGGCTGTGTTTTTACTGTGGTGATTCGGCTCATGTTATCTCTGATTGCCCTAAGCGTACTAAGAGAGTCGCTAGGTCTGTTACCATTAGTACTATACAGCCTAAGTTTCTCTTATCTGTGACCCTGATTTGCTCATTGTCATCCTTTTCTGTCATGGCATTTGTGGATTCAGGCGCTGCCCTGAACTTAATGGACTTAGAATTCGCCAGGCGCTGTGGTCTTTCCTTGCAGCCTTTGCAGAGCCCTATTCCTTTGAGGGGCATTGATGCTACACCATTGGCCAAGGATAAACCTCAGTACTGGACGCAGCTGACCATGTACATGGCTCCAGCACATCAGGAAGATTGCCATTTTCTGGTGTTGCATAACCTGCATGATGTTGTTGTACTGGGATTTCCATGGTTACAGGAACATAATCCGGTGCTGGATTGGAAAACTATGTCGGTGACTAGTTGGGGTTGTCGAGGAGTACATAGTGACATTCCTTTGATGTCAATTTCCTCTTCCCCCTCTTCTGAGGTCCCTGAGTTTTTGTCGGATTTCCAGGATGTATTTGATGAGCCCAAGTCCAGCTCCCTTCCTCCGCACAGGGACTGTGATTGTGCTATTAACTTGATTCCTGGTTGCAAGTTCCCTAAGGGCCGACTTTTCAATCTGTCTGTGCCAGAGCATGCCGCCATGCGGAGTTATGTTAAGGAGTCTTTGGAGAAGGGGCATATTCGGCCCTCTTCGTCACCATTGGGAGCGGGTTTCTTTTTTGTTGCTAAGAAGGATGGCTCCTTGAGACCCTGTATTGATTATCGTCTTCTTAATAAGATCACGGTCGAATTCCAATATCCCTTGCCTTTGCTTACTGATTTGTTTGCTCAGATTAAGGGGGCTAGTTGGTTTACTAAGATTGACCTCCGAGGGGCATATAATCTTGTTCGTATTAAACAGGGTGATGAATGGAAAACTGCATTTAATACGCCCGAAGGCCATTTTGAATACATTGTGATGGCTTTTGGGCTCTCTAATGCTCCATCTGTGTTCTAGTCTTTCATGCATGATATTTTCCGCAATTATCTTGATAAATTCATGGTCGTATATTTGGATGATATTTTGATTTTTTCCGATGATTGGGAGTCTCATGTGAAGCAAGGTCAGGATGGTGTTCCAGATCCTTCGTGATAATGCTTTATTTGTGAAGGGGTCTAAGTGCCTATTCGGAGTTCAGAAGGTCTCTTTTTTGGGTTTTATTTTTTCTCTCTCATCTATAGAAATGGATCCTGTTAAGGTCCGAGCTATTCATGACTGGATCCAACCCACATCTGTGAAGGGTCTTCAAAAATTTTTGGGCTTTGCTAATTTCTATCGCCATTTCATTGCCAACTTTTCCAGTGTGGTTAAGCCCCTTACTGATTTGACGAAGAAAGGCGCTGATGTGACGAATTGGTCCTCTGAGGCTGTTGAGGCCTTTCAGGAGCTTAAACGCCGATTTACTTCTGCCCCTGTGTTGCGTCAGCCGGATGTTTCTCTTCCTTTTCAGGTTGAGGTTGACGCTTCTGAGATTGGGGCAGGGGCCGTTTTGTCTCAGAGGGAGTCTGATGGTTCTTTGATGAAACCGTGTGCTTTTTTTTCCAGAAAGTTTTTGCCTGCGGAACGCAATTATGATGTCGGCAATCGGGAGTTGTTGGCTATGAAGTGGGCGTTTGAGGAGTGGCGACATTGGCTTGAGGGAGCTAAACACCGTGTTGTTGTCCTGACCGATCATAAGAATCTGATTTACCTTGAGTCGGCCAAGCGGCTGAATCCTAGACAGGCTCGATGGTCCTTGTTTTTCTCCCGTTTTGATTTTGTGGTCTCGTATCTTCCGGGATCTAAGAATGTTAAGGCTGATGCCCTCTCTAGGAGTTTTTTGCCTGATTCTCCTGGAGTCCTAGAGCTGATTGGCATTCTTAAGGAGGGGGTGATTCTTTCTGCTATCTGCCGTGATTTGTGGCGGGTGCTTCAGGAATTTCAGGCTGATAGACCTGACCTCTGTCCAGTGGGGAAGCTGTTTGTTCCTGATAGATGGACAAGTAAGGTAATTTCTGAGGTTCATTGTTCAGTGTTGGCTGGTCATCCTGGGATTTTTGGTACCAGAGATTTGGTTGCTAGGTCCTTTTGGTGGCCTTCCTTGTCGCGCGATGTGCGTGCTTTTGTGCAGTCCTGTGGGACTTGCGCCCAGGCCAATCCTTGCTGTTCCCACGCTAGTGGGTTGCTTTTGCCTTTGCCGGTCCCTGAGAGGCCCTGGACGCATATTTCCATGGATTTTATTTTGGATCTTCCTGTTTCCCAGAAGATGTCTCTTATCTGGGTTGTTTGTGACCGGTTCTCTAAAATGGTCCATCTGGTACCTTTGCCTAAGTTGCCTTCCTCCTCAGATCTGGTTCCATTATTTTTTCAGCATGTGGTTCGTTTGCATGGCATTCCGGGAATATTGTGTCTGACAGAGGTTCTCAGTTTGTCTCTAGATTTTGGCGGGCCTTTTGTGCTAGGATGGGCATTGATTTGTCTTTTTCTTCGGCGTTTCATCCTCAGACTAATGGCCAAACTGAGCGAACTAATCAGACCTTGGAGACCTATTTGAGATGCTTTGTGTCTGCTGATCAGGATGATTGGGTGTCTTTTTTGCCGTTGGCCGAGTTTGCCCTTAATAATCGGGCTAGTTCGGCTACTTTGGTTTCACCTTTCTTTTGTAATTTTGGTTTTCATCCTCGTTTTTCTTCTGGGCAGGTTGAGCCTTCTGATTGTCCTGGTGTTGATTCTGTGGTGGACAGGCTGCAGCAGATTTGGACTCATGTGGTGGACAATTTGACGTTGTCTCAGGAAAGGGCTCAACGTTTTGCTAACCGCCGTCGGTGTGTTGGTCCCCGGCTTCGTATGGGGGATTTGGTTTGGTTGTCTTCTCGTCATGTTCCTATGAAGGTTTCTTCTCCTAAGTTTAAGCCTCGGTTTATTGGTCCTTATAAAATTGCTGAAATTATTAATCCGGTGTCTTTTCGTTTGGCTCTTCCAGCCTCTTTTGCCATTCATAATGTTTTCCACAGATCTTTGTTGCGGAGATATGTGGTGCCCGTTGTTCCCTCGGTTGACCCTCCTGCCCCGGTGTTGGTTGAGGGAGAGTTGGAATATGAGGTTGAGAAGATTTGGGATTCTCGTTTTTCAAGGCGGAGGCTTCAGTATCTTGTCAAGTGGAAGGGTTATGGCCAGGAGGATAATTCTTGGGCTGTTGCCTCCGATGTCCATGCCACCGATTTGGTTCATGCTTTTCACTTGGCTCGTCCTGATTGGCCTGGGGGCTCTGCTGAGGGTTCGGTGACCCCTCCTCAAGGGGGGGGTACTGTTGTGAATTCCGCTCTTGGGCTCCCTCCGGTGGTTGTAAGTGGCACTTTTGTGAGTTCTGCTCTTGGGCTCCCTCTTGTGGTTTCTAGTGGTATGGCTGCTCCTTGGAGTTAGCTGTCATCAGCTGCCTCCACTTATCGTCTCTTCTGCTCGGCTATTTAGGCCTGGCTCTTTCTTCAGCCAGTGCCACTTGTAAATGGTTCCTGGTTGGATTCACATCTCTTTGGAGTTCCCTGTTATCCTGACCAGTTCAGCAAAGCTAAGTTTTTGCTTGCTCTTTTCTGTCCATAGATTGTGGACTTTTCCATTCTGTGCTTTCTTTGTTTGTCCAGCTTATCAGTGTGAATTAATTCTGTCTTGCTGGAAGCTCTGGGAGGCAGATTTGCCCTCCACACCTTTAGTCAGGTGTGGAGATTTTTTTGTAAACTCTGCGTGGATTTTTGTAGTGTTTTATACTGACCGCACAGTATTCCATCCTGTCCTATCTATTTAGCTAGACTGGCCTCCTGTGCTCATCCTGGTTTCATTCTGTGTATGTCTTTTCCCTCTCCACTCACAGTCATTATTTGTGGGGGGCTAATCTATCCTTTGGGGATTTTCTCTGAGGCAAGATACCTTTCCTGTTTCTTTCTTTAGGGGTAGTTAGCTCTTAGGCTGTGACGACATGCCTAGGGAGAGTTAGGAGCATTCCACGGCTACTTCTAGTGTTGTGTTGAGCTTAGGGACTGCGGTCAGTACAGTTACCACTTCCTTCAGAGCTCGTTCCATGTTGCTCCTAGACCACCGTATCATAACACTCAAGACTATCAAGCGATTCTAGAAAGACATGTGGTGCCCAGTATCAGAAAGCTTGGTCTCAGTCTCAGGTCATGGGTCTTGCAACAGAATAATGACCCGAAACAAAGCCAAAAACACCCAAGCATGGCTAAGAGGAAAATATTGGACTATTCTGAAGTGGCCTTCTATGAGCCCTGACCTAAATCTTATTGAGAATGTTTGGAAAGAGCTGAAACATGCCATCTGGAAAAGGCAACCTTCAAACATGAGACAACTGGAGCAGTTTGCTTTTGAGGAGTGGACCAAAATACCTGTCCAGAAATGCAGAAGTCTCATTGACAGTTAAAGGAATCGTTTGATTGCAGTGATTGCCTCTACAGGATGTGCATCAAAATATTAACTTAAGGGTACCATCATTTCTGTCCAGGCCTATTTCATGAATTTTATTTTTTTTTAATTCTGTGGAAGCATGGTTGAAAAGCAAATTCTGACTTTCATTTGTTCATTTTCATAGATTTTTTAAAATGTATTATTATTTTTGTCTGATTTTGTCAGATTCAAGTTATTTATGTGATCATTGTGGGTTTTTCTGTCATTAACCCCTTTACCCCAAGGGTGGTTTGAATGTTAATGACTAGGCCAATTTTTACAATTCTGACCACTGTCCCTTTATGAGTTTATAACTCTGGAATGCTTCAACAGATCCTGGTGATTCTAACAGTGATTTCTCATGACATATTGCACTTCATGACAGTTGTAAACATTTATTTAATATGACTTGCGTTTATTTTTGAAAAAAATGGAAATTTGGCAAAAATTTTTAACATTTTGCAATTTTACAACTTTGAATTTTCATCACACAGATATATCACACAAAATACTTAATAAGTAACATTTCCCACATGTCTACTTTACATCAGCACAAATTTGGAACCAAAATTTTGTTTTGTTAGGGAGTTATAAAGATTAAAACACCATTTTTTTTAGGGACCACATCACATTTGAAGTCACCATATGATAGAAAATATCCAAAAGTGACACCATTCTAAAAACTGCACCCCTCTAGGTGCGCAAAACCACATTCAAGAAGTTTATTAACCCTTCTGGGGCTTCAAAGGAATTTTTGGAAATTCAAAGGGTTTCACAGAGTTTATAACGTAGAGCCGTAAAATTAAAAAATCATATTTTTTCCACAAAAATCATTTTTCACCCCCAATTTAAATTTTCCCAAGGGTAACAGGACCCCAAAAGTTATTGTGCATTTTTTCCTGAGAACGCTGATACCCCAAATATGGGGGTAAACCACTGCTAGGGTGCATGGCAGAGCTTGGAAGGGAAGGAGTGCCGTTTGACTTTTTCAACGCCAAATTGGCTGGAATTGAGATCGGATGCCATGTCGTGTTTGGAGAGCCCCTGATGTGCCTAAACAGTGGAGACCCTCCACAAGTGACCCCATTTTGGAAACTATGGTTAAATATATTTTTATTAAAGAGAAGAGAATTTTACAAGAAAAACAGTAGTTGAAAACTACGTCAATGATCAAAGTACTTTTTCTTATAATATACAATTCGAGAAGAGTAACACAAAAAACACTCGTTCACAAACCTTGCATAAATCTTACATAAAAGAGAGAAAGAATAATAATAAAAAAAAATTAGAGGGAGTAAACCCTCTAGAATGACTACGGTATCTTTAACATATAAGCAATAACTCCTTGCCCCCGCAACAGGCGAGGACTTTCCTTACCGTGAATAAAATAAAGCACACCTAAAATCAGTTCGCCCATGTCCCCTAGAGCGAGACATGCATGCAAATAGTATCATTATAAAAGTAACTGATAAATCATGGTATAGACCTATCACACCGAGCTGGTGGAAGGTGAACAGCTCACCCAGGGGGGAGATTGAAAGAAGAGGAAATAGAGGTGGGAGCCCGAGTAGGTGGGGCTCAAGAAAAGAAATATAAAATGAGAACACGAAAAGAAAGGAAGAGTAGCATAGTAATCGACTGTAGAATAGACAGGTGTATTCAGGTAAACAGGTCAGGGAAACGAGCAGAATCTTTAAATAGAATCCATTCAGTCCAGATACCTAAAAAGGAGACCCTTGTCTGTGAAAGGTCTGAATCAATTTCCTCCATCCTAAAGATGGTTTCAAATTCTGAAAACCACTCCACAATATCGGGGGGAACCGGGTCTCGCCATCGGCGGGGGATCACCGTTCTAGCAGCCGCTAGACAAAATTTGAGGATGTCCTTTTTTTGGGATCTCACCGAACCGGGAATCATGGAGAGCAATGCCATCTCCGGAGTACCGGTGATGTGCATGCCTGTGATCAAACCATAATTTCTGAACACTTGGTCCCAGAATGTTCTAATCAAGGGGCAGCCCCACCAGATATGCAAAAGGGAGCCAATGCCATTTCCACACCTCCAACAGCAGTTTGAAATTGTGGGAGAAAATTTGTGCAACCTGTCAGGTGTGAGGTACCACCTATATTGCAGTTTATACCCCTTCTCCGAGGCCTCACTGGAACTCGGGAGTTTATGGTTCATCAGGAAGCAACGCTCCCATTCCTCATCCGACAGAATTTGCCCTAAATCCTTCTCCCAAGCAGACTGGAAATAGAGCCTTGCGTCAGAGACAGGTGTTGAAAAAATTGAGTAGAGGGAAGAGATTCCCCTGCTCGGGGCGTCACTACCGGCAAGCAACAGTTCCAAGGGAGAGAGTCTACAGTTCGAACCCCTTGGCAAATTCAAAGAGGCCAGGAAGGACCGGACCTGTAAGTACTCCCACCATAGAAGTTTAGTGGAGGGAGATTGGGTTTGGAGGGAACAGAAGGAGGGAATCTCACCACGCTGAAAGATATCACCAACCCGTATGTCAACCTCGTATTTCCATCCCATGAAGGCTTTCCTGTGAATGCCCGGAGGAAATGCCGGGTTGCAAAAAATAGGTGTAAGAAGGCTGGCCCCAGCAGGAGCAGACCCCTTCACACCACTGCAGTGCCATGCCCTCATAGCCTCTGAGGTTAGGAAGGAAAATCGCCCCCGTTGAAGAGCATATTGCTTTGGGATCCACTGAAGATAATGAAGAGGCAAATCGGACCATGCTTGTTCCAACTCTACCCATTTTTTAAATTTAATTTTATATTTCCAGTCCAAGAGGCGAACTAATATGGCCGCCCTGCAATAGTTTCGGAGGTTGGGTAGACCAACCCACCAAACTGGCGTGGCCTACATAAAACCTTGTAACTCACCCTCGGTGTTTTCCCCTTCCAGATAAAACGGGAAATCAAGGACTGTATTTTAATATGAAACGATTTATGTGGCCAAATGGGAATCGCCTGAAAGATATAAAGAAATCTCGGCAGGATATCCATCTTAACCACCTGAATCCTACCGAGCCACGACAGCCTCAATGGGCCGTAAGACTCCAGAAGGGATCCCACCTTGTTCAAAATGACCTGATGTTTCAAAGAAAATAATTGAAGAGGATCCGAGGTGAGGTTCACTCCGAGATATGAAATCTGATCCTGTTGCCATCTGAAGGGGAAGGTCTGCTTCAAGGAAGCCACCACGGAAGAAGATAGAGAAATGTTTAGGACCTCAGTTTTGGAGTAATTAATCTTGAAGTTACTTAAATCCCCGAAGGATTCGAACTCCTTCATAAGCACTGGAAAAGAGACGACTGGGTTAGAGATGAAGAGGAGGATGTCGTCAGCAAATAGGGCCGTTTTATGGATAGAGTTTCCAACCTGAATCCCTGAGATACTGTCATTAACTCGGATAGCCTTAGCCAAATGTTCAATAACTAAAACATATAAAAGGGGTGACAACGGGAGTAGTGTATCAGAGCTAGGTTTTGTCAAACTCAATCTGACAGGTGCCCCGCCCCCTATCAAAGTGTATCAAAGTGAGTAACCCCTCCCCTCCTCCTGTCAGCCAGATGTCCTTGAGGCTGGCTGATTCCCCCTTTTGATATCGTTTAATATAGTTTAATTTGTTGTAGTTTTGATATTATTCCCGTATTTTGTGGAATAACACATGTTTATAATTATAGCCTAGTCGTGTATTTATTTTACACGTGGTTTATAACACCTTTCTCATTTGTTTTATATTAGATTTTATACGTAGTCCCGAGTTTGATTCTGTAAGCTTTGTTTTATTCACAGTGTATTCATATAGTCCAGAACTTAAAGCTGTTTATATGTGTCTCTACTGAACACTAGTACTAAATGTTGAACATTAACTAAATGTTTATTTTCACAAACAGAGAATCTGCTGTGGGTCAGCGGTTTATAACACCTAGGTCAATTGTTGTTGTATTTGCTATCCCTTCATGCTGTTTGGCGATCTTTGTGAAGCAGAACTTTGTTTTATAACACATTTGTACCTGTATTCTACCTGAAGGTTATGTAGGCTTATCTGTGGGTCAGAGGTTTATAAAGCCTAGGTCAATTGCTGTTGTAATCGCTTTACCAATAAATGTTTATTTACACAAACAGAAAAGTTATTGTGTCCTGTAGCTGTCTATTTGTTTTTGTATTCGCTTCCTTAGAAAACTTATTTGTAATTCTACCACCCATTAACAGAAAATTGTATTCACAGTGTAGCAGATTTTCTCCTTGTGGCTGCCTTATATACACAATATATATGTATATATATATATGTATATATGATATGCCACAATGTTACAACACAAGCAAGTAAGAAGCGGTATTTTATACGAATATAAATTTTATTTCTCACAATAAAACAACAGCTCAAAGAATATAAAAAGTAAAAAAACATTAAATAGTACAATGAACAATTACACTTCTTACAAAATAATTAATATAGCGTTACAAGACGAGTACAGCATTTATCTAGTACATTCTTTACATCGTGAGTACAATGAACAATTACACTTCTTACAAAATAATTAATATAGCGTTACAAGACGAGTACAGCATTTATTCATAGCTGTCTATTTGTTTTTGTATTCGCTTCCTTAGAAAACTTATTTGTAATTCTACCACCCATTAACAGAAAATTGTATTCACAGTGTAGCAGATTTTCTCCTTGTGGCTGCCTTATATACAATACACAATATATATATATATATATATATATATATATATAATATGCCACAATGTTACAACACAAGCAAGTAAGAAGCGGTATGTTTTATACGAATATAAATTTTATTTCTCACAATAAAGCAACAGCTCAAAGACATTTCAATACTATAAAATTCCAGGAAGCACATTTTAAGTTAGCTAACAGCATGATGCTGACAAATGCATCTTTGCGGAATCTGATAACGACACGATGAACATTAATTCTGCATTATTTTATCACATGATGAAAATAGCCATTTTATATTGAATTACTGCAGATCGCCAGCATGACTGAGTGTAATATTTCACTCAATACTGTGCAAAGGGTCTGAATACTTATGTCCGTGTGATATTTCAGTTTTTCTTTTTAATAAATTCGCAAAAAAATCTACATTTCTGTTTTGTTCAGGCATGATGGCGTGCAGAGTGTACATTAATATACAGTGGGGCAAAAAAGTATTTAGTCAGTCAGCAATAGTGCAAGTTCCACCACTTAAAAAGATGAGAGGCGTCTGTAATTTACATCATAGGTAGACCTCAACTATGGGAGACAAACTGAGAAAAAAAAATCCAGAAAATCACATTGTCTGTTTTTTTAACATTTTATTTGCATATTATGGTGGAAAATAAGTATTTGGTCAGAAACAAAATTTCATCTCAATACTTTGTAATATATCCTTTGTTGGCAATGACAGAGGTTAAACGTTTTCTGTAAGTCTTCACAAGGTTGCCACACACTGTTGTTGGTATGTTGGCCCATTCCTCCATGCAGATCTCCTCTAGAGCAGTGATGTTTTTGGCTTTTCGCTTGGCAACACGGACTTTCAACTCCCTCCAAAGGTTTTCTATAGGGTTGAGATCTGGAGACTGGCTAGGCCACTCCAGGACCTTGAAATGGTTCTTACGAAGCCACTCCTTCGTTGCCCTGGCGGTGTGCTTTGGATCATTGTCATGTTGAAAGACCCAGCTACGTTTCATCTTCAATGCCCTTGCTGATGGAAGGAGGTTTGCACTCAAAATCTCACGATACATGGCCCCATTCATTCTTTCATGTACCCGGATCAGTCGTCCTGGCCCCTTTGCAGAGAAACAGCCCCAAAGCATGATGTTTCCACCACCATGCTTTACAGTAGGTATGGTGTTTGATGGATGCAACTCAGTATTCTTTTTCCTCCAAACACGACAAGTTGTGTTTCTACCAAACAGTTCCAGTTTGGTTTCATCAGACCATAGGACATTCTCCCAAAACTCCTCTGGATCATCCAAATGCTCTCTAGCAAACTTCAGACGGGCCTGGACATGTACTGGCTTAAACAGTGGGACACGTCTGGCACTGCAGGATCTGAGTCCATGGTGGCGCAGTGTGTTACTTATGGTAGTCCTTGTTACATTGGTCCCAGCTCTCTGCAGTTCATTCACTAGGTCCCCCCGCGTGCTTCTGGGATTTTTGCTCACCGTCCTTGTGATCATTCTGACCCCACGGGGTGGGATTTTGCGTGGAGCCCCAGATCGAGGGAGATTATCAGTGGTCTTGTATGTCTTCCATTTTCTAATTATTGCTCCCACTGTTGATTTCTTCACTCCAAGCTGGTTGGCTATTGCAGATTCAGTCTTCCCAGCCTGGTGCAGGGCTACAATTTTGTTTCTGGTGTCCTTTGACAGCTCTTTGGTCTTCACCATATTGGAGTTTGGAGTCAGACTGTTTGAGGGTGTGCACAGGTGTCTTTTTATACTGATAACAAGTTTAAACATGTGCCATTACTACAGGTAATGAGTGGAGGAAAGAGGAGACTCTAAAAGAAGAAGTTACAGGTCTGTGAGAGCCAGAAATCTTGATTGTTTGTTTCTGACCAAATACTTATTTTCCACCATAATATGCAAAAAAAAAGATAAAAAAACAGACAATGTGATTTTCTGGATTTTTTTTCTCAGTTTGTCTCCCATAGTTGAGGTCTACCTATGATGTAAATTACAGACGCCTCTCATCTTTTTAAGTAGTGGAACTTGCACTATTGCTGACTGACTAAATACTTTTTTGCCCCACTGTATATATCTCAGAATGCAACTGAATAGTAATGCTAATTAGTCCATATAAATAGAAAATTATGTAGAAACCCAAAGTTTTGATAAGTGTATGAAAATACACCAATATTAACTATTTTCGCCCGCATTCTATATAAAATCTGCATAAAAAAAATCTTTTTGGCTGCACCAAAACACGTAAGAAACAAATGTACAACTTTTAGCGCTGCCGCATCCGCAGATACTATTCCAGCGTTCTTTAATTCTACATTATTTTATCACACATTCATTTCACAACTTTTATATGATATTTATAACACATTCTCATTTATAAGGGATTTATAACACAATATTGTAAAATCATTTATTGGTTCGCGGCCTTACTAATATCCTTTGAAAATAAATTCAGCATTATTATTCCATGCTGTGACATTTTTATTCTGCAGCAACCTGTTTAGTAAAAATTCAGCATTCTTTTTATATCTTTGGTTTATATTATATTAGCTTTTTGTCATAGGTCAGGGATTTTTTGCACTTTATTAATATGCGGTTATTAGTCATTTAGGACTTATGTTATCATGTTTTTGCACTTTTGTTAATATGCTGACCACATAGGTCAGGGATTTTTGCACTTTATTAATATGCGGGCCACATAGGTCAGTGATTTTTGCACTTTATTAATATGCTGTACACATATAGTATTTTTGATATCTCAAAAGGGTGTGACACATTCCCATATTATTCCAGCTTTCTTTAATTCTACATTATTTTAGCACATATTAATTTTACAGGGGCCTGTGCTGTCTATAATTTGACTCCTTTTTATTCAAAGACATCTAACATATACAGACTTTTAATGTTTTTGTGTAGAATCGCGGGCAGACAGGCACGAACACACACACACACACACACAACACAGAACCCACACACAACAAACACACAGAACCCACACACACAACACATACAACACACACAAGAAATAGACATTTAGGACTTATTTATGATTAATATGCGATTATTAGTCATTTAGGACTTATGTTATCATGTTTTTGCACTTTATTAATATGCGGTTATTAGTCATTTAGGACTTATGTTATCATGTTTCTGCACTTTATTAATATGCTGACCACATAGGTCAGGGATTTTTTGTACTTTATTAATATGCGGGCCACAAACACTTCTGCACCCACGGGCGCTTCTCAGCCAACCATGCACCCGGTACTCATCAGGCACTGTGAAATAATGCAAAAATACATCTGTGTGCGGCTGTCGGCATCAATATTTTGCTATTATAAGTTTATGGTTCTGTAAAGAACACGCAACACATACAGAACTCACACACAAATACACACAACACACAACACGCACATATTATGAAAAATGACAATCATTGTATGTGATTTAAAAGACTTTAGTTAGATTTATCAGGGGTGATTTAGTTTGAAAGCACGCAGCTCCTCGGTAATGTCTGGTGTTGGACATGCATTTAACAGTCTTTCATATGTATCGCAGAAAGATTTTAGTTCCATCTGTGCGAGTTTGCTTTGAGCGTACTGCGCAGACATGTCAGTAAACATTTTGACATGGTCAGCATCCCACGAAGGACGACCTGTGTAAGGTGTATGTACAGCAACTTTTTGCTTTCTACCTACACGGCGCCGGGATACGGCGCGTTTCTTTAGAGGTAATACAGGGGCAAAAACGCTAGAAGAGCCTGCAAGAGCAGTATCTGCAGATTGGACAGTCTGGCACACAGGTATATTGAGGGGCTCTATGGGTGACCACATACCCTCGGAGAGCTGTTCAATTTCTCTGTTTTCAGGAGTAACTTGTGGTATGGCGTCTGTGCTATTGGCGGGCCGAGTTATGCGGGGCCTAGCGTTCTGCGCTGCACGTTTCTCTCTTGAAACGTTCGTATATTTCTGATGTGAAATCTTGGGGCTTGGATTCCCGGGTTGTTTTGGTGCCGCGTAGCATTCATCACGATCCACAACACAGATGGGTGAAAGAGATGTTGTTCGCACCGCCGTATTAGCTCTTTGTGGTTGATTCTCTTCAGCGCCGTAATTACGCCGGTGCAAAACTCGTTGCTGAAGAGGCGACGTATCTAAAAGAAAAGATACAAGTGGCGGTTAGCCGCGAAACGGCGCAAAATTGGAAAAGCTAAACGGCAACGCATAGCTATGATCATGCGTAATATTTGAAAAGTTAATGGGGACAGGTACCCATGAAATCATTGTAACAATATTTACATAAACCTGTATAGAGCAGTCCAGATATATACTTACAAGTATGAAGCGGGAATTGTCCCACAACAGCTCCTGGTTTAACGGGCGGCGCAATGCTCAAACTCGCAGAGGCGGGAATATTCTCTTTTTCAAGCTGTATTTTCCGGGCAACTAGATTAGCTGGTGTAAGTAAAAATATAACGATTAGCGAACACAGAATTGATTTTCTACACAAAACTGCAGCGTTGAGACGGATATATATATATATATTCAAAAATGAATTTTCTGACAGTTAGCTAACAGCTGTAAGTAAATATGAGTATTACACAAAAGTGAGAATCGACTGTATTTCAAGTGAACAGATACCTTTTCTATTCTTGAAACACCGGCGTATCGAGCTGCCGCGTCTTTTAGGCGCATCGGGTTTCGCTGAAGTTGCAGGGTTCTTGACATCTATGATCTCCACGTCTGAACCCAGCATATCGCGTGGTTCGGGAACACACCAGTTTTCAGGCATATCGTCAGATGTCTCCGTGTCAGTATCTGTATGAGAAATTGCGCGTAGTTATACATGAAAGATAAATATCTTTGTACCGTGTTACAATGACATTTTTCCCTATCTAAAAGCAAAAAGGTGCTCCTAATTACCCATGATGAGGTGAAGAGCAGGCCCATTATCGGCTAGCGGCTCCACGGCTTCAATGCGCTCATAATTCTGCGTTATGAAATTATTGCGCCAATCGGGCGACATACACGGCTCTTAAATAAGAAAGAATGCATGAATATATAATTAATATAATTTACTTATAATATAATGACACAATCAGAATGAGTCAATACTCTGTACATTATACGCGTATAATACTGAGTCAATACATGCATTAATTGCATGTATGACTGTGTTCTGGGTGTTAACAGAAGGCGTGTTTCTGGGTGTTAACAGCTGAGTTTATCTTTCATGTATCACATGTAAGAAAGCTAAATATATATATATATATATATATATTATCTATGTTAATATATACTGTTTATGGCATAAAACTATAGCATCTATTAACTATTGTATTACACAAATTATGTCATAATAAATATATGATTAAATTAATAAAACAAATAATAGCGGTAGCCACCAATATAATACTGAATTATTAATATATAGCGGCATAAGTCTTGCTATATTAATTTACACCGCAAATATGTTTATACCGTAAAACTATATTATACTATATCAGTTGCTTTAATCCTTTGTATGTAAACACGAACTACGCGCAATTTCTCATACAGATACTGACACGGAGACATCTGACGATATGCCTGAAAACTGGTGTGTTCCCGAACCACGCGATACGCTGGGTTCAGACGTGGAGATCATAGATGTCAAGAACCCTGCAACTTCAGCGAAACCCGATGCGCCTAAAAGACGCGGCAGCTCGTTACGCCGGTGTTTCAAGAATAGAAAAGGTATCTGTTCACTTGAAATACAGTCGATTCTAACTTTTGTGTAATACTCATATTTACTTACAGCTGTTAGCTAACTGTCAGAAAATTCATTTTTGAATATATATATATATATATATATATATATATATATATCCGTCTCAACGCTGCAGTTTTGTGTAGAAAATCAATTCTGTGTTCGCTAATCGTTATATTTTTACTTACACCAGCTAATCTAGTTGCCCGGAAAATACAGCTTGAAAAAGAGAATATTCCCGCCTCTGCGAGTTTGAGCATTGCGCCGCCCGTTAAACCAGGAGCTGTTGTGGGACAATTCCCGCTTCATACTTGTAAGTATATATCTGGACTGCTCTATACAGGTTTATGTAAATATTGTTACAATGATTTCATGGGTACCTGTCCCCATTAACTTTTCAAATATTACGCATGATCATAGCTATGCGTTGCCGTTTAGCTTTTCCAATTTTGCGCCGTTTCGCGGCTAACCGCCACTTGTATCTTTTCTTTTAGATACGTCGCCTCTTCAGCAACGAGTTTTGCACCGGCATAATTACGGCGCTGAAGAGCATCAACCACAAAGAGCTAATACGGCGGTGCGAACAACATCTCTTTCACCCATCTGTGTTGTGGATCGTGATGAATGCTACGCGGCACCAAAACAACCCGGGAATCCAAGCCCCAAGATTTCACATCAGAAATATACGAACGTTTCAAGAGAGAAACGTGCAGCGCAGAACGCTAGGCCCCGCATAACTCGGCCCGCCAATAGCACAGACGCCATACCACAAGTTACTCCTGAAAACAGAGAAATTGAACAGCTCTCCGAGGGTATGTGGTCACCCATAGAGCCCCTCAATATACCTGTGTGCCAGACTGTGCAATCTGCAGATACTGCTCTTGCATGCTCTTCTAGCGTTTTTGCCCCTGTATTACCTCTAAAGAAACGCGCCGTATCCCGGCGCCGTGTAGGTAGAAAGCAAAAAGTTGCTGTACATACACCTTACACAGGTCGTCCTTCGTGGGATGCTGACCATGTCAAAATGTTTACTGACATGTCTGCGCAGTACGCTCAAAGCAAACTCGCACAGATGGAACTAAAATCTTTCTGCGATACATATGAAAGACTGTTAAATGCATGTCCAACACCAGACATTACCGAGGAGCTGCGTGCTTTCAAACTAAATCACCCCTGATAAATCTAACTAAAGTCTTTTAAATCACATACAATGATTGTCATTTTTCATAATATGTGCGTGTTGTGTGTTGTGTGTATTTGTGTGTGAGTTCTGTATGTGTTGCGTGTTCTTTACAGAACCATAAACTTATAATAGCAAAATGTTGATGCCGACAGCCGCACACAGATGTATTTTTGCATTATTTCACAGTGCCTGATGAGTACCGGGTGCATGGTTGGCTGAGAAGCGCCCGTGGGTGCAGAAGTGTTTGTGGCCCGCATATTAATAAAGTACAAAAAATCCCTGACCTATGTGGTCAGCATATTAATAAAGTGCAGAAACATGATAACATAAGTCCTAAATGACTAATAACCGCATATTAATAAAGTGCAAAAACATGATAACATAAGTCCTAAATGACTAATAATCGCATATTAATCATAAATAAGTCCTAAATGTCTATTTCTTGTGTGTGTTGTATGTGTTGTGTGTGTGGGTTCTGTGTGTTTGTTGTGTGTGGGTTCTGTGTTGTGTGTGTGTGTGTGTGTTCGTGCCTGTCTGCCCGCGATTTTACACAAAAACATTAAAAGTCTGTACATGTTAGATGTCTTTGAATAAAAAGGAGTCAAATTATAGACAGCACAGGCCCCTGTAAAATTAATATGTGCTAAAATAATGTAGAATTAAAGAAAGCTGGAATAATATGGGAATGTGTCACACCCTTTTGAGATATCAAAAATACTATATGTGTACAGCATATTAATAAAGTGCAAAAATCACTGACCTATGTGGACCGCATATTAATAAAGTGCAAAAATCCCTGACCTATGTGGTCAGCATATTAACAAAAGTGCAAAAACATGATAACATAAGTCCTAAATGACTAATAACCGCATATTAATAAAGTGCAAAAAAATCCCTGACCTATGAAGTGCAAAAATCACTGACCTATGTGGCCCGCATATTAATAAAGTGCAAAAAATCATGTGTATTTGTTGTGTGTGTGTTGTTTGTGTGTGTGTGTCGCATGTGTTGTATGTGTTCTGTATGTTGTGTGTGTGTGTATGTTTGTCGTGTGTGTTGTATGTGTTGTGTGTGTTTTGTATGTTATGTGTGTTTGTTGTGTGTGAGTTCTGTGTTGTGTGTGTGTGTTCGTGCCTGACCTATGTGGTCAGCATATTAATAAAGTGCAAAAACATGATAACATAAGTCCTAAATGACTAATAATCGCATATTAATCATAAATAAGTCCTAAATGTCTATTTCTTGTGTGTGTTGTATGTGTTGTGTGTGTGGGTTCTGTGTGTTTGTTGTGTGTGGTTTCTGTGTTGTGTGTGTGTGTGTGTGTTCGTGCCTGTCTGCCCGCGATTTTACACAAAAACATTAAAAGTCTGTATATGTTAGATGTCTTTGAATAAAAAGGAGTCAAATTATAGACAGCACAGGCCCATGTAAAATTAATATGTGCTAAAATAATGTAGAATTAAAGAAAGCTGGAATAATATATGGGAATGTGTCACACCCTTTTGAGATATCAAAAATACTATATGTGTACAGCATATTAATAAAGTGCAAAAATCACTGACCTATGTGGCCCGCATATTAATAAAGTGCAAAAATCCCTGACCTATGTGGTCAGCATATTAATAAAGTGCAAAAACATGATAACATAAGTCCTAAATGACTAATAACCGCATGTTAATAAAGTGCAAAAAATCCCTGACCTATGACAAAAAGCTAATATAATATAAACCAAAGATATAAAAAGAATGCTGAATTTTTACTAAACAGGTTGCTGCAGAATAAAAATGTCACAGCATGGAATAATAATGCTGAATTTATTTTCAAAGGATATTAGTAAGGCCGCGAACCAATAAATGATTTTACAATATTGTGTTATAAATCACTTATAAATGAGAATGTGTTATAAATATCATATAAAAGTTGTGAAATGAATGTGTGATAAAATAATGTAGAATTAAAGAACGCTGGAATAATATCTGCGGATGCGGCAGCGCTAAAAGTTGTACATTTGTTTCTTACGTGTTTTGGTGCAGCCAAGAAGATTTTTTTTATGCAGATTTTATATAAAATGCGGGCGAAAATAGTTAATATTGGTGTATTTTCATACACTTATCAAAACTTTGGGTTTCTACATAATTTTCTATTTATATGGACTAATTAGCATTACTATTCAGTTGCATTCTGAGATATATATATTAATGTACACTATGCACGCCATCATGCCTGAACAAAACAGAAATGTAGATTTTTTTGCGAATTTACTAAAAAGAAAAACTGAAATATCACACAGACATAAGTATTCAGACCCTTTGCACAGTATTGAGTGCAATATTACACTCAGTCATGCCGGCGATCTGCAGTAATTCAATATAAAATGGCTATTTTCATCATGTGATAAAATAATGCAGAATTAATGTTCATCGTGTCGTTATCAGATTCCGCAAAGATGCATTTGTCAGCATCATGCTGTTACATAGTTAGTAACATAGTTAGTAAGGCCGAAAAAAGACATTTGTCCATCCAGTTCAGCCTATATTCCATCATAATAAATACCCAGATCTACGTCCTTCTACAGAACCTAATAATTGTATGATACAATATTGTTCTGCTCCAGGAAGACATCCAGGCCTCTCTTGAACCCCTCGACTGAGTTCGCCATCACCACCTCCTCAGGCAAGCAATTCCAGATTCTCACTGCCCTAACAGTAAAGAATCCTCTTCTATGTTGGTGGAAAAACCTTCTCTCCTCCAGACGCAAAGAATGCCCCCTTGTGCCCGTCACCTTCCTTGGTATAAACAGATCCTCAGCGAGATATTTGTATTGTCCCCTTATATACTTATACATGGTTATTAGATCGCCCCTCAGTCGTCTTTTTTCTAGACTAAATAATCCTAATTTCGCTAATCTATCTGGGTATTGTAGTTCTCCCATCCCCTTTATTAATTTTGTTGCCCTCCTTTGTACTCTCTCTAGTTCCATTATATCCTTCCTGAGCACCGGTGCCCAAAACTGGACACAGTACTCCATGTGCGGTCTAACTAGGGATTTGTACAGAGGCAGTATAATGCTCTCATCATGTGTATCCAGACCTCTTTTAATGCACCCCATGATCCTGTTTGCCTTGGCAGCTGCTGCCTGGCACTGGCTGCTCCAGGTAAGTTTATCATTAACTAGGATCCCCAAGTCCTTCTCCCTGTCAGATTTACCTAGTGGTTTCCCGTTCAGTGTGTAATGGTGATATTGATTCCCTCTTCCCATGTGTATAACCTTACATTTATCATTGTTAAACCTCATCTGCCACCTTTCAGCCCAAGTTTCCAACTTATCCAGATCCATCTGTAGCAGAATACTATCTTCTCTTGTATTAACTGCTTTACATAGTTTTGTATCATCTGCAAATATCGATATTTTACTGTGTAAACCTTCTACCAGATCATTAATGAATATGTTGAAGAGAACAGGTCCCAATACTGACCCCTGCGGTACCCCACTGGTCACAGCGACCCAGTTAGAGACTATACCATTTATAACCACCCTCTGCTTTCTATCACTAAGCCAGTTACTAACCCATTTACACACATTTTCCCCCAGACCAAGCATTCTCATTTTGTGTACCAACCTCTTGTGCGGCACGGTATCAAACGCTTTGGAAAAATCGAGATATACCACGTCCAATGACTCACCGTGGTCCAGTCTATAGCTTACCTCTTCATAAAAACTGATTAGATTGGTTTGACAGGAGCGATTTCTCATAAACCCATGCTGATATGGAGTTAAACAGTTATTCTCATTGAGATAATCCAGAATAACATCCCTCAGAAACCCTTCAAATATTTTACCAACAATAGAGGTTAGACTTACTGGCCTATAATTTCCAGGTTCACTTTTAGAGCCCTTTTTGAATATTGGCACCACATTTGCTATGCGCCAGTCCTGCGGAACAGACCCTGTCGCTATAGAGTCCCTAAAAATAAGAAATAATGGTTTATCTATTACATTACTTAGTTCTCTTAGTACTCGTGGGTGTATGCCATCCGGACCCGGAGATTTATCTATTTTAATCTTATTTAGCCGGTTTCGCACCTCTTCTTGGGTTAGATTGGTGACCCTTAATATAGGGTTTTCATTGTTTCTTGGGATTTCACCTAGCATTTCATTTTCCACCGTGAATACCGTGGAGAAGAAGGTGTTTAATATGTTAGCTTTTTCCTCGTCATCTACAACCATTCTTTCCTCACTCTTTTTTAAGGGGCCTACATTTTCAGTTTTTATTCTTTTACTATTGATATAGTTGAAGAACAGTTTGGGATTAGTTTTACTCTCCTTAGCAATGTGCTTCTCTGTTTCCTTTTTGGCAGCTTTAATTAGTTTTTTAGATAAAGTATTTTTCTCCCTATAGTTTTTTAGAGCTTCAATGGTGCCATCCTGCTTTAGTAGTGCAAATGCTTTCTTTTTACTGTTAATTGCCGGTCTTACTTCTTTGTTTAGCCACATTGGGTTTTTCCTATTTCTAGTCCTTTTATTCCCACAAGGTATAAACCGCTTACACTGCCTATTTAGGATGTTCTTAAACATTTCCCATTCCCTGTTAGCTAACTTAAAATGTGCTTCCTGGAATTTTATAGTATTGAAATGTCTTTGAGCTGTTGCTTTATTGTGAGAAATAAAATTTATATTCGTATAAAACATACCGCTTCTTACTTGCTTGTGTTGTAACATTGTGGCATATTATATATATATATATATATATATATATATTGTGTATATAAGGCAGCCACAAGGAGAAAATCTGCTACACTGTGAATACAATTTTCTGTTAATGGGTGGTAGAATTACAAATAAGTTTTCTAAGGAAGCGAATACAAAAACAAATAGACAGCTATGAATAAATGCTGTACTCGTCTTGTAACGCTATATTAATTATTTTGTAAGAAGTGTAATTGTTCATTGTACTCACGATGTAAAGAATGTACTAGATAAATGCTGTACTCGTCTTGTAACGCTATATTAATTATTTTGTAAGAAGTGTAATTGTTCATTGTACTATTTAATGTTTTTTTACTTTTTATATTCTTTGAGCTGTTGTTTTATTGTGAGAAATAAAATTTATATTCATATAAAATACCGCTTCTTACTTGCTTGTGTTGTAACATTGTGGCATATCATATATACATATATATATATATATATATATATTGTGTATATAAGGCAGCCACAAGGAGAAAATCTGCTACACTGTGAATACAATTTTCTGTTAATGGGTGGTAGAATTACAAATAAGTTTTCTAAGGAAGCGAATACAAAAACAAATAGACAGCTACAGGACACAATAACTTTTCTGTTTGTGTAAATAAACATTTATTGGTAAAGCGATTACAACAGCAATTGACCTAGGCTTTATAAACCTCTGACCCACAGATAAGCCTACATAACCTTCAGGTACAATACAGGTACAAATGTGTTATAAAACAAAGTTCTGCTTCACAAAGATCGCCAAACAGCATGAAGGGATAGCAAATACAACAACAATTGACCTAGGTGTTATAAACCGCTGACCCACAGCAGATTCTCTGTTTGCGAAAATAAACATTTAGTTAATGTTCACCATTTAGTACTAATGTTCAGTAGAGACACATATAAACAGCTTTAAGTTCTGGACTATATGAATACACTGTGAATAAAACAAAGCTTACAGAATCAAACTCGGGACTACGTATAAAATCTAATATAAAACAAATGAGAAAGGTGTTATAAACCACGTGTAAAATAAATACACGACTAGGCTATAATTATAAACATGTGTTATTCCACAAAATACGGGAATAATATCAAAACTACAACAAATTAAACTATATTAAACGATATCAAAAGGGGGAATCAGCCAGCCTCAAGGACATCTGGCTGACAGGAGGAGGGGAGGGGTTACACACTTTGATACACTTTGATAGGGGGCGGGGCACCTGTCAGATTGAGTTTGACGAAACCTAGCTCTGATGCACTACTAACGGGCAGCCTTGTCTAGTACCGTTCTGGATATAAAAACGATCGGACAAAGATCCATTGACTCTAACACGAGCTGAGGGTTTTGAATATAATGACATAATTTTCCCCAGGAAATTGGATTGTAAGCCAATATGGGTCAGGGTCTCCCGTAAAAAATCCCAATGGACTCTATCAAAGGCCTTTTCCGCGTCAATCGACAGAAGACAAAGAGGGGACTTTTGCCTCTGACAAAGCCCACCTGATCAAGGTCAATAATAGATGGGAGAAGTCCCGACAATCTATCAGCCAATACCATAGCAAATAATTTTACATCGACGTTGATCAGGGAGATTGGCCTATAACTCCCGGCCAGCATGGGATCTTTATTAGGCTTTGGCTGAACAGAAATATGAGCCTCTAGGGACTGGGGGGTAAAACTATTCTCCTCAGAAATCGCATTAAAGGTGAGGACCATTTGGGGAAGCAAGTCAGATAGAAGGGATTTATAGAATAAGGGAGTGAACGCATCCGGCCCAGGACATTTAGAGGTGGACGTGGATTTAACAGCTTCTGCCAGCTCCTCAGGGGTTACGTCCTTTTCCAGGACCGCCAAATCCGCCTCAAGAAGGGACGGGACCTTGATCTTATTCATACAAGATTTAATTTTATTTTTCAACGTGGTGGGATCCAAATCAGCGAACCTGCCCCTAATGTTGTATAGGGATTTATAGAACTTTTGAAAGACCTCTAGGATCTCCTCATTACTATGGACCAGTTGGCCCTTATCATTTTTGAGTGATGAGATGAGGGTGGGACCCGATCTGGGATGAAGCAGTCGTGCTAGAGGGCGCCCACAAACATTAGCTCTTTTGTAGAAAAACCCTTTAGTTCTTTCCTTGTCACCCATAAACCGTCTATCCAGCAGGCCTTTAAGTTCCAGCCTTTTTGTAGTAAGCTCGACCAAAGTCTCAGAGGACCTCGAATTCTGATGCCTGCTTTCCAGGGTCTGAATTTGTGACAGCAAAGCGTCTATTTCCTCAGTCTGGAGTTTTTTGATTCTAGCCCCGTGTTTGATTAAGGTGCCTCTCATGACGCACTTCAATGCTTCCCATTTAATTGCCTGAGGTGTGGGATCTGTCGCATGAGTATGGGCAAACGCTGCAATGTCAGATTTCAAATCACTCAAACAGGTGGTGTCCCATTTTGGAAACTAGACCCCCTAAGGAACTTATATAGATGTGTGGTGAGAATTTGAGCCCCCAGGTGTTTCACTGACATTTATAACGCCCAAGCGTGAAAATAAAAAAAACTTTTTTTCAAAAACATTATCTTTCAGTCCCCAATATTTTATTTTCCCAAGGATAATAGGAGAAATTGGAACCCAAAAGTTGTTGTCCAATTTGTCCTGAGTAAGCTGATACCCCATATGTCGGAGTAAACCACTGATTTGGTGCTTGGCAGAGCTCGGAATGGAAGGAACACCATTTGACTTTATCATCGCAGAATTGACTGGAATTTAGATCAGACGCCATGTCGCATTTGGAGAGCCCCTGATGTGCCTAAACAGTGGAAACCCCCCAATTCTAACTCCAACCCTAACCCTAACACACCTCTAAAACTAATCCCAACCATAACCGTAATCCTAACTTTAGCGCCAACCCTAACCCTAATGGGAAAATGGAAATAAATACATTTTATTTATTTTATTATTTTTCCCTAACTAAGGGGGTGATAAAGGGGGGTTTGATTTACTATTTATGGCGGGATATTATGCTTGGCAGCTGTCACACACTAAAAGATGCCTTTTATTGCAACAAAAGTTTTTGCATCACCACATTTTGAGAGCTATAATTTTTGCAAATTTTGGTCCACAGAGTCGTGTGAGGTCTTGTTTTTTATTGTGTAGATTTTTTTATTTAAATATTTATTGATTGAATTAATAGTGATTTTTTATTATTATTTTTTAAAATATTTTTACAATTATTTTAAAAAATATTTTTTATTTAATTCTTAGGTCCGTGACCGCTCCTGGCACTTAGTACCGGGTGTCAGCTGTGATAATCAGCTGACACCCCGCTGCAATTAGCCGCGCTTCCCCCGTGAGTGTGACTGATCACATGTGATGTACTATTCCATCCATGGGAATTAGGGCCCAGGTCACATGGACGGAATAGTACGTCTGATGGCAGAAAGCAGAAAGGGGTTAAACGAGGGGTACCAACAATTTTGACCATGTGTAAATACAAGATGATGGAGATTGAACTGCTGTAATACAGATTCTATTTTCAACTCCACATTCTCTAAATTACCCTAGAACGCATATTGGGGGCCTTTTAGGCCCCCATGTTTACATTTTTGCTATTATCTGCAAAATTCGGCAGCACGGTGGCGCAGTGGTTAGCACTACAGCCTTGCAGCGCTGGAGTCCTGGGTTCAAACCCCACGAAGGACAACATCTGCAAAGAGTTTGTATGTTCTCTCCGTGTTTGCGTGGGTTTCCTCCGGGTACTCCGCTTTCCTCCCACATTCCAAAGACATACAGATAGGGAATTTAGATTGTGAGCCTGTTGGGGACAGCGATGATAATGTCTGCGAACTGTAAAGCGCTGCGGAATATGTTAGCGCTATATAAAAATAAAGATTATTTTATTATTATTAAAATTACTTTAGATAGAATTTTGAAACTCTAGGTATTCCTCAAATATGTCGTTGTTGATAATATCCAGTTGTTCATATAATTTTTTTCATAGGCATTATGGTGTAACAATGCTTGTTTGGTGAAAACTACATTTGTACGAATTGGGGGCCTTTTAGGCCCCCGCTATGTTTATCATATTCTCAGTAGTGTTTGTGTCTCAAGTTACTTTATTTGTACTCAGTAATGCTGGTGGAGGGGCCAGGGTGTGGATAATAACATGTGAGGATGTCATATGATTTTTGGAGGGAGTGATAAGGCCATGACATCACCTCAGGTCCTTCGGAACACAGTAATGAGCTGTGTATAGAGAACTGAGGACAGTATACACTGTGAGCTAATTGATGAAGGACCTGTGATAAGATAAGCTGTTGAGAGGAAATCTGATTCATTTCAGTTTTTGTTTCTAAGAAGCTTGCAAAGGCTAGAGCTTGTGAGCCACAAAAATCCAGAGAATTGTACACCACCAAAAAGTATAAAAGGTAAGAGCTGCTGAGGGTGAGAGGAAGAACGGGGGACATTATAGTCCAGTCAAAATAGGAAAAAAAAACACTGTACCCTGAACAAATTCCAAGAAAGCGTTTTATTGTTTTTTTTGGTAGTATTACATGTAGGAAAACCCATACTAAAAGTTTACCAAGATAGGGTTACCACAAAGGGTCCAAATGTGACGTCAAAGAATATGGCCGCCTAAGCTGTAAAATGTTAAATGCGACTCTCCTTTCAGTGTCTATCATTATTTATTTTACAATTACTACTATTATTGTATTATTTAACGATTTATTTATCTTCTTTTACAGAGCTGAGAATGATGGAAAGTCAAGAAACTTGCCCCTTATGCAGCCATGAAGTAGAAGATGACAGAGAAAGAGTGGTGATTGGTGCGAAAGGAGCTGAAGGGATCAATAAAGCCAGTATTGAGAGGGGCGTTAGCACTGTGGTAGCTGCAGGAGCAGTGGTGCACAAGAGATGTCGTATGAACTACATAAACAAGAAGCAAATAGACTTGCATAAGAAAGCTACTTCCGTTCATCGTTCACCTGCCAAGAGATGTACACGGGTGTCTACTGGATCCTATGATAGCACGACGCAGTGTTTGTTCTGTGGACATGAAGTGGTGAAGACTAGGGTTGAGCGAAACGGGTCGAACATTTTCAAAAGTCGCCGACTTTTGACAAAGTCGGGTTTCATGAAACCCGATCCGACCCCTGTGCGGGGTCGGCCATGCGGTACGCGACTTTCGCGCCAAAGTCGCGTTTCAATGACGCGAAAAGCGCCATTTCTCAGCCAATGAAGGTAAACGCAGAGTGTGGGCAGCGTGATGACATAGGTCCTGGTCCCCACCATCTTAGAGAAGGGCATTGCAGTGATTGGCTTGCTGTCCGCGGCGTCACAGGGGCTATAAAGGGGCGTTCCCGCCGACCGCCATGTTACTGCTGCTGATCTGAGCCTAGGGAGAGGTTGCTGCCGCTTCGTCAGAAGCAGGGATAGCGTTAGGCAGGGTCCATTAACCACCAAACCGCTTGTGCTGTAGCGATTTCCACTGCCCAACACCACCTTCGGTGTGCAGGGACAGTGGAAGCTACATTTTTTTTTTTTTCCCCTCAGCGCTGTAGCTCATTGGGCTGCCCTAGAAGGCTCCCTGATAGCTGCATTGCTGTGTGTACGCCGCTGTGCAAACCAACTGCTTTTTTCAAAGCACAAATCCTCTTGTTCCTTCCTTTCTGCACAGCTATCTTTTTTGTTTGTCCACACTTTTTATTTAATTTGTGCATCAGTCCACTCCTTATTGCTGCCTGCCATACCTGGCTGAGATTACTGCAGGGAGATAGTAATTGAAGGACAGTTCCTTTTTTTTTTTTTTTTTTGTGGGAGATTAAGATTGGCATTTCTGCTAGAGTGCCATCCCTGTCTGTGTCATCTCTCACTCAGTGGGCCATAGAAAGCCTATTTATTTTTTTGCTTGATTTGGGTTCTAAAATCTACCTGAAAAAATCACTACATCAATCAGTGGGAGAAAAATATTGGCCTCAGCGCTTGTGTGCCACTCCTTACTCCTGTGTGTGCCATCTCTCAGTGGGCCATAGAAAGCCTATTTATTTTTTTGCTTGATTTGGGTTCCAAAATCTACCTGAAAAAATCAATAAATCAATCAGTGGGAGATTAATATTGGCCTTTGGGCTTGTGTGCCAGTCCTAAGCGTGCCATCTCTCTCTCTCAGATAGTGGGCCATAGAAAGCCTATTTATTATTTTTTTTATTGGGTTTATAAATTTTCCCTGGAAAAAAAAAAAAAAAGTGGGAGATTAATATTGGCCTCTGGGCTTGTGTGCCAGTCCTGAGAGTGCCATCTCTCTCACAAATAGTGGGCCATAGAAAACCTATTTATTTTTTTGGTTGATTTGGGTTCTAAATTCTACCTGAAAAAATCAATAAATCAATCAGTGGGAGATAAATATTGGCCTCTGGGCTTGTGTGCCACTCCTGACTCCTGTGTGCGTCCTCTCTCACTCAGTGGGCCCTACAAAGCCTATTTTTTGTTTTATTTGTTTTCTAAATTCTCCCTGAAAAAATAATTTTATTTTATTTGGTTTCTAAATTATTCCTGAAAAAAATCATTTTTTTTGTATTTTTTTTTTCCAAAGTCTCCCTGAAAAAAAAAAAAAAAAACAAATCAGTGGGAGATTAATATTGCCCTTTCTGCTTGTGTGCCAGTCTTGACTTCTGGGTGTGCCATCTCTCTCTCTCCAATTGTGGGCCATAGAAAGCCTATTAATTTTTTTGCTTGATTTGGGTTCCAAAATCTACCTGAAAAAATCACTAAATCAATCAGTGGGAGATAAATATTGGCCTCTGGGCTTGTGTGCCACTCCTGACTCCTGTGTGCGTCCTCTCTCACTCAGTGGGCCCTACAAACCTATTTTTTGTTTTATTTGTTTTCTAAATTCTCCCTGAAAAAATCATTTTATTTTATTTGGTTTCTATATTATTCCTGAAAAAAATCATTTTTTTATATTTTTTTTTCTAAAGTCTCCCTGAAAAAAAACAAAAAAAACAAATCAGTGGGAGATTAATATTGCCCTTTCTGCTTGTGTGCCAGTCTTGACTCCTGGGTGTGCCATCTCTCTCTCTCCAATTGTGGGCCATAGAAAGCCTATTAATTTTTTTGCTTGATTTGGGTTCCAAAATCTACCTGAAAAAATCACTTAATCAATCAGTGGGAGATAAATATTGGCCTCTGGGCTTGTGTGCCACTCCTGACTCCTGTGTGCGTCCTCTCTCACTCAGTGGGCCCTAGAAAGCCTATTTTTTGTTTTATTTGTTTTCTAAATTCTCCCTGAAAAAATCATTTTATTTTATTTGGTTTCTAAATTATTCCTGAAAAAAAATCATTTTTTTTGTATTTTTTTTTCTAAAGTCTCCCTGAAAAAAAAAAAAAATCAAATCAGTGGGAGATTAATATTGCCCTTTCTGCTTGTGTGCCAGTCTTGACTCCTGGGTGTGCCATCTCTCTCTCTCCAATTGTGGGCCATAGAAAGCCTATTAATTTTTTTGCTTGATTTGGGTTCCAAAATCTACCTGAAAAAATCACTAAATCAATCAGTGGGAGATAAATATTGGCCTCTGGGCTTGTGTGCCACTCCTGACTCCTGTGTGCGTCCTCTCTCACTCAGTGGGCCCTACAAAGCCTATTTTTTTTTTATTTGTTTTCTAAATTCTCCCTGAAACAATCATTTTATTTTATTTTGTTTCTAAATTCTTCCTGAAAAATTCATTTTTTTGTATTTTTTTTTCTAAAGTCTCCCTGAAAAAAAAAAAAAAAATCAAATCAGTGGGAGATTAATATTGCCCTTTCTGCTTGTGTGCCAGTCTTGACTCCTGGGTGTGCCATCTCTCTCTCTCCAATTGTGGGCCATAGAAAGCCTATTAATTTTTTTGCTTGATTTGGGTTCCAAAATCTACCTGAAAAAAATCACTAAATCAATCAGTGGGAGATAAATATTGGCCTCTGGGCTTGTGTGCCACTCCTGACTCCTGTGTGCGTCCTCTCTCACTCACTGGGCCCTAGAAAGGCTATTTTATGTTTTATTTGTTTTCTAAATTCTCCCTGAAAAAATCATTTCATTTTATTTGGTTTATAAATTCTTCCTTAAAAAATCATTTTTTTTTTTTTTTTTTTTTTTCTAAAGTCTCCTTTTTAAAAAAAAAAACCACAAATCAGTGGGAGATTAATATTTACATTTGCGCTTCAGTGACAGTCCTGCGTGTGTGGCATCTCTCTCATTTGTTGCCACCAACAACAGAGTGTGTAACATTGTGCCTGATTTTCGTTGTGGTCTCACCCACCTGTAAAGGGGTAGCTAAATCATACTGAAGTTATAGCTCACCGTGTAAGTTGTGTGACTGCAACAAATACCGTTAGTTTGGTAACGTTTTTAAAACAATGAGGAAGTCTGGTGGAAGAGGTCGTGGCCGGGGGCGTTCATTGTCAGCTGGTAATGAGGGTAGTGGTAGTGGTGGAGCATCAGGTGGTCGTGGGAAAAAAAATATTGCACCTAAGTCTGGAGCTGTGGAGCCAGGTTCGTCGTCTGGCTACACAAGGCCTCGAACGCTCCCTTTTCTGGGAGTAGGAAAGCCGCTTTTAAAGCCGGAGCAGCAAGAGCAAGTTTTGGCTTATCTTGCTGACTCAGCCTCTAGCTCTTTTGCCTCTCGTGAAACTGGTAAAAGTAAAAGCAGCGCGTCGTTAGTGGATGTTCATGGTCAGGGACAAGTCGCTTCCTTGTCCTCTTCAGCAAAAACAACAACAGAGAAGAATGCAGCAGGCGACACAACGGGTTACTCCATGGAGCTCTTTACACATACCGTCCCTGGCTTAGAAAGTGAAGCAGTTAACAGTCCATGCCCATTACAAGTTGAATCTGACATGGAGTGCACTGATGCACAGCCACAGCCAGACTACTATGCTGGTCCTTTGACTCAGACCACAACATTGCCCTCGCAGGGTGCTGATCAAGAATCAGACCCTGATGAGACTATGTTGCCCCATCACGAATGCTATACCACCGACCGACAAGGTGACACAGACGAAGTTGCACACGAGCTACAAGAAGAGGTAATAGATGACCCAGTTCTTGACCCCGATTGGCAGCCATTGGGGGAACAGGGTGCAGGCGGCAGCAGTTCTGAAGCAGAGGAGGAGGGGCCGCAGCAGGCATCAACATCGCAACAGGTTCCATCTGCCGGGCCCGTATCTTGCCCAAAACGCGTGGCAAAGTCAAAACCTGTTGGAGGACAGCGTGGCCATGCAGTTAAAGCTCAGTCTGCAATGCCTGAAAAGGTATCCGATGCTAGAAAGAGTGCAGTCTGGCATTTTTTTAAACAACATCCAATTGATCAGCGCAAAGTCATCTGTCAAAAATGTTCAACTACCTTAAGCAGAGGGCAGAATCTGAAAAGTCTCATTACAAGTTGCATGCATAGACATTTAACCACCATGCATTTGCAAGCTTGGACTAACTACCAAACGTCCCTTAAGGTTGTAGCACCCTCGGCCAATGAAGCTAGTCATCAACGCAACATCCCTTCCGGCAGTGTAGGGCCACCATTTTCTGCACCACCTGCAGTATCTGTGCAGGTTTCTTTGCCAGGCCAAAGAAGTCAGGGTCAGGGAATCACCAGTTTCGTAGTAGGAAACACTGCATCTAGGGCACCGGCGGCAACAATACCATCTCCCACCGTCTCTCAGTCTGCCATGTCCACCGGCACCCCCGCTAGTTCCACGATCTCCAGCTCTCCAGTCCAGCTCACCCTACATGAGACTATGGTTAGAAAAAGGAAGTACTTAGCCTCGCATCCGCGTACACAGGGTTTGAACGCCCACATAGCTAGACTAATCTCGTTAGAGATGATGCCCTACCGGTTAGTTGAAAGCGAAGCTTTCAAAGCCCTGATGGACTACGCTGTACCACGCTACGAGCTACCCAGTCGACACTTTTTTTCCAGAAAAGCCATCCCAGCCCTCCACCAGCATGTTAAAGAGCGCATCGTCCATGCACTCAGGCAATCTGTGAGCACAAAGGTGCACCTGACAACAGATGCATGGACCAGTAGGCATGGCCAGGGACGTTACGTGTCCATCACGGCACACTGGGTAAATGTGGTGGATGCAGGGTCCACAGGGGACAGCAAGTTTGGGACAGTTCTGCCTGGCCCACGGTCTAGGAAACAGTTGGCTGTAGCCATTCGCACCCCCTCCTCCTCCTCCTCGTCCTCCTGCAGAAGCGAGACCTCGTCCACAGACCGCAGTCGCACAACCACTCCATCCGCAGCTGCCACTGTTGCACACCAGGTCTCCCATTATGGGGCAGCTACTGGCAAATGTCAGCAGGCTGTATTGGCTATGAAGTGTTTGGGCGACAACAGACACACCGCTGAAGTTCTGTCTGAGTTCTTGCAGAATGAAACGCAGTCGTGGCTGGGCACTGTAGATCTTGAGGCAGGCAAGGTAGTGAGTGATAACGGAAGGAATTTCATGGCTGCCATCTCCATTTCCCAACTGAAACACATTCCTTGCCTGGCTCACACCTTAACCCCTTCATGACCAGGGGATTTTTCGTTTTTCCGTGTTCGTTTTTCGCTCCCCTCCTTCCCAGAGCCATAACTTTTTTATTTTTCCGTCAATTTGGCCATGTGAGGGCTTATTTTTTGTGGGACGAGTTGTACTTTTGAACGACATCATTGGTTTTAGCATGTCGTGTACTAGAAAACGGGAAAAAAATTCCAAGTGCGGTGAAATTGCAAAAAAAGTGCAATCCCACATTGGTTTTTTGTTTGGCTTTTTTGCTAGGTTCACTAAATGCTAAAAATGACCTGCCATTATGATTCTCCAGGTCATTACGAGTTCATAGACACCAAACATGACTAGGTTATTTTTTATCTAAGTGGTGAAAAAAAATTCCAAACTTTGCTAAAAAAAAAAAAAAATTGCGCCATTTTCCGATACTCGTAGCGTCTCCATTTTTCGTGATCTGGGGTCGGTTGAGGGCTTATTTTTTGCGTGCCGAGATGACGTTTTTAATGATAGCATTTCGGTGCAGATACGTTCTTTTGATCGCCCGTTATTGCATTTTAATGCAATGTCGCGGCGACCAAAAAAACGTAATTCTGGCGTTTCGAGTTTTTTTCTCGCTACGCTGTTTAGCGATCAGGTTAATACTTTTTTTTTACAATTCTGAGCGCGGCGATACCAAATATGCGTAGATTTGATATTTTTTTTATTGATTTATTTTGATTGGGGCGAAAGGGGGGTGATTTAAACTTTTATGTTTTTTTTATTTTTTTCACATTTTTTTAAACTTTTTTTTTTAACTTTTGCCATGCTTCAATAGCCTCCATGAGAGGCTAGAAGCAGGCATAGCACGATCGGCTCTGCTACATAGCAGCGATCTGCTGATCGCTGCTATGTAGCAGAATTGCACGTGTGCTGTGAGCGCCGACCACAGGGTGGCGCTCACAGCGACGGGCAATCAGTAACCATAGAGGTCTCAAGGACCTCTATGGCTACAATGGAGACGCATCGCCGACCCCCGGACATGTGACGGGGGTCGGCGATGACGTCATTTCCGGCCGCCCGGCCGGAAGCGGTAGTTAAATGCCGCTGTCTGCGTTTGACAGCGGCATTTAACTAGTTAATAGGTGCGGGCAGATCGCGATTCTGCCCGCGCCTATTACGGGCACATGTCAGCTGTTCAAAACAGCTGACATGTCCCGGCTTTGGTGCGGGCTCACAGCGGAGCCCTGCATCAAAGCAGGGGAGCCGGCATCGGACGGTATAGTACGTCCGATGCCGGTAAGGGGTTAAACCTGGTGGTGCAGTGCTTCCTGAAAAGTTATCCGGGGTTATCCGACCTGCTCCTCAAAGTGCGTGGACTTTGCTCACATATCCGCCGTTCGCCCGTACACTCCAGCCTTATGCAGACCTATCAGCGTTCTTTGAACCTTCCCCAGCATCGCCTAATCATAGACGTTGCAACAAGGTGGAACTCAACACTGCACATGCTTCAGAGACTGTGTGAACAGAGGCGGGCTGTTATGTTTTTGTGGGAGGATACACATACACGGGCAGGCAGTAGGATGGCAGACATGGAGTTGTCAGGTGTGCAGTGGTCGAAGATTCAAGACATGTGTCAAGTCCTTCAGTGTTTTGAGGAATGCACACGGCTGGTTAGTGCAGACAACGCCATAATAAGCATGAGCATCCCCCTAATGCGTCTGCTGATGCAAAGTTTGACGCACATAAAGGATCAGGCGTCTGCAGCTGAGGAAGAGGAAAGCCTTGATGACAGTCAGCCATTGTCTGGCCAGGGCATTGTACAGGACGAGGTAGCGGGCGAAGAGGAGGAGGAGGACGAGGAGGATGATGGGGATGATTATATTTTTAATGAGGAAGCTTTTTCGGGGCCAGTGGAAATTGTTGGCACGGCAAGGCCGGGTTCTGGTTTTTGGAGGGACACAAGTGACGTGGATTTGCCTGAAACTGCCCCTCAACCAAGCACAACCACAGATTTGAGAACTGGAACTTTGGGCCACATGGCGGATTATGCCTTACGTATCCTCAAAAGGGACACACGCATAACAAAAATGATGAACGATGACGATTACTGGTTGGCCTGCCTCCTTGATCCTCGCTATAAAGGCAAATTGCAAAATATAATGCCACATGAGAACTTGGAACTAATATTAGCAACCAAACAATCAACTCTTGTTGACCGTTTGCTTCTGGCATTCCCTGCACACAGCGCCCGTGATCGTTCTAACACGAGCTGCAGGGGCCAGCAGACCAGAGGTGTTACAGGGGCAGAAATCAGAAGTGTCGTTGGCCAGAGGGGTTTTCTGACCAGGTTGTGGAGTGATTTTGCTATGACCGCAGACAGGACAGGTACTGCAGCATCAATTCAAAGTGACAGGAGACAACATTTGTCCAGTATGGTTACTAACTATTTTTCATCCCTTATCGACGTTCTCCCTCAACCGTCATTCCCATTTGATTACTGGGCATCAAAATTAGACACCTGGCCAGAATTGGCAGAATATGCATTGCAGGAGCTTGCTTGCCCGGCAGCTAGTGTCCTATCAGAAAGAGTATTCAGTGCTGCAGGTTCAATACTAACAGAAAAAAGGACTCGTCTGGCTACCCAAAATGTAGATGATCTAACCTTCATTAAAATGAACCACAACTGGATTTCGAAATCTTTTGCCCCACCTTGCCCGGCTGACACCTAGCTTTCCTATGTAAAGGTCTTGCCTGTGGACTATTCTGAATGACTTTTCCAATCTCGTAATTTGCAGCACCTGATTGTCCAGCATCCGACATGTTAACACCTCCCTAAATGGCCAAAGTCCCCACACGGGGCCGTGGTATCGCCACTTGGCGCCAGCACCCGTGAGAGTACTGTTTGTCTGAAGAGGTGGGTGTGCCCGCTTTTGGTCGATGGCACTGCCACTAGGTCCCTCATGGTACAATAAAGTGTCTGGCGGTGGTGGTGCGCACCCAACGTCAGACACACCGTTGTAATATGAGGGGCCCTGGGCCTGTACCGCCGGCCACAAGACAGTCCTTCCCCCCAGGTCAAACAGTGCTCTACCACTTGCAAAATTTTCTCTCACAGCTCCACCAATGTTTAGTCTATGCGCTGACATCCTTCAATGCCTGGCACTGTCATTACCATTGTATTGACATTTTTCTTATGTTAGGCCTTCGAAGCCTGTCTGCGGTCACTCCTTCCACTAGGCCTCCACTGACCTGTCTACTGCTGCCTGGGTTCCCCTGGAACCAATTTTAAATTGCCTACAGCCAGCCCAATTTATTATGTTAGGGCTTCGAAGCCTGTCTGCGGTCCCTCCTTCCACTAGTCCTCCACTGACCTGTCTACTGCCGCCCGTGTTCCCCTGGAACCAATTGTAAATTGCCTACAGCCAGGCCAATTTATTATGTTAGGGCTTCGAAGCCTGTCTGCGGTCCCTCCTTCCACTAGGCCTCCACTGACCTGTCTACTGCTGCCCGGGTTCCCCTGGAACCAATTTTAAATTGCCTAGAGCCAGCCCAATTTATTATGTTAGGGCTTCGAAGCCTGTCTGCGGTCCCTCCTTCCACTAGGCCTCCACTGACCTGTCTACTGCTGCCCGGGTTCCCCTGGAACCAATTTTAAATTGCCTACAGCCAGCCCAATTTATTATGTTAGGGCTTCGAAGCCTGTCTGCGGTCCCTCCTTCCACTAGGCCTTCACTGACCTGTCTACTGCCGCCCGTGTTCCCCTGGAACCAATTGTAAATTGCCTACAGCCAGGCCAATTTATTATGTTAGGGCTTCGAAGCCTGTCTGCGGTCCCTCCTTCCACTAGGCCTCCACTGACCTGTCTACTGCTGCCCGTGTACCCCTTGAACCAACATCAGAAAATATAAAAATAAGTATTTTGCTTATAAAAAAGAAAATACTGGAGAGATATCAAATGCAGACATTTTAACATTAATAACAAACACATACAAGAAAAATCTGGTACAGTACTAAAAATGGCCACCAGCTACAATAACGTTCTCCTGCAAGTAGTTAACTGAAAGTTTTTTTCAATTTAAAACACAGATATGGCATCCACCGAGTGTTGTCCTGTCGCGTCTTCTTTATATTATTGCCAAGAAGATGCAAAACAATGAAAATAATAAAATCATTATTTACCAAAAAAATAGAGTAAGTCAAAACCACATTGCAAATAAACATTCATTACAAATAAAGAAGCAGGGCGCGTCCGAGGGTGAGTATATACCTAATAAGAATATAATCACCCTCGGACGCGCCCTGCTTCTTTCCGACAGCCTTCCTTCCTAAGAATCAGTCCTTCCGTGGTGTAGAGAGAGGGTGTGTTACACTCCAAGGTGTTCCCCAGGTTGCCTTTCCTGAGCTTCGATCTTCATGCTCTCGTTTAGTAGTTGTCGGAAAGTAGGCTGCATTAGGCCTACAAAATGGGTATGGGGTGGAGAGAGATGGTGTGTTACACTCCAAGGTGTTCTCCAGGTTTCCTCGCCATTGCTTCGATCTTCCGACTCTCGTTTAGTAGTTGTAGAAAACTACACTGCATTAGGCCTACAAAATGGGTATCGGGTGGAGAGAGATGGTGTGTTACACTCCAAGGTGTTCCCCAGGTTGCCTTGCCATTGCTTCGGTCTTCCGACTCTCGTTTAGTAGTTGTAGAAAACTACACTGCATTAGGCCTACAAAATGGGTATCGGGTGGAGAGAGATGGTGTGTTACACTCCAAGGTGTTCCCCAGGTTGCCTTGCCATTGCTTCGGTCTTCCGACTCTCGTTTAGTAGTTGTAGAAAACTACACAGCATTAGGCCTACAAAATGGGTATGGGGTGGAGAGAGATGGTGTGTTACACTCCAAGGTGTTCTCCAGGTTTCCTCGCCATTGCTTCGATCTTCCGACTCTCGTTTAGTAGTTGTAGAAAACTACACTGCATTAGGCCTACAAAATGGGTATCGGGTGGAGAGAGATGGTGTGTTACACTCCAAGGTGTTCCCCAGGTTGCCTTGCCATTGCTTCGGTCTTCCGACTCTCGTTTAGTAGTTGTAGAAAACTACACTGCATTAGGCCTACAAAATGGGTATCGGGTGGAGAGAGATGGTGTGTTACACTCCAAGGTGTTCCCCAGGTTGCCTTGCCATTGCTTCGGTCTTCCGACTCTCGTTTAGTAGTTGTAGAAAACTACACTGCATTAGGCCTACAAAATGGGTATGGGGTGGAGAGAGATGGTGTGTTACACTCCAAGGTGTTCCCCAGGATGCCTTGCCATTGCTTCGGTCTTCCGACTCTCGTTTAGTAGTTGTAGAAAACTACACAGCATTAGGCCTACAAAATGGGTATGGGGTGGAGAGAGATGGTGTGTTACACTCCAAGGTGTTCTCCAGGTTTCGTCGCCATTGCTTCGATCTTCCGACTCTCGTTTAGTAGTTGTAGAAAACTACACTGCATTAGGCCTACAAAATGGGTATGGGGTGGAGAGAGATGGTGTGTTACACTCCAAGGTGTTCCCCAGGATGCCTTGCCATTGCTTCGGTCTTCCGACTCTCGTTTAGTAGTTGTAGAAAACTACACAGCATTAGGCCTACAAAATGGGTATGGGGTGGAGAGAGATGGTGTGTTACACTCCAAGGTGTTCTCCAGGTTTCGTCGCCATTGCTTCGATCTTCCGACTCTCGTTTAGTAGTTGTAGAAAACTACACTGCATTAGGCCTACAAAATGGGTATCGGGTGGAGAGAGATGGTGTGTTACACTCCAAGGTGTTCCCCAGGTTGCCTTACCATTGCTTCGGTCTTCCGACTCTCGTTTAGTAGTTGTAGAAAACTACACAGCATTAGGCCTACAAAATGGGTATGGGGTGGAGAGAGATGGTGTGTTACACTCCAAGGTGTTCTCCAGGTTTCCTCGCCATTGCTTCGATCTTCCGACTCTCGTTTAGTAGTTGTAGAAAACTACACTGCATTAGGCCTACAAAATGGGTATCGGGTGGAGAGAGATGGTGTGTTACACTCCAAGGTGTTCCCCAGGTTGCCTTGCCATTGCTTCGGTCTTCCGACTCTTGTTTAGTAGTTGTAGAAAACTACACAGCATTAGGCCTACAAAATGGGTATGGGGTGGAGAGAGATGGTGTGTTACACTCCAAGGTGTTCTCCAGGTTTCCTCGCCATTGCTTCGATCTTCCGACTCTCGTTTAGTAGTTGTAGAAAACTACACTGCATTAGGCCTACAAAATGGGTATCGGGTGGAGAGAGATGGTGTGTTACACTCCAAGGTGTTCCCCAGGTTGCCTTGCCATTGCTTCGGTCTTCCGACTCTCGTTTAGTAGTTGTAGAAAACTACACTGCATTAGGCCTACAAAATGGGTATCGGGTGGGGAGAGATGGTGTGTTACACTCCAAGGTGTTCCCCAGGTTGCCTTGCCATTGCTTCGGTCTTCCGACTCTCGTTTAGTAGTTGTAGAAAACTACACAGCATTAGGCCTACAAAATGGGTATGGGGTGGAGAGAGATGGTGTGTTACACTCCAAGGTGTTCTCCAGGTTTCCTCGCCATTGCTTCGATCTTCCGACTCTCGTTTAGTAGTTGTAGAAAACTACACTGCATTAGGCCTACAAAATGGGTATCGGGTGGAGAGAGATGGTGTGTTACACTCCAAGGTGTTCCCCAGGTTGCCTTGCCATTGCTTCGGTCTTCCGACTCTCGTTTAGTAGTTGTAGAAAACTACACAGCATTAGGCCTACAAAATGGGTATGGGGTGGAGAGAGATGGTGTGTTCCACTCCAAGGTGTTCTCCAGGTTGCCTTTCCTGAGCTTCTATCTTCAGGCTCTCATTAAATTGTGGTTAAATGGAACAACTGCATTTGGCGTACTAGTTGGTTTGGGGCCTACTAACAGTGTCTGCCGCTCCTTGCTGTTCTCCTGGTTTCCTGTCCTGAAATTCCGTTTTCAGGCGCTCGTTAAGTAGTTGTTAATGTTAGACTGCATTTGGCCTACTAGTTGGGTTGGGGCCTACTATCGGTGTCTGCCACTCCTTGCTGTTCTCCTCCACTGAACAAAGCTGTGCCGCCTGTTTACTACGGTTGCCAATTTTGAACTGCATTTCGACTACTTACTGATTTGGGCCTACTCTCTGTGTCAGCCTCTCATTCCAGTTGTCCTCCACTGCAATGCCCCCTGGTTATTCCTGTGTTACCAATTTTGAACTGCATTTAGCCCACTTTATTATTTGGGCCTATATCTGTGTTTCCTCCTCATCCTGCCCATTGCCCAGCCAGTGATAGATGAGTCTGCTGGTACATTGACCCATAACGCAACATTCCCCGTGCACGCTACACAACAACATTGTGACCCTGCTGAAAGTCAGGTTGCTCTTCCCGCATACCATACCACCTTACACGGGGACAAAGAGGAAGGTGCAGATGAAAGTGCAGGTTCCTTCATCAGGTGGGGGGAGGAATACTAGTTGGCGACGTCACTGGCACAGGGCCTCTCATAGTACGCAAAAGTGTTGCTGCCGGTGGGAGGCGCCCCCGCCATGCAAACACACCGCTGTACTTTGAGGGGCCCTGTGCCAGTGCCAATGCCAACGAGTGGGCCCCCCCTGCTTGCTCAGGTTCACAGCACTTGCAAAGTTGAAATACTTACCTCTCCCTGCTCCACTGCCGTGACGTGGTCCAGATTTCCTGGGCCCACTAATTACTTGAACCAGCCCTACCCACCACAACTTTAGCCAAATGACCCCCAATTTCAAATGCCTTCCAATTATTATAAGGTAAATTACGCTTGACAAGCTTCATTAAGAAGAATGGATGGTTTTGACATTAAAATGGGCACTCTAGGTGTTTTCCTGGCCCCCACTCACTGCCGACTATGCTGCCCCATTGACTTGCATTGGGTTTCGTGTTTCGGTCGATCCCGACTTTACGTCATAATCGGCCGATTTCACTCGACCCGACTTTTGAGATAGTCGGGTTTCGCGAAACTCGGCTCGACTCTAAAAAGGTCAAGGTCGCTCAACTCTAGTGAAGACAATATGTAGTAGTGATTTCGATGACTATAGCTTTGTTAAAACGGATGGATTTGTAAAGTCCATCATGTCACATTGCAAACAGCGTAATGATGACTGGGCAATCACCATTCAAGGGAGAATCGCGTAATTTGGGAAGGAATTACATGCTGCAGACTGTCTGTATCATCGTTCATGTGACATTAACTTTCGGACAAATTATGGAATTCCTATGCGTCATGGTGGTGGATCTAATACAAAGAAACCGCGGAAGGTAGGGAGGCTGATGAACATGGACCAAGAGCAAGCGTTCTTGAGAATGTGTGCCTTTCTCGAGGACAATGATGAAGAGCAACTGACTGTCACAGATCTTGCAAAGAAAATGACGGAGTATCTTGTAGAAGGAAAGAGTGCTGCCTATAGTTATAAATGGCTGAGGTATAGGCTGGAGGAGAGGTATGGCGATTCGCTATTCATAGCAGAGTGTGAAGGGTTGCCTAACATTGTAACGTTCCGTGAAAAGACCAGAATAATCCTGAGGTACTATTTCCGTAGTGAGGAAACGGATGAAGAAGCCCAGAAGAGAGCCATCATAGAGACTGCGGCCAAACTAATCAAGAGCGATATCAAGTCTAAGATCCCACCTTCAACCAATGAATATCCGAAGACTTTTTCGCTTGAATGTCAGTCTGCCTTAGATTATCTCCCCCTGAGTTTGCTTTGCTTGCTTGAAACCCTCTTCATTGGAAAGGACATTCACAGGAAGGTCGCAAGCATTGGACAATCAGTTGTTCAGGCTGTACGTCCCAGGGCTGTAGTAGCTCCATTGCAGCTTGGGTTAGCAGTCCAGCTCCATCATCATTTCAGGTCTCGATTTCTTGTAGACAGTCTCTCAGCCATGGGATATTGTTCATCATATTCGGAAGTTCAGCGATTCGAGGAAAACGCTGCCGCTTCTGTTGGCCAGGATGTACTCGGTGGTACCATAGACAGACTGGATACGGCACTGCTGTTCGCTGCGGACAACGTCGATCATAATGTCATCATGTTAGATGGGAAGGGGACTTTCCACGGCATGGGGATGGTAGCTACTGTGACTCCAGGAAGGAAGGTCAGTCGCACTGTTCTCAGACTGAAGACTGTGGACTTGGAGATAGTTGAACAAAGCAGAGTTGATGTAAGGGAATACCGTTTTGCAAAACACACTCGCCGAAACATAAAATTCAAGCCCTTGCCATTTCTCGACGCCATTGACCATCGTGTTGATGAATTGTGGGAGATGTCTTTATGCTTTAAACAGCCTGCACCGAGCTGGAATGGAATGATGCACATGCTACATAAAGACTGTGATCATCCGGGGTCATCTTCGGTAATCTTCCTGCCCATCATTGACATGTATTCCGGAGACAAGTCATGCATCTTCTCTACTCTTGAGTATCTGTCCAACCTTGCTGATAAACACCGATCCGCTGCAGTTGTTACATTCGATCAGCCACTCTACTGGACAGCGTCAGAAATCAAGCACGAGGTGCCTGAAGACAGCCCGGTTCGAGATGTTGTCCTGATGCTCGGGGGCTTCAACACATTGATGAATCTTATGGGTGCCATAGGAACGTTGATGGATGGGAGTGGAATCAAAGAGATCTTGGGAACAATTTACGGTGACAATGCTGTGCAACACATTATGACTGGAAAGGCAGTTCAGCGTGCAGTTCGTGGCCATCTCCTCCTTGATCAGTGTCTTACTCAGCAAGTTGCAGACAAAGTACTTTGCGACCATCCCAGTTTTGCAGACCTGTTGCATGAACTTGAGCAGTTGTATGCTCGGACACTGACAGGGGAGAGTGACTTGAATTCGGTCATCACTTCTACCTGCCTTAGTGAAATTGTCCATCTCTTGTCCACCAAAAGAAACAGATTATCCGCTCACTCTCGCACTAGTAAACTATGGCTGAATTAACAACAGATGGTTGGAATTGCAAGGGAGCTTATCGAGGCCGATCGTACAGGATCCTGGCTGATGCACCTTCATGCTGTAGCCGAATGTTTGCCCATTCTTGCAGCTGCTGGGCATGGGAACTATGTGAAGGCCGCCTACCTTTACCTCCAGTCTATGACCACTCTGGAAGATGATATGCCATCAGTCTTCCATAGATTTATGAATGGCTTGCATGTTGTAAGGCGGACTGATCAGTACTGGGCAGGCCTGGGTTGCGACCTAGTCATCGAGCAAGCTTTGATGCGCTCCCTAAAAACTGCAGGAGGACTCACCAGAGGAAGTGGAATGTCTGAACATCAGAGGGCCTTGTGGACTCTGTCTGTGCCAGTGTCCTCTTCCTACAGTGATGCAATGCAGGGTTTCACTCGCCAGAGCTTTGCCACGAGTGAACAACACAAGGAGGCAAGAACGTCAAGGACGAGAAGAGATCGTGAAGACCTGGAGAAAATTGCAGATAAACTCAAGACCTTTTCACCTTTCTCTGATGAAGTGTCTCTCCGCAACATTATTACCGGTGTCAATGCAAATAAGGATGTGAATGTCCATAACCATAACCTGTTCACTATTGGCAGAGAAATAGTGGCAACAATGGAGGGTCAATCACTGTTTTCAGTTAAGTACAAGAGGTCAATGAAAGCCAAGACCCTGGCATCCAGTGAGGCTATTGACGTTGCTAAGGACAAAACAATAGACCCCGCTCTTTTGTTCCAAAGGTTTTTTGTGGTATCTCAAACTGCTGATCTTTCCCTTGATGAGGTGATGGCCTATGAACTTTCACCATACCCACCATCCCTCTTTGAGGCAAAACATCTCTTACGCAAACCAAACAAAGCACAACTGATGGCTGCTATAAAAGAACAGAGTTCAGATGACACAGTACTCAAGGATGTACCAGAAGTGGAACATTATGTTCTTGATGGAGGTTCTCTTCTCCATCGACTGAAGTGGTCAGAAGGAAAGACATATTGTTCAATCGCTGAAGACTATGCATTTTTCACACTAAAGCACTATGGTAAGGCTACGATAGTATTTGATGGTTACATTGGAGGACCAAACACTAAGGACATTACCCATCAGCGACGGCGCAAAAATCGAACGAGTAACAAAGTGAACATTGCTGAAGGAATTAAATTTGTCGGGAAAAAGGAGGTCTTCCTTTCGAATGTGGAGAACAAACAGTTTCTTATCAATCTCATTTCACAGCACATGAATGACAGAGGTTGCCACGTAATACAATCAGAGGGAGATGCAGATGTGGAGATTGTTAAGGCAGCAGTGTCAGTGTCATCCAACAAAAGTACTAGTCTCATTGGCGAAGATACAGATCTTTTGGTGTTGTTACTTCATCACGCGTCAAACAGCGATGGCAACAAGCGTTATATCTACTCGGATAAAGGGAGTCCTGCAACAGTATACGACATTAAGGTTATGAAGAAGTTCCTGGGAAACCATGTCTGCAGCAGTCTTCTGTTCCTTCATGCATTCACGGGTTGCGATACCACTTCCGCGGTTTTTGAATTCGGGAAAAAACTTGGTCTACACAAGGTTTTGAAGGGAGACTCGGTCTTAAATAGCTGTGCTAAAATCTTTTCCACACCTAACAAAAACAGAGCTGAGATTGAAGACGCTGGGTATAAAGCAATGGTGGCATTGTTTGGGGGCAAACCTGGAGACAATCTGTCTGCAATGAGGTATTCTACTGTCTGCAAAAAAGTTGGTTCAGCCAAAATCTTTGTTACACCTGAACGACTGCCACCGACCCCCTCTGCAACGAAGTATCATGCCCTTCGGAGTTACCTCCAAGTGATGCTTTGGATGGACAATGGTGAGGCCATGGACACTACTGAATGGGGATGGGAATTGCAGAACAACAGTCTAGTTCCAGTGATGATGGATATTTCACCCGCGCCAGAAACACTTCTGGAAATAATTCACTGCAATTGTTCTCGTGGTTGTAGTACACTTCGGTGCACTTGCAAAAGACACAGACTCACCTGTTCACGGGTATGCGGACCATGTCAAGAAGGGCATTGTGACAATATGAGTGAGGAAGCAGTGTCTGATGATGAAAATAATGACTATTGACCTGACACGCTTATTCAGTGATGAAGTAGGTCTTAAAATGCACTGTGCATTAATCGTATAATTTCTAGAAATGTACATATATGTCATGACGTCATTGATGACATCATGACCTCGCCTGTCCATGTAGTTAGTATAAAACTTTGTATAAAAATTGTTATATGAAAATATATAGTATACAAAATGTAAACTCTTCTCTAACCTAAAGCTACAGCTTTGAAATAGGGAAATATTCGTTATTTTTATTGCGATGGCTGTCATCGTTTTATGACGTCATAGTTAGGACCTTTGTGGTGATCAATTTTTGGAAAACTTTTAATATGTTGTTCCCCACATATAATAGTAATAAAAAAAATCATAAAACGCTTTCTTGGAATTTGTTCCGGGTCAAACTGTATTTTGACTGGACTATTACACTTACAGTGTGTCACACACAAGCAAAGAGTGGACAACCCTGATTCTGTTCATTGTTTTTTCTTTTAGTTTGTTAACATCTAGTCACCAACGGCACACTCTTCCTCCAAGTGTCTGACTGACCAAGAGATTGAAGCGATTATGTTTCAAAGCGATGATGAAAGTGAACTATCTTTGTCTGATGAAGAATATCTGCCACCAACTAATCAAACATCCTCATCCAGTGATTCTTCTGATGATGAAGAAGTGAATCTAGTCGATCCTCAAGAAGTGATAAGCAGAAGATCCAAAACGAATGTTTTTTGGGACAGTAATCCTACATTAGTCGGACGTACTCCAACACAATATTGTGAGACAGGCTCAAGGAGCTGTGGGAAGTCCCAGTTACTTTACCCCTAAAGATGTATTCTGTACTTATTTTTCTGACAATATTGCAGAAGAGGTCCTATTATGTTCAAACCTAGAATGAAGATGTATCGCTTCTGCAAAAAATAAGTCCTGGAAAAATATCTTAAAAGAGGAACTTTATGCATATATTGGACTTGGCTTTTCTGCTATATCGCCCTGAAGGAAATGTAAAAAAAAAACCCCATAGACTCTCCATTATTAATCTGGCTTAATGTCACCTTACAATAGCAAGGTGGCATTAACCCTTCATTACCCCATATCCCACCGCTACACGGGAATGGGAAGAGAGTGGCCAAGTGCCAGAATAGGCGCTTCTTACAGATGTGCCTTTTCTGGGGTGGCTGGGGGCAGGTGTTTTTAGCCGGGGGGGGGGGGGGGGGCAATAACCGTGGACCCTCTCCAGGCTATTAACCCCTATCTGACCTCGGACGGGATAGTACGTCCGAGGTCAGATCCCCTGCTTTGATGCAGGGCTCCGCGGTGAGCCCGCATCAAAGCCGGGACATGTCAGCTGTTTTGAACAGCTGACATGTGCCCGTAATAGGCGCGGGCAGAATCGCGATCTGCCCGCACCTATTAACTAGTTAAATGCCGCTGTCAATCGCAGACAGCGGCATTTAACTACCGCATCCGGCCGGGCGGCCGGAAATGACGTCATCGCCGACCCCCGTCACATGATCGGGGGTCGGCGATGCATCTCCATTGTAACCATAGAGGTCCTTGAGACCTCTATGGTTACTGATCACCAGTGACTGTGAGCGCCACCCTGTGGTCGGCGCTCACAGCACACCTCCATTTCTGCTACATAGCAGCGATCAGCAGGTCGCTGCTATGTAGCAGAGCCGATCGAGTTGTGCCTGCTTCTAGCCTCCCATGGAGGCTATTGAAGCATGGCAAAAGTAAAAAAAAAAGTTTAAAAAAATGTGAAAAAAATAAAAAAAATATAAAAGTTTAAATCACCCCCATTTCGCCCCAATCAAAATAAATCAATAAAAAAAAATCAAATCTACACATATTTGGTATCGCTGCGCTCAGAATCGCCCGATCTATCAAATAAAAAAAAGCATTAACCTGAGCGCTAAACGGCGTAGCGAGAAAAAAATTCGAAACGCCAGAATTACGTTTTTTAGGTCGCCGCGACATTGCATTAAAATGCAATAACGGGCGATCAAAAGAACGTATCTGCACCAAAATGCTATCATTAAAAACGTCATCTCGGCACGCAAAAAATAAACCCTCAACTGACCCCAGATCACGAAAAATGGAGACGCTACGAGTATCGGAAAATGGCGCAATTTTTTTTTTTTTTTTTTTTTTTTTTTTAGCAAAGTTTGGAATTTTTTTTCACCACTTAGATAAAAAATAACCTAGTCATGTTAGGTGTCTATGAACTCGTACTGACTTGGAGAATCATAATGTCAGGTCAGTTTTAGCATTTAGTGAACCTAGCAAAGAAGCCAAACAAAAAACAAGTGTGGGATTGCACTTTTTTTGCAATTTCACCGCACTTGGAATTTTTTTCCCGTTTTCAAGGAAAACACGACATGCTAAAACCAATGATGTCGTTCAAAAGTACAACTCATCCCGCAAAAAATAAGCCCTCACATGGCCAAATTCACGGAAAAATAAAAAAGTTATGGCTCTGGGAAGGAGGGGAGTGAAAAACGAACACGGAAAAACGAAAAATCCCAAGGTCATGAAGGGGTTAATATTTGCCCTCAGTCACTGGCTTTACTACTCTGGCGGAGAAAATTGCGCGGGAGCCCACGCCAATTTTTTCTGCGATTTAACCCTTAAATTTAAGAGCTAGAGCGCTGAAATTTTGCACATACACACTACTAACATTAGTAGTGTGGAATATGCAAAATAAAGGGGGATATGACATGGTTTACTGTATGTAAACCATGTCTCAAATCATGTCGGGTTTTGGCAGGAGAAATGAAAAGCTGGTAATTGAATTACCGGCTTTTCTGCTATATCGCGCTAAAGTTAATATCATATATATATATGTGTCTGAAGACATATATATATATATATATATATAAAACAAAACCCGACTTTTAAGTAGAGATCGCCGACCGCCGACCCGATCCCAGAGTGGGATCGGGTCGGGTTTCACAAAACCCGACTTTGCTAAAAGTCAGCGACTTTTGAAAAGTGCCGATCTGTTTCGCTCAACCCTAGTCATGCGTTCTAGGGTTAAAAAAAATCACCAGTTAGCAGGAATAATGTTCACATATTTGCACATGTCAGTTGTAGATATTTTAAATTTAAGTAACAGGTAGTGTTGAGTGATACCGTCCGATACTTGAAAGTATCGGTATCGGATAGTATCGGCCGATACCCGAAAAGTATCGGATATCGCCGATACCGATACCCGATGCCATTACAAGTCAATGGGACACCAAGTATCGGAAGGTATCCTGATGGTTCCCAGGGTCTGAAGGAGAGGAAACTCTCCTTCAGGCCCTGGGATCCATATTAATGTGTAAAATAAAGAATTAAAATAAAAAATATTGATATACTTACCTCTCCGGAGGCCCCTGGACATCACCGCTGGTAACCGGCAGCCTTCTGTGCTTAAAATGCGCGCGTTTAGGGACTTCCATGACGTCACGGCTTCTGATTGGTCGCGTGCCGCTCATGTGACCGCCACGCGACCAATCACAAGCCGCGACGTCATTCTCAGGCCCTAAACTCCTCATTCTAGGAATTTAGGACCTGAGAATGACGTCGCGGCTTCTGATTGGTCGCGTGGCGGTCACATGAGCGGCATGCGACCAATCAGAAGCCGTGACGTCATGGAAGTCCCTAAACGCGCGCATTTTAAGCACAGAAGGCTGCCGTTTACCAGCGGTGATGTCCAGGGGCCTCCGGAGAGGTGAGTATGTCAATATTTTTTATTTTAATTCTTTATTTTACACATTAATATGGATCCGATACCGATTCCCGATACCACAAAAGTATCGGAACTCGGTATCGGAATTCCGATACCGCAAGTATCGGCCGATACCCGATACTTGCGGTATCGGAATGCTCAACACTAGTAACAGGTAATATAAACATATTACACTTTTATTACAAACTTCTGTAACTCACCTTTTTGAGATTTAAATGCAGAACAAAGGGCCTGAGCTTCTTCTGTCACTCTCTCCTCCAGGGATTTCTTGCCCATGCCAAAATTTCTCAGTGTGCTAATGGTAAACCTTCTTTGTTCTTTCCATGATCTCCCATATTGGGCCAATACTATACCTAATATATAAAATGTTCATTATCAAATTAAGAAGTATAATTTTTAACCTTTTCACATATCGACCAACTTGATTTATAACAGGATAAAATTTAGAGTAAGTTCACACTAGGAGTTTATTAAGCGTTTTTTTCTGCAGCACACCTGATCTCTTGGCAGGCAAGAAGCTGCAAAAAATAAGCATGTTTCCTTGCTTTTTCTGGCTTTTTTGCTGCATTTTTTATGTGTTTGTTGCAGTTTTGGCATGCTAGATTTGTCTCTTGTGCATGCCGATAAAGTTTAGTCTTGAAAAATAGCCCTATTCTATAGAATCAGGTTTTCGCACAAAACACATAGCAAGACCTGATACATGGTGCATTTTTTTCACTACCCATTCATTTCAACGGGTGAAAAACACTGAAAAAACGCTGAAAGAAGTGACATGCTCCGTGGTGCAAAAAATCACGCAAAGCACAAAATCCTGATGACAAAAAAAAAAAAACAAGCTGTGTGCATGAGATTTCTGAAATCTCATAGGCTTTGCTGGTACTGCAAAACGCAGCTGAAAAAATGCATAAAAAATGCAGCAAAATGGCCTAGTGTGAACTTAGCCTTAAATGTTTTTAGAGAATAGTATCATCATTGATGATCATTCTGGTGTGATAATATTGGTACTAAACTTTCTCCAACATCTTCTTATGATAGGGAATTTTGTGGATACTGTACATGCAGGAGCTGTAAACATGTAAATGTGCACATGTGCTAGCAGAAATCATTTTATTTTTTGAATATTTGTCCTAATTTCTGACAATTATATTTATTTTAAATTAGAACACACTAAATCTTTTGTATTACAAATTAAACATTACAGATATACATAAATGTAAGTAAAGAGTAGTAATGGGCAAACCCGTGGATGTATGGGTGCGGTGGGTTCTGCCGAACATAAAAACGGTAACCAAATCCGAAATTAGTCCTCATTCACATGAATGGGGGCCCAAACATCCGTTGTTTACCATGCTGTCATCTGTATGACTGCGCCGCAAACAGGCTCTGATCAATGTGTCATCAGCATATAAAGTGGGATGTTCTGAGACGTTGTGCCTGCTCCACTGGGTGAGTTTTCTCACAAATGCTTCCCTCTATCTACTGGGGTGGAAAGAGATGATTTGCATAGCTCCGCCTACTGCAAAGGATTCTGGGTAAACCTGCTATTCTTTGTATTATGCTGCTTGCAAGTACTTTCCGTTTCAGGAAAGCATCCACTATGTATTTCCTTTAAGTAGAGGGCTTTTCGGTCTCTTTCGTTCCGCTACATTTAGCCCAACTTGGGTCTCTCCCTAAGGTGGCTAGCATGTATGTATCCCTCTATCTAGTGAAGTATCATCTGCGGGTGGGACCCCTATTGCCTCTGCCACAAAATGGGGCATGAAGGTATCCACTGCCTTTGTTGACACCAGATTCTCTAAATCTCACCAATAACAGGAGAAAAGCTCTTAATTTTTTCTCTACTTCTCTAGCAAATGGCATGGGAAACATTTCAGGGTCTGGCATTCTACTCATGGCCAGCATTTCACTAGGATTCCAGGGACGCACCGCACCCTCTTGGGGCTCTATGGTATCTGGTCTTCTAGATTGGGGTGTGAGGTCTTGTGGTAGCAATCTGAGCTAGTGCTGCTGGCAAGCAACAGGGGTTTAGGTGAACTGACCACCTGGACTGAGTAATTGTCCTAGTGAGTCTTGGCTGTCAATGAAAGACTTATGTATAACAGGTATAACTGCTGCATCCATTTGGGTTCTGTCAGGTGAGGAGCGGGAGGGCAGGGCAGGCCCTTAAGGGGCGATAGACCCATCCAGTGCAGGCAGGATGTTCATTTTGGGCATGGCCAAGACTTGGGGTGTAGCACTTGGGGCACTGGTCAGGGTGAAGTCACACTATGCAAATGGCTTGTGGGACGATAATAAAATATATAATCAAGTCTTAGGAGCAGGAGGTCTGTAATTTTCTATGTGCTAACAGAGGACAGCACATACACTGCAGATCTCTACTCAATCTGGGTCCTGATTCCCAAATACAAAGGATGTCCATCCTCCAGGGACAATGTTAGGGGGTGGAGTCAAACTGGGAGCAGCAGGGGGATAAATGCTTTGAGGATCTGAGGTTGTGGGTTATAAAATCACCTAGGCAGGTTAACGATGCAACTATATTTATTCCATACATCCATGGTTGTACAACGAATTCAGGTAGATGGCCAAAATACAATGTCCTCAGTCCACAAGTTCCCAATCTGAGATCGGTAGTTCAACTGGACCCATACCAGGCAATACCCACTGTCTCCCAACTTATGGTTGGCCTCCAGATTTCGTATCTCCAGCCGGTATAGTGTGCAGTCACAGCATATGTTCCTCCAGATGATGGATATCTCGACCGTAGCTCATGGATACCCCTCCAGCCAATAATCATTCTCCAAAACTCCATAGATCATCCATCCATCCATCTATCCCAGCTTTGAACATCTCCCTTCGACGTCCCTCCAACAACTGCCTGATTCAACCCTGTGTCTCTATTTTTCCCTCCCCCTTAAACATTTTTCTTGCTTGCATGTGAGACCCCCTGTGGTCACAGCTCCTTTGGGTCTACTATCTGCATCCAGACAATGGGCCTAGGCTGGTAGAACAATGGATTGATAGGGTGATTGCTTTACATGTACCTTTATGAATTTAAACATTGATTCCTGGGGATGAACTGATGAGCAAGAACATTGTTCCACCCGGTCTGTTTACTGTACCTCCAGGGGGTCTCTGTCCAGACACAGCCCCCACCTCTCCTTCCTCTCCTGCTTCCTAGCCTGCAGCCAGCAGGTTCACTGGCAGGGTTCTTAGGTCCCATGTGTGCCTCCTCCCGGTCTCTTAAAGAGACAGTGTGCATTATTCAAATGTTGCCTCTAACCAATGGCGTGTGTTTGTCTATTATTTCTAGCCCTTCCACCTCAGGGAGGTCGCCGGAGCAACAAGTGTCTACTGTTGCTAACATCCGGTTCCTGTTATTCTGCGCTTCTGTTTCTGAAGTATCTCCGCTTATTCTGTCTGTTTCCACAGATCCTCTGCTACCAGTTACCCGGTTAATCTGGACTGCATCCGCAGTATCTACTCTGGACCTGTCTAGTCCTGCCAGTCCGCCAGCCTCACTTCCGGACCACGCCAGTACCACCGGCACTAGCTTCTGCACCTGGTATCCTCCAGTCAACACTGCAATACCCGCTAACCTTGCTGGCCCGTCTGTTCCGCTGGGACAGCCACCACGAGTATGGGGTCTAACTGAAGGTAGCACCCTTGTTCTCCAGGCATTCCATTCTGTCCCTGTTCGAGGGGACTTACTACGGGTGTCTGATGCTCACGCAGTAACGCCCCCTTCGGAGCCCCCCAGACTGTGGTCTAGTGGTTCCACATCAAACCTTAATAAATACGAATGTGAACTTCTACATCTGTGCCTCCATTTCCATTCATTACAAAAATCAACAATAAAACAAGCAAGAAAATATCTAATAAAACACAACAAAACCAGTGCTCCGTGCTGCAAAAAAAGTCTCAACTCTACGTCCATTTGTCCTATATTCTTTAGTAAGTGGCCATCCTCACAAATGCCATCTTTGTTACAAATTGTCTCTTCAGAGAGGAAGAGGACTAGAACTCTAGTGCCACCTAAGTAGCAATCCTAACAATTAAAGTCGACCCTTTAAAGAGCCTTGTCACATGACTTAGGATAAGAGGCTCTATCCTAAGTCATGTGACAAGGCTCGTTAAAGGGTGACATTGACTGTTAGGATTGCTACTTCCAATAGGTGGCACTAGAGTTCTAGTCCTCTTCCTCTCTGAAGAGACAATTTGCATATTTCCCAGAGGATCATGTCGGCTTTAAGTCTCCTTACCTCGACATGCTTAACATGTCTCTGAGGGAACCCACCCGGAGCGCGCTGATACAGTTACATTCTGCGGCAGAGCAGGGAGAATCAATCTCCCAGATCTGCAGCTATGGGGCGCCTGAGCAGGCGGGGGGGCCTGGTGCCAGCAGTGAGCCCCCCACCTGTCATCGCATGGTGAGCTGTATCAGCATCTAGCTGATACAGCTCACCGGGTTGATGAGGGAAGGAGCGCTGCGCTCCTTCCCCCATCATCCCCTGTCAGAATCTGACATTGCAGATGCTGACACTGACAGTGGGTGCGATGATGTCACCACCCAGCACCCGCTGTCAGGAAAACAGTGAAAGCAGGGCACATCGCTGGAACAAGGAGGAAAAGAGGTGAGTCATTTTTTTATTGTGTTTTTTTATGCCTTAAACTACAGGATCTGCCTATGTGGGGCGCTGCCTAATACACTACAGGATCTGCCTATCGGGGGGTGCTGCCTTAAATACTATAGGATCTGCCTATGGGTGGTGCTGCCTTATATACTACAGTATCTGCCTATGGGGGTGCTGCCTTATATACTATAGGATCTGCCTATGGGGGGTGCTACCCTATATACTATAGGATCTGCCTATGGGGGTGCTGCTTTATATACTATAGGATCTGCCTATGGGGGATGCTGCCTTATATAATACAAGATCTGCCTATGGGGGGTGCTGTCTTATATACTATAGGATCTGCCTATGGGGGGTGCTGCCTTATATACTACAGGATCTGGCTATGGGGGGTGCTGCATTATACTACAGTATCTGCCTATGGGGGGTGCTGCCTTATATACTATAGGATCTGCCTATGGGGGTGCTGCCTTATATACTATAGGATCTGCCTATGGGGGGTGCTGCCATATATACTATATGATCTGCCTATGGGGGTGCTGCCTTATATAATACAAGATCTGCCTATGAGGGGTGCTGTCTTATATACTATAGGATCTGCCTATGGGGGGTGCTGCCTTATATACTACAGGATCTTGCTATGGGGGTGCTGCCTTATATTACAGGATCTGCCTATGGGGGTGCTGCCTAATATACCACAGGATCTGCCTATGGGGGTGCTGCCTTATATACTACAGGATCTGCCTATGGGGGGTGCTGCCTTATATACTATAGGATCAGCCTATGGGAGGTGCTGCCTTATATATGTGGCACCCCTAGGGGTATTTGCCACAAAAATAGTTACTGACAGTAAATGCAAATACTAAAATAGCAAGACTGCACTACCACCTCCGGCCAGAAGGGGAGCTCCAGAGACTCCCCTTGATCCATTCTGGTCTGAGAGAAGAACTGGCAGTTGGGCTAAGGAGCTGAAAGTGAGAGGTCATACAGTTGAATCTCTAACAGCCCTGTGACTGTTACCAGGCCTAAATCACCGGCCTGAGGAGAAGAGGGATAGAGAAAAAGGACATTGTGAGAACCGGGTAGCATTAATCACTACCCAGAACAGGCGCAAAGACGGATACCGGATCCGTGGCTGTGTTCATTACATATAATACAGCAACGGAAAAACGTGAGGTGATATCAGCTTCACTAGGGTCGGACGCAGCAACAGACACAGAGTTCAGCGGTACTCCTGGAGGGGGTAAGCCGATAAAAGGACTTGGGTTGCCCGTCGAACCAGGACCCGGAGGGGACAGATTGGGCCGGCAGCCAGTTCACATACAGCAGCAGGGCCACACAGATATTGCGTACAATAAGAGGCGAAGACCCCGGCAGGGTCAAAGTAACTCAGAGTTCCCATACAGACTCCGGTGACAGGACTGGTTGTAAATCCTTTTTTGTTAAAGTAAACTGGTTAAACGTTTCAGTGCCTCAGTCTTTCATTTGGACAATAGCCATCTATCCAGGATCGGGATCATCGCCGCTGGGAGAACCTGCTGCTGATCAAGTAAGTGCCTGTCCCCTCACGATACCCTTTACACTGTGCATTGCCTGAGGCCACAGCACCGGGTCAAGCCACCCGTGACACCCCCCTCAAGAGACAGACCCCATTGGTCCGGTGCTGGGTACCCCGGTCTCTTGGGCGTCACAATTGGCGTCACGAACAGGATCTAGCCAGCCCGTATACCGGGTATTGTGTGCCGTGATTGGAGCCCAAAACTGTGAAAACTTGGATGAAAAATCTTGAAAATTGACTTTATTAAAGAAAAATCCATTCTCCATTGAAAACTATTGAAAGTGACTTTTCCCCATTGGTTATAATGGAGTAAAGATGGCCGCCATCCCCTGAGGTAATCACTTCATAACCGTTAGGCACGAGACTGTTAATTGAGCTACGCCATCACCTGAGCCCCAGTCTAACTGAAAAACTTCAGAATCCGCCATTACAGAGCGCGGTGGGTGGGAGCAGCAGGGGGCGTGTCATTGTGGGCGGCACCAAGCTGAGCGCTCTGACATCAGAGCAAGGGGAAAATCGATCCTGCTGCACAGCGGAACGAATCTACACTATCCCGACGGAAGCGGAGGACCGGAAGGGTCCGGATTAACTAAGGGGGCACAGTATGTCGCAGCACGGAGACGCCGCAGCACCCGGCGACGCTAATGCAGCTGAAAGACAGAGTGTCGATAGAGAGTCCGGTAGCGCAGCGGTGCAAGGAGTGGCGCCCATCATGCCGGTGCTGATGCCATATACCCCGGGTGGCCCATGGCTTCCAATGTATGAAGGTGAGCCTAATACCCTTGACGATTTCAGAGAAAAGATGCTGGCCCATTTTGACATGTTCCCTGTGGGTGAAGTTCAGCGTGTTAGTCTCCTGATGATGCAGTTAAGTGGCCATGCTAAGCGAGAAGTCACAGCATGGGCAGCTGATCTAAAAGGCACTGTTGAACGCATATTTGCTGGATTAAAAGCTACATTTGAAACCACTGCCAGCAGCAAAGCTAAAGTACGATTCTTTAATTGCAAACAAAAAGTTAATGAGGGCGTGAGAGACTTTGCCTTAAACCTGCAGGAAGCCCTTAAATCACTTACACTGGCTGAACCCATTTTTAACACCGGAGCGGATAAACTGCTAAGAGATCAATTTATTGAGGGACTCTACACCCCTTCTCACCGGGGGCATGTGAGCATGCTTGTTTTTAAGAACCCTGAATTGACATTTGCCCAATTAAAGGAGAGCGTTATACGTCTCCAGCTGGCAGAGGCACCTCGGGATCAGGATCCTGCGCAACTCATGGCAGAGGCTCCTCAACAACATGGAGTACCAGTGACATCAGCTATGTCCGGGGCCATTGCTAAGCCCCTGGGGCCCAGTACTAATGAGGCTCTTCAACAAAAGCTTGACTCTTTAACTGATGTTGTTGCTTCAATGGCTAAAACCATGCAGGAGATGAGAGGACCCAAGATGGAGTTGTCAAACCGTAGAGAAGGTGTTCCATGGATGAGACCCCGGAGATACCCGACATGGAGAGGACGACCCCGCGACCGCTACCAACCGGATGGACAGCCCATTTGCCGCCGTTGCCAGCAGCCAGGCCACTTTGCACGAGATTGTGATTTAAACGGGAATCCCCTGGGAATGCGGGCCGCTTCGCAGGAATGAACTTTCAAGGCCCAACACCCTGGCACGACAGGTACATCGGAGGACGACCCATTATCCCTATCGTGCTGGACGGAATGCCCCTCAACGCTTTGCTGGACACAGGTTCCCAGATTTCATCTATACCGTATATCCTTTATAAGAGGTACTGGGCTGATGCAGATATTGATAAAGGGCCCTCTGATGTTGAACTAGATATATGGGCCAGTAATGGTAAGTTGGTACCGAAACTAGGATTCAGGGAGATGACCATAAAGATTGGTAAAGTAGAATTGAAGAAACAGGGTATAATTGTTGTTGATGTTGACCGGCGGAACTGTGAACCAACTGTATTGATAGGAATGAATGTGTTAGAGAACTGCTTTTCCGAAGTCATTTCTGTCTTACAGCAAATTGCTGAAACTGCCCAATCCTGCCAGCAGAGAGTTCTCCGGAGGGAAATAAAAGTATTGATGTTAACGCAACAGGTAGAAGTTGCAGGTGGAGAAATCGGCAGTGTGAGGGTAAGTGATCCAACATCTATTGTAATCCCACCAAAAACAGAAATGCTGGTATGGTGTAGAGCAGCCATTGGTACTAAGGGACGAGATTATCAAGCCTTAATAGAACCAGTGTACACCGACAGCAGGCCCACCATACTCACAGCACTAGGGATAGTCGAGGTACACCGGGGACGAGTGCCGGTACGACTTTTGAACTGTGGAGAGGAAGAGGTCACTTTGCCAAGGTATGCTACAATGGCAAAGCTATATACTGTTGACAACAATGCCATCACAACCATTGAGCCCTTAGAACCAACCTGTCAGGTGGAAGGCAATGGCTCAGATGGAGAAATGGAGGATTGGTGCCAACAGCTACACGTGGGCATAAATTCAACACCTACCCATCAAAAACAAGGGGTGTATAGGCTAGTGACGGAATATGAACAAGTCTTCAGTAAACACCCATTGGACTTCGGACGGATAGAAGGGGTAGAACACACAATCCCCACCAGTGACCATCCCCCAATAAAAGAAAGATATAGACCCATACCGCCCGCTCACTATCAATGTGCAAAAGATATGCTGAGGGAGATGAAACAGGCCGGGGTAATAAGAGACAGCTGTAGCCCCTGGGCGGCCCCTCTAGTGATTGTCAAAAAAAAGGACGGAACCATGAGAATGTGCGTAGACTACCGGAAGATTAATAACATCACCCATAAAGACGCCTACCCCTTGCCTAGGATAGAAGAGTCCTTAACTGCTTTGAAATCTGCTAATTATTTTTCCACCTTAGACTTAACAAGTGGGTATTGGCAAGTCCCTGTGGCTGAGCGAGATAAGGAAAAGACGGCATTCACCACACCAATGGGTCTATGTGAATTTAATCGCATGCCGTTCGGACTCTGCAACGCATCCGGTACCTTCCAGCGGCTGATGGAATGCTGCCTCGGACACAAGAACTTCGAGACCGTCCTCCTGTACCTAGATGATGTGATCGTCTACTCAAAGACTTACGAACAACACTTAATAGACCTGGCAGAAGTGTTCGAAGCCTTATCCAGGTATGGCATGAAAGTCAAGCCATCCAAATGTCACCTTCTCAAGCCAAAGGTACAGTACCTGGGACACATCGTGAGTTCAGAGGGAGTAGCACCAGATCCCGAGAAAATAAGCGCCATAAGGGATTGGCCAAGACCTACCAGCGCAAAAGAAGTGAGACAATTCCTGGGATTGGTGGGTTACTATCGCAGATTTATAAAAGGATTTACCAAGTTGGCAGCACCCTTGCAAGACACCTTGGTAGGGCAGACGAAGAAACCTTCAAACCGAAACCCTCCTTTTCAGTGGAACGACGAAAGGGAAGACTCCTTTGAACAACTAAAGAAGGCACTAACCGGAGAAGAGGTTCTGGCATACCCAGATTACCATCAACCTTTCATCCTCTACACCGATGCCAGTAATGTGGGACTAGGAGCGGTGCTGTCACAAAAGCAAGAAGGTCGGGAGAAAGTCATCGCCTTTGCAAGTAGAAAGCTCCGGCCTACTGAAAGAAATTCAGAAAATTACAGCTCCTTCAAATTGGAACTACTGGCAGTAGTTTGGGCTGTGACTGAATGTTTCAAACACTATCTGGCCGCTGCAGAATTTATTGTCTATACTGACAACAATCCGTTGACCCACCTGGACACAGCCAAATTAGGTGCGTTAGAACAGCGATGGATAGCCCGGTTATCTAATTACAACTTCAAGATCAAGTATCGAGCAGGTCGCAAGAATGGAAATGCCGATGCCCTATCCCGGATGCCACACTTGAGAGATGTAGAAGAAGAAATGGGGGAGCTTGAAGAAATTGAACTACCAGCCTTCCATCATCCCAAGGCAAAACATCATCAGTCAAGTACCTATCAGAAACAACAAGAGGTGAATTTAAATCCGTTAGCACACCATAGATGGGCTGACACCCAAGACAGCAATCCGGCTGTGAAGTTGGTGAAGGAACTGTTAACTGAGCAAAGTGCATATCCCGATGAGGATGCCCCAGAAGAGACGCATCAACTCTGGAAAGAGAGAGGCAAAATGTTCCTGTATCAAGGGAAGCTCTGTAGAAGGTACACCAATCTGAAAACACATGAATTGGTTTGGCAGATTATCGTGCCTAAAGAAGATGTCAAGATGGTCCTCGAAGCTTACCATAATGGTGCTGGTCACTTCGGTTGGAAAAAGTTAGAAGTACTTCTAAGAGAAAGATTTTATTGGGTCGGGATGAGAAAATCAATCGAACAGTGGTGCAGAAATTGTGGCCCGTGCAACCTCAGAAGAAACGATCAAAAGAACCAAAGAGCACCACTGCAGCCCATAATCACCAAACAACCACTTGAACTTGTAGCCATGGACCACGTGAAGTTGACACCAAGCCGGTCTGGCTATGTCTATGCCTTGACCATCGTGGACCATTATTCACGCTTCTTGGTAGTAGTACCCGTAAAAGATCTGACAGCAAAAACAGCAGCCAAAGCGTTCCAAACGTACTTTTGTAGACCCCATGGATATCCGGAACAGGTTCTCACCGACCAAGGTACAGCCTTTGAATCAGAGATCTTCAGAGAATTCTGTAATATGTATGGTTGCAAAAAGATCCGGACGACGGCCTATCATCCACAAACAAACGGCTTATGCGAGAAGATGAACCATATTGTAATAGAACTACTAAAGACTTTACCTGAGGCAGAAAGGAATCAATGGCCAGAGAAATTGCCTGACTTGGTGGATCTGTATAATCATGTCCCGGTGAGTTCCACCAATTGCACCCCAGCTTACCTTATGCGTGCAAGACCCGGCCAATTACCAATCGATCTAGAAATGGGAATTCTGAAACCAGACGCAGAAGTCCAAGACTCCAATTGGGATATCATACGGCAAAAGCAGTATCGCCAAGTGCAAGAGAGTGTGGAAAGAAGCCTTCAGCAAACTAGAGAAAGACAAGAGCGAACTTTCAACCAGAATGCTCTAGCGACCCCATTAAGACCAGGTGACCAAGTGCTCAAGAGAAATCGTCGAACCAATAAACTGGACAATCAGTGGGAAGCCGTACCCTACACAGTTTTACCAACAAGAGTGGATAATCCTAAAATGTGTCTCATTAGCAAAAACGGAGGCTTAACATCTGTACTAGTGTCAAGAGACAATCTTAAATTATGTCCGGAAGCATTGAAAAAGCCAGACGTTGTCCAGCCAGAACCAGAAGTTATTCAACCCATACAGGTTCAACCAGTAAAGGAAAAAGAAGAGGAAGTGTATCACACCTGTATAGGAGACTTTCCCAAAACCCTACTAACATACCATGGTGCAGTAGTGGTTCCCATGGTGGCCTTTTACCCAACACCAAACCCAATACCAGAAGTCCCAAGACAGGAAGAGGCTGACCCCGTACTACAGGAGGTTCCAGGCCAGGAAGAACAGATTCCTGGTCAGAGTAATCCCATTCACGGTGGACTTGCCAACTCCATAGTCGTGGAATTATCTTTAGCAGAGCGGGCAGATACTACATCCGCAGTAGACAGTAGTACACCACATGAAGAGACACCGCTATTACGTAGATCACAGCGTAGTACCCAGGGTCAATTACCGGCCAGGTATGCAGATTACCAACTATAAAGCTCATAATGTGAATTGTATATATGTTATGCCGTATATAGTTAAACAGAAAATGTAGTATAGTCATTGTTATCAGTCTGCAACGTTTAAGCCCAGTGCCTACAGAGACTTGTCTGTATGAACTTCTTGCATATTCTTGAACTTTTTATCAGCCCGGAGGCACTAAATCAAAGCTCCGGAAAGACTGCTTTTTGAACTTTCTTTAGACTTTATATTGATAACTCCGTTGGAAAAATGGAACTAAATTCCTGGACACTAAGTACAGTGCCTTTCCTAATACCTTCAAGGATAGAACTGTATTAATGGACGCTATTTGAAGTGACTTTGTACAGAACTATATTTTTGTTTCCTCGAGTGGTTTTTGTAACTTTTCATTTTTAAGACTCTGTACATATTAATTGTTATTTCAAAATGTTATTGTCCCACAGTCCCGGAGTACTGTTCTTAACTAAGGGGGAATGTGGCACCCCTAGGGGTATTTGCCACAAAAATAGTTACTGACAGTAAATGCAAATACTAAAATAGCAAGACTGCACTACCACCTCCGGCCAGAAGGGGGAGCTCCAGAGACTCCCCTTGATCCATTCTGGTCTGAGAGAAGAACTGGCAGTTGGGCTAAGGAGCTGAAAGTGAGAGGTCATACAGTTGAATCTCTAACAGCCCTGTGACTGTTACCAGGCCTAAATCACCGGCCTGAGGAGAAGAGGGATAGAGAAAAAGGACATTGTGAGAATCGGGTAGCATTAATCACTACCCAGAACAGGCGCAAAGACGGATACCGGATCCGTGGCTGTGTTCATTACATATAATACAGCAACCGGAAAAACGTGAGGTGATATCAGCTTCACTAGGGTCGGACGCAGCAACAGACACAGAGTTCAGCGGTACTCCTAGAGGGGGTAAGCCGATAAAAGGACTCGGGTTGCCCGTCGAACCAGGACCCGGAGGGGACAGATTGGGCCGGCAGCCAGTTCACATACAGCAGCAGGGCCACACAGATATTGCGTACAATAAGAGGCGAAGACCCCGGCAGGGTCAAAGTAACTCAGAGTTCCCATACAGACTCCGGTGACAGGACTGGTTGTAAATCCTTTTTTGTTAAAGTAAACTGGTTAAACGTTTCAGTGCCTCAGTCTTTCATTTGGACAATAGCCATCTATCCAGGATCGGGATCATCGCCGCTGGGAGAACCTGCTGCTGATCAAGTAAGTGCCTGTCCCCTCACGATACCCTTTACACTGTGCATTGCCTGAGGCCACAGCACCGGGTCAAGCCACCCGTGACACCCCCCTCAAGAGACAGACCCCATTGGTCCGGTGCTGGGTACCCCGGTCTCTTGGGCGTCACATATACTATAGGATCTGCCTATGGGGGTGCTGTCTTATATAAAATAGGATCTGCCAATGGAGGTTGCTGCCTTATATACTAAAGGGTCTGCCTATGGGGGGTTGCCTTATATACTATAGGATCTGCCTATGGGGGGTGCTGCCTTAAATACTATAGTATCTGCCCATGGGGGTGCTGCCTTATATACTACAGGATCTGGCTATGGGGGGGTGCTGCCTTATACTACAGGATTTGCCTATGGGGGGGTGCTGCCTAATACACTACAGGATCTGCCTATCGGGCAGTGCTGCCTTATATACTATAGCATTTGCCTATGGGGGGTGCTGCCTTATATACTACAGGATCTGCCTATGGGGGTGTTGCCGTATATACTATAGGATCTGCCTATGGGGCTGCTGCCTTATATACTACAGGATCTGCCTATGGGGGTGCTGCCTTTTATACTATAGGATCTGCCTATGGGGGTGCTGCCTTATATACTACAGGATCTGCCTATGGGGGGTGCTGCCTAATCTACTATAGGATCTGCCTATAGAAGGTGCTGCCTTATATACCATAGGATCTGCCTATGTGGGGTGCTGCCTTATATATTATAGGATCTGCCTATGGGGGCGAGCTGCCTTATATACTGTAGGATCTGCCTATGGGGGGTGCTGCCTTATATACCATAGGATCTGCCTATGTGGGGTGCTGCATTATATATTATAGGATCTGCCTATGGGGGCGAGCTGCCTTATATACTGTAGGATCTGCCTATGGGGGGTGCTGCCTTATATACTATAGGATCTGCCTATGGGAGGTGCTGCCTTATATACTATATGATCTGCCTATGAACTGCCTATGGGGGTGCTGCCTTATATAAAATAGGATCTGCCTATGGAGGGTGCTGCCTTTTATACTAAAGGGTCTGCCTATGGGGGTTGCCTTATATACTATAGGATCTGCCTATGGGGGCGTGCTGCCTTATATACTGTAGGATCTGCCTATGGGGGGTGCTGCCTTATATACCATAGGATCTGCCTATGTGGGGTGCTGTCTTATATACTATAGGATCTGCATATGGGGGGTGCTGCCTTATATACCATAGGATCTGCCTATGGGGGTGCTGCCTAATGTACTTTAGGATCTGCCTATGGGGGGTGCAGCCTTAAATACGATAGGATCTGCATAAGGCGGGTGTTGCCTTATGTACAATAGGATCTGCCTATGTGGGGTGCTGCCTTATATCCTGTAGGATCTGCCTATGGGGTGCTGCCTTTATACTATAGGATCTGCCTATGGGGGTGCTGTCTTATATACTATAGGATCTGCCTATGGGGTGCTGCCTTAAATACTATAGGATCTGCCTATGGGGAGTGCTGCCTTAAATAATATAGGATCTGCCTATGGGGGTGCTGCCTTATATAAAATAGGATCTGCCTATGGGGGGTGCTGCCATATATGCTAAAGGATCTGCCTATGGGGGGCTGCCTTATATACTACAGGATCTGTCTATGGGGGTGCTGCCTTATATACTGTAGGATCTGCCTATGGCGGGGTGCTGCCTTATATACTATAGGGTATGCCTATGTGGGGTGCTGCCTTATGTATTATAGGATCTGCCTATGGAGGTGCTGCCTTATATACTATAGGATCTGCCTATGGGAGGTGCTGCCTTACATACGATAGGATCTGCCTATGGAGGTGCTGCCTAATATACTTTAGGATCTGCCTATGGGGCGCGCAGCCTTACATACTATAGGATCTCCATATGTGGGGTGCTGCCTTATATACTATAGGATCTGCCTATGGGGGGTGCTGCCTAATACACTACAGGATCTTCTTATCGAGGGGTGCTGTCTTAAATACTATAGGATCTGCCTATGGGGGGTGCTGCCTTATATACTACAGGATTTGCCTATGGGGGTGCTGCCTTATATACTATAGGATCTGCCTATGGGGGTGCTGCCTTATACACTATAGGATCTGCCTATGGGGGGTGCTGCCATATATACAATAGGATCTGCCTATGGGGGGTGCTGCCTTATATAATACAAGATCTGCCTATCTGGGGTGCTGTCTTATATACTATAGGATCTGCCTATGGGGGGTGCTGCCTTATAAACTACAGGATCTGGCTATGGGGGTGCTGCCTTATACTACAGGATCTGCCTATGGGGGTGCTGCCTAATACACTACAGGATCTGCCTATCGGGGTGCTGCCTTAAATACTATAGTATCTGCCCATGGGGGGTGCTGCCTTATATACTACAGGATCTGGCTATGGGGGGTGCTGCCTTTTACTACAGGATCTGCCTATCGGGGGGTGCTGCCTTATATACTATAGCATTTGCCTAAGGGGGTGCTGCCTTATATAATACAGGATCTGCCTATGGGGGGTGCTGCCGTATATACTATAGGATCTGCCTATAGAGGATGCTGCCTTATATACCATAGGATCTGCCTATGGGGGTGCTGCCTTATATACTATAGGATCTGCCTATGGGGCTGCTGCCTTATATACTACAGGATCTGCCTATGGGGGGTGCTGCGTTTTATACTGTAGGATCTGCCTATGGGGGTCTGCCTTATATACTACAGGATCTGCCTATGGGAGTTCTGCCTAATATACTATAGGATCTGCCTATAGGGGTGCTGCCTAATATACCATAGGATCTGCCTATGGGGGTGCTGCCTTATATACTACAGGATCTGCCTATGGGGGTGCTGCCTTATATACTATAGGATCTGCCTATGGGAGGTGCTGCCTTATATACAATAGGATCTGCCTATGGGGGTGCTGCCTTATATAAAATAGGATCTGCCAATGGAGGGTGCTGCCTTATATACTAAAGGTCTGCCTATGGGGGGTGCTGCCTTATGTACTGTAGGATCTGCCTATGTAGGGTGCTGCCTTATATACCATAGGATCTGCCTATGTGGGGTGCTGCCTTATATACTATAGGATCTGCATATGGGGGGTGCTGCCTTATATACTATAGGATTTGTCTATGGGGTTGCTGCCTTATATACTATAGGATCTGCATATGGGATGCTGCCTAATATACTTTAGGATCTGCATATGGCCTGGTGCAGCCTTAAATACTATAGGATCTGCCTGTGGGGGGTGCTGCCTTATATACAATAGGATCTGCCTATGGGGGTGCTGCCTTATATGGTATAGGATCTGCCTATGGGGGTGCTGCCTTTATACTATAGGATCTGCCTATGGGGGGTGCTGTCTTATATACTATAGGATCTGCCTTTGGGGTGCTGCCTTATGTATTATAGGATCTGTTTATAGGGGTGCTGCCTTATATACGATAGGATCTGCCTATGGGGGGTGCTGCCTTACATACTATAGGATCTGCCTATGGAGGTGCTGCCTAATATACTTTAGGATCTGCCTATGGGGCGTGCAGCCTTATATAATATAAGATCTGCCTATGTGGGGTGCTGACTTATATACTATAGGATCTGCCTATGGGGGTTACTGCCTTATATATTATTGGATATGCCTATGGGGGCTGCCTTATATATTATAGGGTATGCCTATGGGGGTACTGCCTTATATACTAAAGGATCTGCCTAAGGGGGGCTGCGTTATATACTATAGGATCTGCCTATGTGGTGTGCTGCCTTATATATCATGGGATCTGCTTATAGGGGTGCTGCCTTATATACTATATGCATGTAGAGGAGCTGCGGAGACACCATCACGTGTTTCTCAACGCAGGCAGTGAATAGCCAGGCCTTTCCCCGGGAAGGAACAACCAAGGGAAGGGCAGCATCCAATAAAGGAAAACATCCAATAAAGGAAAACCACCTATGCCAAGCATGGTATCCATCCACAGACAGCTGTTTCGGGGAATTTTGCCCCTCATCAGTGTGGAGTAGGAAACTGGCTATCAGGAGCAGTGCCTAGTAGAAAGTCTATAAAGGCACGGATGATTGACCTCGTGGAGACCAAAACATCCAACACCGTGGAGACACCATCACGTGCTTCTCAACGCAGTGATCCAGAACACTGCCCCCAAATATACAAATGCAAGTAGAGGAGCTGCGGAGACACTATCATGTGGTTTTCCTTTATTGGATGTTTTCCTTTATTGGATGCTGCCATTCCCTTGGTTGTTCCTTCCCGGGGAAAGGCCTGGCTATTCACTGACTGTGTTGAGAAACACGTGATGGTGTCTCCGCAGCTCCTCTACATGCATTTGCATATTTGAGGGCAGTGTTCTGGATCACTGCGTTGAGAAACACGTGATGGTGTCTCCGCGGTGTTGGATGTTTTGGTCCCCACGAGGTCATTCATCCGTGCCTTTATATACTATAGGATCTGTCTATGGGGGTGCTGCCTTATATACTATAGGATCTGCCTATAGGGGGTGGTGCCTTATATAAAATAGGATCTGCCTATGGCGAGTGCTGCCTTATATACCAAAGGATCTGCCTATGGGGGTCTGCCTTATATACTATAGGATCTGCCTATGGGGTGTGCTGCATTATATACTGTAGGATCTGCCTATGGGAGGTGCTGCCTTATATTCTATAGGATCTGCCTATGTGGGGTGCTGCCTTATATATTATAGGATCTGCTTATGGGGGTGCTGCCTTATATACTATAGGATGTGCCTATGGGGGTGCTGCCTTATATACTATAGGATCTGTCTATGGGGTTGCTGCCTTATATACTATAGGATCTGACTATGGGGTGCTGCCTAATATTCTTTAGGATCTGTCTATGGGGGGGTGCAGCATTATATAATATAGGATCTGCCTATGTAGGGTGCTGCTTTATATACTATAGGATCTACCTATGGGGGGTGCTGCCTTATATACTATAGGATCTGCCTATGGGGGGTGCTGCCTTATATACCATAGGATCTGCCTATGGGGGCTGCCTTATATACTATAGGATATGCCTATGGGGGTGCTGCCTTATATACTATAGGATCTGCCTATGGGGGTTGCTGCCTCAAATACAATTGGATCTGCCTATGGGGGTGCTGCCTTATATACTGTAGGATCTGCCTATGGGGGTGCTGCCTTTATACTATAGGATCTACCTATGGGGGGTGCTGTCTTATATACTATAGGATCTGCCTATGGGGGTGCTGCCTTATATACTATAGGATCTGCCTATGGGGGGTGCTGCCTTAAATGCTATAGGATCTGCCTATGGGGGGTGCTGCCTTATATAAAATAGGATCTGCCTATGGGGAGAGCTGCCTTATATACTAAAGGATCTGCCTATGGGGTGCTGCCTTATATACTCTAGGATCTGCCTATGGGGGGTGCTGCCTTATATACTGTAGGATCTGCCTATGGGGGGTGCTGTCTTATATACTATAGGATCTGCCTATGTGTGGTGCTGCCTTACGTATTATAGGATCTATTTATGGGGGTGTTGCCTTATATACTATAGGATCTGCCTATGGGGGGTGCTTCCTTACATACTATAGGATCTGCCTATGGGGGGGTGCTGCCTTATATATTATAGGATATGCCTATGGGGGCTGCCTTATATATTATAGGATATGCCTATGGAGGTGTTGCATAATATACTTTAGGATCTGCCTATGGGGCGTGCAGCCTTATATAATATGTGATCTGCCTTTGTGGGGTGCTGCCTTATATACTACAGGATCTGCCTATGGGGGGATGCTGCCTTATATATTATAGGATATGCCTATGGGGGGTGCTGCCTCATATATTATAGGATCTGCATGTGGGGGTGTGATGCCTTATATAAAATAGGATCTGCCTATGGGGTGCTGCCATATATATTATAGGATCTACCTATGGGGTACTGCCTTATATACTATAGGATCTGCCTATGTGGTGTGCTGCCTTATATATCTTAGGATCTGCTTATAGGGGTGCTGCCTTATATACTATAGGATCTGTCTATGGGGGTGCTGCCTTAAATACTACAGGATCTGCCTATGGGGGGTTCTGCATTATATAAAATAGGATCTGAATTTGGGGGGTGCTGCCTAATATACTAAAGGATCTGCCTAAGGGGGTCTGCCTTATATACTATAGGATCTGCCTATGGGGGGTGCTGCCTTATATACTATAGGATCACCCTATGTGGGGTCTGCCTTATATACTATATGATCTGCCTATGGGGGTGCTGCCTTATATACTGTAGGATCTGCCTATGGGGGTCTGCCTGATATACTACAGGATCTGCCTATGGGGGGTGCTGCCTAATATACTATAGGATCAACCTATAGGGGTGCTGCCTTATATACCATAGGATCTGCCTATCGGGGTGCTGCTTTATATATTATAGGATCTGCCTATGGGGGTGCTGCCTTATATACTACAGGATCTGCCTATGGGGGGTGCTGCCTAATATATAAAAGTGTCTGCCTATGGGGGTTTGCCTTACGTACTATAGGATCTGCCTATGGGGGCTGCTGCCTTATGTACTTTAGGGTCTGCCTATGTAGGGTGCTGCCTTATATACCATAGGATCTGCTTATGTGGGGTGCTGCCTTATATACTATAGGATCTGCATATGGGGGGTGCTGCCTTATATACTATAGGATTTGTCTATGGGGTTGCTGCCTTATATACTATAGGATCTGCTTATGGGGTGCTGCCTAATATAGTATAGGATCTGCCTATGGGGGGTGCTGCCTTTTATACAATAGGATCTGCCTATGGGGGTGCTGCCTTATATACTGTCGGATCTGCCTATGGGGTGCTGCCTTTATACTATAGGATCTGCCTATGGGGGTATTGTTTTATATACTATAACATAGTAACATAGTAACATAGTTAGTAAGGCCGAAAAAAGACATTTGTCCATCCAGTTCAGCCTATATTCCATCATAATAAATACCCAGATCTACGTCCTTCTACAGAACCTAATTGTATGATACAATATTGTTCTGCTCCATGAAGACATCCAGGCCTCTCTTGAACCCCTCGACTGAGTTTGCCATCACCACCTCCTCAGGCAAGCAATTCCAGATTCTCACTGCCCTAACAGTAAAGAATCCTCTTCTATGTTGGTGGAAAAACCTTCTCTCCTCCAGACGCAAAGAATGCCCCCTTGTGCCCGTCACCTTCCTTGGTATAAACAGATCCTCAGCGAGATATTTGTATTGTCCCCTTATATACTTATACATGGTTATTAGATCGCCCCTCAGTCGTCTTTTTTCTAGACTAAATAATCCTAATTTCGCTAATCTATCTGGGTATTGTAGTTCTCCCATCCCCTTTATTAATTTTGTTGCCCTCCTTTGTACTCTCTCTAGTTCCATTATATCCTTCCTGAGCACCGGTGCCCAAAACTGGACACAGTACTCCATGTGCGGTCTAACTAGGGATTTGTACAGAGGCAGTATAATGCTCTCATCATGTGTATCCAGACCTCTTTTAATGCACCCCATGATCCTGTTTGCCTTGGCAGCTGCTGCCTGGCACTGGCTGCTCCAGGTAAGTTTATCATTAACTAGGATCCCCAAGTCCTTCTCCCTGTCAGATTTACCTAGTGGTTTCCCGTTCAGTGTGTAATGGTGATATTGATTCCCTCTTCCCATGTGTATAACCTTACATTTATCATTGTTAAACCTCATCTGCCACCTTTCAGCCCAAGTTTCCAACTTATCCAGATCCATCTGTAGCAGAATACTATCTTCTCTTGTATTAACTGCTTTACATAGTTTTGTATCATCTGCAAATATCGATATTTTACTGTGTAAACCTTCTACCAGATCATTAATGAATATGTTGAAGAGAACAGGTCCCAATACTGACCCCTGCGGTACCCCACTGGTCACAGCGACCCAGTTAGAGACTATACCATTTATAACCACCCTCTGCTTTCTATCACTAAGCCAGTTACTAACCCATTTACACACATTTTCCCCCAGACCAAGCATTCTCATTTTGTGTACCAACCTCTTGTGCGGCACGGTATCAAACGCTTTGGAAAAATCGAGATATACCACGTCCAATGACTCACCGTGGTCCAGTCTATAGCTTACCTCTTCATAAAAACTGATTAGATTGGTTTGACAGGAGCGATTTCTCATAAACCCATGCTGATATGGAGTTAAACAGTTATTCTCATTGAGATAATCCAGAATAACATCCCTCAGAAACCCTTCAAATATTTTACCAACAATAGAGGTTAGACTTACTGGCCTATAATTTCCAGGTTCACTTTTAGAGCCCTTTTTGAATATTGGCACCACATTTGCTATGCGCCAGTCCTGCGGAACAGACCCTGTCGCTATAGAGTCACTAAAAATAAGAAATAATGGTTTATCTATTACGTTACTTAGTTCTCTTAGTACTCGTGGGTGTATGCCATCCGGACCCGGAGATTTATCTATTTTAATCTTATTTAGCCGGTTTCGCACCTCTTCTTGGGTTAGATTGGTGACCCTTAATATAGGGTTTTCATTGTTTCTTGGGATTTCACCTAGCATTTCATTTTCCACCGTGAATACCGTGGAGAAGAAGGTGTTTAATATGTTAGCTTTTTCCTCGTCATCTACAACCATTCTTTCCTCACTATTTTTTAAGGGGCCTACATTTTCAGTTTTTATTCTTTTACTATTGATATAGTTGAAGAACAGTTTGGGATTAGTTTTACTCTCCTTAGCAATGTGCTTCTCTGTTTCCTTTTTGGCAGCTTTAATTAGTTTTTTAGATAAAGTATTTTTCTCCCTATAGTTTTTTAGAGCTTCAATGGTGCCATCCTGCTTTAGTAGTGCAAATGCTTTCTTTTTACTGTTAATTGCCTGTCTTACTTCTTTGTTTAGCCACATTGGGTTTTTCCTATTTCTAGTCCTTTTATTCCCACAAGGTATAAACCGCTTACACTGCCTATTTAGGATGTTCTTAAACATTTCCCATTTATTATCTGTATTCTCATTTCTGAGGATATTGTCCCAGTCTACCAGATTAAGGGCATCTCTAAGCTGTTCAAACTTTGCCTTCCTAAAGTTCAATGTTTTTGTGACTCCCTGACAAGTCCCCCTAGTGAAAGACAGGTGAAACTGCACAATATTGTGGTCGCTATTTCCTAAATGCCCAACCACCTGCAGATTTGTTATTCTGTCAGGTCTATTAGATAGTATTAGGTCTAAAAGTGCTGCTCCTCTGGTTGGATCATAGGATCTGCCTATGTGGGTGCTGCCTTATATACTATAGGATCTGCCTTTGGGGTGCTGCCTTATATACTCTAGGATCTGCCTATGGGGGGTGCTGCCTTATATAATGTAGGATCTGCCTATGGGGGGTGCTGCCTTATATACTATAGGATCTGCTTATGTGTGGTGCTGCCTTACGTATTATAGGATCTGTTTATGGGGGTGCTGCCTTATATACTCTAGGATCTGCCTATGTGGGGTCTGCCTTATATACGATAGGATCTGCTATGGGGGGTGGTGCCTTATATAAAATAGGATCTGCCTATGGGGGTTGCTGCCTTATATACTAATGGAGCTGCCTATGGGGTCTGCCTTATATACTACAGGTTCTGCCTATGGGGGTCCTGCCTAATATACTATAGGATCTGCCTATAGGGGTGCTGCCTTATATACCATAGGATCTGCCTATGGGGGTGCTGCCTTATATATTATAGGATCTGCCTATGGGGTGCTGTCTGATATACTACAGGATCTGCCTATGGGGGAGCTGCCTTATATACCATAGGATCTGCCTATGGGGGTGCTGCCTTATATATTATAGGATCTGCCTATGGGGTGCTGCCTTATGTACTACAGGATCTGCCTATGGGAGGTGCTGCCTTATATACTACAGGATCTGCCTATGGGGGGTGCTGCCTTATATAAAATAGGATCTGCCAATGGGAGGTGCTGCCTTATATACTAAAGTGTCTGCCTATGGGGGGTTGCCTTATGTACTATAGGATCTGCCTATGGGGGTGCTGCCTTATGTACTGTAGGATCTGCCTATGTAGGGTGCTGCCTTATATACCATAGGATCTGCCTATGTGGGGTGCTGCTTTACATACTATAGGATCTGCATATAGGGGGTGCTGCCTTATATACTATAGGATTTGTCTATGGGGTTGCTGCCTTATATACTATAGGATCTGCTTATGGGTGCTGCCAAATATACTTTAGGATCTGCATATGGGGGGGTGCAGCCTTAAATACTATAGGATCTGCCTATGGGGGGTGATGCCTTTTATACAATAGGATCTGCCTTTGGGGGTGCTGCATTAGATACTATAGGATCTGTCTATGGGGGTGCTGCCTTTATACTATAGGATCTGCCTATGGAGGTGCTGTCTTATATACTATAGGATCTGCCTATGGGGGTGCTGCCTTATATACTATAGGATCTGCCTTTGGGGGTGCTGCCTTAAATGCTATAGGATCTGCCTATGTGGGGTGCTGCCTTATATAAAATAGAATCTGCCTATGGGGAGTGCTGCCTTATATACTAAAGGATCTGCCTTTGGGGGGCTGCCTTATATACTCTAGGATCTGCGTATGGGGGGTGCTGCCTTATATACTGTAGGATCTGCCTATGGGGGGGTGCTGCCTTATATACTTTAGGATCTGCCTACGTGGGGTCTGCCTTATATACTATAGGATCTGCCTATGGGGGGTGGTGCCTTATATAAAATAGGATCTGCCTATGGGGGTGCTGCCTTATATACTAAAGGGTCTGCCTATGGGGGTGCTGCCTTATATACTGTAGGATCTGCCTATGGGGATCTGCCTTATATACTACAGGATCTGCCTATGGGGGTTCTGCCTAATATACTATAGGATCTGCCTATAGGGGTGCTGCCTTATATACCATAGGATCTGCCTTTGGGGGTGCTGCCTTAAATGCTATAGGATCTGCCTATGTGGGGTGCTGCATTAGATACTATAGGATCTGTCTATGGGGGTGCTGCCTTTATACTATAGGATCTGCCTATGGAGGTGCTGTCTTATATACTATAGGATCTGCCTATGGGGGTGCTGCCTTATATACTATAGGATCTGCCTTTGGGGGTGCTGCCTTAAATGCTATAGGATCTGCCTATGTGGGGTGCTGCCTTATATAAAATAGAATCTGCCTATGGGGAGTGCTGCCTTATATACTAAAGGATCTGCCTTTGGGGGGCTGCCTTATATACTCTAGGATCTGCGTATGGGGGGTGCTGCCTTATATACTGTAGGATCTGCCTATGGGGGGGTGCTGCCTTATATACTTTAGGATCTGCCTACGTGGGGTCTGCCTTATATACTATAGGATCTGCCTATGGGGGGTGGTGCCTTATATAAAATAGGATCTGCCTATGGGGGTGCTGCCTTATATACTAAAGGGTCTGCCTATGGGGGTGCTGCCTTATATACTGTAGGATCTGCCTATGGGGATCTGCCTTATATACTACAGGATCTGCCTATGGGGGTTCTGCCTAATATACTATAGGATCTGCCTATAGGGGTGCTGCGTTATATACCATAGGATCTGCCTATGGGGGTGCTGCCTTATATACTATAGGATCTGCCTATGGGAGGTGCTGCCTTATATACTATATGATCTGCCTATGGGGGTGCTGCCTTATATAAAATAGGATCTGCCAATGGGGGGTGCTGCCTTATATACTAAAGGTCTGCCTATGGGGGGTGCTGCCTTATGTACTGTAGGATCTGCCAATGTAGGGTGCTGCCTTATATACCATAGGATCTGCCTATGTGGGGTGCTGTCTTATATACTATAGGATCTGCATATGGGGGGTGCTGTCTTATATACTATAGGATTTGTCTATGGGGTTGCTGCCTTATATACTATAGGATCTGCATATGGAATGCTGCCTAATATACTTTAGGATCTGCATATGGGCTGGTGCAGCCTTAAATACTATAGGATCTGCCTGTGGGGGGTGCTGCCTTATATACAATAGGATCTGCCTATGGGGGTGCTGCCTTATATGGTATAGGATCTGCCTATGGGGGTGCTGCCTTTATACTATAGGATCTGCCTATGTGGGGTGCTGTCTTATATACTATAGGATCTGCCTTTGGGGGGTGCTGCCTTATATACTATAGGATCTGTCTTTGGGGGGTGCTGCCTTAAATGCTATAGGATCTGCCTATGGGGAGTCCTGCCTTATATACTAAAGGATCTGCCTATGGGGGGCTGCCTTATATACTCTAGGATCTGCCTATGGGGGGGTGCTGCCTTATATACTGTAGGATCTGCCTATGGGGGGTGCTGCCTTACATACTATAGGATCTGCCTATGGAGGTGCTGCCTAGTATACTTTAGGATCTGCCTATGGGGCGTGCAGCCTTATATAATATAAGATCTGCCTATGTGGGGTGCTGCCTTATATACTATAGGATCTGCCTATGGGGGGTGCTGCCTTATATATTATAGGATATGTCTATGGGGGCTGCCTTATATATTATAGGGTATGCCTATGGGGGGTGCTGCCTTATATATTATAGGATCTGCATATGGGGGGGTGCTGCCTTATATAAAATAGGTTCTGCCTATGGGGTGCTGCCATATATATTATAGGATCTACCTATGGGGGTACTGCCTTATATACTAAAGGATCTGCCTAAGGGGGGCTGCCTTATATACTATAGGATCTGCCTATGTGGTGTGCCGCCTTGTATATCATAGGATCTGCTTATAGGGGTGCTGCCTTATATACTATAGGCATGTAGAGGAGCTGCGGAGACACCATCACGTGTTTCTCAACGCAGGCAGTGAATAGCCAGGCCTTTCCCCGGGAAGGAACAACCAAGGGAAGGGCAGCATCCAATAAAGGAAAACATCCAATAAAGGAAAACCACCTATGCCAAGCATGGTATCCATCCACAGACAGCTGTTTCGGGGAATTTTGCCCCTCATCAGTGTGGAGTAGGAAACTGGCTATCAGGAGCAGTGCCTAGTAGAAAGTCTATAAAGGCACGGATGATTGACCTCGTGGAGACCAAAACATCCAACACCGCGGAGACACCATCCATCACGTGTTTCTCAACGCAGTGATCCAGAACACTGCCCCCAAATATACAAATGCATGTAGAGGAGCTGCGGAGACGCCATCACGTGGTTTTCCTTTTTTGGATGTTTTCCTTTATTGGATGCTGCCATTCCCTTGGTTGTTCCTTCCCGGGGAAAGGCCTGGCTATTCACTGCCTGTGTTGAGAAACACGTGATGGTGTCTCCGCAGCTCCTCTACATGCATATGCATATTTGGGGGCAGTGTTCTGGATCACTGCGTTGAGAAACACGTGATGGTGTCTCCGCGGTGTTGGATGTTTTGGTCCCCCAATCATCCGTGCCTTTAAATACTATAGGATCTGTCTATGGGGGTGCTGCCTTATATACTATAGGATCTGCCTATGGGGGGTGGTGCCTTATATAAAATAGGATCTGCCTATGGGAAGTGCTGCCTTATATACTAAAGGATCTGCCTATGGGGGTCTGCCTTATATACTATAGGATCTGCCTATGGGGTGTGCTACCTTATATACTGTAGGATCTGCCTATGGGAGGTGCTGCCTTATATTCTATAGGATCTGCCTATGTGGGGTGCTGCCTTATATATTATAGGATCTGCTTATGGGGGTGCTGCCTTATATACTATAGGATGTGCCTATGGGGGTGCTGCCTTATATACTATAGGATCTGTCTATGGGGTTGCTGCCTTATATACTATAGGATCTGACTATGGGGTGCTGCCTAATATTCTTTAGGATCTGTCTATGGGGGCAGCAGCATTATATAATATAGGATCTGCCTATGTAGGGTGCTGCTTTATATACTATAGGATCTGCCTATGGGGGGTGCTGCCTTATGTACTATAGGATCTGCCTATGGGGGGTGCTGCCTTATATACTATAGGATTTGCCTATGGGGGCTGCCTTATATACTATAGGATCTACCTATGGGGGGTGCTGCCTTATATGCCAAAGGATCTGCCTATGGGGGCTGCCTTATATACTATAGGATATGCCTATGGGGGTGCTGCCTTATATACTATAGGATCTGCCTATGGGGGTGCTGCCTTATATACTATAGCATCTGCCTATGGGGGGTCCTGCCTTAAATACTATAGGATTTGCCTATGGGGGGCTGTCTTATATATTATAGGATATGCCTATGGGGGGCTGCCTTATATACTGTAGGATCTGCCTATGGGGGGGTGCTGCCTTATATACTATAGGATCTGCCTATGGGAGTTGCTGTCTTATATACTATAGGATCTGACTATGGGGGTGCTGCATTATATACTATAGGATCTGCATATGGGGGGTGATGCCTTATATACTATAAGATCTGCCTATGGGGTGCTGCCTTATATACTATAGGATCTACCTATGGGTGGTGATGCCTTATATACTGTAAGATCTGCCTATTGGGGGTGCTGCCTTATATACTAAAGGATCTACCTAAGGGGGGCTGCCTTATATACTAAAGGATCTACCTCTGGGGGGGGTGTTATGATCTGGTGGTTTAGGAGCAACATGGAACGAGCTCTGAAGGAAGTGGTATCTGTACTGACCGCAGTCCCTAAGCTCAACACAACACTAGAAGTAGCCGTGGGATGCTCCTAACTCTCCCTAGGCACCTCTTCACAGCCTAAGAGCTAACTACCCCTAAAGATAGAAGCAGGAAAACTATCTTGCCTCAGAGAAAATCCCCAAAGGATAGATTAGCCCCCCACAAATAATGACTGTGAGTGGAGAGGGAAAGGACATACACAGAATGAAACCAGGATGAGCACAGGCGGCCAGTTTAGCTAGATAGATAGGACAGGATGGAATACTGTGCGGTCAGTATAAAACACTACAAAAATCCACGCAGAGATTACAAATATCTCCACACCTGACTAAAGGTGTGGAGGGTAAATCTGCTTCCCAGAGCTTCCAGCAACACAGAGTTAATTCATACTGATAAGCTGGACAAACATAGAAAGCACAAAACGGATAAGTCCACAATCTGTGGACAGAAAAGAGCAAGCAAGAACTTAGCTTTGCTGAACTGGTCAGGATAACAGGGAAATCCAAAGAGATGTGAATCCAACCAGGAACCATTTACAAGTGGCACTGGCTGAAGGAAAGAGCCAGGCATAAATAGCCGAGCAGAAAAGACAATCAGTAGAAGCAGCAACTGACAGCTAAATCCAAGGAGCAGCCATACCACTAGAAACCACAAGAGGGAGCCCAAGAGCAGAACTCACAAAAGTGCCACTTACAACCACCGGAGGGAGCCCAAGAACGGAATTCACAACAGTACCCCCCCTTGAGGAGGGGTCACCGAACCCTCACCAGAGCCCCCAGGCCGATCAGGACGAGCCAAGTGAAAAGCACGAACCAAATCGGTGGCATGGACTTCGGAGGCAACAACCCAAGAATTATCCTCCTGGCCATAACCCTTCCACTTGACAAGATACTGAAGCCTCCGCCTCGAAAAACGAGAATCCAAAATCTTCTCAACCTCATATTCCAACTCTCCCTCAACCAACACCGGGGCAGGAGGGTCAACCGAGGGAACAACGGGCACCACATATCTCCGCAACAAAGATCTATGGAAAACATTATGAATGGCAAAAGAGGCTGGAAGAGCCAAACGAAAAGACACCGGATTAATAATTTCAGAAATTTTATAAGGACCAATAAACCGAGGCTTAAACTTAGGGGAAGAAACCCTCATAGGAACATGACGAGAAGACAACCAAACCAAATCCCCCACACGAAGCCGGGGGCCAACACACCGACGGCAGTTAGCAAAACGTTGAGCCCTTTCCTGAGACAACGTCAAATTGTCCACCACATGAGTCCAAATCTGCTGCAGCCTGTCCACCACAGAATCAACACCAGGACAATCAGAAGGCTCAACCTGCCCAGAAGAAAAACGAGGATGAAAACCAAAATTACAAAAGAAAAGTAAAACCAAAGTAGCCGAACTAGCCCGATTATTAAGGGCAAACTCGGCCAACGGCAAGAAAGACACCCAATCATCCTGATCAGCAGACACAAAGCATCTCAAATAGGTCTCCAAGGTCTGATTAGTTCGCTCAGTTTGGCCATTAGTCTGAGGATGAAACACCGAAGAAAAAGACAAATCAATGCCCATCCTAGCACAAAAGGCCCGCCAAAATCTAGAGACAAACTGAGAACCCCTGTCAGACACAATATTCTCCGGAATGCCATGCAAACGAACCACATGCTGAAAAAATAATGGAACCAGATCTGAGGAGGAAGGCAACTTAGGCAAAGGTATCAGATGGACCATTTTAGAGAACCGGTCACAAACAACCCAGATAACAGACATCTTCTGGGAAACCGGAAGATCCAAAATAAAATCCATGGAAATATGCGTCCAGGGCCTCTCAGGGACCGGCAAAGGCAAAAGCAACCCACTAGCGTGGGAACAGCAAGGCTTGGCCCGGGCGCAAGTCCCACAGGACTGCACAAAAGCACGCACATCGCGCGACAAGGAAGGCCACAAAAAGGACCTAGCAACCAAATCTCTGGTACCAAAAATACCAGGATGCCCAGCCAACACTGAACAATGAACCTCAGAAATTCCCTTACTTGTCCATCTATCAGGAACAAACAGCTTCCCCACTGGACAGCGGTCAGGCCTATCAGCCTGAAATTCCTGAAGCACCTGCCGCAAATCAGGGGAGATAGCAGAAAGAATCACCCCCTCCTTAAGAATGCCAACCGGCTCAAGGACTCCAGGAAAATCAGGCGAAAAACTCCTAGAGAGGGCATCAGCCTTAACATTCTTAGATCCCGGAAGATACGAGACCACAAAATCAAAACGGGAGAAAAACAGGGACCATCGAGCCTGTCTAGGATTCAGCCACTTGGCCGACTCGAGGTAAATAAGATTCTTATGATCGGTCAGGACCACAACACGGTGTTTAGCTCCCTCAAGCCAATGTTGCCACTCCTCAAACGCCCACTTCATAGCCAACAACTCCCGATTGCCGACATCATAATTGCGTTCCGCAGGTGAAAACTTTCTGGAAAAAAAAGCACACGGTTTCATCAAAGAACCATCAGACTCCCTCTGAGACAAAACGGCCCTGCCCCAATCTCAGAAGCGTCAACCTCAACCTGAAAAGGAAGAGAAACATCCGGTTTACGCAACACAGGGGCAGAAGTAAATCGGCGTTTAAGCTCCTGAAAGGCCTCAACAGCCTCAGAGGACCAATTCGTCACATCAGCGCCTTTCTTTGTCAAATCAGTAAGGGGCTTAACCACACTGGAAAAGTTGGCAATGAAACGGCGATAGAAATTAGCAAAACCCAAAAATTTTTGAAGACCCTTCACAGATGTGGGTTGGATCCAGTTATGAATAGCTTGGACCTTAACAGGATCCATTTCTATAGACGAGGGAGAAAAAATAAAACCCAAAAAAGAGACCTTCTGAACTCCGAATATGCACTTAGACCCCTTCACAAATAAAGCATTATCACGAAGGATCTGGAACACCATCCTGACCTGCTTCACATGAGACTCCCAATCATCGGAAAAAATCAAAATATCATCCAAATATACGACCATGAATTTATCAAGATAATTGCGGAAAATATCATGCATGAACGACTGAAACACAGATGGAGCATTAGAGAGCCCAAATGGCATCACAAGGTATTCAAAATGGCCTTCGGGCGTATTAAATGCAGTTTTCCATTCGTCACCCTGTTTAATACGAACAAGATTATATGCCCCTCGGAGGTCAATCTTAGTAAACCAACTAGCCCCCTTAATCTGAGCAAACAAATCAGTAAGTAAAGGCAAGGGGTATTGGAATTTGACCGTGATCTTATTAAGAAGACGATAATCAATACAGGGTCTCAAGGAGCCATCCTTCTTAGCAACAAAAAAGAAACCCGCTCCCAATGGTGACGAAGAGGGCCGAATATGCCCCTTCTCCAAAGACTCCTTAACATAACTCCGCATGGCGGCATGCTCTGGCACAGATAGATTGAAAAGTCGGCCCTTAGGGAACTTACAACCAGGAATCAAGTTAATAGCACAATCACAGTCCCTGTGCAGAGGAAGGGAACTGGACTTGGGCTCATCAAATACATCAATGAAATCCGACAAAAACTCAGGGACCTCAGAAGAGGGGGAAGAGGAAATTGACATCAAAGGAACGTCACTATGTACTCCTCGACAACCCCAACTAGTCACCGACATAGTTTTCCAATCCAGCACCGGATAATGTTCCTGTAACCATGGAAATCCCAGTACAACAACATCATGCAGGTTATGCAACACCAGAAAACGGCAATCTTCCTGATGTGCTGGAGCCATGTACATAGTCATCTGTGTCCAGTACTGAGGTTTATCCTTGGCCAAGGGTGTAGCATCAATGCCCCTCAAAGGAATAGGGCTCTGCAAAGGCTGCAAGGAAAAACCACAGCGCTTGGTGAATTCTAAGTCCATTAAGTTCAGGGCAGCGCCTGAATCCACAAATGCCATGACAGAAAATGACGACAATGAGCAAATCAGGGTCACAGATAAGAGAAATTTAGGCTGTATAGTACTAATGGTAACAGACCTAGCGACTCTCTTAGTACGCTTAGGGCAATCAGAGATAACATGAGCCGAATCACCACAGTAAAAACACAGCCTATTCTGACGTCTGAATTCCTGCCGTTCTATTCTAGTCAAAATCCTATCACATTGCATAGGTTCAGGACTTTGCTCAGAGGATACTGCCATATGGTGCACAGCTTTGCGCTCGCGCAGACGCCGATCAATCTGAATGGCTAGAGACATAGATTAGCTCAAACCGACATGCGTAGGAAAGCCCACCATAACATCTTTAAGGGTTTCAGAAAGACCTTTTGTAAAAATAGCAGCCAGAGCCTCTTCATTCCATTTAGTGAGCACAGACCATTTTCTAAATTTCTGGCAGTATAACTCTGCCGCTTCCTGACCTTGACACAAGGCCAACAGGGTTTTTTCCACATGATCCACAGAATTAGGTTCGTCATACAATAATCCGAGCGCTTGAAAAAATGCATCTACATTCAATAATGCCAGATCCCCTGTTTCAAGAGAAAAAGCCCAGTCTTGAGGGTCACCAAGCAGCAAGGATATGATGATTTTTACTTGCTGAATGGGATCACCAGAAGAACGGGGTTTCAAAGCAAAAAACAATTTGCAGTTATTTTTAAAGTTCAAAAACTTGGATCTGTCCCCAAAAAACAAATCAGGAGTAGGAATTCTGGGCTCTAAAGCCGGAGTCTGGACAACATAGTCCTGGATACTCTGTACTCTTGCAGCAAGTTGATCCACACGAGAAAACAAACCCTGAACATCCATATCAACATCATAGATATCAAGAGGAAAAGAAAAAAAAAAGACAAACTAGAGCACAGAAAAAAAAATGGTGCAGAACTTTCTTTTCCTTCTTTTGAGATGCATTTAATTCATTTTTGGCCACTTGTACTGTTATGATACGGTGGTCTAGGAGCAACATGGAACGAGCTCCGAAGGAAGTGGTAACTGTACTGACCGCAGTCCCTAAGCTCAACACAACACTAGAAGTAGCCGTGGAATGCTCCTAACTCTCCCTAGGCATCTCGTCACAGCCTAAGAGCTAACTACCCCTAAAGATAGAAGCAGGAAAGCTATCTTGCCTCAGAGAAAATCCCCAAAGGATAGATTAGCCTCCCACAAGTAATGACTGTGAGTGGAGAGGCAAAAGACATACACAGAATGAAACCAGGATGAGCACAGGAGGCCAGTCTAACTAAATAGATAGGACAGGATGGAATACTGTGCGGTCAGTATCAAACACTACAAAAATCCACGCAGAGTTTACAAAAAATCTCCACACCTGACTAAAGGTGTGGAGGGCAAATCTGCCTCCCAGAGCTTCCAGCAAGACAGAATAATTCACACTGATAAGCTGGACAAACATAGAAAGCACAGAATGGATAAGTCCACAATCTATGGACAGAAAAGGGCAAGCAAAAACTTAGCTTAGCTGAACTGGTCAGGATAACAGGGAACTCCAAAGAGATGTGAATCCAACCAGGAACCATTTACAAGTGGCACTGGCTGAAGATAGAGCCAGACTTAAATAGCCGAGCAGAAGAGACGATAAGTGGAGGCAGCTGATGACAGCTAACTCCAAGGAGCAGCCATACCACTAGAAATCACAAGAGGGAGCCCAAGAGCAGAACTCACAAAAGTGCCACTTACAACCACCGGAGGGAGCCCAAGAGCGGAATTCACAACAGCATCGGTTCAGATGCTTTCCTCCTGTGGATTCTGTGAATCTTTGGAGCAGAAATGTGATGCCTATGGAATAGAATGTGTAACACCCAAGGTAACCGGTTGTTACAGTGCTATTGCTTTCCTCTCTGGGAGGGTGATGCCATGCTTGGAAGCAATGAAGGATCCCTTTAACAGGTAACAATCACATGCAACGCTGTTCTGACTCCAGACCAGAAGGGTAAGCTCAAGGACCCAGCTTCAGGGGAACTTCCCTATATATTCTGGCTGGAGGAGGAGTAAGAGTTAGTTTGTCAGAGGGACAGAGACAGAGAGAGTCTGAGAGTGAGGAGTGGAAAGCTGGGGCCATGCAGACACGTGGTTCTGCAGCTCCTGGAAAGAGGAGATAGAAACAGAGCATTCTGTAGGAGACTGAAAGGGAAGAAGAAGCGAAGGAGAGGAAAGAGCTGAAGGGGAGCTGTGACTAAGCTCCCTCCACGCTGAAGCGTAGAATATCAGAGGCCGGAATTCCAAGGTTGTGGGGGTAACTCTATGCCCCACAGCAGAAACTGGCGGGCAGGAGATTTCAAGTCGCCTGTCCACCATGAACACCCGAAGGCACAGCAGCACATAGAGCCGAGAGTCATAACTAGAGACACCTGGTAGTGTCCTACTGAAAGGGACAGAGAGAGTGAGGACCTTGTGTGAATCCTTATGCGGCAAAGGACAACAACACAGTGCTGTAAGGAAGGCTTCCAACCCGACCTGGCTAAGGGGATGCCAAATTGCTTCCAAGCTGGCCAGACCTTAACATCACCTGTTATCTGTACCCTGGACTGTGACTGCATCATACCAGTAAAAGGTAAAGAGACTGCAAACGTGTGTATTCTCATTCTTTTCTGCACTTTGCCATCTACCATCTTTACCTACTACATCGGGAGCCCTGTGGATCTAGCTTCACCTGCGGGATGCCATACTATCCTTGCCTCAGCACCAACACCTCAGTAGACCCCTTTAAGCAGCGTCGGTCATCCCTGACTGAAAACCACAGGTGGCATCATGAACAAACTTTATTCTTTATTCAATAACCACTTTAAATACCTTCCCTTTAACTTGGATGCCCAGGGCCAAGGACAGGGAATCTGCCACCGTTACTACTCCTTTAATGACAACCGAACCCGGCCCGAGTACCCCAAGATACTAGCTGGCACTCCAAATGTGTGAGCAGCTCTGTAGACTGGTCCATCAGTGGTTTCCAACAGTCAGTTGAGCTGTTGGAGATTTGTGATGCGGGGGAAAACAAGGGTGATTGGGGTGCCACCTCTGATGATTGTGCTGTGTGTGACGTTAAGGTGGAGGAAAAGGAGGAAAGGGCACATGTTGCAGCGCTTGCCATCTACTGGAGCAGATGCTCTTCCTGACCATCATCTGCAATGGGTACTGCTGTGAAGGTGCCAAAGAAAGGGTGTTAAGTAACCCATCCAGTAACAGATATTGTCAGTTGTCTTTGGATAGTATGAGACTGATTGTTCAGTTGATCTTTTAATAACATACACCTAACACACATACAAGTCGAACACTAAGCCTTCCACCAGGGGCGGGCTGGGCCGGGTGGCAGGAATGCATATGCCCCCCGGGCCGGTGCCTGAGCAACTGCTCAGGGCCGCTGGAGGACCGGCAGCTATTTTAATAGATAGCGCATGCCGCCAGCCGGCCCTTTAAATCTTGTGGGTCCTATGTGCGCGCGTTGCCCGCGCTTACAAGTGCCTTGGCGAGCATGGCCACGGTCCTAGCTCCTGCATGTGCTCATCTGCTGCCTGTGTCAGCGCGGGCAAGCAGGAGACCATGCACGTACATGGAGATATTTGAAGTGGCCGACGCGCATAGGGCGCCTCCACCTCACTGTGTCTGAGGCTGGCCGGCCTGTACCAGCGTCAGAGAAGACTGCTCTCCTCACCAATGCCTGGGATCCTCTCCTCTTCACTGCTGATGCTGGACAGGACCCGACCCACCTCAGCTCTTCATCCTCCCAACTTCCCCCATCTCAGAGACCTGGGTGAGTCCCAAGATGAATTTCTTTTAATGAGTATATACAATAGTTGCACCTATATAATGTGTATAGACTGCTATATATACATTATATAGTTGATACTGCGGTGTATAATCACTATACCACCTACATAATGTATGTATAGCAATCTATATATTATATAGGTGACACTCTGCTACTGATGCGTATATACCTCATATAGGTGACACTGCGGGGGGGGGTGTATGTATATATATATATATATATGTACATGTATACACAGCAGCATCACCTATATAACGTATATACTGTAGGTGACACTGCTACTGATGCGTATATACCTTATATAGGTGACACTGCGGGGTGTGTGTGTATATATGTATATTATATTATATATATATATATATATATACACGTACATGTATACACAGCAGTATCAACTATATATAACGTATATACACATCAGTAGCAGTATTTCCTATATAATGTATATATGTATATAGACTGCTGTATATACAATATATAGGTGATACTATTATATACAGCAGTAGTAGTATCGCCTATATAATGTGTATCCAACATTTGCTGCATCACCTGTATAATGTAGACTACTGCATATACGTTATATAGGTGATACTGCTGTGTATTGTCGCACTATCTATCTATGTCTATATATATATAAGCAGTTTCACCTATATAATGTGTGTACAGCAGTCACAGTATCACACACAATATATAGGTGATACTAAAACTATACACATCAGTCGCAGTATCAACTATGTATTGTATATACAGTAGTTTCAATGTGATATATATTCAGCAGTCGCGGTGTCTCCTATGTGATGTATGCATCATAATATAGTATAATGCTGTCTTAATTATATTTTATACTAGCTGAAGAGCCCGGCGTTGCCTCGGCATAGTAAATATCTGTGGTTAGTTATAGCACGTCACTTCTCTTATTTTCCCATTACGCCTCTCATTTTCCCAATCACATCTTTAATTTTCCCCCTCACATTTCTCATTTTCTCCCTCACACCTCTCATTTTCTCCCTCACTCCTCTCATTCCTGCCTAACACTTGTCATTTCGACCTCACATCTGTAATTTTCCGATCACTACACTATTTTCCCTCACTCCTCTCATTTTGCACTCACACCTTTTCATTTTCACCTCACACCTCTCATTTTCACCTCAGTATATACATGTTTGTCATCTCCCTTATATATAGTATACACCTGTATGTCATCTCCTGTATATAGTATATACCTGTATGTCATCTCCCCTGTATATAGTATATACCTGCTGTGTGTCATCTCCCCTGTATATAGTATACACCTGTATGTCATCTCCTGTATATAGTATATACCTGTATGTCATCTCCCCTGTATATAGTATATACCTGCTGTGTGTCATCTCCCCTGTATATAGTATATACCTGTATGTCATCTCCTCCTATATATAGTATATACCTGTATGTCATCTCCTCCTATATATAGTATATACCTGTATGTCATCTCCTTCTATATATAGTATATACCTGTATGTCATCTCCTCCTGTATATAGTATATACCTGTGTGTCATCTCCCCTGTATATAGTATATATCTGTGTGTCATCTCCTCCTGTATATAGTATATACCTGTATGTCATCTTCTATATATAGCATATACCTGTATGTCATCTCCTCCTGTATATAGTATATACCTGTAGGTAATCTGCTCCTGTATATAGTATATACCTGTGTGTCATCTCCTCCTGTATATAGTATATACCTGTATGTCATCTCCTCCTGTATATATATGTACCTGTATGTCATCTCCTCCTTTATATATATATACCTGTGTGTCATCTCTCCTGTATATAGTATATATCTGTGTGTCATCTCCCCTGTATATAGTATATACCTGTGTGATCTCCCATATTAGACCTCGTTAACACGTTATTTGCTCAGTATTTTTACCTCAGTATTTGTAAGATAAATTGGCAGCCTGATAAATCCCTAGCCAACAGGAAGCCCTCCCCCTGGCAGTATATATTAGCTGACACATACACATAATAGACAGGTCATGTGACTGACAGCTGCCGTATTTCCTATATGGTACATTTGTTGCTCTTGTAGTTTGTCTGCTTATTAATCAGAATTTTATTTTTGAAGGCTAATACCAGACTTGTGTGTGTTTTAGGGCGAGTTTCGTTTGTCAAGTTGTGTGTGTTGAGTTGTGTGTGGCGACATGCATGTAGGGACTTTTGTGAGATGAGTTTTGTGTGGCAACATGCGTGTAGCAACTTTTTGTGTGTCGAGTTGCATGTGACAGGTTAGTGTAGCAAGTTGTGTGCAGCAAGTTTTGCGCATGGCGAGTTTAGCGAGTGGTGAGTTTTATGTCTGGTGCCTTTTGAGTATGTGCAAGTTTTGTGTGAGGCAACTTTTGCATGTGTTGCAAATTTTGTGCATATGGCAATTTTTCCGCATGTGCAAGTTTTGCGTGTGGTGAGTTTTCCATGAGGTGAGTTTTGCACTTGTGGCGAGTTTTGCGTGAGCCTATTTTTTGCATGTGGCGAGTTTTGCGCGTGGTGAGTTTTGAGCGGCGACTTTTGTATTTCGACTTTTATGTGGCGAGGTTGGCGTATGTGTGGTGAAATGTGTGCTGAGGGTGGTATATGTGTTCAAGCACGTGGTAGTGTGTGGCGCATTTTGTGTGTGTGTTCATATCCCCGTGTGGTGAGTATCCCATGTCGGGGTCCTACCTTAGCAACTGTACGGTATATACTCTTTGGCGCCATCGCTCTCACTCTTTAAGTCCCACTTGTTCACATCTGGCAGCTGTCAATTTGCCTCCAACACTTTTCCTTTCACTTTTCCCCATTATGTAGATAGGGGAAAAATAGTTTGGTGAATTGGAAAGCGCGGAGTTAAAATTTCACCTCACAACATAGCCTATGACGCTCTCAGGGTCCAGACGTGTGACTGTGCAAAATTTTGTTTCTGTAGCTGTGACGCCTCCAACACTTTTCCTTTCACTTTTTTCCCCATTATGTAGATAGGAGCAAAATTGTTTGGTGAATTGGAAAGCGCGGGGTTAAAATTTCACCTCACAAAGTAACCTATGACGCTCTCGGGGTCCAGACGTGTGACTGTGCAAAATTTTGTTGCTGTAGCTGCGACGCTTCCAACACTTTTCCTTTCACTTTTTTCCCCATTATGTAGATAAGGGCAAAATTGTTTGGTGAATTGGAACGCGCGGGGTTAAAATTTCGCCTCACAATATAGCCTATGACGCTCTCGGGGTCCAGACGTGTGAATGTGCAAAATTTTGTGGCTGTAACTGCAACGCTGCAGATGCCAATCCCGGACATACACACATACACACACACACACACACACACATTCAGCTTTATATATTAGACTAGCTGAAGAGCCCGGCGTTGCCTGGGCATAGTAAATATCTGTGGTTAGTTATAGCACCTCACTTCTCTTATTTTCCCATCACGCCTCTCATTTTCCCAATCACATCTTTCATTTTCCCCCTCACATCTCTCATTTTCTCCCTCACACCTCTCATTTTCTCCCTCACTCCTCTCATTCCCCCCTAACACTTGTCATTTCAACCTCACATCTGTCATTTTCTGATCACTCCACTATTTTTCCTCACTCCTCTCATTTTGCACTCACACCTTTTCAATTTCACCTCACACCTCTCATTTTCACCTCATCACCTCAGTATATACATGTTTGTCATCTCCCTTATATATATTATACATCTGTATGTCATCTCCTGTATATAGTATATACCTGTATGTCATCTCCCCTGTATATAGTATATACCTGCTGTGTGTCATCTCCCCTATATATAGTATATACCTGAATGTCATCTCCTTCTATATATACTATATACCTGTATGTCATCTCCTCCTGTATATAGTATATACCTGTGTGTCATCTCCCCTGTATATAGTATATATCTGAGTGTCATCTCCTCCTGCATATAGTATATACCTGCATGTCATCTTCTATATATAGCATATACCTGTATGTCATCTCCTCCTGTATATAGTATATACCTGTGTGTCATCTCCCCTGTATATAGTATATATCTGAGTGTCATCTCCTCCTGCATATAGTATATACCTGCATGTCATCTTCTATATATAGCATATACCTGTATGTCATCTCCTCCTGTATATAGTATATACCTGTATGTCATCTCCTCCTGTATATATATGTACCTATATGTCATCTCTTCCTCTATATAGTATATACCTGTGTGTCATCTCTCCTGTATATAGTATATATCTGTGTGTCATCTCCCCTGTATATAGTATATACCTGTGTGTCATCTCCTCCTGTATTAGACCTCGTTCACACGTTATTTGCTCAGTATTTTTACCTCAGTATTTGTAAGCTAAATTGGCAGCCTGATAAATCACCAGCCAACAGGAAGCCCTCCCCCTGGCAGTATATATTAGCTCACACATACACATAATAGACAGGTCATGTGACTGACAGCTGCCGTATTTCCTATATGGTACATTTGTTGCTCTTGTAGTTTGTCTGCTTATTAATCAGATTTTTATTTTTGAAGGATAATACCAGACTTGTGTGTGTTTTAGGGCGAGTTTCGTCTGTCAAGTTGTGTGTGTTGAGTTGCGTGTGGCGACATGCATGTAGCGACTTTTGTGAGATGAGTTTTGTGTAGCAACATGCGTGTAGCAACTTTTTGTGTGTCGAGTTGCATGTGACAGGTTAGTGTAGCAAGTTGTGTGCAGCAAGTTTTGCGCATGGCGAGTTTTGCGCGTTGCGAGTATTATGTGTGGTGCCTTTTGAGTATGTGCAAGTTTTGTGTGAGGCAACTTTTGCATGTGTTGCAACTTTTGTGCATGTGGCAATTTTTCAGCGTGTGCAAGTTTTGTGTGTGGCGAGTTTTTCATGAGGAGAATTTTGCACTTGTGGCGAGTTTTGCAAGAGCCTAGTTTTTGCATGTGGCGAGTTCTGCGCGTGGCGAGTTTTGAGTGGCGACTTTTGTGTTTTGACTTTTATGTGGCGAGGTTGGTGTATTTGTGGTGAAATGTGTGCTGAGGGTAATATGTGTTCAAGCACGTGGTAGTGTGTGGCGCATTTTGTGTGTGTTCATATCCCCGTGTGTGGTGAGTATCCCATGTCGAGGCCCCACTTTAGCAACTGTACGGTATATACTCTTTGGCGCCATCGCTCTCATTCTTTAAGTCCCCCTTGTTCACATCTGACAGCTGTCAATTTGCCTCCTACACTTTTCCTTTCATTTTTTCCCATTATGTAGATAGGGGCAAAATTGTTTGGTGAATTGGAAAGCGCGGGGTTAAAATTTCACCTCACAACATAGCCTATGACGCTCTCGGGGTCCAGACGTGTGACTGTGCAAAATTTTGTTGCTGTAGCTGCGACGCTTCCAACACTTTTCCTTTAACTTTTTCCCCATTATGTAGATAGGGGCAAAATTGTTTGGTGAATTGGAACGCCCGGGGTTAAAATTTCACCTCACAACGTAGCCTATGACGCTCTCAGGGTCCAGACGTGTGACTGTGCAAAATTTTGTTTCTGTAGCTGCGACGCCTCCAACACTTTTCCTTTCACTTTTCCCCATTATGTAGATAGGGGCAAAATTGTTTGGTGAATTGGAACGCGCGGGGTTAAAATTTCACCTCACAACATAGCCTATGACGCTCTCGGGGTCCAGACGTGTGACTGTGCAAAATTTTGTTGCTGTAGCTGCGACGCTTCCAACACTTTTCCTTTAACTTTTTCCCCATTATGTAGATAGGGGCAAAATTGTTTGGTGAATTGGAACGCCCGGGGTTAAAATTTCACCTCACAACGAAGCCTATGATGCTCTCAGGGTCCCGACGTGTGACTGTGCAAAATTTTGTGACTGTAGCTGCGACGCCTCCAACACTTTTCCTTTCAGTTTTTTCCCCATTATGTAGATAGGGGCAAAATTGTTTGGTGAATTGGAAAGCGCGGGGTTAATATTTCACCTCACATTATAGCCTATGACGCTCTCGGGGTCCAGACGTGTGACTGTGCAAAATTTTGTTGCTGTAGCTGCGACGCCTCCAACACTTTTCCTTTCACTTTTTCCCCATTATGTAGATAGGGGCAAAATTGTTTGGTGAATTGGAACGCGCGGGGTTAAAATTTCACCTCACAACGTAGCCTATGACGCTCTCGGGGTCCAGACGTGTGACTGTGCAAAATTTTGTTTCTGTAGCTGCGACGCCTCCAACACTTTTCCTTTCACTTTTCCCCATTATGTAGATAGGGGCAAAATTGTTTGGTGAATTGGAACGCCCGGACATACACACATACACACACACACACACACACACACACACACACACACATTCAGCTTTATATAGTAGATATATATGTATGTTTATATAGTGTAGAGATGGGTATATATGTATATATTCAATTCACACTATATATACACTGCTGCCACAGCTCTACACTATATAATATATACACCGCTCTATATTCCTTAACACGGTATATAATATGCAGCTGTGTATACAATAGATTGTAGTATGCCATATATACTCGTGTATAAGCCAAGTTTTTCAGCATATTTTTTTTTGCTGAAAGCGCCCCCCCTCGGCTTATACACGAGTCATTGTCCCAGAAAGATGGAGGGGGAGCAACGGGTCACGGAGGCAGGAGCTGGTGGCTGCGGCTAAAGAGAAATGCATATTCACTGTGCTGGCAGTGAATATTCATTTCTCTTATAGTGTGCACAGCCACAACCGCCGGCTTCCAGCACACATCCTACTTACCTTCCCTGCGCGCCCTGACTGCATCTCGTTCCGGGGCCAGCAGCTCTTCAGGCCGAGTGATCACATGTCCTCCGCTCATTAAGGTAATGAGTATACACCCCTCTCCACTCCCATAGGTGTGGGTAAATATTCATTCCCTTAATTACCTTAAAGAGCGAGGGACACGTGATCGCCCGGCCACAAAAGCTGCTGGCACCAGAACGAGATGCTGTGAGGGCATGCAGGGAAGGTAAGTAGGATGTGGTTTGTTGTTTTTTTTTAATAGTAACCATGCATACAAGGAAGGGGATAAGGAGCCATGCATACAAGGAAGGGGATAAGGAGCCATGCATACAAGGAAGGGGGCAACAAAGGAAAAACCACAACAAAAAACTTCCAAATACAGAAAATAATTAGCAAAACATTATTTTATTAAAGTGACCGGGTATAGATGACATAGGAGAACAAAGGGAGGGGGAAGAAGAGAGAGAACAACACCCTCTCACACATGTCAGAGTTGGAACACTCACAGAAAAACATCACATTCCAGATAGGTAAATGGGTATGGACTTATTGTAAAGTGAACTGGCCATTATTGCACATAAACCCATATAGCCTAAAGAGGAAAATACAACACCCCTATACAGCAAATAGAAAGCCAAACGGCTAATATAATTACCAATAGAACCGGGGGTGTAACAGTGAGCGTCCTTCCCGACGCGCGTTTCGGCAGTGCAGCCTTTCTCAAGGGATACCAACGGGAGGGAAGTGCAGAGTATAAAAAGCCCCCCAGACCAATCAGATTCAAAGTACGCTACTCAGAGCGATTAGCCACATACTCGACATGACAATCCCTTTTGTATACTCGTGATGAACAAAAAAATAATTCTAATAAGATTCGGTTCATTACAAACTACCATGCCCAATTCTCTCGGATGAAACAATGTCTAGAAAAAGCATGGCCTATACTACAAACAGATCCAATCCTCAAAAAGATTCTCCCTGACACTCCGAGTGTGGTTATTCGGCGGTCCAAGAACCTCAAGGACTGTTTGGTTAGAAGTCACTATAAAGTGGATCCTAGACTTAACTTTATTGATGGTAGGGGTCCGAGGCGTGGATGTGTGCCTTGTGGCCGGTGTGTCGCCTGTTCTAATGTCGATTGCATTGACACTTTTACTAATTCTTCGGGAGCAAGGATATACGAGATTAGAAAGCACATTACGTGCAACACTCGGAATGTGATTTACTTTGCTACGTGTCCATGCAATCTCATTTATATAGGGCTCACAACGCGGCAATTTAAGGTGCGCGTGCGTGAGCATGTACTCGGCATTCAGGCGGCCGCCGGCCATGATGACACATCCACGCTTCGTACTCTGCCACGTCATTTTAAATTGTTCCACAACAGTGACAGTTCCACACTTAGAGTGAGGGGGATTGACTCTATTGATCCGGGGATTCGGGGTGGAAAAGTTAGCTCCAGGCTTGCACAAAAAGAAACCAGATGGATCTGGACACTTGATACGGTCCATCCGAAAGGGTTAAATGAGAATATTAGTTTTGTACCATTCCTTTAAAATCTCAGCTGATGTATTGAGGGCATGTGTTTTGTGTTTTATGTTGGTTTTAATTTATTGTTTTTATTCAGCCCCTCTAGTCTCTTTCTACTCATCATGATTCTTACATTATGGAGAATATCCTGTCTCGTATCTATGCCACTTCTATGCCAGTTAGTTAAAGGCCATCACAAGCATGATGTGTATCTATACACCTGATGGACTTTCGAAGCTGTCGACAACACACGGAAGATTTATTATATTCATGTCTTTATCTTTGTATATATATCTCCTAGGATTTAATATACAGATTGGTTTTTGTCTATATATAGGTGTCCATACTTATATGTATATGCTATATACGTTTGATTGATGGTCCTTGTTTGTGATTTTCTGGCTTTGTATCTATAACTATACTATTCCGGGTGCTTAGATAATAGATAAGATGGGGCGTACATATGCCCTGGGTTATCGTTACATCTTGCCTAATGTGGTGACCGCTTTAAGGTAATTCCCTGCACAAAACCATCTCTTTGTCTGCAGACACCTACGATCTCCTTACCGCAGTACGCATGCGTGCCATGGACCCGGCTCCCTCGTCGGCTTGCGGCGTCTCTCTGCACTATGACTACGGTCACGTGACATCTTGTCACGCGGTGCTTGACGCAGCCGCCGCCGCGGCGTCCCACTGCCATGGCACCGCACGCGTCACAGGAAGCGGTCATGGTATCGCACGATACCGGAAGTTAACAGGTTATATGGCGCACATATGTGGCTAATCGCTCTGAGTAGCGTACTTTGAATCTGATTGGTCTGGGGGGCTTTTTATACTCCGCACTTCCCTCCCGTTGGTATCCCTTGAGAAAGGCTGCACCGCCGAAACGCGCGTCGGGAAGGACGCTCACTGTTACACCCCCGGTTCTATTGGTAATTATATTAGCCGTTTGGCTTTCTATTTGCTATATAGGGGTGTTGTATTTTCCTCTTTAGGCTATATGGGTTTATGTGCAATAATGGCCAGTTAACTTTACAATAAGTCCATACCCATTTACCTATCTGGAATGTGATGTTTTTCTGTGAGTGTTTCAACTCTGACATGTGTGAGAGGGTGTTGTTCTCTCTCTTCTTCCCCCTCCCTTTGTTCTCCTATGTCATCTATACCCGGTCACTTTAATAAAATAATGTTTTGCTAATTATTTTCTGTATTTGGAAGTTTTTTGTCGTGGTTTTTCCTTTGTTGCTCAGTTCTTGTGCGACATACAGTGGGGCAAAAAAGTATTTAGTCAGTCAGCAATAGTGCAAGTTCCACCACTTAAAAAGATAAGAGGCGTCTGTAATTTACATCATAGGTAGACCTCAACTATGGGAGACAAACTGAGAAAAAAAAATCCAGAAAATCACATTGTTTGTTTTTTTAACATTTTATTTGCATATTATGGTGGAAAATAGGTATTTGGTCAGAAACAAACAATCAAGATTTCTGGCTCTCACAGACCTGTAACTTCTTCTTTAAGAGTCTCCTCTTTCCTCCACTCATTACCTGTAGTAATGGCACCTGTTTAAAATTGTTATCAGTATAAAAAGACACCTGTGCACACCCTCAAACAGTCTGACTTCAAACTCCACTATGGTGAAGACCAAAGAGCTGTCAAAGGACACCAGAAACAAAATTGTAGCCCTGCACCAGGCTGGGAAGACTGAATCTGCAATAGCCAACCAGCTTGGAGTGAAGAAATCAACAGTGGGAGCAATAATTAGAAAATGGAAGACATACAAGACCACTGATAATCTCCCTCGATCTGGGGCTCCACGCAAAATCCCACCCCGTGGGGTCAGAATGATCACAAGAACGGTGAGCAAAAATCCCAGAACCACGCGGGGGGACCTAGTGAATGAACTGCAGAGAGCTGGGACCAATGTAACAAGGCCTACCATAAGTAACACACTATGCCACCATGGACTCAGATCCTGCAGTGCCAGACGTGTCCCACTGCTTAAGCCAGTACATGTCCGGGCCCGTCTGAAGTTTGCTAGAGAGCATTTGGATGATCCAGAGGAGCTTTGGGAGAATGTCCTATGGTCTGATGAAACCAAACTGGAACTGTTTGGTAGAAACACAACTTGTCGTGTTTGGAGGAAAAAGAATACTGAGTTGCATCCATCAAACACCATACCTACTGTAAAGCATGGTGGTGGAAACATCATGCTTTGGGGCTGTTTCTCTGCAAAGGGGCCAGGACGACTGATCCGGGTACATGAAAGAATGAATGGGGCCATGTATCGTGAGATTTTGAGTGCAAACCTCCTAGGGGATAAGGAGCCATGCATACAAGGACAGGGATAAGGAGCCATGCTTACAAGGACAGGGGATAAGGAGCCATGCATACAAGGACAGGGATAAGGAGCCATGCTTACAAGGACAGGGGATAAGGAGCCATGCATACAAGGACAGGGGATAAGGAGCCATGCATACAAGGATGGGGATAAGGAGCCATGCTTACAAGAACAGGGGATAAGGAGCCATGCATACAAGAACAGGGATAAGGAGCCATGCATACAAGGAAGGGGATAAGGAGCCATGCATACAAGGATGGGGATAAGGAGCCATGCTTACAAGGACAGGGGATAAGGAGCCATGCATACAAGGACAGGGATGAGGAGCCATGAATACAAGGATAGGGATAAGGAGCCAGGCATATAAGGACAGGGATAAGGAGCCATGCATACAAGGATGGGGATGAGGAGCCATGCATACAAGGATGGGGATAAGGAGCCATGCAGACAAGGACAGGGAGTGGGGAGCCATGAATACAAGGATAGGGATAAGGAGCCATGCACACAAGGACAGGGATAAGGAGCCATGCATACAAGGATGGGGATGAGGAGCTATGCATACAAGGATGGAGATAAGGAGCTATGCACACAAGGACAGGGACCAGGGAGCCATGCAGACAAGGATGGGGATGAGGAGCTATGCATACAAGGATGGGGATAAGGAGCCATGCATACAAGGACGGGGATGTGGGGATAATGCATACCCGGCTTACACTCGAGTCAATAAGTTTTCCCAGTTTTTTGTGGCAAAATTAGGTGCCTCGGCTTATACTCGGGTCGACTTATACTTGAGTATATACGGTATATTGTGGAGCTGTGTATACTTCTACTGTCCTGCATAAATAGTGTAATTCTCAGTATCTATTCTTATTATGTATGTGAGTGTATCTATCTATCATTCCGATTAATTGTGAGAAAAGTAGCGGACTCTATTGGCCCATGTGGCAACATTTCGGATCCATAACTGAACATTTCTTTGATATGGAAGTGAAATGTTGCCACATGGGCTAATAAAGAATATAAAAAAAAATCAGTTGCATCTTCCACAAAAGTGGTATGATTTTCTTCTCACTTGCTGTCCGTGTGCATTCGTTTTTTTTTTTCCTCAGCAGATGTTGCAGTCCGTCACACGCGAGTCAGTCCATTGAGGAGATGGAGAAATTAATTTCTCCATCTCCTCCACACCTGTGCTGCGAGAGATTTGGAGCACTGACACTTGACTCACGCTCGCAGCAAAGCAAGAGCCGAATATCATTGGCAAATCACATCCAATGCCATATGCTACTGTGATTCCACCCTAATAAGTACCTGTATTTATTCTGTATATATACACTGCACAGTACCACTCCTCCTGTCCTGTATATATACACTGCACAGTACCACTCCTCCAGACAGGCTGGAGTGAACCGCCCCCCCTCCCCCCCCCGGGCGGCGTAAGTGGAAGCCGCCATGACAGGGGGTTTGGAGCAGGGGACAAGGGGTGGGGGCGTGTCGTTCGTTCCAGGGGGAGGGGTAGTGGTTGGCAAAAAGGTTGATGGAAGCGGGGGGTGGAGCGGTCACTTCCCGCTCTACGGAATCTGGAGCAGGCACGAACGCTGGTACCTGCGGTGAACATGTCTGACATCGACCGGGTACTGTCCCAACTGCGGGCGGCGGCGGTGGCGCCGCCGCCCGGCTGGCTGGAGTCGCAACTAGCGGGCATTCTGGGAGGCCCTAGCGGCAGCGGAGCTGTTTCCCCCGACCCATTGGCGGCTGGGCCCAGTGAGCGGCGCTCTAGGCGTGTGCGTCCCCCTCAGCGGTTATCACCGGATGCTGCCCCGGTGCCCCAGCGGCGGCGCAGGAGCCCGTCACCGGACCCTCCGGGCCGCGTGCCTGCTTGCAGGCGCCCCAGCAGGCCGTGGTCCAGGAGGAATCCACCTGCCGCGTTGGGGCATGCGGCGGCAGTTGGCCCCTCTCCCTCATCTACCTGGGGGGGTGGGCCCATGCGCGCCAGAGCGGCTGCAGGACGCGGTGTGAGCACGGCGGGCCGCGGCGGTTATGCCCGTCTCGGGCGGCCTGGTTCCGGCGGCAACACGAGACGGCGGGGGAGCATTCCAGCAGCAGGCGGCGCCCCAGACTCGGCGGGGCTGCCAGGCTCAGCCGGGGTACGCCATTCCCCCATGCAGCTGCGATCGGGCCCGCACCACTCCAGGGGACGGCGGTAGATGGCGGCGCTGTGGTCAGCGGGTCCGGGTCGGGGCCCGACAGATTCCTGGCGGCCTCCCAGAGTGATGGAGTCGGCACGGTCCCCTCTGCGGGTGGCGGAGCAGCTGGATCGGTGAGGAGCGAGGTCCACGTCCGGATGGACGCACAGACTGCTTCGCAGGCAAGAGACGGCGGGACGGCGACGACGTCGGCGGCTGGGGGGACTGCTGCGCCCCTGCAGCCTGGTGAGAACCACTCTATGTTTTGTTTGTCCCCGGCGTGGTCAACGCCGATTATGACTTCGGTTGATCGGGTTGGGGGGTGTGTGGAGCGCGGCGATGGAGTCACGGTACGCGCGGATACGATGCGGGAAGGGGTGGGCGAGTTGTTGTCTGGGGTACGGGAGTTGTTGTCATGGTTGAGCAGCGGAAGGTCAGGGCCGTCCCCTTTGTCAGCTTGGGTTGGATCGGCCGAATCAGGGTTAACGTTGTCGGGTAGCAGTTCGGGTGACCAGGGTAGGTCGGCCGAGCCGGTCTCGGTGTCAGTACAGACGGAAAAGGAGAAGGAAGGGGGTATTCGGCTGGATGATAAGGCACGTGGTGAGGTGTATGTGTGCTTTGAAGGGCCGTTGGGGGCGCATTTGAAGAAGGAAGTGCGCGAGAAGATTTGGAAAGATGAGTACGTGGAGATATTTTCACTGTTACCACTGGAGAAATTTAACTTGGACAAGAATAAGAAAGAGGATAGTAAGAAGGAGGATGAGGAGAAGCGGCGTTGGCGACTTATTCCTCAGACGTTCGTGAACTGGCTTCAGGCATTTGCGATTTTGGCAAGTGTTATTGGCGAAAAGGCTCCCGAGAATTGCTCAGCCTTGTTTTGTTATATGGATTCCATAGGGGAGGCGCATAGGGTTTATGGTGGTCAAGCATGGTTACGATACGATGAGCAGTTCCGGCAGCGGAAGGCGGTTCGTCCAGTGATCAGATGGGATCAGAAGGACATCGGTTTGTGGTTACGTGTAATGGCGCCGACGAAGTTCGGTCAATCCTTTCAAGGGGGGGCCGGATCTTCCGGCCAAGGCTTTGGACAGGGCTCCTCTGCGGGAGCCGGGGGTCAGGCGGGTCAATCCGGAAGCCAGAAGCATGGCGTATGTTGGCAGTTCAACGAGGGCCAATGTAAGTTCGGGGCGACTTGCAAGTTCAAGCACTTGTGCTCGCACTGCAATGGTGCCTCCCACGGAGCCTCCAAATGTTTTAAGAAGAAAGGGAGGCCAGAGGGTAATCCCAAATCCGGTGAAGTTGGACGCGATGGCCCCCTATCTAAATAGGTATCCCGATAGGGAGGGGGCAGAGTTGCTTCGGGCTGGGTTTGATGTTGGTTTTTCTATACCGGCTCCGGGTTTTGCGATACCGCCGACGCTGAAGAACCTGAAATCGGCCGGGTTGCACGCTTTGGTGGTGTCTGAAAAGTTAGGCAAAGAGGTGGCGTTGGGTAGGATGTCTGGTCCGTTTCTTACTCCCCCTTTGGATGATTTGGTTGTGTCACACCTGGGCATTGTGCCCAAGAAAGAGCCGAATAAGTTCCGGCTCATTCAGCATTTGTCATACCCGAAGGGGAGGTCGGTTAACGATGGGATTGATCCGGAGCTCTGTTCGGTGGCTTATACTTCGTTTGATGAGGCAGCCAGGTGGGTGCGCATTTGCGGGAGGGGAGCGTTGTTGGCCAAGACTGATATTGAGTCGGCCTTTCGTTTGTTGCCCGTTCATCCTGATAGCGTGAGGTTGTTAGGCTGTTATTGGGACGGTGCGTTCTACGTTGATCGATGTTTGCCGATGGGCTGTTCACTGTCGTGTGCTTATTTTGAGGCTTTCAGTTCCTTTCTGGAGTGGGCGGTGCGGGATGTGTCCGGTTTAGACTCGGTAATTCATTATTTGGATGACTTCCTGTGTATAGGCCCTGAGCAGTCTCAATGTTGTGAGGTCCTGTTAAGGACAGTTGTTTGGGTAGCGGAGCGCTTCGGGGTCCCGTTGGCACCGGGCAAGACTGAGAGCCCGTGTACGAGCTTGTCTTTTTTGGGCATTGTCATCGATTCTGAGAAGTGGGAGTTTAGGTTGCCGGTGGACAAGGTGTTGGGATTGAGGGACGAGGTGGCGCGAGCTAGGCGTGTGAAAAAATTGCCACTGCGTGAGGTGCAGTCGCTTTTGGGGAAGTTGAATTTTGCGTGTCGAATTATTCCCATGGGGAGAATTTTTTCACGTAGATTGGCCAGTGCTACGGCCGGGGTCACCGCCCCGCATCATTTTGTGCGTTTGTCAGCTGAGCACAAGGCTGACTTGGAGGTTTGGGACCGTTTTTTGTCTTGTTACAACGGGCGTTCATTGATGATGGAGGAGGCAGTGGGCAATGCTGATTTAGACTTGTTCACTGACGCTTCAGGCGGTATTGGTTTTGGGGCCTTTTTTGGGGGCCGTTGGTGCGCGGCCAGGTGGCCAGAAGCCTGGGTTGAAACAGGTTTGGTGCGGAACATTACGTTGTTGGAAATTTTTCCGATTTTGGTGGTGGTGCAGATTTGGGGTGATGAATTTCGGAACAAAAGGGTGCGCTTTAACTGTGATAATATGGCTGTGGTGTGCGCCATTAACAGTTTGACGACGGCGTCTCTTCCGGTGATCAGAGTGCTTCGGCAGTTGGTTTTGTCCTGTTTACAGCTGAATGCTTATTTCACAGCTTCGCATGTGCCTGGTGTTAATAATTGCATTGCCGATTCTTTGTCTCGTTTCCAGTGGGAGCGTTTCCGGTCGCTGGCGCCGGATGCCAAGGAGACGGGCCTGGAATGCCCGGCGGAACTCTGGAACGTGGTGTCCGGGCTGCAGAGCCTTTAATCCAAGCGTCCTTAGCCCCGAGTACGTGGTCGGTTTATCAGGCGGTATGGAACAGTTGGGAAAGTTGGCTGGCGGCTTGCGGTGTCGGGAGTACGGGTTTTGATCAGGTGGGGGCATTGTTGCTGTGGTTGAGACATGGGGCGGATCAGGGATGGTCGGCAGCAAAGGTGGATAGGACGATTGCGGCTTTAGCCTTTGGTTTCAGGCTTCGGGGTTTTCAGGACGTGACAAAGTCCTTTCTGGTAAAGCAGGCTGCGAAGGGGCTGAGAAGATCAGGCAGCCGAGGAGATTGTAGGCGCCCGGTGTCCTTTGACATGTTGGAGCGGTTGGGGGCACGTTTGAGTGACGTATGCGTTTCCAGTTTTGAGGTTGCGCTGTTTCGCTTAGCTTTTTCGTTGGCTTTTTATGGAGCATTGAGGATTGGGGAATTGGTGTCGCCCACTACGGTTCGTCAAGGGGGCCTGTGGGCGGTGGACTTTTTTGTTTCCGAGGGGTCAATGCAGTTTTGGATTCGGAAGTCTAAGACAGATCAGATGGGGCGGGGTAAAAAAGTTGTTTTGGGCGCTGTTCCTGGTTCTGTGATGTGTCCTATTCGTTGCTGGCAGGCTTTTGATAGGTTGCGTCCGCGTGATGACGGGCCGTTGTTATGTCACGAGGATGGGTCTTTCCTGTCCAAATATCAGTTTGTAGCGTTTTTTCGGCAGTGTTTAAAGGCCATCGGGGTAGATGCGGCCAGGTTCGCCTCCCATTCTTTCCGGATTGGGGCTGCCACCGAGGCGGCGCGAAACGGATTGGCTCCGGAGGTGGTGCAAAGGATTGGGCGGTGGGAATCCGGCCGCTATCGGAGTTATGTGAGGCCTTGAGCATCTGGGAACGGTTGATATTTTGGGTGTGTGGGCTTTTGTCTAAGTTGTTTATGTTTTTCAGGTCCATCGTCGCTGTTGGTGTGGATCGTCGGCCACTCATATGTGTACTGGGGCGCGAGACGGGCCGACGTCAGACAGGATGGAAGACAGCTCGGGTTTTCCAGGGACGTGGTCGTCATCAGGTGGTTGGGGTTTTGGGGTTTAAGTTGGAACAGAGTCCTGGAGGAGGTACACAATGGCATTCGTCTGGATAGGCCTCCTGACATTTTGGTTCTGCACGTTGGGGGAAACGACCTGGGAATTCGTCCTTGTCGAGAGTTAATACGGGACATTAAACACGACATGCTCCGCTTATGGGTTTCGTTTCGGGAGATGTCGATCGTGTGGTCCGAGATTGTTCCTCGTACATCTTGGAGGCACGCCAGGTCGGTGGACAAGATAAATAGAGCCCGGATTAAGGTGAACCGGGCCGTGTCGGGTTTTGTTGTGCGAAACGGAGGTATGGCCGTGCGCCATTTTGAGTTGGAGCGTGGTGGTGACCAATTTCTTTTGGGAGACGGGGTTCATCTAAACGCGGTAGGCATGGATTTGTGGGCTCTGGGGTTGCAGTCGGGAATTGAGCGGGCCATAGCGGTTAAGGTTGGTGGGGTTTCGGTTACTTGAGGGGGTCAAGTATCCTCATGGTGGCGGGGGGAGGGGTCCTTGGAGTTGGTGCTAAATTGGCCTGGGGGGTCCATTGGGATACGGACTCTCCAGTTGGTTTAAGTTTTGGTTGCGGGTCTGGTGATCTGGGGGAATCTTGGTAATGGTGGGCCAGATTCCTAAGTTGGAAGTGGACAATGGTAACCCTTCGGGGTATTTTGGTGCTCTCGAGCCTGTGGGGTAACGGCTGAGAGTAATCTACGGTTGGTCTCTTGTCCACTTGTTCATACTACGGGTGACACCAGATTTTAGCTTCAAGGACCCCTTCCCAGCTGTTTATGGTTATATGTTTTCTTTGTAATAATAAAGGCCGCTGTGGCCAATTATATCCAACTTGAGACTCATGTCGTTATTCGGAGGTTGGGAAGGAAAAGGGGTCGGTGATCCCTTGGGAAGGCACTTAATAAGGGGGTAGTCGACAATACCAATGTCAAGACAGGCTGGAGCGAACCGCCCGCCCCTCCCCCCCGGGCGGCGTAAGTGGAAGCCGCCATGACAGGGGGTTTGGAGCAGGGGACAAGGGGTGGGGGCGTGTCGTTCGTTCCAGGGGGAGGGGTAGTGGTTGGCGAAGGGGTTGATGGGAGCGGGGGGTGGAGCGGTCACTTCCCGCTCTACGGAATCTGGAGCAGTCCCGCCCGCCCTCCCCCTTTTTGTTGTGTTCACGGGCTTATGTTTCGGGTCATGGTGGCTGTAGGCGGGGGGAGGGGTCCTTGGAGTTGGTGCTAAATTGGCCTGGGGGGTCCGTCGGGATATGGACTCTCCAGTTGGTTTAAGTTTTGGTTGCGGGTCTGGTGATCTGGGGGAATCTTGGTAATGGTGGGCCAGATTCCTAAGTTGGAAGTGGACAATGGTAACCCTTCGGGGTATTTTGGTGCTCTCGAGCCTGTGGGGTAATGGCTGAGAGTAATCTACGGTTGGTCTCTTGTCCACTTGTTCATACTACGGGTGACACCAGATTTTAGCTTCAAGGACCCCTTCCCAGCTGTTTATGGTTATATGTTTTGTTTGTAATAATAAAGGCCGCTGTGGCCAATTATATCCAACTTGAGACTCATGTCGTTATTCGGAGGTTGGGAAGGAAAAGGGGTCGGTTATCCCTTGGGAAGGCACTTAATAAGGGGGTAGTCGACAATACCAATGTCATGTCCTGTATATATACACTGCACAGTACCGCTCCTCCTGTCCTGTATATATACACTGCACAGTACCACTCCTCCTGTCCTGTATATATACACTGCACAGTACCACTCTTCCTGTCCTGTATATATACACTGCACAGTACCACTCCTCCTGTCCTGTATATATACACTGCACAGTACCACTCTTCCTGTCCTGTATATATACACTGCACAGTACCACTCTTCCTGTCCTGTATATATACACTGCACAGTACCACTCCTCCTGTCCTGTATATATACACTGCACAGTACCATCACTCCCCTGTATATATACACTGCACAGTACCGCTCCTCCTGCCCTGTATATATACACTGCACAGTACCACTCCTCCTGTCCTGTATATATACACTGCACAGTACCACTCTTCCTGTCCTGTATATATACACTGCACAGTACCACTCCTCCTGTCCTGTATATATACACTGCACAGTACCACTCCTCCTGTCCTGTATATATACACTGCACAGTACCACTCTTCCTGTCCTGTATATATACACTGCACAGTACCACTCTTCCTGTCCTGTATATATACACTGCACAGTACCACTCCTCCTGTCCTGTATATATACACTGCACAGTACCACTCCTCCTGTTCTGTATATATACACTGCACAGTACCACTCTTCCTGTCCTGTATATATACACTGCACAGTACCACTCTTCCTGTCCTGTATATATACACTGCACAGTACCACTCTTCCTGTCCTGTATATATACACTGCACAGTGCCACTCCTCCTGTCCTGTATATATACACTGCACAGCACCACTCCTCCTGTATATATACACTGCACAGTACCACTCCTCCTGTCCTGTATATATACACTGCACAGTACCACTCCTCCTGTCCTGTATATATACACTGCACAGTACCACTCCTCCTGTCCTGTGTATGTATACACTGCTGAGTACCGCTCCTCCTGTCCTGTATATATACACTGCACAGTACCACTCCTCCTGTCCTGTATATATACACTGCACAGTACCACTCCTCCTGTCCTGTATATGTACACTGCACAGTACCACTTCTCCTGTCCTGTATATATACACTGCACAGTACCACTCCTCCTGTCCTGTATATATACACTGCAAAGTACCACTCCTCCTGTCCTGTGTATGTATACACTGCTGAGTACCGCTCCTCCTGTCCTGTATATATACACTGCACAGTACCACTCCTCCTGTCCTGTATATATACACTGCACAGTACCACTCCTCCTGTCCTGTATATATACACTGCACAGTACCACTCCTCCTGTCCTGTATATATACACTGCACAGTACCACTCCACCTGTCCTGTATATATACACTGCACAGTACCGCTCCTCCTGTCCTGTATATACACACTGCACAGTACCACTCCTCCTGTCCTGTATATATACACTGCACAGTACCGCTCCTCCTGTCCTGTATATATACACTGCACAGTACCACTCCTCCTGTCCTGTGTATGTATACACTGCTCAGTACCGCTCCTCCTGTCCTGTATATATACAGTGCACAGTACCACTCCACCTGTCCTGTATATATACACTGCACAGTACCGCTCCTCCTGTCCTGTATATACACACTGCACAGTACCACTCCTCCTGTCCTGTATATATACACTGCACAGTACCGCTCCTCCTGTCCTGTATATATACACTGCACAGTACCACTCCTCCTGTATATATACACTGCACAGTACCGCTCCTCCTGTCCTGTATATATACACTGCACAGTACCACTCCTCCTGTCCTGTATATATACACTGCACAGTACCACTCCACCTGTCCTGTATATATACACTGCACAGTACCGCTCCTCCTGTCCTGTATATACACACTGCACAGTACCACTCCTCCTGTCCTGTATATATACACTGCACAGTACCGCTCCTCCTGTCCTGTATATATACACTGCACAGTACCACTCTTCCTGTCCTGTGTATGTATACACTGCTCAGTACCGCTCCTCCTGTCCTGTATATATACACTGCACAGTACCACTTCTCCTGTTCTGTTGTCAGAGAGGCGACATGTGGCTCTTCAGGACAAAGTATAGCAAAAATTCACTGATCAGGGGTGGGCGCGTGTTTGAGTGTGTGACCGGATGGGTTTTTGTGGCAGGGCTGCTTTTTTGTCCCAGTCCGGCCCTGTGTGTGTGTGATTATACAGTGGGGCTGTGTGTGTGACTATACAGTGGGGCTGTGTGTGTGTCATTATACAGTGGGGCTGTGCGTGAGTGTGATTATACAGTGGGGCTGTGCATGAGTGTGATTATACAGTGGGTCTGTACGTGTGTGTCATTATACAGTGGGGCTGTGCGTGTGTGTGTCATTATACAGTGGGGCTGTGCATGTGTGCCTGTCATTATACAGTGGGGCTGTGCGTGAGTGTCAATATACAGTGGGGCTATGTGTGTGTGTTATTATACAGTAGGGCTGTGTGTGTCATTATACAGTGGGGCTGTGTGTTCACAATACAGTGGGATTGTGCGTGTGTCATTAATTATACAGTGGGGCAATGCGTGTGCCTGTTATTATACGGTGGGGTTTTGTGTATCATTATACAGTGGGGCTGTGTGTTCACTATACAGTGGGACTGTGCGTGTGTAATTAATTATACAGTCGGGCTGTGCGTGTGTGTCATTATACAGTGGGGCTGTGCGTGCGTGCGTGCATCTGTCATTTCACAGTGGGACTGTGCGTGTGTGTCATATCTACTATATAATTGTCTTAGGGTCACTTCCGTCTTTCTGTCTGTCTGTCACGGATATTCATTGGTCGCGTCCTCTGTCTGTCATGGAAATCCAAGTCGCTAATTGGTCATGGCAAAACGCCCATGACCATTGCCACGACCAATCAGCGATGGGCACAGTCCAGCGGCAACATGGCCGCTCCTTCCTTCCCGCAGTCAGTGCCCGCTCTGTACTCCCCTCCAGTCAGCGCTCACACAGGGTTAATGGCAGCGCTAATGGACCGCGTTATGCCGCGGTGTTACGCACTCCATTAACGCTGCCATTATCCCTGTGTGACCAAGGTTTTACTATTGATGCTGCCTATGCAGCATCAATAGTAAAAAGATCTAATGTTAAAAATAGTAAAAAATCGTTATATACTCACCGTCCTTCGGCCCCTCGGATCCACAACAGGCCTTTCCAGCTCCTCGTGATGCGCCGGTGACCGCACCATGCATTGCGATCTCGCGAGATGATGACGTATCGGTCTTGCGAGACCGCTACGACATCATCTCGCGAGACCGCAATGCACTCTAGAAGGGGGACTATAATGGGCACAGCTTGATGGAAGCCCCCACATGACTGCGTTGCCGAGAGGGGGGGTTTGCAGTTCGTATAATAACAGGGATTGTTACGGGATTGGTGGGAAGTTTGAATGGGGGGGCGTCTTTTGGTGGCACAAGGAGGCGGGGGCTGGAAAAGTGCGGGAAGAATTCATTAGTGCAGTGACTGAGGAGGAGAGAAGACCTGTCACACAAGCAGGACTCACCATGTCATCGGTCGACAGCCTCGTAGCGCAGCTGCGCAGGGAAGCACGGTCCATGAGCGACGGATGGCTGGAGGAGCAGCTCACTAGGCTGCTTGGAGACAGCGGGAGCCGGGGCAGCAGGACCAGGAGGACGAGGCCACCGGAGAGGTTGTCCCCCGACACGACACGGCGCGGCAGATGCAGGCCGCGGAACCCCTCTGGGGACCCTGCAGGGGCTGTAGGACGCGGCGCGATCACCCCACCCGCTCCCCCCTCCAGCAGGAATCCACCCGTCGGCAGCGCGGAGCGGGGACGAGTCAGGCACGGCCAGACGCCAAGGGCCGCACCGTAAGTGCGGCCTAGTCCTGGGCGCGTTGGAGTTGCGGCGCCCTCTAGTGGATCCAGGACCCGCCAGAGTACAGCGCAGGCAGCGGCGGCAGCGGCGGCGGAGCTATTGAGGAGCCCAGCAGTGACACCTGTGACCAGGAGTTCCGTGGCAGGGCGTGCAGCGGTGGGCACACCGGGATCACTGTCCCCAGGTGGGTCTGGCAGTGGAACCGGATGGCAGAGCAGGGTGACGGGCAGGCTGAATGCGGCGCTACAGCAGGGCTTGGGATGCGGAGGTCGTGCTACGGGTGCCGGAGGGGCCAATCTGGCTGGAGGCTGCAGAGGACTACCGACAGCCGATAGGTCCTGATCCGCCAGGAGTTCAAGCAATAGGAATGCTTCGCCTGTCTCGGTCCCCTGCTAGTTCAGGGTTTCCTGGCGTTAGAGAGCTTTTGGCGGGCATGTCGCATATTTTGAGGAGATTGGATGGGGGTGCGGCAGATAGCGTGGGGGCTTCACCCGCGGGGGGTTGGTTGGCAGATTCTGGTAACGCAGCGGAGGGGGGGCGCTGGTGAGATAGTGAGGTCTGGTGGTGCTGCGTCGGCTCAAGCAGCCTGGGTGTTGGTGTCGGTTCAAACGGAGGCAGGAAAAAAGGATGAGGTGAAATTAGACGATAGGGCGAAAGGGGAGGTTTACGTGTGTTTTGAGGGTCCCCTCGGTGCCCATTTCAAGAAATAGGTGAAGAAGAAGATTTGGAAGGATGAATATGTGGAGAATTTCTCCCTCCTCCCTTCGGAAAAATTTAACTTGGACAAAGGGAAGAAGGATGATAGCAAAGAGGAAGAGGAGGAAAAGAGAGGTTGGCGCCTGATTCCGCAGACGTTCGTAAATTGGCAACAGGCTTTTGCTATCTTGGCCAGTGTGATAGGAGAAAAATTCCCAGAAAATTGCTCGGGTCTTTTTTGTTACCTTGATTCCATTGGGGAAGCACATCGTACGTATGGGGGCCAGGCTTGGCTGCGCTACGATGAGCAGTTTAGGCAGCGGAAGGCGGTTAGGCCCGAAATTAAATGGGATCAAAAGGACATTGGATTGTGGCTGAAGGTGATGGCCCCCATGCGGTACGGGCAGTCCTTTCAGGGGGGTGGGGGGGTAGTAGTAGTCAGCAGACAGGACAAGGGGGAGGAAGAGTACAGGGGTCACAGGGGGCTAAAGAAAAAACGGGTACGTGTTGGCAATTTAATGACGGCCAGTGCAAGTATGGCAATATCTGCAAGTTCAAGCACGTGTGCTCCCATTGTAGCGGGGCCTCCCATGGGGCTTCAAAATGTTTCAAAAAAGCAAGGGGCAAGCCATCAGTGGGTAGCGGTCATGGGGTTGACGCCAGTGAGGCTTCAAAAGATGGCCCCCTATCTAAGTAGATATCCGGACCGGTTGAAGGCAGTGGTCATTAGGGACGGTTTTGCTGAAGGTTTTAGGATTCCTCGCCCGACTCACGTGGTCCCCTTTTCTACCAAAAAATTGAGGTCAGCAGGTTTGCATGCGGATGTTGTTACGACTAAGTTAGCGAAAGAGGTGGAGCTGGGGAGAATGGCGGGGCTGTTTAGTTAGTTGCCCATGGAAGGGATGATTGTTTCTCCGTTGGGAGTGGTACCCAAGAAGGAGCCGAATAAGTTTTGTTTAATTCAGCATCTATCGTACCCTAAAGGTTGCTCTGTGAACGATGGCATCGCAGAGGAATTATGCTCTGTTGTTTACATGTCATTTGACGCGGCGGTGCAGTGGGTTCGTATGTACGGGGCAGGGGCTTTGCTGGCAAAGACAGATATTGAGTCTGCCTTTCGGCTACTGCCGGTGCATCCGGAGAGTATTCCGTTACTAGGTTGCTGTTGGAAAGGGGGTTTTTATTTGGACAGGTGTTTGCCTATGGGCTGTTCGATTTCTTGTTCGTTGTTCGAGACGTTCAGTACTTTTCTTGAATGGGTTATTAGAGACGTTTCTGATGTTCCTTGAGTCATTCATTACTTGGATGATTTTTTGTTTGTGGGTCCTCCGGACTCTGCTGTATGTGGAAATTTACTTGCCACCATGGAATGGGTGGCTGGGCATTTCAGCGTCCCATTGGCACAGGAAAAAACAGAGGGCCCCTGCACGGTTTTAAGTTTTCTTGGGATTCTTATCGATTCAGAAAAGATGGAGTTCAGGTTGCCTGATGACAAGTTGTTGTTGCTTAAGCAGGAGGTGCTTAGAATCGGAAAATTGAGAAAAACGACGTTGAAGAAGTTGAAGTCATTGCTGAGTCGCCTGAATTTTGCGTGCCGTATCATGCCTATGGGTAGGATTTTTTGCCGCAGATTGTCCAGAGCTACAGCGGGAGTCCGTGCAGCTCATCATTTCATCCGCTTGAGTAGAGAGCATAGGGACGATTTGCTCGTTTGGCATCGTTTCCTGGAAAATTATAACGGCAGGGCGCTGATTGAAAAGGAGGATTTGAATGCCTTTGATTGCGAAATTTATACAGATGGAGCGGGAGGAGTTGGTTATGGTGCCTATTGCGGAGGTAAATGGAGTGTCGGGGTGTGGCCGGAAGAGTGGCGAAAAAACAGGCTTACCAGAAATTTGGTGTTGTTGTGATTGTTCCCAATCGTGGTGTCAGTGTTTATTTGGGGCAACATTTTTAAGGATCGACGTGTACGCTTTCAATGCGATAACTTGAGCGTGGTGGCAGTAATTAACAGCCTATCTTCTTCTTCTCTCCCGGTGATCAGGTTGATTAGGGAGTTGGTGTTGAAGTGCTTGGAATTGAATTCTTGGATTTCAGCTGTGCATGTGCCAGGTGTTCAAAACTCTATAGCCGATGCTTTGTCTCGTTTGCAGTGGGAACGATTCCGGGAGTTGGCACCAGATTCGGAACCTACAGGAGCGGGATGTCCTTCGCATCTGTGGCAAATTGTTGTGGATGGGGAGGTAGGTTGATCCAAGCCTCCATTTCGAGCTGGACATGGTCAGATTATGAAGCGGCATGGGATATGTGGGAAGGTTGGTTGGTCCAATGTGGCTCAGTTGAGTCTGACGGCAATAGGACTATGGCGTTGTTGGCATTGATAGGTAAGGTGTCCGAATGGGGATGGTCCGTGTCGAGGTTAAGCAAAGTTATTGCGGGTTTGGCTTTCGGTTTTCGTCTGCAAGGTTCGGCTGCGTGACAAAGGATTTTGTGATAAGGCAGGCTTTGAAGGGTTTTCGAAAAGGCAATGTGACTTTTGATAAGCGTAGGCCAATTTCTTTTAGGATGCAGGAGCCTTTGGGTGAGGTCTTGGGTGTTATTTGTAGTTCCCAGTTCGAGGTATTACTTTTTGCCTTTTCTTTCGCGTTTTTTGGGGCTTTGCGCTTGGGGGAGTTGGTTTCCCCGAATAAAGATAAGGCGGGTGGTCTTTTAGCGGAAGATGTAGATTTTTGGGCGGGAGGTATTGTTTTTTGGATCAGCCATTCTAAGACTGATCAGCTCGGTAGGGGTAAGCAAATGGTGCTGGGAAGAGTTGGCGGTAGCAGGATGTGGGGGTTAGGAAGATCGGGTACGGAGAAGACCCAGTCTTGGCGATACGCGGTCATGAGACCAGAGCATGTGAGGATCGTCGGTAAATGCTTCCTGGATTCCGGGGCCAACGGAAGGTGAGTATATAACTATTTTTTATTTTAATCCTTTTTTTTTTTTTAGAGGGATATGATGCCCACATTGCTATATACTACGTGGGCTGTGCAATATACTACATGGGCTGTGCAATATACTACGTGGGCTGGGCAATGTACTACGTGGGCTGTGCAATGTACTACGCGGGATGTGCAATATACTATGTGGGCTGTTCAATATACTATGCGGGCTGGGCAATATACTATGCGGGCTGGGCAATATACTACATGGGCTGGGCAATATACTACTTGGGCTGAGCAATATACTACGCAGGCTGTGCAATATACTACGTGGGCTGTGCGATATACTACGCGGGCTGTGCAATATACTGCGCGGGCTGTGCAATATACTGCATGGGCTGCGCAATATACTGCGTGGGCTGTGCAATATACTGCGTGGGCTGTGCAATATACTGCATGGGCTGTGTTATACACTACGTGGCCTGCGTTATACACTATGTGGCCTGTGTTATACACTGCGTGGCCTGTGTTATACACTATGTGGCCTGTGCTATACACTACGTGGCCTGTGTTATACACTATGTGCATGGGCTGTTATATACTATGTGAGCTGTGTAATATGCTATGTGGGTAGTTATACACTCCGTGGGCTGTGCTCTATACTACGTGGCTGTGCTGTATACTCCGTGGGCTGTGTTATATACTATGTGGTTGTGCTATATACTACGTGGCTCTGCTATATACTCTGTGGGCTGTGCTATATACTCCGTGGGCTGTGCTATATACTACGTGGCTGTGTTATATACTTCGTGGCTGTGCTATATACTACGTGGCTCTGATATATACTCTGTGGGCTGTGCTATATACTCCGTGGGCTGTGCTATATACTACGTGGCTGTGCTATATACTACGTGGCCAGCCTCGAACAATCAGCGACAGGCGCAGTCCGCCCGCGAATTGGCGTGGGAGTTGAACCACGCTTCGCTAATGGGTCGCGGCCGGCAAAATCCTGTGTATTCAATGTATTATTCTAAAATCTTCATAAATAAACTACATACATATTCTAGAATACCCGATGCGTTAGAATCAGGCTACCATCTAGTTATATATATATATATATATATATATATATTGCATGCTTGCAGTCACAAGACCACATGTTCCCGGCGCCGATACCAGAGAATCCTCACAGCGCACAGTGCGCACAATATAAGGATTCACACTTAGTGGCTGTAGACATGTAGCTTAAGATCCGACAACTCCTTTAAGGATGGGCCGCTACTCATGGGCCACTACTGTGTGCTTGCCCCCCAGGCGAAAATTTGCCAGCCAGCCCTTGCCTTCCACAATGAGCTCGCTTGTTCCCACTCATGTTGTATATACTCTTCCCCTCTTTTAACCTGCTGTTTCACAACTTTAGGCTTACACTTGTCAGTCAGCTATTTATTTTATTAGATAGTGTGCCTGGACAACACTTATATACCTATTGATTTAGAATAGCAAATGGGGCCTCCTGATTCCTGACTGCAACATGGTTTTAGCGCAAATGATTTGAATTAGCGAATAGGACCTCCTGGCTGAACCCCAATATTAGGCATAATGATTTTCATGAGCAAAAGGGGCATCTTGATTCCTGAGTGCAGCACAGCTTTATCCCAAACTATTTTGATTACTGCAACACAGTTTTAGCCAAAATTATTTTGGATTATCAAATAGGGCCTACTGACTGAGCCCCAATATTAGGCCTAATGATTTTGATGAGCAAATGGGGCCTTCTGATTCTTCATTTCAACAAAGTTTTAGCCCAAATGATTTGGATTAGCAAATAGGGCCTCCTGGCTAAACCGCAATATTACAACTAATGATTTTGTTGAGCAAATGGGGCCTCCTGATTCCTCACTGCAACACAGTTTTAGTCCAAACAATTTGGATTAGCAAATAGGGCCTCATGGCTGAACCGAGCAGTATTAGGCCTAACAATTTTGATGAGCAAATAGAGCCTCCTGATTTATCCCTGCTACACAGTTTGTTCCCAAATGATTTGGATTAGCAAATGGGGCCTCCTGACTGCAACACTGTTGTAGCCCAAACGATTTGGATTAGCAAATACAGCCTGCAAATTGAACCCCAAGCTTAGGCATAATGATTTTGGATGAGCAAATGGGGCCTCCTGATTCCTCATTGCAACACCACTTAAGCCCAAACAAATTAGATTAGCAAATAGGGCCTCCTGGCTGCAACACAGTTGTAGGCCAAACAATTTGAATTAGCAAATTGGGCCTCCAGACTGATCCCCAATTTTAGCGCTTACAATTTTCATGAACAAATGGGGCCTCCTGATTCTTCACTGCAACACAATTTTAGCCCAAATGATATAGTAGCAAATGGGGTCTCCTGACTGCAAACAGTCATAGTCCAAATGATTTGGGTTAACAAATAGGACCTCTTGGCTGAACCCCAATATTATTCCTAACAATTTTAATGAGAAAATGTGGCCACCTGATTCCTCATTTCAACACAGTTTTAACAGAAATGATTCTGATTAGTATGAACCCCAATATTAGGCATAACGATTTTGATGAGCAAATGGAGCCTCCTGACTTATCACTGCAACACAGTTTTAGCCCAAACTATTTGTATTAGCAAATAGGACCTCCTGACTGCAACACAATTTTAGCACATTCCATTTACATGCTCTAAGATTCATTTCACACAGGACAGGATCCTATATAACTAAATGACAGTTCACTTGCAGCAGCAGGAGTGGCCTCTCTGCACTGTTACACTGAGAAAACGGCACCAGCAAAACAAGATATCCACTTTTTATATGAAGAGGGACATGTGACTTCGGCAGCCAATCACAGAAGACCTTGTGTCATGACATTGTGGATGATGTCTGCGCCCTGATTGGCTGCCAAACTGTACATACATTAAGTTATTACAGAAAAGAAAATGTTAAAAAAATTACACTCTGCTGCTCTTCGCCCCTAGACACACCCTCACCCCTTATAAAACATGTCTTTGAGGATTGACCAGAATCACTGCTCATTTCTGAGCTATTACTGTGGCCGTTGCTAAAGCCTTTCTTCAGTGTCAGTACATAAAAGGGTACATGCCTTCTCTGCATAGACAAGACTGAAGTGCCATTTTACTACTTTTTATAAATGTACGGTATATAAACCTATATATTTCCTGAATTAATAAAAAAAACTCAACAGTATTCATTATATTTTTGTACAAACTATGTTCCTATCAAATTATGTATAGTTAACTATACTATTTAATTAACAAACTAATCAACGTGACTAATTGACATGAATCATTGATGTGACTAGCTGACTAATTTGTGTGACTAATTGATATAACTAAATGAAGTAACTGAAGTGTCTAAATGAAGTGACTGCTAAAAAATTATTGGAAAAACAATTGCGATCAAGCCTAACCGTACACCTAACTTTAAGCCTATCCCTAAATCCAACGTTAATCCTAACCCAAACCTTAACTTTAAGCCTTACCCTAATCCTAACTTTAAGCCTAGCCCTCATGCTAACTTTAACCCTAACCCTAACTTTTAGATAACCCTAACTTTAAGATATTGCTTAGCCTGTGTTTTTTATTTTATAACAAGATCACTGACTGACACAACTCTCGTCAGCAAAACTTGTCACGCTGTTTCTCCTCTGATCTCTCAATGACAGAAATCACAAGAGAAAAAGTGATGGCTGGCAAACCAACTTTTATCACATAAGATTCATTTTGCTCTCAATTAACAAGTTACACTAAAGTTTTCTCACTCTATTTTTCATAAATAATATGTATATAATGTACAAATTAAATATACACGGTTTAAGTTGAACACATAGGAACCCCGGAGCAACATCAGGAATGAGCTGTGCTGACAGTAAAATGAATCGAAGCCAGGCAAGCAGCACATCATTACAGTCATACAGCACACACTTTATAAGGACAGTAGTACATTACCTTTGGTGTCTCCAGCATATCCCACTGGTTCATAAATGGGAAATCGAGGACGATCTGCTGAGTCTTTAGACTTGTTGATCAGAACTTCCTTCACCACTTCAAATCCATTGACTACCACCATTTTCGTCCAAAAGTACTGCAGACTAAATACATCCCCAAACTCTTTTCTCACCTGTTAAAAACATGTTTTTATGAAGGAAATAACTAGTATTTTTCATAAAATAAATCCACGAATAATGCAGAGATGTCACCTTGGTCATTCATATTTTAAAATGTATCTAAAATCCGTTAATCATTACAATCAGTATTACCTGTGTTATGTAACAGATTCTCTGCTCACTGTTTTTTTCTTTCGCTCTTTAGTATGTAATTGAGCATACAAAAAGTCATAAAACTCAAATCTAGAAATGATTTATAAATGCAAAACCTTTCACAATAAGTTTCCATATTAGACAAAAGAAGAGTGGCACATAGCCATGTCTGTGTCCTCCATAAATATTAGGACAATTGGTCTTTGAAAATAGTGTATACAAGTTCCAGGTGGCCATCACTGTATTTAATTTATCAAGTATTGTCCTTTTATAGGAAAACTGGGACTTCATATCATAATACAAACACAAACTCGGGCTTCCAAAACCATAGCCGAAGAAGAGAGCCAGAAAGTGAAATATAAATTACATTTTTATTACACATATTAATGAAATTATGCATAGTAAAAAACTATAAAAAAGCAGAGTGCCCAGAAGGAGGAAGTGTTTACCATCAGTAATATATACAGGGTAGAGGTATGACTATGCTCACTTTGTAAAAGGTTACAGATTCCCTGTACAGGATAAAATCTAATTGCCTGCTCATATACAAGTTTGCATCCCAAATAATGATGCTTAATGAGTTATAAGAGGAGTCTATGTCAAGGGAAACATCTCTATAATTATTTTTGTATAATACATCAGAATTACATAAGGATGTACACTCTAAATGACTCTATGAAAAATAAGGGATGGGTAGAACAAGAGACTTCAGCAATAATAAGGACCTTAAAGGTGATAAGCATATAGTTATCTATAAGGTTGAAGTATAATACCTTACTCAGGAGCATAGCTAGGTGGATGGATCACCCCTCGCTGTATGTACCTATCTCTGTTGCAGTTTATGGAATTTAAGTTTACAATGCGGTGATCCACGTGTATCCATAGGCTTCTCTTTCCTAACTAGGTATAATGGGAACCCCAATTCTTCTCATAAGAGAAAGTTCCACTTTATGTTTTCCTATTGGACATTTACTATTGGTATATACACTTTTGCTGTGCCAGAAATGTATCAAAAGGGTATACCCTATTAAGTTTTATTGCGGCTCTCGGGAGTAATTCAATATGACAATATGGTCCTGGGGTCAGAAAAGGTTGTGCATCCTTGCTCTAAAATGAGTTAATTCTGCAATCAAAAAAATAATGGTGGCAGTTGGGCAGAAAAAATCCTCCCTTATCAGATATTAATTGTAGAACTTTTCTCTTTTTTCTAACTGGCTTACCTGGTAAGAATAATTCACCCGTTATAGAGAACCTGTCAGCAGCATTTTACTAAGTAAAGTACAGGCAGGGCCATATTGGAGCAATCATACTCATTAAAATTATACTTGAGATGAAGAAATCCTCATTTGTAGATTCTCTTTAATATTTGAAGTTTCCTTGTATTCATATCTTTGTGCATTGGAATGACATGTGGGCATGGTCTTCTTCTTTGCTTTGTGTGTTTTCTTCTTCATTTACAATTTCACGACGGCACCTTTCTAGAACTTACACAGATTGAGCTCTTGGAAGTCTTCAAGAAAATAGTGTGGCACCACAGGAGTCCGGTTTCCACAATAGCATCACCTTCCTCATGACGGGTGATTTCATACCTGGACGCAAGGAGGGATCCCCTAATCAGGTAATACAAACATACAACACCTTCCTATCTCTAGTCCAGAAGGGGGAGCTCTAAGCCCGATTTCAGTGTACCTTCCCTATAAGTTCTGGTCTGGAGGCGGGGTTAGGGAGTTGAGTGTGAGACACCGAAGGGAAAGGAAGCAATAGAGAGGAACCTGGGGTCTGGAGCTGTGATTGGGTTCACCCCAAGATAAAGCACAAAGAGACCTGACACTGGAGTCTGTGGTGGTGAGAGGACTGCATACTCAGATTCCAAGTCTCCTGGCCCCAACTAACATCCACAGGCAACACAGCAGGTCAGGAGCCTGGGGCTGCCAGTGAGAAGGCAGTGCCCAAGACAGGCTCAGGCTGTCAGCCATATGGATTAGAAGTACAGACACTGAGAGGACTTGTGCAGATCTGCACAGCGAATGAATGGAAACTAGGTCAATGACCTGTAGTTACCTTCATTCGCGGTAATGCGCCCTCTGCTGGATGTCCTTCGAGCGTGGGAAAAAAATCAGAAAAGTTCCCAGGCTCGAGTTCATATGAGGACAACCAGCAGAGGGCGCCTCACCGCGAATTAAGGTAACTACAGGTCATTGACCTAGTTTTCATTCATTCGCTGGGGTTTTACAGTCAGGAGCACAGCTGCATTATAGCAGAGCTCCTGGCTGTAAAAAAAAAAAATAACCCCTTCAGATGGATTTACATCGTGGGACGTGACAGATCCTCGGAAGGTATGTATATTGTTGTTTTATTTTTTTTTTTCTTTGTCACAGAGCGAGGGTCTTCAGGTGGATTACCAGAATAATAAAATATTCAAACAACCTGTGTTTTTATTTCGTTAAAAGACTTTTTAATAATGTGTTTGTGTTTTTTTTAACCATTTCAGACTATTGGATTAATAATGGATAGGTGTCATAATTGACGCCTCTCCATTATTAACCTGGCTTAATGTCACCTTACAATAGCAAGGTGACATTAACCCTTCATTACCCCATATCCCACCGCTACACGGGAATGGGAAGAGAGTGGCCAAGTGCCAGAATAGGCGCATCTTCCAGATGTGCCTTTTCTGGGGTGGCTGGGGGCAGATGTTTTTAGCCAGGGGGGGGGCAATAACCGTGGACCCTCTCCAGGCTATTAATATCTGCCCTCAGTCACTGGCTTTACTACTCTGGCGGAGAAAATTGCGCGGGAGCCCACACCAATTTTTTCCGCCATTTAACCCTTTAATTTAATAGCTAGAACGCCCAAATTTTGCACATACACACTACTAACATTAGTAATGTGGAATATGCAAAAAAAATGGGAATATGGCATGGTTTACTGTATGTAAACCATGTCTCATATCATATCGGGTTTTGGAAGGAGATAGCAAAAGACGGCAATTGAATTACCCGCTTTTAAGCTATCTCGCTCTGGATGAAATATTAATACACTAACATATATATATATATATATATATAGACAGTACATATGTTTTTATTATTTTTTGAGCACATGGATCCCTTGCATATCCGTATGTCGTTTTTGCAAGCCTGCGAGAAAATCTCGCAGTACAGATGCCATACGGATTACATACGGAGGATGCCATGCGCAAAATACGCTGACACACCCTGCCTACGGAGGAGATACGGACCACTATTTTGGGGACTTTTCTGCGTATTACGGCCGTAAATTACGGACCATATTTTTATACGCTGAGTGTGACGCCGGCCTTAGTCAGACCTGGCCCCCTCCACTCCTTACTCACATCAGCACGCCGGAGTTGAGTGCACGCGCCCTCAGCGGTTCGCTGTCCCTGCTCCTGCCGTCTCTGTGGTCTAGGCAATGCCAGGTACTCAGCTCTTGTGCATCCGACCACGTGACGTCGTGGGCGGGGACTTCCGGACTTGTCTGTCGGCGCCTGCGCCGCCCTACACAATGGCGTCTGATGTCAGTTATGTGTTGTGAATTCTGCTCTTGGGTTCCCTCCAGTGGTTGTTGGTGGGAATGCAGTTGTCGCTGACTCGCAGTCCTGGCCAGGTGTATCGGATAATTACAATTCTGATTGGGATATTTAGGTGTGCAGGATCCTCTAGCCCTTGCCAGTTGTCAATGTTCCTTGTGAAGTGTTGGATCTCTTTCTGGCTTCTCCTGCTTGCTGCCAAATTCAGCAAACAGCCTGCAACAGGGGGAGGTGGTGACCTCCTCCTCCTCAACATCCGGACCACGCAGGGTGTCGGGAGCAGGAACAGCCGGAGCCACCGGGGCAGGAGAGCCGGCTCAGCATGTGACAGGCAGGCGAGACTATATACGGGGGCCTGATCCACAGGCGCCTCAGCGGGGGCGCAACGCGGGCGGCTAACATCTGGCCCTAGCAGCGCTGCCTTACCAAGCACAGCACAGAGCAGCAGGGGGTCGAGCGTGGCACGAGTCCTTGGGCCGGCGATCGGCACTGCGCAGGCCCCATCTCCCACTCCTGCACGCAGGGACCACCAGCGGCGACAGTCCCTGGATAACGCGGGCTCCCAGTCCCCAGCACAGACTTCCGCGGATCTTCCGGTAACGCCAAGGAGAGCGTCACCGAGCAACTTCCGCATGGACCATGGTGCACCAGACCACAACAGGAGGACGGAGGAGGAGAGGCAGCATCAGGCTACCGGACCGTCGGCTGCCGGGTCCACAGCGCTCGGGCAGCTTGGTGAGAACATCTCATTTTTACCTTATCCCCCTTTGTTAACCTCGTCTGGTAGGTGTAGTCACGAAGGGGTCCCAGGGGGGGTCCCAGGGGGATTAAATATGCTTATGCACGGTGTAAGAGATTTAGCTCTTCTGTGGGGGGCTGGGCAGACTGTTGCTCCACCATCTACTGCATGGCTGGGGTGTACAAGTAGGAGCTCTGGGCAAGGGGGCATGTTTGGTGAGGTATCTAATGTGCAGGCTAGGGATCCATCACCAGAGAATTTAAGGAACGAGAGCGGAGGGGCCGGTACAGTATCAGTGGCCAGTCAGGTAGGAGATACGGAAAAGGAGATGGAGGATACAGTGAGGTTAGAAGATACAGCACGTGGAGAGGAATACGTGTGTTTTGAGGGCCCTTTAGGAGCTCATCTTAAAAACGAGACTAGGGAAAAAATATGGAAAGGGGAGTATGTGGAAATTTTTTCTTTATTGCCCCTAGAATGGTTTAATTTAGATAGAGTGAGAAGAGATGACTCTAAGAAAGAGGAGGAAAAGAGGAGGTATAGATTGATTCTGAGAACTTTTACAAATTGGCTGCAGGCATTTGCCATTTTGGCCAGTGTTATAGGCAAAAAGGCTCCCGAAAATTGTTCGGGATTATTCTGTTATATGGACGCTATAGGGGAGGCTTATCGCGTTTACGGGGGTCAGGGGTGGTTGAGATATGATGAGCAATTTCGTCAGAGGAAGGCAGTTAGGCCTAACATTTGGTGGGATCATAAGGATATCGCTGTGTGGATGCGGGTGATGGTCCCATCCAGAGCGGCGCCTAGCACTCAGTCCTTTCCAGGGAGCGCAGGGGGCTATAGTCAGTCAGGACATCCAACGGCCATACAGAAGGGTTTGTGCTTCACATTCAACGAGGGGGCGTGTAGATTTGGCGCAAAATGCAAATTTAAGCATGAGTGTACAATCTGTGGAGGAGCACACGGATCATCTAAATGTTTCAGGGGAAACAGACAGAGAGGAGCGGAGGGATCTGAAAAAAGGGGTGACGCCAATTCGGCTGGGAGAGATGGTACACTACCTAAATAGGTACCCAGATAGGATGGTAGCTAGGTTGTTGGAAGATGGTTTCAGGGATGGTTTTAGAATCCGGTCAGTTGATATGGAAGTAAATTTGTCTAAGAAAAATTTGAAGTCGGCGCGGCAATTTCCAGAGGTTGTGTCGGAAAAGTTAGAGAAGGAAGTCAGTTTGGGTAGGATGGCAGGTCGGCTTGCTTGTCCTCCTTTGCGGAACTTAAGGGTATCGCCATTAGGTATAGTCCCTAAGAAGGAACCCAATAAATTTAGGATGATACATCATCTGTCATTTCCCAGGGGGTCGTCTGTAAATGATGGCATTGATCCGCAATTGTGCTCAGTGGTGTATACTTCTTTTGATGCAGCCATGCATTGGGTGCGGGTGTGCGGACAAGGTGCCAAGTTAGCAAAGATGGATATCGAAGCAGCGTTCAGGCTGTTACCTGTCCATCCTGATAGTATGCATTTGTCGGGTTGTTATTGGAATGGAGGTTATTTTGTCGTCCGCTGTCTTCCCATGGGGTGCTCCCTATCTTGTGCGTATTTTGAAACATTCAGCACTTTTTTGGAATGGGTGATAAAAGACGTGTCAGGTTTAAATGCATGTATACACTATCTTGATGATTTCTTGTTCATAGGGGCGGCTCAGACTGCAGACTGTTCAATATTATTGCATTCAATGGAGAAGACTGCTAAGAGTTTTGGGGTCCCATTAGTGGCAGATAAGACAGTGGGCCCAGTTACTGTTTTAAGTTTTTTAGATATTGAAATTGACACGATGGAAATGGTTTGCAGATTACCAGAGCAGAAAGTTGGCACGCTGCAAGATGAAGTGTTTAAGGCGCACAGCGCGAAGAAACTGAGATTACGTGAAGTGCAGTCGTTGTTGGGCAAGTTGAACTTCGCTTGTCGGATCATGCCGATGGGCCGAGCATTTTGCAGGAGGCTATCACTGTCAACAGCAGGTGTAAAATCTCATGTTCATTTTATTAGATTGAGAAAAGAGTTACGGGATGATCTGGCAGTTTGGGCAAGAATTTTGGAGGATTACAATGGTAAGTCCATTTGGATTGAACCAGTGATAGACGCGGATGCTTTGGGTCTATTTATCGCAGTGGTAGACGGACGCGGTTTCGGATTGTTTTTTCAGGGAGCTTGGTTGTTGGCGGAATGGCCTGAATTTTGGAAGGAGCAAGGTTGGACAACGAATCGGGTGTTGACATACCTGTTTCCCATTTTGATGGCCTTGTCGTTATGGGGCAAGGTTATCATGAACAAAAAGATACGTTTTCCATGCAGGTCAGAAAGCGAGGCGAGGGTGATGAATTCATTGTCAGCGGATTCCCCGTTAGTGGTTAAAATTTTGCAACGTCTGGTTTTCTTGGGTTTATCGTATAACTTGTGGATTGTGGCCGAAGTCAGGTCAATGGAGTGTAACTCAGTTGTTGTCGCTCTTTCTCATCTCCAGGAGGACCGTTTTCGAGAGCTGGTGCCTCAAGCAGACTCAACAGGCATGGAGTGTCCGGCGGATTTGTGGAATCTTCCTGGCGGGCTTTAGAGGGTTTATTGGTGAACTCCATAGCCGATAGATCCTGGAAGCAATATGATCATGCATGGGGCATTTGGGAGGAGTGGAAAGGTTGTTTAGGGGAGCGTTTACAAGATGAACCCAGATTGCTTTTGTTGATCGGTCGCCTAAAAGAAAAAGGTTGGTCTGTTTCTAAGTTGAACAACTGCTAACAGGATTAGCTTTTGGTTTTAAGGCCCGTGGTTCAAAAGATGTCACAAAATCATTTTTGGTGGGTCAAGCGGTAAAAGGATGGAGAAAGGGTTGGAAAGTTCAGGATTTAAGACGCCCGGTTTCGTACGAGGTGTTGTTGGTTTTAGGCGCACAGTTGTTGACGGTTTGTGTATCACAATGGGAGATTGACCTTTTCAGAGTAGCATTCGCTTTAGCCTTTTTTGGTGCTTTTTGCCTTGGGGAATTGGTTAGCCCCTCCAAGTTGAAGAAAGAGGGGGTACAGAGGGAAGATATTAATGTGTTTGGCGACAGAGTCAAGATATTACTGAGGTCCTCTAAGACCGATGTCTGCGGTAAGGGTTGCAAAATAACGTTTGCGTTTCCGGGTTCCATCATTTGTCCAGTGTTGTGCGCGAATAATTTCATTAGACACGGTGGTGCATTATCCAACCCCTTTTTGATACACGAAGATGGGTCTTTCTTATCGCGATTCCAGTTTATCGCGGTGTTCAAACGGTGTTTGGCAGCTGGGGGTGTTTCACCTACGTATTACAGTGGACACTCATTTAGGATTGGTGCGGCGATGGAGGTGGCAAGAAAAGGTTTAGGTGAAGAAATGGTTAAGAGAATTGGTCGATGGGAATCGATTAGATTCAGATTCTACATCCGCCCGAATTTAGTGGATTAGTTTTCCTAGGCTTCGTGAAAGTTTTTCTTACTTACGGTTTTTGTTATTTATTTCAGGCGGTACATCCCGTTTGGTCTGGATTTTAGGCCATTCATTCGTGTTCTGGGCAGCGCTAAGGGCAGAAGTTCGGCCGGATGGGCGTCAGCTGGGGTTCCAGAGAGTTTCCGCGACGTTGCGATGGATCGAGAAGCACGGGATGGTCTGGAGTCAATTCTTGCCGGAATTTCACCGATTCGTACGCTTAGGTCAAGACCCGGATTGGTGGTGGTTCACTTGGGCGGGAACGATTTGGGCAAAAGGCCATGCCAGGAGCTGATACAGGACATAAAATTTGACATGATGTGGTTGTGGGCGTCGTTCCCAAAGTTGATGGTGGTGTGGTCTGAGATTGTTCCTCGAAAAGTGTGTCGGGGGGCAAGGTCGGTGGAAGGAATAAATGAGGCAATAATGAAAGTGAACAGCGCAATTTTGCGCTTCATGTCACGAAATGGAGCTGTGGTTGTATGGCACGTTAATTTAGAATCGGGAAAAGGGGAATATTGGAGGTCAGACGAGGTTCACTTAAATGCGGTAGGGATGGACATGTGGTGTTTGGCCATCCAAGAGGGCATTGAAACCGGCCTCAGAGTTTGGAGGGACATAAATGTTTGAGGTGTCAGAACATTTATGTTGGTGGCGGGGGAGGGAGGTCCTCGAAGTTGGTGGAAAGGGCGATGGCGGATTACAGGGGGGGGGGAATCTCTATTGGTCCTGGACTCCCCCGGAGTAGTTTACGAGGAAATGTGGTCGATCAGTCGGTGGAATGGATAATTATGGGAATTGGTATTGGTTGGTTTTGGCCGGGCTGGTCATTAGCTGCCTCCGAGCTGGTGCTTTGCGGCTGGGGGTAAGACTAAGCCTGGAGGCCAAAAGGAATATCTATAATAGGAACATTGAAAATCCTTAATTTGTGGCTTCGAGGACCACCTCTTCCTAGTTTGGGTTTTTATTTAATTTTGTAATTGTTTGTTAATAAAAGGCTGCTGTGGCCATTTAATCCAAAACAGGTGTAATGTCATTTTTGGGTGTTACAACTGATGTTACTATAGGGTGGGGGCGGTATGGATAAGAATTTGGGAATGAAGGGATAGTTTCAGAGGCGCTGGTGAGTCAAGTGTACCCCATACGTCAAGTACCGAGTATCCCCGCGGCCTTTGGGGGCGCTCCAATAGTGCCAGTGGCTTTGCATGCATAGCTTGCTTAGTGCCACCATGAACATTTTCCTGAAGACTTTCAAAAGCTCAATCTAAGCGACTGCATCTCGCGGCTAAGACAACGCCATTGCAAAATTTTAAATAAAGAAGAAGAAAAGACATACAGATACAGCAAAAGAGATGGAACAAAGCTGAAGACTCTACCCACAGTCATGCGCCACATTTCCGTCTTGATGCATGAACATATGAATACAAGAAAAATTCATAGATTAAAGAAAATTTACATAACTGATTTCTTCACCTCAAGTATCATATTAATCAGTATGACAGCGCTAATATGGCCTTGTCTGTACTTTACTTAGTAAAATTATGCTGACAGGTTTTCTTTCATTTATTAATTGTGCTAAATATTCTTTGAAGTATCCACGTTTTGTAACTATATCCCTTATATAACTATATCCCTTCGTCTGATGAAGCTGCAGCAACCTCTCCCTATGCTAAGATCGGCAGAAGTAAGATGGCGGTCGGCGTGCACGCCCCTTTATAGCCCCTGTGACGCCGCAGAAAGCAAGCCAATCACTGTAATGCCCTTCTCTAAGATGGTGGGGACAGAGACCTATGTCATCATGCTGTCCACACTCTGCGTCCTCCTTCATTGGCTAAAAAATGGCGCTGAAAGCGTCATACGAAATGCGACTTTTGCGCGCAGATCGCCGACCTCATGGCCGATCCAACACTAGGATCGGGTCGGGTTTCATGAAACTCGACTTTGCCGAAAGTCGGCGATTTTTGAATTTGTCCTATCCGTTTCGCTCATCCCTACTCTGGACATCTTATGAAGGGGGTATTGTGGTGCGTCATAATTCTTGGCAGCCCATCCACTCACAGCATAGGCTACAACAGCTTAGGAGACCCACTGTTTAATAATGGCCCTTTAAGAAGATTAATGCTGCCTGGTGCACCAGGAAAAATAGGCTCTGTGACTTTAAGAGTCCCTCCTTCATAAATGAAACAAGATGGGTCTCCTTATGTGTCACACACCACATGGCCAGCTAGGGTTGTTAAATGTTACAATGACATTTCCCAGTGAATGCATTTGTAGTGGTTGAAAACAATGTTAAAGTTGAAAAACACTTCAAAAACGTTGCATCTGAACTAAGCCTAAGTGGGGGAGGAACATTATGGTCTGGGGTTAATAATTTGGCCTTACAGGCAAATCATTAAGCTGTAAAGAATGTATCTTAACATATTTCCCAGCAAAATCCTTTTTGGTTTCATTTTAGTGTTTCTTTTTTGTTGCACCAGGAAAAATGGCATGAATCTCGGAATTAAATGTTTACAGCTGTGAACTAGGTGTCAGGAATGCTTCCAGGGGCGATCCTCATGATGTCCATGTGTCATTTGAGCAGTGTTTCCATCATTTTCAGACGTTTTTAGACCTTAAAAGGACCCCCGGGGATCGCCGTAAAAATACTCGGGGCTCCCGCAGACTTACATTGGGCTCGTTGCTTGGGTCGAATACCCGAGTATTCCAATCTGCTCAACCCGAGCAACGAGCACCCGAGTATTTTAGTGCTTGCTCATCACTAGTTATAATTTTCAAAATGGGGTCACTTGAGGGGGGATTCTGATTCTCTAGCACTTAGGGGCTCTTTATATGGAGTATGCAAACTATTCAAGGAAAATCTGTTCTCCAGAAGGCAAATAGCGCTCCGTCCCTCCCGAGTCTCTCCGTATGGCTAAGCAGTACTGTACATCCACATACAGTTGTGCTCAAAAGTTTACATACCCCAGCAGAATTTTTGCTTTCTTGGCCTTTTTTTTCCGGAGAATATGAATGATAACACCAAAACTTTTTCTCCACTAATGGTTAGTGGTTGGGTGAAGCCATTTATTGTCAAACTACAATGCTTTCTCTTTTTAAATCATAATGGCAACCCAAAAACATCCAAATGACCCTGATCAAAAGTTCGCATACCCCATTTCTTAACCCCTTTCTGACATCGGACGTACTATCCCGTCCATGTGGGGTGGGCCCCTATGACCATGGACGGGATAGTACGTCCAGCGCGATCGGCGGCGCTCACGGGGGGAGCGCCGCCGATCGCGGCCGGGTGTCAGCTGTTTATCGCAGCTGACATCCGGCACTATGTGCCAGGAGCGGTCACGGACCGCCCCCGGCACATTAACCCCCGGCACACCGCGATCAAAGATGATCGCGATGTGCCGGCGGTACAGGGAAGCTTCCCGCAGGGAGGGGGCTCCCTGCGGGCTTCCCTGAGCCCCCCGCAGCAACGCGATGTGATCGCGTTGCTGCGAGGGTCTCACCTCCCTCCCTGCTCCCTCCAGCCCCGGATCCAAGATGGCCGCGGATCCGGGTCCTGCAGGGAGGGAGGTGGCTTCACAGAGCCTGCTCAGAGCAGGCACTGTGAAGGCTGCAGCGCTGCTAGTCAGATCAGTGATCTGACAGAGTGCTGTGCAAACTGTCAGATCACTGATCTGTGATGTCCCCCCCTGGGACAAAGTAAAAAAGTAAAAAAAAAAAATTTCAAATGTGTAAAAAAAAATTAAAAAAAATATTCCAAAATAATGAAAAAAAAAAAAAATATTATTCCCATAAATACATTTCTTTATCAAAATAAAAAAAAAAAAACAATAAAAGTACACATATTTAGTATCGCCGCGTCCGTAACGGCCCGACCTATAAAACTGGCCCACTAGTTAACCCCTTCAGTAAACACCGTAAGGAAAAAAAAAAAAACGAGGCAAAAAACAACGCTTTATTATCATACCGCCGAACAAAAAGTGGAATAACACGCGATCAAAAAGACAGATATAAATAACCATGGTACCGCTGAAAACGTCATCTTGTCCCGCAAAAAACGAGCCGCCATACAGCATCATCAGCAAAAAAATAAAAAAGTTATAGTCCTGAGAATAAAGCGATGCCAAAATAATTATTTTTTCTATAAAATAGTTTTTATCGTATAAAAGCGCCAAAACATAAAAAAATGATATAAATGAGGTGTCACTGTAATCGTACTGACCCGAAGAATAAAACTGCTTTATCAATTTTACCAAACGCGGAACGGTATAAACGCCTCCCCCAAAAGAAATTCATGAATAGCTGGTTTTTGGTCATTCTGCCTCACAAAAATCGGAATAAAAAGCGATCAAAAAATGTCACGTGCCCGAAAATGTTACCAATAAAAACCAATAAAAACGTCAACTCGTCCCGCAAAAAACAAGACCTCACATGACTCTGTGGACCAAAATATAGAAAGATTATAGCTCTCAAAATGTGGTAACGCAAAAAATATTTTTTGCAATAAAAAGCGTCTTTCACTGTGTGACGGCTGCCAATCATAAAAATCCGCTAAAAACCCCGCTATAAAAGTAAATCAAACCCCCCTTCATCACCCCCTTAGTTAGGGAAAAATTAAAAAAATGTATTTATTTCCATTTTCCCATTAGGGCTAGGGTTAGAGTTAGGGCTAGGGTTAGGGCTAGGGTTAGGGCTAGGGCTAGGGTTAGGGCTAGGGTTAGGGCTAGGGTTAGGGCTAGGGTTAGGGCTAGGGTTAGGGCTAGGGTTAGGGTTAGGGCTAGGGTTAGGGCTAGGGTTAGGGCTAGGGTTAGGGCTAGGGTTAGGATTAGGGTTAGGGCTAGGGTTAGGGCTAGGGCTACAGTTTGGGTTGGGGCTAAAGTTACAGTTAGGGTTTAGATTACATTTACGGTTGGGAATAGGGTTGGGATTAGGGTTAGGGGTGTGTCAGGGTTAGAGGTGTGGTTAGGGTTACTGTTGGGATTAGGGTTAGGGATGTGTTTGGATTAGGGTTTCAGTTATAATTGGGGGGTTTCCACTGTTTAGGCACATCAGGGGCTCTCCAAACGCGACATGGCGTCCGATCTCAATTCCAGCCAATTCTGCGTTGAAAAAGTAAAACAGTGCTTCTTCCCTTCCGAGCTCTCCCGTGTGCCCAAACAGGGGTTTACCCCAACATATGGGGTATCAGCGTACTCAGGACAAATAGGACAACAACTTTTGGGGTCCAATTTCTCCTGTTACCCTTGGGAAAATACAAAACTCGGGGCTAAAACATATTTTTTGTGGGAAAAAAAAAGATTTTTTATTTTCACGGCTCTGCGTTATAAACTGTAGTGAAACACTTGGGGGTTCAAAGTTCTCACAACACATCTAGACCCTGGGGGGTCTAGTTTCCAATATGGGGTCACTTGTGGGGGGTTTCTACTGTTTAGGTACATTAGGGGTTCTGCAAACGCAATGTGACGCATGCAGACCATTCCATCTAAGTCTGCATTCCAAATGGCGCTCCTTCCCTTCCGAGCTCTGCCATGCGCTCAAACGGTGGTTTCCCCCAATATACGGGGTATCAGCGTACTCAGGACAAATTGGACAACAACTTTTGGGGTCGAATTTCTCCTCTTACCCTCGGGAAAATACAAAACTGGGGGCTAAAAAATAATTTTGGGGGGAAAGATTTTTTTTTTTAATTTTCACGGCTCTGCGTTACAAACTGTAGTGAAACACTTGGGGGATCAAAGCTATCACAACACATCTAGATGAGTTCCTTAGGGGGTCTAGTTTCCAAAATGGTGTCACTTGTGGGAGGTTTCTACTGTTTAGGTACATTAGGGGCTCTGCAAATGCAATGTGACACCTGCAGACCATTCCATCTAAGTCCTCATTCCAAATGGAGCTCCTTCCCTTCCGAGCCCTCCCATGCGCCCAAACAGTGGTTCCCCCCCACATATGGGGTATCAGCGCACTCAGGACAAATTGGACAACAAATTGTGGGGTCGAATTTCTCCTGTTACCCTCGGGAAAATACAAAACTGGGGGCTAAAAAATAATTTTTGTGGGAAAAAATTTTTGTTTTATTTTTACGGCTCTCCATTATAAACTTCTGTGAAGCCCTTGGTGGGTCAAAGCGCTCAGCACACATCTAGATAAGTTCCTAAGGGGGTCTACTTTCCAAAATGGTGTCACTTGTGGGGGGTTTCTACTGTTTAGGTACATTAGGGGCTCTGCAAACGCAATGTGACACCTGCAGACCATTCTATCTAAGTCTGCATTCAAATGGCACTCCTTCCCTTCTGAGCCCTCCCATGTGCCCAAACAGTGGTTCCCCCCACATATGGTGTATCATCGCACTCAGGACAAATTGGGCAACAAATTTTGGAGTCCAATTTCTCCTGTTACCCTCAGGAAAATACAAAACTGGGGGCTAAAAAAATAATTTTTGTGGGAAAAAAATTTTGTTTTATTTTTACGGCTCTGCATTATAAACTTCTGTGAAGCACTTGGTGGGTCAAAGTGCTCACCACACCTCTAGATAAGTTCCTTAGGGGGTCTACTTTCCAAAATGGTGTCATTTGTGGGGGGTTTCAATGTTTAGGCACATCAGTGGCTCTTCAAACGCAACATGGCGTCCCATCTCAATTCCTGTCAATTTTGCTTTGAAAAGTCAAACGGCGCTCCTTCCCTTCCGAGCTCTCCCATCCGCCCAAACAGTGGTTTACCCCCACATATGGGGTATCAGCGTACTCAGGACAAATTGTACAACAACTTTTGGGGTCCAATTTCTTCTCTTACCCTTGGGAAAATAAAAAATTGGGGGCAAAAAGATAATTTTTGTGAAAAAATATGATTTTTTATTTTTACGGTTCTACATTATAAACTTCTGTGAAGCACTTGGTGGGTCAAAGTGCTCACCACACCTCTAGATAAGTTCCTTAGGGGGTCTACTTTCCAAAATGGTGTCATTTGTGGGGGGTTTCAATGTTTAGGCACATCAGTGGCTCTTCAAACGCAACATGAAGTCCCATCTCAATTCCTGTCAATTTTGCATTGAAAAGTCAAACGGCACTCCTTCCCTTCCGAGCTCTCCCATCCGCCCAAACAGTGGTTTACCCCCACATATGGGCTATCAGCGTACTCAGGACAAATTGTACAACAACTTTTGGGGTCCAATTTCTTCTCTTACCCTTGGGAAAATAAAAAATTGGGGGCAAAAAGATAATTTTTGTGAAAAAATATGATTTTTTATTTTTACGGTTCTACATTATAAACTTCTGTGAAGCACTTGTTGGGTCAAAGTGCTCACCACACCTCTAGATAAGTTCCTTAGGGGGTCTACTTTCCAAAATGGTGTCACTTGTGGGGGGTTTCAATGTTTAGCCACATCAGGGGCTCTCCAAACGAAACATGGCGTCCCATCTCAATTCCAGTCAATTTTGCATTGAAAAGTCAAATGGCACTCATTCGCTTCCGAGCTCTGCCATGCGCCCAAACAGTGGTTTACCCCCACATGTGGGGTATTGGCATACTCAAGACAAATTGTACAATAATGTTTGGGGTCCATTTTCTCCTGTTACCCTTGGTAAAATAAAACAAATTGGAGCTGAATTAAATTTTTTGTGAAAAAAAGTTAAATGTTCATTTTTATTTAAACATTCAAAAAATTCCTGTGAAGCACCAGAAGGGTTAATAAACTTCTTGAATATGGTTTTGAGCACCTTGAGGGGTGTAGTTTTTAGAATGGTGTCACACTTGGGTATTTTCTATCATATAGACCCCTCAAAATGACTTCAAATGAGATGTGGTCCCTAAAATAAAATGGTGTTGTAGAAATGAGAAATTGCTGGTCAACTTTTAACCCTTATAACTCCCTAACAAAAAAAAATTTTGGTTCCAAAATTGTGCTGATGTAAAGTAGACATGTGGGAAATGTTACTTATTAAGTATTTTGTGTGACATATCTCTGTGATTTAATTGCATAAAAATTCAAAGTTGGAAAATTGCGAAATTTTCATAATTTTCGCCAAATTTCCGTTTTTTTCACAAATAAACGCAGGTACTATCAAAGAATTTTTACCATTGTCATGAAGTACAATATGTCACGAGAAAACAATGTCAGAATCACCAGGATCCATTGAAGCGTTCCAGAGTTATAACCTCATAAAGGGACAGTGGTCAGAATTGTAAAAATTGGCCCGGTCATTAACGTGCAAACCACTCTTGGGGGTAAAGGGGTTAATACTGCATATTGCCCGTGTATTGTATTGCCATGAATGACAGCTTGAAGTATTTTGCGGTAGTTGTGGATGAGGTTCTTTATTTTCTCAGATGGTTAAGCTACTCACTGTTATTGGCAGTTTTACAAGAAACAAAATGTTAAGAAACATTTCCCCCACATATAGTATTGGCATGCTCAGGGGAAATTAAACAACAAATTGAATGGTACATTTTCTCCTGTTATAGTTGCGAAAGTAAAAAAAAAATAGATCTAGGGGAAAGATAGTAAATGTTTATTTTTTACTTCCATATTCAGTTAATTCATGTGAAGCACCTGAAGGGTTAATAAACTTTTTGAATGTGGTTTTGAGCACCTTGAGGGGTGAACTTTTTTGAATGATGTCATTTTGGGGTATTTTCTGTCATATAGACCACTCAAAGTCACTTCAAATGCGAGGTGGTCCCCCCCAAAATAGTAACTTTGGGGTTTCCATCTAAATCTCTGAGTGGCGTGATTCAGATGAAACCCCCGATGAATCCATTCACTATAGCAAGGCAGCAAAGTTACTCTGGACTCCAAGTGGCCTCTGTTCCGCAGTGTCCTTCTTTTAAAAAGTGCATAAAACTGGTGACGGCACTTTTATGCAATCCTAAAAAGACGAACACCGCTGGATCACAAGTCAGACGGTGTTCACAGTGCCTCCATCTGCCTCATTATAGGGAATTATCAGCCAGAGGTTCTGTGTGAATCACGTATTTAAGAGATTTACATGGAAACCCTGATGTAAGCGCTCAGCACAGGATAAATGTGCGCTGAGCCTTACTGCAATCTTTGGGAGGCAGAATGAAAAAATCCACAGCATGTTAAGAATTGGTTTTATTTCTCTTTTATGCCGCTACTCTGGCGGTATAAGTCATTAGGCAACTTTATTCTTCGGGTCGATGCGATTACAGAGATACCAGTTTTATATTGGGTTTTTATGTTTGGCTGCTGTCACACACCAAAAGACGCTTTTTATTGCGAAAACTAGTTTTTGCGTCACCATATTTTGAGAGCTATAATTTTTTCATATTTTATCAAACAGAGTCATGCGAGGGCTTGTTTTTTGTGGGATGAACTGACTAGTGATAAGGGCAGTCCCACACGTCCAGAGAATTCCGGTACCAGAAAAATCGGTACCGGAATTATCCGTGTCCGTGTGACCGTGCATTTCTGTGGCACATCAGTGTGGCACACAGGCGGCACACGTGTGCCGCCCGTGTGCCGACTGGGTACCACACGCACCGTGCAGGAGACAGCGCAAGATATAAGCGCTGTCCCCTGCATCTTGTGCTGAAGCTGCCATTCATATCTTCTCTGCAGCAGCGTTTGCTGTAGAGAAGATATGAATAATCCTTTTTTTTTTTTGTTTCTCGTGTTTATAATAAAGATCCATGTCCCCAGCCCCCTCCCACCCCCTGTGCGCCCGCCCGCTGTTATTAAAACACTCACCCGGCTCCCTCGCTGGCGCTGCTTCCTGTCCTGGCCGCACCTTCTACTGTATGAGCGGTCACGTGGGGCTGCCCATTACAGAAATGAATATGCGGCTCCACCCCTATACTGTAGCGCTGTCTCCTGCACGGCACACAGACTGCACACGGACAATGTCCATGTGCGGTACGTGTTTTACACGGACCCATTGACTTTAATGGGTCCGTGTAATCCGTGCGCTCCCACGAACACTGACATGTCTCCGTGTTTGGCACACGGAGACACGGTCCGCAAAAAAATCAATGACATCTGCACAGATGCATTGATTTCAATGTGTCTACGTGTGCCAGTGGTTCCGGTACGTGAGGAAACTGTCACCTCACGTACCAGAGCCACTGACGTGTGAAACCGGCCTAAGCAAGTGCACTCGTTTGCTCGGGTGACCTCCAAGTATTTATGACTGCTTGGAGATTTAGTTTTCATCATGGCAGCTGAATGATTTACAGCTAGTAGCCAGCCTAACTACATTTGCGGGTTACCTGGTTGCTAGGGAATCCCCACATGTAATCAAGCAGGCTAGTAGCTGTAAATTATTCAGCTGTCGGGATGAAAACTAAATCTCCGAGCAGTCATAAATACTCAGAGGTCACCCGAGCACACTCGCTCATCACTAGAGCTGATGTTTCTATTGGTATGATTTTCGGGCACATGACATTTTTTGATCGCTTTCTATTCCGATTTTTGGGAGACAGAATCAACAAAAACAAGCAATTCAGGAAATGCTTTTTGTTTTTTATACTGTTCCACGTGTGGTAAAATTGGTAAGGCAGTTTTATTCTTCGGGTCAGTACGATTACAGCGATACCTCATTTATATTTTTTTATGTTTTGGCGCTTTTACACAATAAAAACTATTTTAAAGAAAAAATACGGTAATTGTTTTTGCATCGCTTTATTCAGAGAGCTATAACTTTTTTATCTTTCTGCTGATTGAGCTGTATGGTGGCTTGTTTTTTGCGGAAGAAGATGACGTATACAGTGGTACCATTTCTATTTACATCTGTCTTTTCGATCACGTTTTATTTCTCTTTTTGTTCGGCGGTATGATGATAAATTATTTATCTAGGAGTTAACTAGTGGGACTGTTTGATAGAGCAGGTCGTTACGGACGCGGCGATACCAAATATGTGTACTTTTATTGTTTTTTTTATTGACACAAATAAATGTATTTATTTAAAAATATTTATTTCTTTTTTTTTATTTAGGGATTTTTTTTTTTTTTATATTTTTACACTTTACAATATTTTTTTAAAAACTTTATTACATTGTCCCAGTATGGAACATTACTTTATTACAGCAGATCGCTGATCTGACACTTTGCACAGCACAGTGTCAGATCAGCGAACTGACAGGCAGGGAAGGAGGCATGCCAGCGCCTGCTGAGAGCAGGCGCTTACAAGCCACCTCCCTGCAGGACCTAGAACGACCCTGCGACCATCTTGGTGCCGGGGGTCTCCATGGAGACCATCAGAACAATGCGATCTCATCATGTCGTTCTGAGGGAAGCGCGCAGGGAGCCCCCTCCCTGCGCAATGCTTCTCTATGCCGCTGTCACTGCTGACAGCGGCATCAGAGGGGTTAAATGCCCACGATTGGTGCTAGCACTAGTAGTGAGCATTGCTGCGGGGTGTTAGCTGTCACATAAATTTGATACCGACATGCAATCGCCGCGGTGCTCAGCATGAGACTGCGGCGATCACGGCACGGTACTAGTATTGCTCTGGTCACAAATGCACCTCCCGCAGAGCAGTACTGGTACAGCGAATGTCATGAAGGGGTTAAAGTGGAGTAAAAGTAAGACACCATTGTTCTCAGCAGCAATCTGGCAGTCAGAGATGCTTCCAGGGGTCTTCCCCATGTTGTTCTCCTTCCTTTTAGCACTTTTTCCAGCCATTCCAACATTTTCATTGCCCCCTTTCTTTGTAGGGTCTGCCGAAAAAAAGCTCAGCTTTCACATTGACTCCCATTAAACTTGTTACTCGAAATGAACATGCGACTATTAGGAATGGCTCGTTTTGAGCAACGAGCACCTTTGCCTTTCAGTTCTCGCTCATCCCTAATAATCTGCCACTGCAATGTGATTTTCGTTTTTCATGAAGCTGGAGGAGCTTGTACAGAATATTATAATGATCATTTTACAGTTCATAATAATTCCTGATATCTGTATTTTAAACTCTAGACATATTACCCTTATAAATCTTCATGATTCATTCATTTTGGTTTTACAATCTGTTCATAATCAGGTTGGGGCTGTGACTTGAACTGTCAAACATTGCTATGTGTAGCTGCTAGATCACAGCACATTACAACTGAACATGGACACATTTCAGCTCCTGGGGTAATGCAAGCATGACAAGAAAGTTTTAAAATTCCAACAGGGTCGTTTTTTTTCTTTCAACCTCCCCATTCACTTATCATACGCTGTGATGTTGCTGCTACACAAAGATTTTCGTTACTACTACCTGTGTCACGGCCAATGTAGCCATGCAGCCCTAGCCTTAAGTTGCCTTTGGTTTTTGTTACAAAAAATCAGGTTGGGAGCCAGGGTCACTATGTAGGACACTAGGAATTGTTAAATGGGGCAGTCTGCAGTTAGTTATTTCAGGACAGATGTTTCCACTTAGAATTTTAATGGGGAATCCAATTTTTTATGAAATACATTTAATCCATTATTTCGACATCTCGGCAAAATGTGACGAAGGCTCAACTTTTTAGGTTTTGCAGATATAGGATAGAATTTGATCGCTCATAGCGTATCCAGTTTTGTTCCTGGTAAACTTCCAAATAGAGTTCCAGAAACAACACATGAGTAAGTAAAATTCCAAATACAGGCACTCCAGGCTCAGCATATCATCCTTAGATATATCCAAACTCCAACATTATAGAAAAATCACTTCATTAAAAGTTCAATGATAAAACATACAATGAGATTTGTCAGGCATGGATACAACTAATTTGATGTTCTGAGCCTGCAGTGCCAATACTTAGAATTTCATTTACATTTGTATTTTAGTTACAGGTAGTGTTTTATATTATATATTCTCTGTATTGAAGTCTGCATGATATTTGTATCTGTCCAATAATAGCACATACTGTACCTGATTAAATGTTACTGTAGGATTTCTGAAGTCTACCTGCAGAATGTTACCAAGAAATGGAAGACCTCTTGGACCTGGGGGAAAGTGTGATCCATTCTTCCTCCTCTTCATAAAGTCCAAGATGAAAAGGCAAACAATGAATGTTGCACCCAATAAAAATACATTGGAAAAAAAAAAGGAGATAAACTCCGCCATCTCCTCTCTGTGCTACGTCTACTCGATCTTACTACTACTCGCTCACAGATCTTGCTATACAGGTGTATAAATCACTTCTCCGCATTCAATAGGGTTAGAATCTATAAAACCTGTATTAAGCAATAATTAGCTACTGTAGGCTTATATACGCCCACAATACATCAAAGTTTAAAGTACTTGGGTTTTTTGTAATATTGACACTCCAGGGAAGGGAAGGAACATTCTATAGTGAGCTGAAAATACTATAATTCTGAAAATGTTGACAATTGCCTGAGCTTGTTCTAAACTTCCAAAGTTCCATTAAGGTCATGCCTAATACCAAAGTGTATGCTCTGTCAGATGTAGCAATACATTGTGCAAGGTCTAACAAGCTCTATGCATGCAGACCATCTAATAATCTCTGCAGGTAAAAGAGCAAGAAACTGACTTCTCATCCCATAATTTATTAGTACAAAACATTGTGTGAATGACTTAGAATAAAACACAAATGGTGAGCAAAACTGTATGAATTTGATAGCTAAGATGCAGATGGGAGGGGTCCTCATGGCACCCTCCAAATCATATCATAGGATGCAAAAGAAAAGCTTACCTCTTACCCTATCACTCCTTGCTTGTGGCTTTTTTTCTTGAGGTCACCATCAGGGCATTACTGCCCTTACTGCTGTATCTGGCCCGGTGAGCAGAGGGAAAGAGGGGGCCTCTCTTGTGATTTTACTCAACAGGGTATTGTGTACTGTGCGCAAACGCGCCGGCTAGGGCTTGTAAACAATTAAAGGGACTCTGTCACCTGAATTTGGAGGGAACAATTTTTATCCATAGGGGCGGGTTTTCGAGTGTTTGATTCACCCTTTCCTTACCCGCTGGCTGTATGCTGGCTGCAATATTGGATTGAAGTTCATTCTCTGTCCTCCGTAGTACACGCCTGCGCAAGGCGGGTAAGGAAAGGGTGATGTTGTGAATTCTGCTTTTGGGTTCCCCCCAGTGGTTGTAGGTGGGAATGCAGTTGTCTCTGAGTCGCAGTCCTGGCCAGGTGTTTCTGCTGATTGCAGTTCTGACTGGGATATTTAGGTGTGCAGGATTCATTAGTCCTTGCCAGTTGTCAATGTTTCTTGGGAAGTGTTGGATCACTTTCTGGCTTCTCCTGCTTAGCTGCCAATTCAGCAAAGATAAGTGTCTGTTTCTTTTTCTTGGCACACATGCAGTGTGCTTATATTCTGTGCTATTCATTTGTTTTTGTCTTGTCCAGCTTAGACTGTGTCAGTGTTTTCTCAGTCTTGTTGGATTCTCTGGAGTTGCAGATATACGCTCCCCATCTTTAGTTAGATGATGGAGTTTTGTATTTTCTGCTGTGGATATTTTTGGAAGGATTTTTAATACTGACCGCTCAGTATCCTGTAATATCCTTTCCTATTTAGCTATTGTGGCCTCATTTGCTAAATCCTTTTTCCTGCCTGCGTGTGTCTTTTCCTCTACTACACACAGTCATTGTTTGCGGGGGGCTGTCTATTCTTTGGGGTTCTGCTCTGAGGCAAGGTAGAATTCCTATTTCCATCTATAGGGGTATTTAGTCCTCCGGCTGTGTCGAGGTGTCTAGGTTTTGTTAGGCACACCCCACGGCTACTTCTAGTTGCGGTGTTAAGATCAGGGTTTGCGGTCAGTATAGTTACCACCTACTCCAGTGAAAGTTTTCATGCTGCTCCAAGGTCACCTGATCATAACAGTACAACTGGCCAAAAATGAGTTAAATGCATCTCAGAAGAAGGGAAGAAAGGTCTTGAGCCATTTTTTTTTCTTCAGTCTACTTTGTCTTCTCCTCCCTCTTTATCTCTGGGTGGCTGAAGAGCCTTGTGCTAGCATGAATGTTCAGGAATTAGCTTCTCGTGTAGACCAGCTTGCTGCTAGGGTACAGGGTATTTCTGATTATATTGTTCAGACTCTTGCTTTAGAACCGAAGATTCCTATTCCTGAATTGTTTTTTGGTGACAGGTCCAAATTTTTGAGTTTTAAAAACAACTGTAAACTGTTTTTTGCTTTGAGACCTCGATCCTCCGGTGATTCCATTCAGCAGGTTAAAATCGTCATCTCCCTGCTGCGTGGCAACCCGCAGGATTGGGCATTTTCCCTGGAATCTGGGAATCTGGCTTTTCTTGATGTAGACTCCTTTTTTCAGGCTTTGGGATTGTTATATGATGAACCTAATTCTGTGGATCAAGGTGAGAAGACCTTGTTGGCCCTGTCTCAGGGTCAAGAGGCGGCAGAATTGTATTGTCAGAAATTCAGAAAATGGTCGGTGTTGACTAAATGGAATAATGATGCTTTGGCGGCAATTTTCAGAAAGGGTCTATCTGAATCCGTTAAAGATGTTATGGTGGGGTTTCCCATGCCTTCCGGTCTGAGTGATTCTATGTCTCTGGCCATTCAGATTGACCGGCGCTTGCGGGAGCGCAGAACTGTGCGCGCTGTGGCGTTATCCTCAGAGCAAATTCCTGAGCCAATGCAGTGTGATAGGATTCTGTCTAGAATGGAACGACAAGATTTCAGGCGTCAGAATAGGTTGTGTTATTATTGTGGCGACGCTTCTCATGTCATTTCTGTCTGCCCTAAGCGGACAAAGAGGATCGCCAGTTCAATTACCATCAGTACTGTACAACCTAAATTTTTGTTATCTGTGTCCTTGATCTGCTCATTGTCATCATTTTCTGTCATGGCGTTTGTGGATTCAGGCGCCGCCTTGAACTTAATGGACTTTGAGTTTGCCAAGCGTTGTGGTTTTCCCTTGCAGCCTTTGCAGAACCCTATTCCTTTAAGGGGCATTGATGCTACACCCTTGGCTAAAAATAAGCCCCAGTTTTGGACACAGGTGACCATGCGCATGGCGCCAGCCCATCAGGAAGATTGTCGATTTCTGGTGTTGCATAATTTGCATTTTACACGCCCGAAAGCCATTTTGAATACCTTGTGATGCCATTCGGACTCTCTAATGCTCCATCTGTTTTTCAGTCCTTCATGCATGATATCTTCCGGACTTATCTTGATAAATTCTTGATTGTATATTTGGACGATATTTTGATTTTTTCCGATGATTGGGAGTCTCATGTGCAACAGGTCAGGATGGTATTTCAGATCCTTCGTGACAATGCTTTGTTTGTGAAAGGGTCTAAGTGTCTCTTTGGGGTGCAGAAGGTTTCTTTTTTGGGCTTCATTTTTTCTCCCTCGTCTATAGAGATGGATCCGGTTAAGGTTCAGGCCATTCATGATTGGATTCAGCCCACATCCGTGAAGAGTTTTTAGAAATTTTTGGGTTTTGCTCATTTTTATCGCCGTTTCATTGCTAATTTTTCCAGCGTGGTTAAACCCTTGACCGATTTGACGAAGAATGGCGCTGATGTGGCGAATTGTTCCTCTGCGGCTGTCTCTGCCTTTCAGGAGCTTAAGCGTCGATTTACTTCTGCTCCGGTGTTGCGCCAACCGGATGTTTCTCTTCCGTTTCAAGTTGAGGTTGACGCTTCTGAGATTGGGGCAGGGGCCGTTTTGTCTCAGAGGGATTCTGTTGGTTCCTTAATGATACCGTATGCCTTCTTTTCCCATAAGTTTTCGCCTGCTGAACGCAATTATGATGTCGGCAATCGGGAGTTGTTGGCTATGAAGTGGGCGTTTGAGGAGTGGCGACATTGGCTTGAGGGAGCTAAGCACCGTATTGTGGTCTTGACGGATCATAAGAATCTGATTTACCTCGAGTCTGCCAAACGGCTGAATCCTAGACAGGCTCGATGGTCCTTGTTTTTTTCCCGTTTTGATTTTGTGGTCTCGTACCTTCTGGCTTCTAAGAATATTAAGGCTGATGCCCTCTCTAGGAGTTTATTGCCTGATTCTCCTGAGACTTAGAACTGGTCGGTATTCTGAAAGAAGGGGTGGTCCTTTCTGCCATTTCCCCTGATTTATGATGGGTTCTTCAGGAATTTCAGGCTGACAAAATTGACCGCTGTCCTGTGGGGAAACTGTTTGTTCCTGACAGATGGACTAGTAGAGTGATTTCTGAGGTTCACTGTTCCATGTTGGCTGGTCATCCTGGCATTTTTGGTACCAGAGACTTGGTTGGTAGGTCCTTTTGGTGGCCTTCTTTGTCGCGTGATGTGCGTTCTTTTTTGCAGTCCTGTGGGACTTGTGCGCAGGCCAAGCCTTGTTGTTCCCATGCTAGTGGGTTGCTTTTACCATTGCCAGTCCCTGAGAGGCCCTGGACGCATATTTCAATGGATTTTATTTCTGATCTTCCGGTCTCCCAGAAGATGTCTGTTATCTGGGTTGTTTGTGACCGGTTCTCTAAGATGGTTCATTTGGTGCCTTTGCCTAAATTGCCTTCCTCTTCAGATTTGGTTCCGTTGTTTTTTCAGCATGTGGTTCGTTTGCATGGTATTCCGGAGAATATTGTGTCCGACAGAGGTTCCCAGTTTGTTTCTAGGTTTTGGCGGGCCTTTTGTGCTAGGCTGGGCATTGATTTGTCTATTTCTTCTGCATTTCATCCTCAGACAAATGGCCAGACCGAGCGAACTAATCAGACTTTGGAGAATTATTTGAGATGCTTTGTGTCTGCTGATCAGGATGATTGGGTGGCCTTCTTGCCATTGGCCGAGTTTGCCCTTAATAATCGGGCTAGTTCGGCTACTTTGGTTTCGCCTTTCTTTTGTAATTTTGGTTTTCATCCTCGTTTTTTTCTCTGGGCAGGTTGATCCTTCTGACTGTCCTGGTGTGGATTCTGTGGTTGACAGGTTGCAGCAGATTTGGGCTCATGTGGTGGACAATTTGGTGTTGTCTCAGGAGGAGGCTCAACATTCTGCTAACCGTCGTCGGTGTGTTGTTCCCGGCTTCGGGTTGGGGATCTGGTCTGGTTGTCTTCCCGTCATGTTCCTATGAAGGTTTCTTCCCCTAAGTTTAAGCCTCGGTTTATTGGTCCTTATAAGATATCTGAGATTATTAATCCGGTGTCTTTTTGTTTGGCGCTTCCGGCCTCTTTTGCTATCCATAATGTCTTCCATAGATCTTTATTGCGGAAATATGTGGTGCCCGTTGTTCCCTCTGTTGATCCTCCAGCCCCTGTGTTGGTTGATGGAGAGTTGGAGTAAGTCTTTGAGAAGATTTTGGATTCTCATTTTTCGAGGTGGAGGCTTCAGTACCTTGTCAAATGGAAGGGTTATGGCCAGGAGGATAATTCTTGGGTTTTTGCCTCTGATGTCCATGCTGCTGATTTGGTCCGTGCCTTTCATCTGGCTCATCCTGATCGTCCTGGGGGCCCTAGTGAGGGTTCAGTGACCCCTCCTCAAGGGGGGGGGGGTACTGTTGTGAATTCTGCTTTTGGGTTCCCTCCAGTGGTTGTGTGTGGGAATGCAGTTGTCTCTGAGTCGCAGTCCTGGCCAGGTGTTTCTGCTGATTGCAGTTCTGACTGGGATATTTAGGTGTGCAGGATTCATTAGTCCTTGCCAGTTGTCAATGTTTCTTGGGAAGTGTTGGATCACTTTCTGGCTTCTCCTGCTTAGCTGCCAATTCAGCAAAGATAAGTCAGGTCAATGGAGTGTAAAGTAAATTTGTCTAAGAAAAATTTAAAGTCGGCGTGGCAATTTCCTGAGGTTGTGTCAGAAAAGTTAGAGAAGGAAGTCAGTTTGGGTATGATGGCAGGTCCGTTTGCTTGTCCTCCTTTGCGGAACTTAAGGGTATCGCCATTAGGTATAGTCCCTAAGAAGGAACCCAATAAATTTAAGATGATACATCATCTGTCATTTCCCAGGGGGTCATCTGTAAATGATGGCATTGATCCGGAATTGTGCTCAGTGGTGTATACTTCTTTTGATGCAGCCATGCATTAGGTGCGGGTGTGCGGACAAGGTGCCAAGTTAGCAAAGACGGATATTGAAGCAGCGTTCAGGCTGTTACCTGTCCATCCTGATAGTATGCATTTGTCGGGTTGTTATTGGAATGGAGGTTATTTTGTCGACCGCTGTCTTCCCATGGGGTGCTCCCTATCTTGTGCGTATTTTGAAACATTCAGCACTTTTTTGGAATGGGTGATAAAAGACGTGTCAGGTTTAAATACATGTATACACTATTTTGATGATTTCTTGTTCATAGGGGCGGCTCAGACTGCAGACTGTTCAATATTATTGCATTCAATGGAGAAGATTGCTAAAAGTTTTGGGGTCCCATTAGCGGCAGATAAGACAGTGGGCCCAGTTACTGTTTTAAGTTTTTTAGATATTGAAATTGACACGATGGAAATGGTTTGCAGATTACCAGAGGAGAAAGTTGGCGCACTGCGAGATGAAGTGTTTAAGGCGCACAGGGCGAAGAAACTGAGATTACGTGAAGTGCAGTCGTTGTTGGGCAAGTAGAACTTCGCTTGTTGGATCATGCCGATGGGCCGAGCATTTTGCAGGAGGCTATCACTGTCAACAGCAGGTGTAAAATCTCTCGTTCATTTTATTAGATTGAGAAAAGAGTTACGGGATGATCTGGCAGTTTGGGCAAGAATTTGGAGGATTACAATGGTAAGTCCATTTGGATTGAACCGGTGATAGACGCGGATGCTTTGGGTCTTTTTGTCGCAGTGGTAGACGGACGCGGTTTCGGATTGTTTTTTCAGGGAGCTTGGTTGTTGGCGGAATGGCCTGAATTTTGGAAGGAGCAAGGTTGGACAGCGAATCGGGTGTTGACGTACCTGTTTCCCATTTTGGTGGCCTTGTCGTTATGGGGCAAGGTTATCATGAACAAAAAGATACGTTTTCCATGCAGGTCAGAAAGCGAGGCGAGGGTGATGAATTCATTGTCAGCGGATTCCCCGTTAGTGGTTAAAATTTTGCAACGTCTGGTTTTCTTGGGTTTATCGTATAACTTGTGGATTGTGGCCGAAGTCAGGTCAATGGAGTGTAACTCAGCTGATGTCGCTCTTTCTCATCTCCAGGAGGACCGTTTTCGAGAGCTGGTGCCTCAAGCGGACTCAACAGGCATGGAGTGTCCAGCGGATTTGTGGAATCTTCCTGGCGGGCTTTAGAGGGTTTATTGGTGAACTTCTTATCCGATAGGTCCTGGAAGCAATATGATCATGCATGGGGCATTTGGGAGGAGTGGAAAGGTTGTTTAGGGGAGCGTTTACAAGATGAACCCAGATTGCTTTTGTTGATCGGTCACCTAAAAGAAAAAGGTTGTTCTGTTTCTAAGTTGAACAAGCTGCTAGCAGGGTTAGCTTTTGGTTGTAAGGCCCGTGGTTCAAAAGATGTCACAAAATCGTTTTTGGTGGGTCAAGCGGTAAAAGGATGGAGAAAGGTTTGGAAAGTTCAGGATTTAAGACGCCCGGTTTCGTACGAGGTGTTGTTGGTTTTAGGCGCACAGTTCTTGACGGTTTGTGTATCACAATGGGAGATTGACCTTTTCAGAGTAGCATTCGCTTTAGCCTTTTTTGGTGCTTTTCGCCTTGGGGAATTGGTTAGCCCCTCCAAATTGAAGAAGGGGAGTACGGAGGGAAGATATTAATGTGTTTGGCAACAGAGTCGAGATATTACTGAGGTCCTCTAAGACCGATGTCTGCGGTAAGGGTTGCAAAATAACCTTGTTTGCGGTTCCGGGTTCCATCATGTGTCCAGTGTTGTGCGCGAATAATTTCATTAGACATGGTGGTGCATTATCCAACCCCTTTTTGATACACGAAGATGGGTCTTTCTTATCGTGATTCCAGTTTATCGCGGTGTTCAAACGGTGTTTGGCAGCTGGGGGTGTTTCACCTACGTATTACAGTGGACACTCATTTAGGATTGGTGCGGCGACGGAGGCGGCAAGAAGAGGTTTAGGTGAAGAAATGGTTAAGAGAATTGGTCGATGGGAATCGATTAGATTCAGATCCTACATCCGCCCGAATTTAGTGGATTAGTTTTCATAGGCTTTGTGAAAGTTTTTCTTACTTACGGTTTTTGTTATTTATTTCAGGCGGTACATCTCGTTTGGTCTGGACTTTAGGCCATTCATTGGTGTTCTGGGCGGCGCTATGGGCAGAAGTTCGGCCGTATGGGCGTCAGCTGGGGTTCCAGAGAGATTCTGCGACGTTGCGATGGATCGGGAAGCGCGGGATGGTCTGGAGTCAATTCTTGCAGGAATTTCACCGATTCGTACGCTTAGGTCGAGCCCCGGATTTGGTGGTGGTTCACTTGGGCGGGAGCGATTTGGGGAAAAGGCCATGCCGGGAGCTGATAAAGGACATAAAATTTGACATGCTGCGGTTGTGGGCGTCGTTCCTAAAGTTGATGGTGGTGTGGTCTGACATTGTTCCTCGAAAAGTGTGTCTGGGGGCAAGGTCGGTGGGAGGAATAAATGAGGCAAGAATCAAAGTGAACAGCGCAATTTCGCACTTCATGTCATGAAATGGAGCTGTGGTTGTACGGCACGTTAATTTAGAATCGGGAAAAGGGGAATATTGGAGGTCAGACTGGGTTCACTTAAATGCGGTAGGACGGACATGTGGTGTTTGGCCATCGAAGAGGGCATTGAAACCGGCCTCAGAGTTCGGAGGGACATAAATGTTTGAGGTGTCAGAACATTTATGTTGGTGGCGGGGGAGGGAGGTCCTCGAAATTGGTTGAAAAGGCGATAGCGGATTGCAGGGGGGGGATCTCTATTGGTCCTAAACTCCCCCGGAGTAGTTTACGAGGAAATGTGGTCGATCAGTCGGTGGAATGGATAATTATGGGAATTGGTATTGGTTGGTTTTGGCCGGGCTGGTCATTAGCTGCCTCCGAGCTGGTGCTTTGCGGCTGGGGGTAAGACTAAGCCTGGAGGCCAAAAGGAATATCTATAATAGGAACATTGAAAATCCTTAATTTGTGGCTTCGAGGACCACCTCTTCCTAGTTTGGGTTTTTATTTAATTTTGTAATTGTTTGTTAATAAAAGGCTGCTGTGGCCATTTAATCCAAAACAGGTGTAATGTCATTTTTGGGTGTTACAACTGATGTTACTATAGGGTGGGGGTCGTATGGATAAGAATTTGGGAATAAGGGGATAGTATCACAGGCGCTGGTGAGTCAAGTGTACCCCATACGTCAAGAAAGGCCGTACTGGCCCCTCGGGCCATCAGGGGAGGCCGCCATGACGGGGTCACATGCAAAATCAGGGCCACAGGGGGTTAATGGGCATTGCAGGGTTAAGTGGGCTGCGGGGAGTTTTTTGAATTGGTGAGGGGGAGGGACCCAGAAGGGCGGAGTGAAGGAGCTTTGGGCTGAGAGACTGCAGGGCAGTTATTGGAAAACCGCCAAAGGACAAGTCAGCATTCGGCTGGAGCACTTAATTACCTGCGGTCTGCCAGCAAGCGAAGCTCCCACCCACCGTCCCTTATTTTCCGAAATCGGGATTTGAGTTGTTAAGTTTGTAAACGGTGTTTATGTTTTACGTTAAATAGTGAATGTTAATTTTTTGTCATAGCAGTAAGGCGGGGGAGGGAGGTCCTCGAAGTTGGTGGAAAGGGCGATGGCGGATTGCGGGGGGGGGGATCTCTATTGGTCCTGGACTCCCCCGGAGTAGTTTACGAGGAAATGTGGTCGATCAGTCGGTGGAATGGATAATTATGGGAATTGGTATTGGTTGGTTTTGGCCGGGCTGGTCATTAGCTGCCTCCGAGCTGGTGCTTTGCGGCTGGGAGTAAGACTAAGCCTGGAGGCCAAAAGGAATATCTATAATAGGAACATTGAAAATCCTTAATTTGTGGCTTCGAGGACCACCTCTTCCTAGTTTGGGTTTTTATTTAATTTTGTAATTGTTTGTTAATAAAAGGCTGCTGTGGCCATTTAATCCAAAACAGGTGTAATGTCATTTTTGGGTGTTACAACTGATGGTACTATAGGGTGGGGGCGGTATGGATAAGAATTTGGGAATGAAGGGATAGTTTCAGAGGCGCTGGTGAGTCAAGTGTACCCCATACGTCAAGTACCGAGTATCCCCGCGGCCTTTGGGGGCGCTCCAATAGTGCCAGTGGCTTTGCATGCATAGCTTGCTTAGTGCCACCATAAACATTTTCCTGAAGACTTTCAAAAGCTCAATCTAAGCGACTGCTTCTCGCGGCTAAGACAACGCCATTGCAAAATTTTAAATAAAGAAGAAGAAAAGACATACAGGTACAGCAAAAGAGATGGAACAAAGCTGAAGACTCTACCCACAGTCATGCGCCACATTTCCGTCCTGATGCATGAACATATGAATACAAGAAAAATTCATAGATTAAAGAAAATTTACATAACTGATTTCTTCACCTCAAGTATCATATTAATCAGTATGACAGCGCTAATATGGCCTTGTCTGTACTTTACTTAGTAAAATTCTGCTGACAGGTTTTCTTTCATTTATTAATTGTGCTAAATATTCTTTGAAGTATCCACGTTTTGTAATTTTGCAACACAAAAATTAACTGTGTTAAGAAGAACATTTTAATGAGATTCATACAACTAATTATTAAAAGAGGGAGCCTTCACCATATTTAACCCCATCTTTTAGGTCATTTACAATTGGCATTATATGTAACCTTTTATAATCCTTTAATTCATGATATTCTCCAGTCTAAATACTTAAAATTATCCCCATTGTGAATTGTAAGCACCTTCTTATTATCCACCTATTATCGCGTCATCTATTACAGGAAAAGTATGGCAGCAATAAAAAGGACTGCTGAACACAAAAGTGTGGACAAATAAACAAGATAACTGTGCAGAAAGGAGCAACAGGATTTTTGCTTTTAAAAAAGCAGTTGGTTTGCACAGCGGCGTGCAAACAGCAATACAGCTATCAGGGAGCCTTATAAGGCAGCCTAATAAGCTACAGAGCTGATGCACAAAAATATAAACTCCACTGTCCCTGCAAACAAATGGTGGTGTTGGACAGTGGAAATCGCTACAGCACAAGCAGTTTCGGGGTTAATCTTCCCTCCCTAACTATATCCCTTCTTCTGATGAAGCTGCAGCAACCTCTCCCTATGCTAAGATCGGCAGAAGTAAGATGGCGGTCGGCGTGCACACCCCTTTATAGCCCCTGTGACACCGCAGAAAGCAAGCCAATCACTGTAATGCCCTTCTCTAAGATGGTGGGGACCGAGACCTATGTAATCACGCTGCCCACACTCTGCGTCCTCGTTCATTGGCCGAAAAATGGGGCTGAAAGTGTCATACGAAATGCGACTTTTGCGCGCAGATCGCCGACCTCATGGCCGATCTCACACTAGGATCGGGTCGGGTTTCATGAAACCCGACTTTGCTGAAAGTCGGGGATTTTTGAATTTGTCCGATCTGTTTTGCTCTGGACATCTTATGAAGGGGGTATTGTGGTGCGTCGTAATTCTTGGCAACCCATCCACTCACAGCATAGGCTACAACAGCTTAGGAGACCCACTGTTTAATAATGGCCCTTTAAGAAGATTAATGCTGCCTGGTGCACCAGGAAAAATAGGCTCTGTGACTTTAAGAGTCCCTCCTTCATAAATGAAACAAGATGGGTCTCCTTATGTGTCACACACCACATGGCCAGCTAGGGTTGTTTAATGTTACAATGACATTTCCCAGTGAATGCATTTGTAGTGGTTGAAAACAATGTTAAAGTTGAAAAACACTTCAAAAACGCTGCATCTGCACTAAGCCTAAGTGGGGGAGGAACATTTTGGTCTGGGGTTAATAATTTGGCCTTACAGGCAAATCATTAAGCTGTAAAGAATGTATCTTAACATATTTCCCAGCAAAATCCTTTTTGGTTTCATTTTAGTGTTTCTTTTTTGCTGCACCAGGAAAAGTGGCATGAATCTCGGAATTAAATGTTTACAGCTGTGATCTAGGAGTCAGAAATGCTTCCAGGGGCGATCCCCATGATGTTCCTGTGTCAATTGAGCAGTGTTTCCATCATTTTCAGACGTTTTTAGACCTTAAAAGGACCCCCGGGGATCGCGGTAAAAATACTCGGGGCTCCCGCAGACTTATGGATCGCCCCCAGACACAGGGCGTTTCGGTACCCGGCCTCTCTGGTTCGGTTCTGAGGCTGTCACGGTGGCTAGACCCGGTCCGCGACCCTGCTAAGGGGCGTCCAATGAAGGTGGTGGTACAGTCTGTCAGGGGTTCGTGACGCCACCTGTGGTGTTCGGTCAGGGTGACCGACGCTGCTATGGGGTCCGCTGGGGTGATGGAATGGCAGCTGGATGGTATACCTTCCCACAGGTGAAGTAGGTCTCCAGGGCTTCCCAGTGGTGTAGGTAGCGATGGTGTGAGGTGCAGGCAATAACGAGGACACAAGGTTGCAGTCTCTTTACCTCTTTACTGAAGACTTCAGGATCCTCAATCCAGAGCACGTTTAACAGGGCTATCAGAGACAGGCCAGTCTGATGGGCACTTCCAGAGTTTCCCTCGCAGATGGAAATCGTTGCCCACCACTAGCGCCTGTGTGTTCTAGTCCTACCCTGCTGAGCATTCGGTATAGTCCTCACAACTGCTGTTCTCGTTCGTTCGTTCTCTACAGCTCTCTCACTCTCTCTTTTGTTCCAGATGTTGGCTAGGACGCACCCGTATGACGGGAAGGCTTGGAGGTCTTCCGGGACCCTAGAGACGCCCCTCTCCCAATGTTGCCCCCTATGTCTTCTTAGGAAATTTAAGGTAGACAGCCAACCTATAATTAACTGTCCTGCGGAGTTCGAAGTACGGCCTGAAGTCAGTTACTCCCGTGGTGTTCTGGCCACCGGCTACACGCCTCAGTAGGATGTTGCCTCGGTCTCACGGCACGACTCCTACTGGCTCTCCTTTTTGCTTGATCTCGTTTACACTGTTCCACAATATCCTTCCCTTTCTTATCTCTTTCTTAGGGTACCGCCGCAAGGAAGTGCAGGCGCGGTTCTGTAACGTTCTGTTCTGTTCGCTAGGCTCCTGCCAGGTTTCCACGCCTGACAGGGACCCCCCTGTGTCTTCTCCCCGCAACACCCCCTGCCACGGGATGTTGCCTGAATCCAACCCAGTCAGCTTCTGACTAACTTCCTCCCCAGCTCCTAGTTTTACCAGTGTGAGGAGTGGCCCAATAAATAAAGCCTTTTTCTCCCCCTAGTGGCCGGAGTGTGAAGTGTAATGTGTTCTGGTGATACCTGGTCAGGAGAATTCCTTCAGTGCCATCAGACGTACCATCACTCCCCTTTGTGGCAGAGTGTCATACTGCAACGACCAGATCTCTGGGGCGCTGCACTTACATTGGGCTCGTTGCTCGGGTCGAATACCCAAGTCTTCCAATCTGCTCAACCCGAGCAATGAGCACCCGAGCATTTTAGTGCTTGCTCATCACTAGTTATAATTTTCAAAATGGGGTCACTTGAGGGGGGATTGTGATTCTCTAGCACTTAGGGGCTCTTTATATGGAGTATGCAAACTATTCAAGGAAAATCTGTTCTCCAGAAGGAAAATAGCGCTCCGTCCCTCCCGAGTCTCTCCGTATGGCTAAACAGTACTGTACATCCACATACAGTTGTGCTCAAAAGTTTACATACCCCAGCAGAATTTTTGCTTTCTTGGCCTTTTTTTTTCCGGAGAATATGAATGATAACACCAAAACTTTTTCTCCACTCATGGTTAGTGGATGGGTGAAGCCATTCATTGTCAAACTACAATGCTTTCTCTTTTTAAATCATAATGGCAACCCAAAAACATCCAAATGACCCTGATCAAAAATTTGCATACCCCATTTCTTAATACTACATATTGCCCGTGTATTGTATTGCCATCAATGACAGCTTGAAGTATTTTGCAGTAGTTGTGGATGAGGTTCTTTATTTTCTCAGATGGTTAAGCTGCTCACTGTTATTGGCAATTTTACAAGAAACAAAATGTTAAGAAACATTTCCCCCACATATAGTATTGGCATGCTCAGGGGAAATTGCACAACAAATTGAATGGTACATTTTCTCCTGTTATAGTTGCGAAAGTAAAAAAAAATAGATTCTAGGGGAAAGATAGTAAATGTTTATTTTTTACTTCCATATTCAGGTAATTCATGTGAAGCACCTGAAGGGTTAATAAACTTTTTGAATGTGGTTTTGAGCACCTTGAGGGGTGAACTTTTTTGAATGATGTCATTTTGGGGTATTTTCTGTCATATAGACCACTCAAAGTCACTTCAAATGCGAGGTGGTCCCCCCAAAAATAGTAACTTTGGGGTTTCCATCTAAATCTCTGAGTGGCGTGATTCAGATGAAACCCCCGATGAATCCATTCACTATAGCAAGGCAGCAAAGTTACTCTGGACTCCAAGTGGCCTCTGTTCCGCAGTGTCCTTCTTTTCAAAAGTGCATAAAACTGGTGACGGCACTTTTATGCAATCCTAAAAAGACGAACACCGCTGGATCACAAGTCAGACGGTGTTCACAGTGCCTCCATCTGCCTCATTATAGGGAATTATCAGCCAGAGGTTCTGTGTGAATCACGTATTTAAGAGATTTACATGGAAACCCTGATGTAAGCGCTCAGCACAGGATAAATGTGCGCTGAGCCTTACTGCAATCTTTGGGAGGCAGAATGAAAAAATCCACAGCATGTTAACAATTGGTTTTATTTCTTTTTTATGCCGCTCCTCTTGCGGTATAAGTCATTAGGCAACTTTATTCTTCGGGTCGATGCGATTACAGAGATACCAGTTTTATATTGGGTTTCTATGTTTGGCTGCTGTCACACACTAAAAGATGCTTTTTATTGCGAAAACTAGTTTTTGCATCACCATATTTTGAGAGCTATAATTTTTTCATATTTTATCAAACAGAGTCATGTGAGGGCTTGTTTTTTGTGGGATGAACTGACTAGTGATAAGGGCAGTCCCACACGTCCAGATAATTCCGGTACCGGAAAAATCGGTACCGGAATTATCCGTGTCCGTGTGCCCGTGCGTTTCTGTGGCACATCAGTGTGGCACACGAACGGCACATGTGTGCCGACCGTGTGCCGACTGGGTACCACATGCACCGTGCAGGAGACAGCGCTAGAGATAAGCGCTGTCCCCTGCATCTGGTGCTGAAGCTGCCATTCATATCTTCTCTGCAGCAGCGTTTGCTGTAGAGAAGATATGAATAATCCTTTTTTTTTGTTTCTCGTGTTTATAATAAAGATCCATGTCCCCAGCCCCCTCCCACCCCCTGTGCGCCCGCCCGCTGTTATTAAAATACTCACCCGTCTCCCTCGCTGGCGCTGCTTCCTGTCCTGGCCACACCTTCTACTGTATGAGCGGTCACGTGGGGCCGCCCATTACAGAAATGAATATGCGGCTCCTTTTTCTATACTGTAGTGCTGTCTCCTGCACAGCACACGGACTGCACACGGACAACGTCCATGTGCGGTACGTGTTTTACACGGACCCATTGACTTTAATGGGTCCGTATAATCCGCGCGCTCCCACGAACACTGACATGTCTCCGTGTTTGGCACACGGAGACACGGTCCGCAAAAAAATCAATGACATCTGCACAGATGCATTGATTTCAATGTGTCTACGTGTGTCAGTGGCTCCGGTACGTGAGGAAACTGTCACCTCACGTACCGGAGCCACTGACGTGTGAAACAGGCCTAAGCAAGTGCACTCGTTGCTCGGGTGACCTCCAAGTATTTATGACTGCTTGGAGATTTCGTTTTCATCATGGCAGCTGAATGATTTACAGTTAGTAGCCAGCCTAACTACATTTGCGGGTTACCTGGTTGCTAGGGAATCCCCACATGTAATCAAGCAGGCTAGTAGCTGTAAATTATTCAGCTGTCGGGATGAAAACTAAATCTCTGAGCAGTCATAAATACTCAGAGGTCACCCGAGCACACTCGCTCATCACTAGAGCTGATGTTTCTATTGGTATGATTTTCGGGCACATTTTTTGATCGCTTTCTATTCCGATTTTTGGGAGACACAATCAACAAAAACAAGCAATTCAGGAAATGCTTTTTGTTTTTTGTTTTTTATACTGTTCCACGTGTGGTAAAGTTGGTAAGGCAGTTTTATTCTTCGGGTCAGTACGATTACAGCGATACCTCATTTATATTTTTTTATGTTTTGGCGCTTTTACACAATAAAAACTATTTTAAAGAAAAAATAATTGTTTTTGCATCGCTTTATTCAGAGAGCTATAACTTTTTTATCTTTCTGCTGATTGAGCTGTATGGTGGCTTGTTTTTTGCGGGACAAGATGACGTATACAGTGGTACCATTTCTATTTACATCCGTCTTTTTGATCACGTTTTATTTCTCTTTTTGTTCGGCGGTATGATGATAAATGATTTATCTAGGAGTTAACTAGTGGGACTGTTTGATAGAGCAGGTCGTTACGGACGCGGCGATACCAAATATGTGTACTTTTATTGTTTTTTTATTGACACAAATAAATGTATTTATTGAAAAATATCTATTTCTTTTTTTTTTCTTTATTTAGGGATTTTTAAAAAAAATATTTTTACACTTTATAATATTTTTTTAAAAACTTTATTACATTGTCCCAGTATGGAACGTTACTTTATTACAGCAGATCGCTGATCTGACACTTTGCACAGCACAGTGTCAGATCAGCGAACTGACAGGCAGGGAAGGAGGCATGCCAGCGCCTGCTGAGAGCAGGCGCTTACAAGCCACCTCCCTGCAGGACCCAGAACGACCCTGCGACCATCTTGGTGCCGGGGGTCTCCATGGAGACCATCAGAACAATGCGATCTCATCATGTCGTTCTGAGGGAAGCGCGCAGGGAGCCCCCTCCCTGCGCAATGCTTCTCTATGCCGCTGTCAATGCTGACAGCGGCATCAGAGGGGTTAAATGCCCACGATTGGTGCTAGCACTAGTAGTGAGCGTTGCTGCGGGGTGTCAGCTGTCACATAAATTTGACATCCACATGCAATCGCCACGGTGCTCACCGTGAGAGTGCGGCGATCACGGCACGGTACTAGTATTGCTCTGGTCACAAATGCACCTCCCGCAGAGCAGTACTGGTACGGCGAATGTCGTGAAGGGGTTAAAGTGGAGTAAAAGTAAGACACCATTGTTCTCAGCAGCAATCTGGCAGTCAGAGATGTTTCCATGGGTCTTCCCCATGTTGTTCTCCTTCCTTTCAGCACTTTTTCCAGCCATTCCAACATTTTCATTGCCCCCTTTCTTTGTAGGGTCTGCCGGAAAAGAGTTCAGCTTACACATTGACTCCCATTAAACTTGTTACTCGAAATGAGCATGCGACTATTAGGAATTGCTCGTTTTGAGCAACGAGCACCTTTGCCTTTCAGTTCTCGCTCATCCCTAATAATCTGCCACTGCAATGTGATTTTCGTTTTTCATGAAGCTGGAGGAGCTTGTACAGAATATAATAATGATCATTTTACAGTTCATAATAATTCCTGATATCTGTATTTTAAACTCTAGACATGTTACACTTATAAATCTTCATGATTCATTCATTTTGGTTTTACAATCTGTTCATAATCAGGTTGGGGCTGTGACTTGAACTGTCAAACATTGCTATGTGTAGCTGCTAGATCACAGCACATTACAACTGAACATGGACACATTTCAGCTCCTGGAGTAATGCAAGCATGACAAGAAAGTTGTAAAATTCCAACAGGGTCGTTTTTTCTTTCAACCTCCCCATTCACTGTGATGATGCTGCTACACAAAGATTTTCGTTACTACTACCTGTGTCACGGCCAATGTAGCCATGCAGCCCTAGCCTTAAGTTGCCTTTGGTTTTTGTTACAAAAAATCAGGTTGGGAGCCAGGGTCACTATGTAGGACACTAGGAATTGTTAAATGGGGCAGTCTGCAGTTAGTTATTTCAGGACAGATGTTTCCACTTAGAATTTTAATGGGGACTCCAATTGTTTATGAAATACATTTAATCCATTATTTCGACATCTCGGCAAAATGTGACGAAGGCTCAACTTTTTAGGTTTTGCAGATATAGGATAAAATTTGATCGCTCATAGCGGATCCAGTTTTGATCCCGGTAAACTTCCTAATAGAGTTTCAGAAACAACACGAGTAAGTAAAATTCCAAATACAGGCACTCCAGGCTCAGCATATCATCCTTAGATATATCCAAACTCCAACATTATACAATGATAAAACATACAATGAGATTTGTCAGGCATGGATACAACTAATTTGATGTTCTGAGCCTGCAGTGCCAATACTTAGAATTTCATTTACATTTGTATTTTAGTTACATGTAGTGTTTTATATTATATATTCTCTGTATTGAAGTCTGCATGATATTTGTATCTGTCCAATAATAGCACATACTGTACCTGATTAAATGTTACTGTAGGATTTCTGAAGTCTACCTGCAGAATGTTACCAAGAAATGGAAGACCTCTTGGACCTGGGGGAAAGTGTGATCCATTCTTCCTCCTCTTCATAAAGTCCAAGATGAAAAGGCAAACAATGAATGTTGCACCCAATAAAAATTCATTGGAAAAAAAAAGGAGATAAACTCTGCCATCTCCTCTCTGTGCTACGTCTACTCGATCTTACTACTACTCGCTCACAGATCTTGCTATACAGGTGTATAAATCACTTCTCCGCATTCAATAGGGTTAGAATCTATAAAACCTGTATTAAGCAATAATTAGCTACTGTAGGCTTATATACGCCCACAATACATCAAAGTTTAAAGTACTTGGGTTTTTTGTAATATTGACACTCCAGGGAAGGGAAGGAACATTCTATAGTGAGCTGAAAATACTATAATTCTGAAAATGTTGATAATTGCCTGAGCTTGTTCTAAACTTCCAAAGTTCCATTAAGGTCATGCCTAATACCAAAGTGTATGCTCTGTCAGATGTAGCAATACATTGTGCAAGGTCTAACAAGCTCTATGCATGCAGACCATCTAATAATCTCTGCAGGTAAAAGAGCAAGAAACTGACTTCTCATCCCATAATTTATTAGCACAAAAAATTGTGTGAATGACTTAGAATAAAACACAAATGGTGATCAAAATTGTATGAATTTGATAGCTAAGATGCAGATGGGAGGGGTCCTCATGGCACCCTCCAAATCATATCATAGGATACAAAAGAAAAGCTTACCTCTTACCCTATCACTCCTTGCTTGTGGCTTTTTTTCTTGAGGTCACCATCAGGGCATTACTGCCCTTACTGCTGTATCTGGCCCCGTGAGCAGAGGGAAAGAGGGGGCCTCTCTTGTGATTCTACTCAACAGGGTATTGTGTACTGTGCGCAAACGCGCCGGCTAGGGCTTGGAAACAATTAAAGGGACTCTGTCACCTGAATTTGGAGGGAACAATTTTTATCCATAGGGGCGGGGATTTCGGGTGTTTGATTCACCCTTTCCTTACCTGCTGGCTGCATGCTGGCTGCAATATTGGATTGAAGTTCATTCTCTGTCCTCCGTAGTACACGCCTGCGCAAGGTGGGTAAGGAAAGGGTGATGTTGTGAATTCTGCTTTTGGGTTGGGTTTTGCGTTGTTCCCTCTGTTGATCCTCCGGCCCCTGTATTGGTTGATGGAGAGTTGGAATATGTGGTTGAGAAGATTTTGGATTCTCGTCTCTCTAGGCGGAGGCTTCAGTACCTTGTCAACTGGAAGGGATATGGCCAGGAGGATAATTCTTGGGTTTTTGCCTCTGATGTCCATGCTGCTTTTTTGGTCCGTGCCTTTCATCTGGCTCATCCTGATCAACCTGGGGGCCCTGGTGAGGGTTCGGTGACCCCTCCTCAAGGGGGGGGGTACTGTTGTGAATTCTGCTTTTGGGTTCCCTCCAGTGGTTGTAGGTGGGAATGCAGTTGTCTCTGAGTCGCAGTCCTGGCCAGGTGTATCTGCTGATTGCAGTTCTGACTGGGATATTTAGGTGTGCAGTATTCATGAGTCCTTGCCAGTTGGCAATGTTTCTTGTGAAGTGTTGGATCACTTTCTGGCTTCTCCTGCTTAGCTGCCAATTCAGCAAAGATAAGTGTCTGTTTCTTTTTCTGTGGCACACATGCAGTGTGCTTCTATTCTGTGCTATTCATTTGTTTTTCTCTTGTCCAGCTTAGACTGTGTCAGTGTTTTCTCAGTCTTTTTGGATTCTCTGGAGTTGCAGATATACGCTCCACATCTTTAGTTAGATGGTGGAGTTTTTGTATTTTCTGCTGTGGATATTTTTGGAAGGATTTTTAATACTGACCGCTTAGTATCCTGTCCTATCCTTTCCTATTTATCTAGTGTGGCCTCATTTGCTATATCCTGTTTCCTGCCTGCGTGTGTCTTTTCCTCTACTACTCACAGTCATTATTTGTGGGGGGCTGCCTATTCTTTGGGGTTCTGCTCTGAGGCAAGGTAGAATTCCTATTTCCATCTATAGGGGTATTTAGTCCTCCGGCTGTGTCGAGGTGTCTAGGTTTTGTTAGGCACACCCCACGGCTACTTCTAGTTGCGGTGTTAAGATCAGGGTTTGCGGTCAGTATAGTTACCACCTACTCCAGTGAAAGTTTTCATGCTGCTCCAAGGTCACCTGATCAAGACATCCAGGTGTCAATAAACTGCTTATGCTGGGTTGAGGAGCACTTTCTTGCAAATCAACATCACTTGTGTCCCGCAAAAACTCTGTACCTGACCTTGCAATGCCACCAGTTTCTATTGCCCCCTGAGGAGCATCCTCCTCCCATAAATATTCATCCCCATCATCCTCCTCCTCTTCATCCGCCACTTCGTCCAGGAGAGTTCCCTGAGCAGATAATGGCTGACTGTCATCAAGGCTTCCCTCCTCCTCAGCTGCAGACACCTGCTCCTTAATGTGCGTCAAACTTTGCATCAGCAGGCGCATTAGTGGGATGCTCATGCTTATGATGGCGTCATCTGCACTTACCAGCTGTGTGCATTCCTCAAAACACTGAAGGACTTGACAGAGGTCTTGGAGCTTCACTGCACACCAGGCAACTCCATGTCTGCCATCCAAGTGCCTGCCCATGTATGTGTATCCTCCCACAAATTAATTACAGCACGCCTCTGTTCGCACAGCCTCTGGACCATGTTCAGTGTGGAGTTCCACCTAGTTGCAACGTCTGCCATTTCCTGTATCAGCATACCATGTGCTGATATCCAAGATAACGCCCACCCTGATGACCTCATGGATCCACCCACAGTGACGCCCACCTTGATGACCTCATGGACAAACCCACCCTGATGACCTCATGGATCCACCCATGGACTTGCTCATTGCCCAACCCACTATCCAATGGAATGCATCCGATCACTTCCAATTTAGAGCTAACCGAGCCCCCTTACTGGGGTTATATAAATCTGTGTCCTGACTAAATAAAGCCTTGGAGCTGAGCCATAGATTGATCAAGGAGAGTTTACATCTGATTGTGTGTGTCTGGTGTATTTCTTTAGTGCAAACCTGATCAATATCCATTAGGCCAGGAGTAGGCAACTAAGTAAACATTTATTAATTGTTCAACCTGGGGCCAGCAGAGGAAGAGCCCTGAACCCTGAGGACCGGCGAGTGGAACAGCAGGACACGCTGAATACCCCAAACCTGGGGACTGATCACCTCCTTATCAGAACACTGTAAGTCTGCTGATTTTTATAATCTGTAGTCTTTACCAGTGTCCTTCGGGGTATCCTGTGCAGATTGCCTGACCGTGTCCGGTTTTCGCGGTATCTGTAATACGGTAGAAGGGTCTCTCCGCTGCTGGTCATTTACTTACAAGAAGCATCACATGTTTTAATTGCCTACTGCCTGTTACATGTTGTGAAGAGGGGAGATGACTGGTAGTTAGGAGAGCAAGTGGATTTTTCAGCGTTAAAAAAAAAAAAAAAAGCAAATTTAAAAAAAAATAAAATATTGTCTATGGTACAGTACACGGTTGTCGCCTGTGATACGATTTTCAGTTCTGTATAGGAGAGACTAGGACCTGGAGTGAAGTGACTCGGCATATGAGGGGCCCATTAACTTGGAGTGAAATGACTCAGTTCGGCGCCTAATAAATTGTGTAGCGGCCCGTAAACTTCGAGTGAGATGACTCAGTTCGAGTCAATTAAATTTAGTTTTGCCTTGTGACTTCGAGTGAATTGACTCAGCACGGGGACTGGTAATTTAGTAGTAATTTGATTAAGTAGGGAATAATTGGTTTGTAAAGTACAGAATACGGAAGTCAGTCAGGGACCACGTGACAAGAAGGAATAGGAACTGAGTGCTGCAGACTCAGTTCTCTTTAGAGTCTCAGGTTTGAGTCATCTCCCCCGTCTTAGGGTGGTTTCACATTTGCGTTTTTTTTTTTGCGTTTTTGCGGTAAAAAATGCAAAAAAAGCATGCGTTTTTTCCCCTATACTTAACATTAAAAACGCATGCGTTTTTTTTGCATGCGTTTTGACGCATTTTTGCAATGCATGCGTTTTTTCTCTGCATGCGTTTTGCTGCAGAAATGCAACATGTAGTAATTTTAGCGGCGTTTAGCGGCGTTTTTTTGCCGCGAAAAAAACGCATGCGTTTTTTCGCGGTAAAAAAAACCTATTGATGTCTATGTAAACGCATGCGTTTTTAAGCACATGCGTTTGCATGCGTTTTTATAGAAAAACACAAGAATACACACTTATAAGCCATCCCCTAAACCTTACCCTAACCCTAACACACAAACTGTAACACAAACTCTAACACAAACTCTAACACAAACTCTAACACAAACTCTAACCCTAACCCTAACCCTAGGGATCCTAACCCTAACACAAACCCTAACCCTAACCCTAACACACGAACTCTAACACAAACTGTAACACAAACTCTAACCCTAACCCTAACCCTAGGGATCCTAACCCTAACCCTAACACAAACCCTAACCCTAGGGATCCTAACCCTAACCCTAAGACAAACCCTAACCCTAGCCCTAACCCTAACCCTAGCCCTAACCCTAACCCTAGGGATCCTAACCCTAACCATAACACAAACCCTAACCCTAAAACAAAAACTGTAACACAAACTGTAACACAAACTGTAACACAAACTCTAACACAAACTGTAACACAAACTTTAACCCTAACCTTAACCCTAGGGATCCTAACCCTAACCCTAACACAAACCCTAACCCTAAAACACAAACTGTAACACAAACTATAACACAAACTGTAACACAAACTGTAACACAAACTGTAACACAAACTGTAACACAAACTCTAGCACAAACTGTAACACAAACTCTAACCCTAACCTTAACTTTAGGGATCCTAACCCTAACACAAACCCTAACCCTAAAACACAAACTGTAACACAAACTGTAACACAAACTATAACACAAACTGTAACACAAACTGTAACACAAACTGTAACACAAACTCTAACACAAACCCTAACCCAAACTCTAACCTTAGCCCTAACCCTAACCCTAGCCCTAATCCTAGGGATCCTAACCCTAACCTTAGGGATCCTAACCCTGACCCTTAGGGTTAGGATCCCTTAGGGTTACTGTTAGAGTTAGGGTTTGTGTTAGGGTTAGGATCCCTAGGGTTAGAGTTTGTGTTTTAGGGTTAGGGTTAGAGTTTGTGTTAGGGTTAGGGTTTGTGTTAGGGTTAGGGTTAGGATCCCTAGGGTTAGGGTTAGGGTTTGTGTTAGGGTTAGGGTTAGAGTTTGTGTTAGGGTTAGGATCCCTAGGGTTAGGGTTAGGGTTAGGGTTTGTGTTAGGGTTAGGGTTAGAGTTTGTGTTAGGGTTAGGGTTAGGGTTAGGATCCCTAGGGTTAGGGTTAGGTTTAGGGTTTGTGTTAGGGTTAGGATCCCTAGGGTTAGGGTTAGGGTTTGTGTTAGGGTTAGGATCCCTAGGGTTAGGGTTTGTGTTAGGGTTAGAGTTTGTGTTAGGGTTAGGATCCCTAGGGTTAGGGTTAGGGTTTGTGTTATGGTTAGGGTTAGAGTTTGTGTTAGGGTTAGGATCCCTAGGGTTAGGGTTAGGGTTAGGATCGCTAGAGTTAGGGTTAGGGTTTGTGTTAGGGTTAGGATCCCTAGGGTTAGGGTTAGAGTTAGGGTTAGGGTTTGTGTTAGGGTTTGTGCTAGAGTTTGTGTTAGAGTTTGTGTTAGAGTTTGGGTTAGAGTTTGTTTTACAGTTTGGGTTAGAGTTTGGGTTAGGGTTAGAGTTTGTGTTAGGGTTAGGGTTTGTGTTAGGATCCCTAGGGTTAGGGTTAGGGTTTGTGTTAGGGTTAGCGTTAGGGTTAGGATCCCTAGGGTTAGGGTTAGTGTTAGGGTTAGGATCCCTAGGGTTAGGGTTTGTGTTAGGGTTAGAGTTTGTGTTAGGGTTAGGTTTAGGATCTCTAGGGTTAGGGTTAGGGTTAGAGTTTGGGTTAGGGTTAGGGTTAGGATCCCTAGGGTTAGGGTTAGGGTTTGTGTTAGGGTTAGGATCCCTAGGGTTAGGGTTAGGGTTAGAGTTAGGGTTAGGGTGTGTGTTAGGGTTTGTGCTAGAGTTTGTGTTAGAGTTTGTGTTAGAGTTTGGGTTAGAGTTTGTTTTACAGTTTGGGTTAGAGTTTGTGTTAGGGTTAGGGTTTGTGTTAGGATCCCAAGGGTTAGGGTTAGGGTTTGTGTTAGGGTTAGCGTTAGGGTTAGGATCCCTAGGGTTAGGGTTAGGGTTTGTGTTAGGGTTAGGATCTCTAGGGTTAGGGTTTGTGTTAGGGTTAGGGTTAGAGTTTGTGTTAGGGTTAGGTTTAGGATCTCTAGGGTTAGGGTTAGGGTTAGAGTTTAGGTTAGGGTTCGGGTTAGGATCCCTAGGGTTAGGGTTTGTGTTAGGGTTAGGATCCCTAGGGTTAGGGTTAGAGTTAGTGTTAGGGTGTGTGTTAGGGTTTGTGCTAGAGTTTGTGTTAGAGTTTGGGTTAGAGTTTGGGTTAGAGTTTGTTTTACAGTTTGGGTTAGAGTTTGGGTTAGGGTTAGAGTTTGTGTTAGGGTTAGGGTTTGTGTTAGGATCCCTAGGGTTAGGGTTAGGGTTTGTGTTAGGGTTAGCTTTAGGGTTAGGATCCCTAGGGTTAGGGTTAGAGTTAGGGTTTGTGTTAGGGTTAGGATCCCTAGGGTTAGGGTTAGGGTTTGTGTTAGGGTTAGGGTTAGAGTTTGTGTTAGGGTTAGGTTTAGGATCTCTATGGTTAGGGTTAGGGTTAGAGTTTGGGTTAGGGTTAGGGTTAGGATCCCTAGGGTTACTAGGGATCCTAAACCTAACCCTAACCCTAACCCTAACCCTAAGTAGTTATGTTTATAGTGGGTTTTCTAGTTGATTTTGATGATTGGCAGCTGTCACACATTTCTCATCATGCGTTTCAAAAACGCAAACGCAGGAAAAAACACGTTTAAACGCGTCTAAACGCGTTTTTGCACCAAATGTGTTTGCGTTTAAAACGCTGCGTTTTAAAACGCAAGTGTGAAACCAGTCTTATTGTTTGTTTGGTGTTTGTTATCTTGATAGAGATATAGAAATCTATAGAAAGATGGAGAAAATAATGCAGTTCTGCCATATTGGCACGAAGCCAAATTCAGATTGCAAGTTAGACCCGTGTACATTAGTAGCGACTCGTGAAGGAAAGAGTCATGTTAAACAATGTAAAAAGCTTATGAAGTTGTGTGGAATGCCTGAAGGGGAGAGGTTACAGCCCCTGGAGTGGAAGATTGTCTTGGAGAAAACAAAAAAAAAGGTATCCTAGAAGATAATGGATCGTTGTCTACTGCTAGGGTATGGGAAACAGTCTCTGAAAGTTTGTATAGGGAAAATTGGGTAGAAGAGGAAAGGAATAAGAAGAAAAGAGCTTTGAGTTGTGTATTACAAAAATATATCCTGTGAGCGGCCACCACCGTATAATGGTGGCCTAGAGCCATGTGCTTACTTTGGAGGCAGCCATTTTTGTAGATGGGCCATGTGCTTACTCTGATGGCAGCCATTTTTGTGGATGGGCCATGTGCTTACTCTGATGGCAGCAATTTTTGTGGATGGGCCATGTGCTTACTCTGATGACAGCCATTTTTGTGGATGGGCTATGTGCTTACTCTTATGACAGCCATTTTTGTGGATGGGCCATGTGCTTACTCAGATGGCAGCCATTTTGTGTATGGCAAGTCTGATAATACTTGCAGCAGCCAATTTGTGGATGGCAAATGTATTAATGCTAACAGCAGCCAGTTTGTGGATGGCAAGTGTGTTAATACTGGCAGCAGCCATGTTGTGGATGGCAAATGTGTTAATGCTGGCAGCAGCCATTTTGTGGATGGCAAATGTGTTAATGCTGACAGCAGCCATTTTGTGGATGGCAAATGTGCTAATTCTAATAGCAGGCATTTTGTGGATGGCAAATGTGCTAATTCTAATAGCAGCCATTTGGTGGATGGAAAATGTGTTAATGCTGACAGCAGCAATTTTGTGGATGGAAAATGTGTTAATGCTGACAGCAGCCATTTTGTGGGTGGCAAATGTAATGCTGGCAGCAGCCATTTTGTGGAAGGCAAATGTGTTAATGCTGGCAGCAACCATTTTGTGGATGGCAAATGTGTTAATGCTGACAGCAGCCATTTTGTGGATGGCAAATGTGCTAATTCTAATAGCAGCCATTTTGTGGATGGAAAATATGTTAATGCTAACAGCAGCCATTTTGTGGATGGAAAATATGTTAATGCTGGCAGCAGCCATTTTGTGGATGGAAAATGTATTAATGCTGACAGCAGCCATTTTGTGGATGGCAAATGTAATGCTGGCAGCAGCCATTTTGTGGATGGCAAATGTATTAATGCTGACAGCAGCCATTTTGTGGATGGCAAATGTGCTAATTCTAATAGCAGAAATTTTGTGGATGGCAAATGTGCTAATTCTAATAGCAGCCATTTTGTGGATGGAAAATATGCTAATGCTGACAGCAGCCATTTTGTGGTGGAAAATGTGTTAATGCTGAGAGCAGCCATTTTGTGGATGGCAAATGCAATGCTGGCAGCAGCCATTTTGTGGATGGCAAATGTGTTAATGCTGGCAGCAGCCATTTTGTGGATGGCAAATGTGTTAATGCTGACAGCAGCCATTTTGTGGATGGCAAATGTGCTAATTCTAATAGCAGCCATTTTGTGGATGGCAAATGTGCTAATGCTGACAGCAGCCATTTTGTGGTGGAAAATATGTTAATGCTGACAGCAGCCATTTTGTGGATGGCAAATGTAATGCTGGCAGCAGCCATTTTGTGGATGGCAAATGTGTTAATGCTGGCAGCAGCCATTTTGTGGATGGAAAATGTGTTAATGCTGACAGCAGACATTTTGTGGATGGCAAATGTGCTAATTCTAATAGCAGCCATTTTGTGGATGGCAAATGTGCTAATTCTAATAGCAGCCATTTGGTGGATGGGAAATGTGTTAATGCTGACAGCAGCCATTTTGTGGATGGAAAATGTGTTAATGCTGACAGCAGCCATTTTGTGGATGGCAAATGTAATGCTGGCAGCAGCCATTTTGTGGATGGCAAATGTGTTAACGCTGACAGCAGCCATTTTGTGGATGGCAAATGTAATGCTGACAGCAGCCATTTTGTGGATGGCAAATGTGTTAATGGTGGCAGCAGCCTGTTAGGGACTGGCGGATCACACCAAGTATAGATGATATGAAACTAGGTGCGTTCACAGTCCGAGGTCCACCGTGCAGGTATAAACCCTGCTGCTAGTAAGACGGACTATATGGCGGTACTAAAAGTATACACGCACGGGTTAACTTCACCCTGCGTGAAGGAAGCAATCCTGTTGCATCACAGGACCGCAGTACCGCACATAGAGCGCGAGCAAGAAGTCAGCGAACACAACCCCAACTCAGGATTGAAGTCCGATTAGACCACTTGCTGGCACAACACCGCAACTGGGTGTGTAAGGAAACTATTAAATAGTGTATAGAGGCACGAGAGTGCATGTGGTGCCGCACTGACGGACGCCACTAACCACCCAGGCTTGGGTAAGGAAAGCGCAGAGGAAGCGCACGGCGCCGTACTGGCAGACACAGCAACTGGACGCTGTGATGTGTGTTACGTGCAGATGGCTAGTCGGGCACTAGATAGCTACCATCATCCGCGAGCAGTCAACAACACTAGGGAGGGATACTTAGGAGCTTTCATCGATCGACATACATCCATCTACATACACACATTATAACAAGACAATACTAGCGCATTGCCGTGCGGTCATGCGCAGTTTATATAGTTGCAGCACAGGAAGCAGCTACAGAAGTTTTGCCCTTTCAGGACCTGCCAAGAGGACCAATGGGATGTGCTGCAGTGACTGAGCATGTGACCCTCGATCTCCAACGGGAGATCATGCCCTGGGCATGCTCAGTGTGTGCAAATAAGGACTTAGTCCCAGAGAAGCCCGCTCGCCGCAGATCAGTGCAGGGTACAACAGGAGAGCCAGAAAAGGCAGCAGTAACCCTCTGCACAGAATCAGTCCCAGCAAGACGCTGGGAGCGACGCCTCCGCTGAGCAGAGTCCACTGCGGCCGAAGCAGAATGGGAGACCGCAGCAGACACGGATCGAGATTCCCCCTGTGCAGCAGAGGAAACTCGACTCCTAACATTACCCCCCTCCTAGGGCCCCCCCTCCTTGAGCCTCACTACGCTCAAAAGCTGCAATAAGCAGCGGAGCCCGATTGTGCTCCACCGGCTCCCAGGTTCTATCCTCTGGGCCGTGACCCTTCCAGTCCACCAGATAAAATTTCTTGCCATGTACCACCTTGTACCCCACAATAGCATTCACCTCAAACTCATCCGTGGATGAACCCGATGTCCCAGCAGATGACACAGAAAACCGGGACAAATGAACGGGCTTTAAGAGGGAAACGTGAAAAGTATCGGTGATACCAAGGCGTGGAGGAATAGCCAAACAGTAGACCACAGGGTTGACCTGTTCCAGAACCTTAAACGGGCCAATGTAGCGAGGAGCAAACTTAGTGGACTCAACTCGCAGCCTGATGTTACGGGCGGAGAGCCACACTAAGTCGCCAGGAGCAAAGACCGGAGCGGGGCGCCGGTGTGTATCAGCCGAAACCCTCATTCTCTCCTTGGAGGCCCGGATGGCATCCTGTGTGCGGTCCCAGATGTGCCACCACCGCCCAGTCTGCCACCCTAGAATCGGTGGATGACACGGGCATGGGCACTGTTGTGAATTCTGTGGCAGAGTTCACTCCTGTGGTCACAAGTGGTACTTCGGCTGATTCTCTCTGGGATCTTCCGTTTGTGGAGGAAAGTGGTACTGCAGCTTCTGAGTTTTCTCCCTCAGGTGATCTGGTGAGCTCGTTAGCTTCTTCTCTACTTAACTCCACCTGATGCTTTGATCCATGCTTCCTGTCAATGTTCCAGTGTTGGACTGGTTTTTTCCCTGGATTATTCCTGTGGCCTGCTGCTCTGCAAAGCTAAGTTTTGCTTTTGTTATTTTGTTGCTATTTTTCAGTCCAGCTTGCTTTATTGTTTTTTTCTCGCCTGCTGGAAGCTCTGAGACGCAGAGGGACGACCTCCGTACCGTTAGTCGGTGCGGAGGGTCTTTTTGTCCCCTCTGCGTGGTTATTTATAGGTTTTTGTGCTGACCGCAAAGTTATCTTCCCTATCCTCGTTCTATTCAGCTAGTCGGGCCTCTCTTTGCTAAATCTGTTTCATCTCTATGTTTGTGTTTTCATCTTACTCACAGTCATTATATGTGGGGGGCTGCCTATTCCTTTGGGGAATTTCTCTGAGGCAAGGTAGGCTTATTTTTCTATCTTCAGGAATAGCTAGTTTCTCAGGCTGTGACGAGGCGCCTAGGTTCTGGTCAGGAGCGCTCCACGGCTGCCTTTAGTGTGGTTTGATAGGATCAGGGATTGCGGTCTGCAGAGTTCCCACGTCTCAGAGCTCGTTCTTTAATTTTGGGTTTTTGTCAGATCACTGTATGTGTTCTGACCGCTATGTCCATTGTGTTACTGAATTGGTTAACATAACAGGGCACAGGAACACGCGGATGCTGGCCGTAATTAAGGAGAAAGGGAGTTTGACCAGTGGAATCGGCTACGGCATTGTTCAAGGCAAATTCCGCCCAAGGTAGCAAAGATGACCAGTCATCCTGCCTAGCAGAGACGAAATGTCGCAAATATGTCACCAGAGTCTGGTTGGTTCTCTCCACCAACCCATTCGTCTCGGGATGGCATGCAGAGGAAAGGTTTAACTCTATGCTGAGTAAACGGCAGAGCTCTCTCCAAAACCGAGACGCAAACTGGGGACCCCGATCGCTGACAATCTTATCAGGCATACCATGCAATCGGAAAACGTGTTTAATGAACAACACCGCCAAGGCCCGTGCTGAGGGTAACCGAGGAAGCGGCACCAAATGCACCATCTTAGAGAAATGGTCGGTGACAACCCAAATAATGGAGCAGCCACGCGACTTGGGTAAGCACACCACAAAGTCCATCCCGACCATCTCCCAGGGCCTGTCTGCCACCGGTAGAGGGTAAAGCAACCCAGCAGGCCGAGGAGACCGATTCTGGGCGCAAGAAACGCACGCCTGAATATAGTCCCTCACATCTCGGACCATATGCGGCCACCAGTATGTTCTCGCCAAAAGCTCAGATGTCCTCTTGGTCCCAAAATGCCCACCCACTCTGGAGGAGTGAGCCCAAGAGAGAACCTCCGGTCGCAAGTTAGCTGGTACGAACGTCTTGCCCGGGGGCACAGACTCTAGCGAAACTGGAGCTACAGTTCTCAGGCTCTCAGAAGGGACAATAAGCCGAGGTTCCTCCTCCTCCTCCGATGACACAACGGAGCGGGAGAGAGCGTCAGCACGAACGTTCCTCTCCCCGGAGAGGAAATGGAGAGTAAAATGGAACTGGGAGAAGAACAGGGACCATCTAGCCTGGCGAGAATTCAGCCGCTGGGCCGTTTGTAGATATACCAAGTTCTTGTGGTCAGTGAAGACTTGGAAGGGAAAGCGAGCTCCCTCCAAGAGATGTCTCCACTCTGAAAAAGCCAACTTCATGGCTAGCAACTCCCTGTCCCAGATGGAATAATTCCTCTCCGCTGGTGTGAAGGTCTTGGAGAAGAAGAAGCAAGGATGCTTCCGACTTTGAGCATCCTTTTGGAAAAGGACTGCTCCAGCACCAACGGATGAGGCATCCACCTCCAAGATAAATGGTTTATCAACATCGGGGCGATGTAAGATGGCAGCGCTAGCAAAGTGTGACTTGATCGAGAGAAAGGCATTGGAGACCTCCTCTGACCACAACTTGGGATTTGCTCCCTTCTTGGTGAGGGCAACCAAGGGAGCTACCAAAGTTGAGAAGTGTGGGATGAACTGGCGATAGTAATTAATAAACCCCATAAAGCACTGCACCGCTTTAAGAGAATGGGGTTCCTGCCAATCCATTACAGCCTGTAGCTTGGCAGGATCCATAGCCAAACCCTGGGCAGAGATGATATAACCAAGGAAAGGCAAGGACTCCTGCTCAAACACACACTTCTCCAACTTGGCGTAGAGGGAGTTTGCCCGTAAGAGGTCGAAGACTTTGCGAACATCTCTCCGATGGGAGTCAATTTCTGGAGAGAAGATGAGAATATCATCCAGATAGACTACGACCGAGGTGGTGAGCATATCCCGGAAGATGTCGTTCACAAAGTCTTGGAAAACGGCTGGGGCATTACAGAGCCCGAAGGGCATCACCAGATATTCATAGTGCCCATCCCTGGTGTTAAAAGCCGTCCTCCATTCATCCCCCTCACGGATGCGAATCAGGTTGTAAGCACCCCGCAGATCTAACTTAGTAAATATCCTCGCTCCCCGTAGCCTATCAAACAGCTCAGATATCAGGGGTAATGGGTACTTGTTCTTAACGGTGATGGCGTTAAGACCCCTGTAGTCTATACATGGACGTAAGTCTCCAGTCTTCTTCTGTACGAAGAAGAACCCAGCCCCTGCCGGTGACACTGACTTCCTAATGAATCCTCTTGCCAGATTCTCTTGGATGTACTGAGACATTGCCTCCGTCTCCGGGAGAGATAACGGATAGACTCGACCCCGGGGAGGCTCAGCACCAGGCAATAGGTAAATAGGACAGTCATAGGGGCGGTGAGGCGGAAGGGTCTCCGCAGCTCTTTTGGAGAACACGTCTGCATAGGGCCAATAGTGCTTGGGAAGAGAGGAAAGATCTGCGGGTACCTGTGTAGTAGCAACCTGAACGCACTCCCTCTGACATCTACCCTCGCAGGATTTACTCCATCCCAAAATTCTCCCAGAGGACCACTCAATATGAGGAGAATGGTAGCGAAGCCATGGTATCCCCAACAGGACCTCATCAATTCCCTCAGGAATGACTAATAGGGAGATTATCTCCTGATGTGATGGAGACACAGAAAGCGTGAAAGGAATGGTTTGGTGGGTAATCTGTGAGGGTAGTGTTGACCCATTTACCACGCGAACGGTTACAGGCTTGGCGAGCATCACCAAGGGTATTGCGTGACGCTGGGCAAAAGAGGAAGACATAAAATTACCCTCTGCCCCAGAATCCACGCATAGCTCGACCATAAGAGTGGATGGGCCTATGGTAATTGTCCCCTTGAAGGACAACTTTGAGACAAATGTCGCCGTGTCTAGTGTACCTCCTCCAACTGCCACTAGACCCTGATGTTTCCCCAACCGCTGAGGACCCTTGGAGGCAAGATGTCCTGATTCCTGGCAAACATGTGACTCAGATGCCTGGATTGGAGATTCCAAAGGTTTGGCGAAGGTGGGAGCCAGCCGAAACCTCTGCCTACACTGGGCTCGCTCTAACCTCCGCTCATTAAAACGGAGGTCAATACGAGTAGAGACAGTTATTAACTCCTCCAGTGTGGCAGGAATCTCCCTAGTGGCCAAAGCGTCCTTAATGTGACCAGCCAGGCCCCTCCAAAATATGGGGATAAGGGCTTTATCCGACCACTCCAGCTCAGAAGCTAAAGTACGGAAGCGGACGGAAAAATGGCTGACCAAGGACTCACCCTGAGTTAATGCCAGTAGGAGCGCTGTGTCATGGGTGACTTGAGGTCCTAAAAAGACCTTTTTCAGAGTGCTCAGAAACAACGGAGCACTCTGCCCCACATGATCACCACGCTTCCACAGCGGCGTAACCCACTCCAACGCCCTGTCCGACAAGAGAGAGACAATAAATCCCACCTTAGCCCGCTCTGTAGGAAAACGTGCAGCCAGGAGCTCGAGGTGGATAGAGCACTGACTCACGAATCCCCTACAAGTTTTGCAATCTCCAGAAAATTTTTCTGGCAACGGGAGGCGAGAAAATGTCGGAACAGGGGTGGCAGTGGACAAGGTTGCTGCAGCCATGCTAGCAGCCTGTACAGCAACTGCGGTAACATCCACAGCTGAGGTTGAGCTCTCGAGAGCTGTCAACCTACCCTCCAGCTGCTGGATATACCGCAAAGATTGCTGAATGTCCGCCATTTACTAGCCAGACCTTGGCGCTAGTATTATGTTAGGGACTGGTGGAACGCACCAAGTATAGATGATATGAAACTAGGTGCGTTCGCAGTCCGAGGTCCACCGTGCAGGTATAAACCCTGCTGCTAGTAAGACGGACTATATGGCGGTACTAAAAGTATACACGCACGGGTTAACTTCACCCTGCGTGAAGGAAGTGATCCTGTTGCATCACAGGACCGTGGTACCGCACATAGAGCGTGAGCAAGAAGTCAGCGAACACAACCCCAACTCAGGATTGAAGTCCGATTAGACCACTTGCTGGCACAACACCGCAACTGGGTGTGTAAGGAAACTATTAAATAGTGTATAGAGGCACGAGAGTGCATGCGGTGCCGCACTGACGGACGCCACTAACCACCCAGGCTTGGGTAAGGAAAGCGCAAAGGAAGCGCGCGGCAGACACAGCAACTGGACGCTGTGATGTGTGTTACATGCAGATGGCTAGTCGGGCACTAGATAGCTCCCATTATCCGCAAGCAGTCAACAACACTAGGTAGGGATACTTAGGAGCTTTCATCCATCGACATACATCCATCTACACACACACATTATAACAAGACAATACTAGCGCATGGCCGTGCGGTCATGCGCAGTTTATATAGTTGCAGCACAGGAAGCAGCTACAGAAGTTTTGCCCTTTCAGGACCTGCCAAGAGGACCAATGGGATGTGCTGCAGTGCCTGAGCATGTGACCCTCGATCTCCAACGGGAGATCTTGCCCTGGGCATGCTCAGTGTGTGCAAATAAGGACTTAGTCCCAGAGAAGCCCGCTCGCCGCAGATCAGTGCAGGGTACAACAGGAGAGCCAGAAAAGGCAACAGTAACCCTCTGCACAGAATCAGTCCCAGCAAGACGCTGGGAGCGACGCCTCCGCTGAGCAGAGCCCACTGCGGCCGAAGCAGAATGGGAGACCGCAGCAGACACAGATCGAGATTCCCCCTGTGCAGCAGAGGAAACTCGACTCCTAACACAGCCATTTTGTGGGTGGCAAATGTGCTAATTCTAATAGCAGCCATTTTGTGGAAGGCAAATGTGTTAATGCTGTCAGCAGCCATTTTGTGGATGGCAAATGTGCTAATTCTAATAGCAGCCATTTTGTGGATGGCAAATGTGGTAATTCTAATAGCAGCCATTTTGTGGATGGAAAATGTGCTAATGCTGACAGCATCCATTTTGTGGATGGAAAATGTGTTAATGCTGACAGCAGCCTTTTGTGGATGGCAAATGTAATGCTGGCAGCAGCCATTTTGTGGATGGCAAATGTGTTAATGCTGGCAGCAACCATTTTGTGGATGGCAAATGTGTTAATGCTGACAGCAGCCATTTTGTGGGTGGCAAATGTGCTAATTCTAATAGCCATTTTGTGGATGGCAAATGTGCTAATTCTAATAGCAGCCATTTTGTGGATGGAAAATATGTTAATGCTGACAGCAGCCATTTTGTGGATGGCAAATGTAAAGCTGGCAGCATCCATTTTGTGGATGGCAAATGTGTTAATGCTGGCAGCAGCCATTTTGTGGATGGAAAATGTGTTAATGCTGACAGCAGCCATTTTGTGGATGGCAAATGTAATGCTGTCAGCAGCCATTTTGTGGATGGCAAATGTGTTAATGCTGAACATCTTAGTCTAAGTCTACACACAACATCACCAAATCCTTGCTACCCAGTAATGACCACTAACGACCAACACTATATTCCTTCGGGAAGTGAAAAGGCTTTACCCATGTTCCCTGTCTCAGTCGTTTCCAATGGGGCACCGACCCTTTCCCCTATCACTCCTGTCGTGAATCCAGTTATCCTCCAACCTGGATCGTCCCTGGCACCGACCCTTTCCACTGTCACTTCCACTGCCAATTTAGCCGCACACCCACATTAGATGCTCCAAGCAACGGCCTCTCCTCACAATGCTTCCGCTACAGCAGCACTCTCACGCAGTCTACCTAACCCTATACCCGGTACCTCACAGGCTCTCTTGCAGCCAAGCGCACACCTGTATGGGACGGTGGTGACTATATCAAGGGGGGCTCAATCTGGGAGGGGGATGCCAATAGCACAGGAAGCACAAAGGGGAGGGAATGTTGGCAAGCTATTTTTGAAAAAGAACTTCCTGAGTGACCCTTGTTAGTGGTGGGAAAGGGTGACATAACAACAATGGAGACAGACGCTATTGTTAATGCTGCCAATCCTCAGAGCACAACGGAGGTGTAGCTAGAGCAATAGTGGAAGCAGGAGGGGCGACTATTCAAGCTGACAGTCGAATCATTGTTAAGTCAGGTGTTCAGATAGGTGTTGGGGACATAGCGGTGACTAAATCTGGCAATCTTCCGTGTAGAATGATCATAGACACTGTGACCCCTACTTTTGACCCTATTCATCCAGACGTTAGTGCTCAACAACTTCATGCAGCAATAACTCGCATTTTAGAGTATGCGAATATTAGTGAGCAGATTGAGACCTTGACAATTCCTGCCATTGGTGTTGGCATTTTCGGTTTCCCTGTGCATACATGTACAAGGGAAATCATTGGAATTATAATAAACAAGTGTAACCCCCAAGCATTTGCTGCCTCTCTGAAGTCAGGTTAATTAGTTATGAGAACAGGTCTGTTAAAGCTTTTAAGACTGCCTGTGTAACCTGGACCCCACACCATGATACTGGAGCTGCCCAAATAGAGCCCCTCATTCCAGGACTGTTACCTCCTCCTGCTCCTCATACACAAGAGATTACATCTGTACTCCCAGTGCCATCTCTACTCCCGCCTCAGGTGCAACCACCAACAGTGCCAATGCTTATGTCTGAGGAGCCCACCCTCTATGTCAAGTATACACCCCAGCAAGCTGCTACTCTGTTGAACGAAGTTCTAGATTCAGAAAAACAGCCGATGCCTTTCTACAGAAGCATGCTTCAAATCCAAAGTAGTTACCCAGCCACGTGCAAGATCTCATTACCCTGGCAAATCTTATTGGCCTGTTATGGAAATCGCGTTCAATGATGCCTCACTTGACAGTGACACTACATGGGACTCTGGTATTGAGTTCTGCCAACAACTTAAGAAATGGGCCTCTGATGAGTTGGCTGACCTATCACATATTGTCGCCGATGGATTCCAGTTGCCTCCAAGCTGATGCAGTCATTGTATGATGACCTCAAGACGTCAGTGTTTTCACTATATACCAAATCCTTGGAAGCTTTCTACGCTCTTAAACAGGCCATACAATCTGCACCAGCTTTTGGAATCCCAAATTCTGATATCATCTTAAGACATCCGGTTCTCTTAATGGCTCCACACAACATAAAAGCTATTTTTGAAACCTAAACGTCTGTCACTGCAGCGTCATATGAGACTCCAATGTTCGCTCTTGGTTCCAGATAATGTCACTTTTGTCCGCTGCACCATCCTAAACCTGTCCATGCTGCTTCCTCTTTCCAGGGGGGATGTGGATGATGATGCTGATGCTTTCGGTGAAGATGCTTCTACACACTCAGAGGAGGATCATGACTGCCTTGAACAAATGCAGGATGAAGTAGCCTCCCAGAAGATCATGACTGTCTTGAACAAATGCAGGAAGAAGGAGCCTCCCAGAAAATCATGACTGTCTTGAACAAATGCAGGAAGAAGTAGCCTCCCAGAAAAACGTGTCTGAAGACCCATTTGCACATGCTGACCTGACATTCTTCACTGATGGTTCCAGATTTGCAGATGAAACAGGAAGGTTCCATACGGGATATGCCGTGGTTACGCATGACCAGGTCATCTCAGCTGGATCCCTACCACCGTACATGTCTGCACAAGAAGCGGAACTTAAGGCTTTGACGTTGGCTTGTCAGGAAGCGACGGAAAAGGTGGTCAACATCTGCACGGATTCAAGATATGCTTTTGGAGTGGCTCATGACTTTGGCAGTATCTGGGTAGCCAGAGGATACCTAACGTCCAGAGGAACTCCTGTAAAACATGCTGCCACCATACAAGAACTTGTGGCCGCTCTTGATCTACTTTTGGAGATTGCAGTGATCAAGATCAAAGCTCACGAAAGATTGGATTCTCCAGAAGCAAGGGGGAACGTCTTTGCTGACAAAACAGCAAAAACCTATGCTGCGGGTCCATTTGAGAAAGAGAAAGCAGCGTTGTACGTGTCACAAGACACTGAAGAAGGGACTAAAGGCTCTCTTATGAGGATTATCCATCTACATCAAGACAAGACATCGGATGATGAAAAGAAGTCATGGCAAGAAGGAGGAGCTAAAAAAGGATGAAGATGAAGTCTGGAGGGTGAACAAAAAGCTCTGTCTACCCTGTAATCTGTACCCCTCGGTGACAGAATGGTCACACGGTATCACCCACAGAGGCAAGAATCAGATGAATGACCTGATTTGGAAGACTTATATGGTCACCCAAAAAAAATTCAAGTCCTGCCTTGTGTGTGCAACATGCAATCCAGCACCGTCCCCAGAAAGTTACTCAGAAACATTGGCTAAACCACTCTATCCCTTTTGGAGGATTCAGATTGATCACATTCAAATGTCAAAAGTAGGGACGTACAAAAAATGTACTGGTAGTGACTGACATGTTCTCAGGATGGCCCGAAGCCTATCCAGTAACAAACATGACTGCCAGAGTGACTGTTAAGAGACCGATGACTGAAGTAGTATGCAGATATGGGGTCCCAGAGGTAATTGAGAGTGACCAAGTGCCCGCATTCATTGCAGCACTGTCTAAGGAACTATGGACATTGGTGGGAGCTGATTTGGGTTTACATACTCCATATCACCCACAGAGCAGTGGGAAAGTAGAAACACTGAATGGCACCTTGAAGAATAAAATACTGAAAGCCAGTTAGGAGGTCAGACTTGGACAGACATTTTGCCCGTTGCCTTATACTCAGTCAGAAATACTCCAAGGGGTCCCACTGAACTCACACCATACGAGATTCTTTTTGGGGGGACCTCCAAGGTTGGGTCAATATTTTCCACAACAGCTAGCCTTAGGAAGTGATACTCTTAAAAATTATGTAACTGTTCTTACTAAAAGAACTGTCAGTAACACATGTATAAGTTTTATCATCCATTCCAGATCCAGATTCCAGTGAAGGTACCCATGCTTTCCAACCTGGTGACTACGTGCTGGTAAAGAAGTTCATCAGAAAGACATCCCTGGAGTCGAGATTTGAGGGTTCCTACCAAGTGCTCCTGACTACTTCTACTTCGGTCAGGATTGCTGAGCGCCTCCTGGATCCATCTTATTATTATTAGAGTTGAGCGACCTTGACCTTTTTAGAGTCGAGCCCCGACTATCTCAAAAGTCGAGTCGAGTGGAATCGGCCGATTATCGCGAAAAGTCGGGGATCGACCGAAACACGAAACCCAATGCAAGTCAATGGGGGAGCATAGTCGGCAGTGAGTAGAGGCCAGGAAAACATGTACAGAGCCCATTGTATTGGCAAAAACATCCATTCTTGCTACTGAAGCTTGTCAATCGTAATTTAGCTTATAATAATTGTAAGGCATTTGAAATTGGGGGTCATTTGGCTAAAGTTGTGGGGGGTAGGGCTGGTTCAAGCAATTAGTGGGCCAAGGACATCTGGACCACGTCACGGCAGTGGAGCAGGGAGAGGTAAGTATTTCAACTTTGCAAGTGCTGTGATCCTGAGCAAGAGGGGGGGCCCACTCGGCATTGGCACTGGCACAGGGCCCCTCAAAGTACAGCGGTGTGTTTGCACGGCGGGGGCGCCTCCCACCGGCAGCAACACTTTTGCGTACTATGAGAGGCACTGTGCCAGTGACGTCGCCAACAAGTATTCCTCCCCCCACCTGATGAAGGAACCTGCACCTTCATCTGCACCTTCCTCTTTGTCCCCGTGTAATGTATTATGGTATGCGGGAAGAGGGACCTGACTCAGCAGGGTAACAATCTTGCAGTGTAGCGTGCACAGGGAATGTTGCGTTATGGGTCAGTGTACCAGCAGACTCATCTATCACTGGCTGGGCAATGGGCAGGATGAGGAGGAAACACAGATATAGGCCCAAAGAATAAAGTGGGCTAAATGCAGTTCAAAATTGTTAACAGGACTAACCAGGGGGCATTGTTTTGTTCAGTGGAGGACAACTGGAATGAGAGGCTGACACAGAGAGTAGGCCCAAATCTGTAAGTAGTCTAAATGCAGTTCAAAATTGGCAAGAGTAGTAAACAGGCGGCACAGCTTTGTTCACTGTAGGAGAACAGCAAGGAGCGGCAGACACAGATAGAAGGCCCCAACCCAACTAGTAGGCCTAATGCAGTGTAGTTTTCAACAACCACTAAACGAGAGTCGGACGACCAAAGCAATGTAGAGGAAACCTGGGGAACACCTTGGAGTGGAACACACCATCTCTACACCCCATACCCAATGTGCAGGCCTAATGCAGTGTAGTTTTCTACAACTACTAAACGAGAGTCGGAAGACCGAAGCAATGTAGACGAAACCTGGGGAACACCTTGGAGTGGAACACACCGTCTCTACACCCCATACCCAATTTGTAGGCCTAATGCAGTGTAGTTTTCAACAATTACTAAACGAGAGTCGGAAGACCGAAGCAATGGAGAGGAAACCTGGGGAACACCTTGGAGTGGAACACACCGTCTCTACACCCCATACCCAATGTGCAGGCCTAATGCAGTGTAGTTTTCTACAACTACTAAACGAGAGTCGGAAGACCGAAGCAATGTAGACAAAACCTGGTGGAACACCTTGGAGTGGAACACACCGTCTCTACACCCCATACCCAATTTGTAGGCCTAATGCAGTGTAGTTTTCTACAACTACTAAACGAGAGTCGGAAGACCGAAGCAATGTAGACGAAACCTGGGGAACACCTTGGAGTGAAACACACTGTCTCTACACCCCATACCCAATTTGTAGGCCTAATGCAGTGTAGTTTTCTACAACTACTAAACGAGAGTCGGAAGACCGAAGCAATGGCGAGGAAACCTGGGGAACACCTTGGAGTGGAACACACCGTCTCTACACCCCATACCCAATTTGTAGGCCTAATGCAGTGTAGTTTTCTACAACTACTAAACGAGAGTCGGGAGATCGAAGCAATGGCGAGGAAACATGGGGAACACCTTGGAGTGGAACACACCGTCTCTACACCCCATAACGAATTTGTAGGCCTAATGCAGTGTAGTTTTCTACAACTACTAAACGAGAGTCGGAAGATCGAAGCAATGGAGAGGAAACCTGGGGAACACCTTGGAGTGGAACACACCGTCTCTACACCCCATACCCAATTTGTAGGCCTAATGCAGTGTAGTTTTCTACAACTACTAAACTAAACGAGAGTCGGAAGACAGAAGCAATGTAGACGAAACCTGGGGAACACCTTGGAGTGGAACACACCGTCTCTACACCCCATACCCAATTTGTAGGCCTAATGCAGTGTAGTTTTCTACAACTACTAAACTAAACGAGAGTCGGAAGACAGAAGCAATGTAGACGAAACCTGGGGAACACCTTGGAGTGGAACACACCGTCTCTACACCCCATAACCAATTTGTAGGCCTAATGCAGTGTAGTTTTCTACAACTACTAAACGAGAGTCGGAAGACCGAAGCAATGGAGAGGAAACCTGAGGAACACCTTGGAGTGGAACACACCGTCTCTACACCCCATACCCAATTTGTAGGCCTAATGCAGTGTAGTTTTCTACAACTACTAAACTAAACGAGAGTCGGAAGACAGAAGCAATGTAGACGAAACCTGGGAAACACCTTGAAGTGGAACACACCGTCTCTACACCCCATACCCAATTTGTAGGCCTAATGCAGTGTAGTTTTCTACAACTACTAAACGAGAGTCGGAAGACCGAAGCAATGTAGACGAAACCTGGGGAACACCTTGGAGTGGAACACACCGTCTCTACACCCCATACCCAATTTGTAGGCCTAATGCAGTGTAGTTTCCAACAACTACTAAACGAGAGCCGGAAGACCGAAGCAATGGAGAGGAAACCTGGGGAAGACCTTGGAGTGGAACACACCGTCTCTACACCCCATACCCAATTTGTAGGCCTAATGCAGTGTAGTTTTCAACAACTACTAAACAAGAGTCAGAAGATTGAAGCAATGGTGAGGAAACCTGGGGAACACCTTGGAGCGGCAGACACCGTTAGTAGGCAATACCGAAGTAGTAGCCCCAATGCAGTTTTCAAATTCCTAGAGGCTGGAAACCAGACTATTGACGCTCAGCTTTTTTCAAAGGAGGACAGCTGTATTGAGTGGCGCTGACAGACACAGGTAGTAGGCCTTAAACCAAAAATGTGGCTCAATGCAGTTTAAAAAAGGTTACAGGGGTACACAGGCAGCATTGGTCTGGTCAGTGGAGGACTATTTCAATTATGGACCGCAGACAGACTTTGTACGCCTACTATTAAAAAAAGGATGCTCTATGCAATTAAAAATAGGTTCCAGGGGTACACGGGCAGCAGTGGTGTGGTCAGTGGAGGAGTATTGGAAGGAGGAACCACAAACAGGCGTAGTAGGCCTAACATAACAAAATTTATCTGTAGGCACTTTAAAATTGGTTCAAGGGGTACACGGGCAGCAGTGGTGTGGTCAACGGAGGACAATTTGAATTAGGGACTGCAGACAGACTTTGTAGGCTGTCCCCTGTGGACCATGCATCCAACACATTAACCCAGTGCACCGTAATGGACACGTAACTTTTTGTGGACATGCCTACTGGTCCATGCTTCTCTTGTCAGGTCAGGTGCACCTTTCTACTGTTTGATTGCCTGAGTGCTATGACAATGCAGAATTTTTCATGCCGGTGGAGGGCTGGGATGGCTTTTCTCGCAAAAGAAGTGACGACTGGGTAGCTTGAACCGTGATACAGAGTAGTTCATCTGGGCTTTATAAATATAAAACAAAGAAAAAAAGTAGGCTCCATGCACTTTCAGCTGGGTTCCAGGGGTACACGGCCAGCATTGGTCTGGTCAGTGGAGAACTATTGGAAGGAGGGCCCGCAGACAGGCTTCGAAGGCTTAACATAATAAAATTGGGCTGTAGGCACTTTATAATTGGTTCCAGGGGTACACGGGCAGCAGTAGACAGGTTAGTGTAGGCCTAGTGGAAGGAGGGACCGCAGACAGGCTTCGAAGGCCTAACATAATAAAATTGGGCTGCAGGCACATTATAATTGGTTCCAGGGGTACACGGGCAGCAGTAGACAGGTCCGTGGAGGCCTAGTGGAAGGAGGGACCGCAGACAGGCTTCGAAGGCCTAACATAATAAAATTGGGCTGTAGGCACTTTATAATTGGTTCCAGGGGTACACGGGCAGCAGTAGACAGGTCAGTGGAGGCCTAGTGGAAGGAGGGACCGCAGACAGGCTTCGAAGGCCTAACATAATAAAATTGGGCTGTAGGCACTTTATGATTGGTTCCAGGGGTACACGGGCATCAGTGGTCTGGTCAGTGGAGGCCTAGTGGAAGGAGGGACCGCAGACAGGCTTCGAAGGCCTAACATAATAAAATTGGGCTGTAGGCACTTTATAATTGGTTCCAGGGGTACACGGGCAGCAGTAGACAGGTCAGTGGAGGCCTAGTGGAAGGAGGGACCGCAGACAGGCTTCGAAGGCCTAACATAATAAAATTGGGCTGTAGGCACGTTATAATTGGTTCCAGGGATACACGGGCAGCAGTAGACAGGTCAGTGGAGGCCTAGTGGAAGGAGGGACCGCAGACAGGCTTCGAAGGCCTAACATAATAAAATTGGGCTGTAGGCACTTTATAATTGGTTCCAGGGGTACACGGGCAGAAGTGGTCTGGTCAGTGGAGACCTAGTGGAAGGAGGGACCGCAGACAGGCTTCGAAGGCCTAACATAATAAAATTGGGCTGTAGGCACTTTATAATTGGTTCCAGGGGTACACGTGCAGCAGTGGTCTGGTCAGTGGAGACCTAGTGGAAGGAGGGACCGCAGACAGGCTTCGAAGGCCTAACATAATAAAATTGGGCTGTAGGCACTTTATAATTGGTTCCAGGGGTACACGGGCAGCAGTGGTCTGGCCAGTGGAGGCCTAGTGGAAGGAGGGACCGCAGACAGTCTTCGAAGGCCTAACATAATAAAATTGGGCTGTAGGCACTTTATAATTGGTTCCAGGGGTACACGGGCAGCAGTTGTCTGGTCAGTGGAGGCCTAGTGGAAGGAGGGACCGCAGACAGGCTTCGAAGGCCTAACATAATAACATTGGGCTGTAGGCACTTTATAATTGGTTCCAGGGGTACACGGGCAGCAGTAGACAGGTCAGTGGAGGCCTGTTGTAAATTCTGTGGCTGAATTCACTCCTGTGGTCACAAGTGGTACTGCAGCTTCTGAGCTTCCTCCCTCAGGTGTTCTGGTGAGCTCGTTAACTGCTTCATTACTTAACTCCGCCTGATGGTGCTATCCTTGCTCCTTGTCAATGTTTCAGTGTTGGATCTGAGCTTCTCCTGATTGTTCCTGTGACCTGCTGCTCTGTATAGCTAAGTGCTTTTTGTTTTTTTGTTGCTTTTTTTCTGTCCAGCTTGTCTTTTGTTTTGCTGGAAGCTCTGAGACGCAAAGGGTGTACCGCCGTGCCGTTAGTTCGGCACGGTGGGTTTTTTTTGCCCCCTTTGCGTGGTTTTGCTTTAGGGTTTTTTGTAGACTGCAAAGTTCGCTTTACTGTCCTCGCTCTGTCCTAGAATATCGGGCCCCACTTTGCTGAATCTATTTCATCCCTACGTTTTGTCTTTTCATCTTACTCACAGTCATTATATGTGGGGGGCTGCCTTTTCCTTTGGGGAATTTCTCTGGGGCAAGTCAGGCCTATTTTTCTATCTTCAGGCTAGCTAGTTTCTTAGGCTGTGCCGAGTTGCCTAGGTAGTTGTTAGGCGCAATCCACAGCCGCTTTTAGTTGTGTTTAGGATAGGATCAGGTGTGCAGTCTACAGAGTTTCCAAGTCTCAGAGCTCGTTCTTGTATTTTTGGGTATTTGTCAGATCACTGTGTGCGCTCTGATCGCTAAGCACACTGTGTTTCTGGATTGCCTTCATAACACCTGTCATTAGCAAACATAACAGTACAAGGAGCCAACTAATGATTCTCAATAGAGGGAAAGAAAAAGTTCTGACATCATTTTTTTTTTTTTTCTCAGCTCTGTGTTCACTTTTTTTTTTTCCCCTAGACATTTGGGTGATTCTGGACACAGGTGTGGACATGGATATTCAGGGTCTGTGCTCTTCAATGGATAATCTCGTTATAAATGTACAAAAAATTCAAGATACTATTGATCAGAAATCTATGTCAGATCCAAGAATTCCTATTCCTGATTTGTTTTTTGGAGATAGAACTAAGTTTCTAAGTTTCAAAAATAATTGTAAGCTATTTCTGGCCTTGAAACCTCATTCTTCTGGTAATCCTATTCAACAGGTTTTGATTATTATTTCTTTTTTGCACGGCGACCCTCAAGACTGGGCATTTTCTCTTGCGCCAGGAGACCCTGCATTGAGTAGTGTCGATGCGTTTTTCCTGGCGCTCGGATTGCTGTACGATGAGCCTAATTCAGTGGATCAGGCTAAGAAAAATTTGCTGGCTTTGTGCCAGGGTCAGGATGATATAGAAGTATATTGTCAGAAATTTAGGAAATGGTCAGTACTCACTCATTGGAATGAATCTGCGCTGGCAGCTTTGTTCAGAAAGGGTCTCTCTGAGGCTCTTAAGGATGTCATGGTGGGATTTCCTATGCCTGCTGGTTTGAATGAGTCTTTGTCTTTGGCCATTCAGATCGGTCGACGCTTGCGCGAGCGTAAATCTGTGCACCATTTGGCGGTACTGCCTGAGGTTAAACCTGAGCCTATGCAGTGCGATAGGACTATGACTAGAGTTGAACGGCAGGAATACAGACATCTGAATGGTCTGTGTTTCTACTGTGGTGATTCCACTCATGCTATTTCTGATTGTCCTAAGCGCACTAAGCGGTCCGCTAGGTCTGCCGTCATTGGTACTGTACAGTCCAAATTCCTTCTGTCCATTACCTTGATATGCTCTTTGTCGTCGTTTTCTGTCATGGCGTTTGTGGATTCGGGCGCTGCCCTGAATCTGATGGATTTGGATTATGCTAAACGTTGTGGGTTTTTCTTGGAGCCTTTGCGGTGTCCTATTCCATTGAGAGGAATTGATGCTACACCTTTGGCCAAGAATAAACCTCAATACTGGGCCCAGCTGACCATGTGCATGGCTCCTGCACATCAGGAAGTTATTCGCTTTCTGGTGTTGCATAATCTGCATGATGTGGTCGTGTTGGGGTTGCCATGGCTACAAACCCATAATCCAGTATTGGATTGGAATTCCATGTCGGTATCCAGCTGGGGTTGTCAGGGGGTACATGGTGATGTTCCATTTTTGTCGATTTCGTCATCCACCCCTTCTGAGGTCCCAGAGTTCTTGTCTGATTATCAGGATGTATTTGAAGAGCCCAAGTCCGATGCTCTACCTCCGCATAGGGATTATGATTGTGCTATCAATTTGATTCCTGGTAGTAAATTCCCTAAAGGTCGATTATTTAATTTATCCGTGCCCGAACACGCCGCTATGCGCAGTTATGTGAAGGAATCCCTGGAGAAGGGACATATTCGCCCATCGTCATCACCACTGGGAGCAGGGTTCTTCTTTGTAGCCAAGAAGGATGGTTCGCTGAGACCGTGTATTGATTACCGCCTTCTTAATAAGATCACTGTTAAATTTCAGTATCCCTTGCCATTGTTATCTGACTTGTTTGCTCGGATTAAGGGGGCTAGTTGGTTCACTAAGATAGATCTTCGTGGTGCGTATAATCTGGTGAGAATCAGGCAAGGAGATGAATGGAAAACTGCATTCAATACGCCCGAGGGTCATTTTGAGTATCTAGTGATGCCGTTCGGACTTGCCAATGCTCCATCTGTGTTTCAGTCTTTTATGCATGACATCTTCCGTGAGTATCTGGATAAATTCCTGATTGTTTACTTGGATGACATTTTGATCTTCTCAGATGATTGGGAGTCTCATGTGAAGCAGGTCAGAATGGTTTTTCAGGTCCTGCGTGCTAACTCTTTGTTTGTGAAGGGATCAAAGTGTCTCTTCGGTGTGCAGAAAGTTTCATTTTTGGGGTTCATCTTTACCCCTTCTACTATCGAGATGGATCCAGTTAAGGTCCAAGCCATCCAGGATTGGATTCAGCCGACATCTCTGAAAAGTCTGCAAAAGTTCCTGGGCTTTGCTAATTTTTATCGTCGCTTCATCTGTAATTTTTCTAGCATTGCCAAACCATTGACCGATTTGACCAAGAAGGGTGCTGATTTGGTTAATTGGTCTTCTGCTGCTGTGGAAGCTTTTCAGGAGTTGAAGCGTCGTTTTTGTTCTGCCCCTGTGTTGTGTCAGCCAGATGTTTCTCTTCCGTTCCAGGTCGAGGTTGATGCTTCTGAGATTGGAGCAGGGGCGGTTTTGTCACAGAGAGGTTCTGATTGCTCAGTGATGAAACCATGTGCTTTCTTTTTCAGGAAGTTTTCGCCCGCTGAGCGTAATTATGATGTGGGCAATCGAGAGTTGCTGGCCATGAAGTGGGCATTCGAGGAGTGGCGTCATTGGCTTGAAGGAGCTAAGCATCGCGTGGTGGTATTGACTGATCATAAGAACTTGACTTATCTCGAGTCTGCCAAGCGCTTGAATCCTAGACAGGCCCGTTGGTCGTTATTTTTTGCCCGCTTCGACTTTGTGAATTCGTACCTTCCGGGCTCTAAAAATGTGAAGGCGGATGCTCTGTCTAGGAGTTTTGTGCCCGACTCTCCGGGTTTATCTGAGCCAGCGGGCATCCTCAAGGAAGGAGTCATTGTGTCTGCCATCTCCCCTGATTTGCGGCGGGTGCTGCAAAAATTTCAGGCGAATAAACCTGATCGTTGTCCAGCAGAGAAACTGTTCGTCCCTGATAGGTGGACTAATAAACTTATCTCTGAACTTCATTGTTCGGTGTTGGCTGGTCATCCTGGAATCTTTGGTACCAGAGAGTTAGTGGCTAGATCCTTCTGGTGGCCATCTCTGTCACGGGATGTACGTACTTTTGTGCAGTCCTGTGGGATTTGTGCTAGGGCTAAGCCCTGCTGTTCTCGTGCCAGTGGGTTGCTTTTGCCCTTGCCGGTCCCAAAGAGGCCTTGGACACATATTTCGATGGATTTCATTTCTGACCTTCCCGTTTCTCAAAAGATGTCAGTCATTTGGGTGGTCTGTGATCGCTTTTCTAAAATGGTCCATCTGGTGCCCTTGGCTAAATTGCCTTCCTCCTCTGATTTGGTACCTTTGTTCTTTCAGCATGTGGTTCGGTTGCATGGCATTCCTGAGAATATTGTTTCTGACAGAGGTTCCCAGTTTGTTTCAAGGTTCTGGCGAGCCTTTTGTGGTAGGATGGGCATTGACCTATCCTTTTCCTCGGCTTTCCATCCTCAGACTAATGGCCAGACCGAACGAACCAATCAGACCTTGGAAACATATCTGAGATATTTTGTTTCTGCAGACCAGGATGATTGGGTGTCCTTTTTGCCGTTGGCTGAGTTCGCCCTTAATAATCGGGCCAGCTCGGCTACCTTGGTTTCTCAATTTTTTTGCAATTCTGGGTTCCATCCTCGTTTCTCTTCAGGACAGGTTGAGTCTTCGGACTGTCCTGGTGTGGATTCTGTGGTGGATCGGTTGCAGCAGATCTAGACTCAGGTAGTGGACAATTTGATCTTGTCCCAGGAGAAAGCTCAACTTTTCGCTAATCGCAGACGCCGTGTGGGTCCCCGACTTCGTGTTGGGGATCTGGTTTGGTTATCTTCTCGTCATATTCCTATGAAGGTTTCCTCTCCTAAATTTAAACCTCGTTTTATTGGTCCGTATAGGATTTCTGAGGTTCTCAATCCTGTGTCTTTTCGTTTGACCCTCCCAGACTCCTTTTCCATACATAATGTATTCCATAGGTCGTTGTTGCGGAGATACGTGGCACCTATGGTTCCATCTGTTGAGCCTCCTGCCCCGGTTTTGGTGGAGGGGGAATTGGAGTATATTGTGGAGAAGATTTTGGATTCTCGTGTTTCTAGACGGAAACTCCAGTATCTGGTTAAATGGAAGGCTTATGCTCAGGAAGATAATTCCTGGGTTTTTGCCTCTGATGTTCATGCTTCCGATCTTGTTCGTGCCTTTCATGCGGCTCATCCTGGTCGGCCTGGGGGCTCTGGTGAGGGTTCGGTGACCCCTCCTCAAGGGGGGGGTACTGTTGTGAATTCTGTGGCTGAATTCACTCCTGTGGTCACAAGTGGTACTGCAGCTTCTGAGCTTCCTCCCTCAGGTGTTCTGGTGAGCTCGTTAACTGCTTCATTACTTAACTCCGCCTGATGCTGCTATCCTTGCTCCTTGTCAATGTTTCAGTGTTGGATCTGAGCTTCTCCTGATTGTTCCTGTGACCTGCTGCTCTGTATAGCTAAGTGCTTTTTGTTTTTTTGTTGCTTTTTTTCTGTCCAGCTTGTCTTTTGTTTTGCTGGAAGCTCTGAGACGCAAAGGGTGTACCGCCGTGCCGTTAGTTCGGCACGGTGGGTTTTTTTTGCCCCCTTTGCGTGGTTTTGCTTTAGGGTTTTTTGTAGACTGCAAAGTTCGCTTTACTGTCCTCGCTCTGTCCTAGAATATCGGGCCCCACTTTGCTGAATCTATTTCATCCCTACGTTTTGTCTTTTCATCTTACTCACAGTCATTATATGTGGGGGGCTGCCTTTTCCTTTGGGGAATTTCTCTGGGGCAAGTCAGGCCTATTTTTCTATCTTCAGGCTAGCTAGTTTCTTAGGCTGTGCCGAGTTGCCTAGGTAGTTGTTAGGCGCAATCCACAGCCGCTTTTAGTTGTGTTTAGGATAGGATCAGGTGTGCAGTCTACAGAGTTTCCACGTCTCAGAGCTCGTTCTTGTATTTTTGGGTATTTGTCAGATCACTGTGTGCGCTCTGATCGCTAAGCACACTGTGTTTCTGGATTGCCTTCATAACACCTGTCATTAGCAAACATAACAGAGGCCTAGTGGAAGGAGCGACCGCAGACAGGCTTCGAAGGCCTAACATAATAAAATTGGGCTGTAGGCACTTTGAATTCTCTTGCAGGGGTACACAGGCAGCATTGGTGTTGTCAGCGGAGGCCGATTGTAATGAGTGTCTGCCAGTTAGTAGTCCCAAACAATACATACATGTTAATGTCTCGCATTACAAAATGAAAACACAAAAGGGTGCAATCATAAGGTACAGGGGTGGGCTCCTCTGCGTAGTTTCAGACCTAGTAATTTGGCACAAAGTATTTACTTGGGTAAATATAGGACACTGCCCCTGACTATGTTAAGTACCATCATACATGTCAACACAATGGTATTGTCAGTGGCAGGAATTTACAGATGTCAGCACATAGACTAAACATTGGTGGAACTGTGAGAGATAATTGTGCAAGTGGTAGAGCAATGTTTGAGCTGGGGGTGGGGGAACTCTCTTGTGGCCGGCGGTACAGGCCCAGGGCCCCTCATGTTACAACAGTGTGTCTGACGTTGGGTGCGCACCACCACCGCCAGAGACACTTTATTGTACTATGAGGGACCCAGTGGCAGTGCCGTCGATCAAAAGCAGGCACACCCACCTCTTCAGACAAACAGCACTCTCACGGGTGCTTGCACCAAGTGGCAATACCACGGCCCCGTGTGGGGAGTTTGGCCATTTAGGGAGGTGTAAACATGTCGTATGCTGGACAATCAGCTGCTGCAAATTACGAGATTGGTAAAGTCATTCAGAGTAGTCCACAGGCAATACCTTTTCATAGGAAAGCTAGGTGTCGGCCGGGCAAGGTGGGGCAAAAGAATTCGTAATCCAGTTGTGGTTCATTTTAATGAAGGTTAGATCATCAACATTTTGGGTAGCCAGACGAGTCCTTTTTTCGGTTAATATTGAACCTGCAGCACTGAATACTCTTTCTGATAGGACACTAGCTGCCGGGCAAGCAAGCTCCTGCAATGCATATTCTGCCAATTCTGGCCAGGTGTCTAATTTGGATGCCCAGTAATCAAATGGGAATGATGGTTGAGGTAGAACATCGATAAGGGATGAAAAATAGTTTGTAACCATACTGGACAAATGTTGTCTCCTGTCACTTTGAATTGATGCAGCAGTACCTGTCCTGTCTGCGGTCATAGCAAAATCACTCCACAACCTGGTCAGAAAACCCCTCTGTCCAACGCCACTTCTGATTTCTGCACCTCTAACACTTCTGGTCTGCTGCCCCCTGCAGCTCGTGTGAGAACGATCACGGGCGCTGTGTGCTGGGAATGTCTGAAGCAAACGGTCAACAAGAGTTGATTGTTTGGTTGCTGATATTAATTCCAAGTTCTTATGTGGCATAATATTTTGCAATTTGCCTTTATAGCGAGGATTAAGGAGGCAGGCCAACCAGTAATCGTCATCGTTCATCATTTTCGTAATGCGTGTGTCCCTTTTGAGGATACGTAAGGCATAATCCGCCATGTGTGCCAAAGTTCCAGTTGTCAAATCTGCGGTTGTGCTTGGTTGAGGGGCAGTTTCAGGCAAATCTACGTCACTTGTGTCCCTCAAAAAACCAGAACCCGGCCTTGACACGCCACCAATTTTCAGTGGCCCCGGAGAAGCTTCCTCATTAACAAAATACTCATCCCCATCATCCTCCTCGTCCTCCTCCTCCTGTTCGCCCGCTACCTCGACCTGTACACTGCCCTGACCAGACAATGGCTGACTGTCATCAACGCTTTCCTCTTCCTCGGCTGCAGATGCCTGCTCCTTTATGTGCGTCAAACTTTGCATCAGCAGACGCATTAGGGGGATGCTCATGCTTATTATGGCGTTGTCTGCACTAACCAGCCGTGTGCATTCCTCAAAACACTGAAGGACTTGACACATGTCTTGTATCTTCGACCACTGCACACCTGACAACTCCATGTCTGCCATCTTACTGCCTGCCCGTGTATGTGTATCCTCCCACAAAAACATAACAGCCCGCCTCTGTTCGCACTGTCTCTGAAGCATGTGCAGTGTTGAGTTCCACCTTGTTGCAACGTCTATGATTAGGCAATGCTGGGGAAGGTTCAAAGACCGCTGATAGGTCTGCATACGGCTGGAGTGTACGGGCGAACGGCGGATATGTGAGCAAAGTCCGCGCACTTTGAGGAGCAGGCCAGATAACCCCGGATAACTTTTCAGGAAGCACTGCACCACCAGGTTTAAGGTGTGAGCCAGGCAAGGAATGTGTTTCAGTTGGGAAAGGGAGATGGCAGCCATGAAATTCCTTCCGTTATCACTCACTACCTTGCCTGCCTCAAGATCTACTGTGCCCAGCCACGACTGCGTTTCTGTCTGCAAGAACTCAGACAGAACTTCCGCGGTGTGTCTGTTGTCGCCCAAACACTTTCATAGCCAATACAGCCTGCTGACGCTTGCCAGTAGCTGGCCCATAATGGGACAACTGGTGTGCAACAGTGGCAGCTGCGGATGGAGTGGTTTGCCGACTGCAGTCTGTGGACAAGCTCTCGCTTCTGCAGAAGGACGAGGAGGAGGAGGAGGAGGGGGTGCGAACACCTACAGCCAACTGTTTCCTAGACCGTGGGCTAGGCAGAACTGTCCCGAAATTGATGTCCCCTGTGGACCCTGCATCCATCACATTCACCCAGTGTGCCGTGATGGACACGTAACATCCCTGGCCATGCCTACTGGTCCATGCATCTGTTGTCAGGTGCACCTTTGTACTCACAGATTGCCTGAGTGCATGGACGATGCGCTCTTTAACATGCTGGTGGAGGGCTGGTATGGCTTTTCTCGAAAAGAAGTGTCAACTGGGTAGCTCGTAGTGTGGTTCAGCGTAGTCCATCAGGGCTTTGAAAGCTTCGCTTTCAACTAATCGGTAGGGCATCATCTCTAACGAGATTAGTCTAGCTATGTGGGCGTTCAAACCCTGTGTACGCGGATGCGAGGATAAGTATTTCCTTTTTCTAACCAAAGTCTCATGTAGGGTGAGCTGGACCGGAGAGCTGGAGATCGTGGAACTAGCGGGTGTGCCGGTTGACATGGCAGAATGAGAGACGGTTGGAGACGGTATTGTTTCCGCTGGTGCCCTACATGCAGTGTTTCCTACTACGAAACTGGTGATTCCCTGACCCTGACTGCTTTGGCCTGGCAAAGAAACCTGCTCAGATACTGCAGGTGGTGCAAAAAATGGTGGCCTTACAGTGACGGCAGGGATGTAGCGTTGCTGACTAGCTTCATTGGCCGAGGGTGCTACAACCTTAAGGGACGTTTGGTAGTTAGTCCAGGCTTGCAAATGCATGGTGGTTAAATGTCTATGCATGCAACTTGTATTGAGACTTTTCAGATTCTGACCTCTGCTTAAGTTAGTTGAACACTTTTGACAGATGACTTTGCGCTGATCAATTGGATGTTGTTTAAAAAAATGCCAGACTGCACTCTTTCGAGCCTCGGATCCCTTTTCAGGCATTGCAGACTGAGCTTTACCCGGATGGCCACGCTGTCCTCCAACAGGTTTTGGCTTTGCCACGCGTTTTGTCCCATCTACGGGCCCGGCAGATGGAACCTGATGCGATGTTGATGCCTGCTGCGGCCCCTCCTCCTCCGTTTCAGAACTACTGCCGCCTGCACCCTGTTCCCCCAATGGCTGCCAATCGGGGTCAACAACTGGGTCATCTATAACCTCCTTTTCTAGCTCGTGCGCAACTTCGTCTGTGTCACCGTGTAAGTCGGTGGTAGAGCGTTCGTGATGGGGCAACATAGTCTCATCAGGGTCTGATTCTGGATCAGTACCCTGCGAGGGCAATGTTGTGGTCAGAGTCAAAGGACCAGCATAGTAATCTGGCTGTGGCTGTGCATCAGTGCACTCCATGTCAGATTCAACTTGTAATGGGCATGGCCTGTTAACTGCTTCACTTTCTAAGCCAGGGACGGTATGTGTAAAGAGCTCCATGGAGTAACCCGTTGTGTCGCCTGACGCATCCTTCTCTGTTGTTGTTTTTGCTGAAGAGGACAAGGAAGCGACTTGTCCCTGACCGTGAACATCCACTAACGACGCGCTGCTTTTACATTTACCAGTTTCAAAAGAGGAGGCAAAAGAACTAGAGGCTGAGTCAGCAAGGTAAGCCAAAACTTGCTCTTGCTGCTCCAGCTTTAAAAGCAGTTTTCCTACTCCCAGAAAAGGGAGCGTTCGAGGCCTTCTGTAGCCAGACGACGAACCTGGCTCCACAGCTCCAGACTTAGGTGCAATATTTTTTTTCCCACGACCACCTGATGCTCCACTACCACTACCATCATTACCAGCTGACAATGAATGCCCACGGACACGACCTCTTCCACCAGACTTCCTCATTGTTTTAAAAACTTAACCAAAGTAACGGTATTTGTTGCTGTCAAACAACTTACATGGTGAGCTATAACTTCAGTATGATTTAGATATCCCTTTACAGGTGGGTGAGACCGCAAGGAAAATCAGGCACAATGTTACACACTCTGTTTTCGGTGGCACCAAGTGAGAGAGATGCCACACACGCAGGACTGTCACTCAAGCACAAATGTCAATATTGATCTCCCACTTTTTTTTTTTTCTTTTCAGGGAGAATTTAGAAACCAAATAAAAAAAAAATGATTTTTTCAGGGAGAATTTAGAAACCAAATAAAAAAAAAATGATTTTTTCAGGGAGAATTTAGAAACCAAATAAAAAAAAATAGGCTTTCTATGGCCCACTTTTTGAGAGAGAGAGATGGCACACCCAGGAGTCAAGACTGGCACACAAGCAGAAAGGCCAATATTAATCTCCCACTGATTTTTTTTAATTTTTTTCAGGGAGAATTTAGAAACCAAATAAAAAAAAAAAAGGCTTTCTATGGCCCACTATTTGATAGACAGAGATGGCACACCCAGGAGTCAAGACTGGCACACAAGCAGAAAGGCCAATATTAATCTCCCACTGATTTTTTTTTATTTTTTTCAGGGAGAATTTAGAAACCAAATAAAAAAAAATAGGCTTTCTATGGCCCACTTTTTGAGAGAGAGAGATGGCACACCCAGGAGTCAAGACTGGCACACAAGCAGAAAGGCCAATATTAATCTCCCACTGATTTTTTTTTAATTTTTTTCAGGGAGAATTTAGAAACCAAATAAAAAAAAAAATAGGCTTTCTATGGCCCACTATTTGAGAGAGAGAGATGGCACACCCAGGAGTCAAGACTGGCACACAAGCAGAAAGGCCAATATTAATCTCCCACTGATTTTTTTTTATTTTTTTCAGGGAGAATTAGAAACCAAAAAAAAAAAAAAAATAGGCTTTCTATGGCCCACTATTTGAGAGACAGAGATGGCACACCCAGGAGTCAGGAATGGCACACAAGCAGAAAGGCCAATATTAATCTCCCACTGATTTTTTTTATTTTTTTCAGGGAGAATTTAGAAACCAAATTAAAAAAATAATAATTGGCTTTCTATGGCCCACTATTTGAGAAAGAGAGATGGCACACCCAGGAGTCAGGAGTGGCACACAAGCAGAAAGGCCAATATTAATCTCCCACTGATTTTTTTTTTATTTTTTTCAGGGAGAATTTAGAAACCAAATAAAAAAAAAATAGGCTTTCTATGGCCCACTTTTTGAGAGAGAGAGAGATGGCACACCCAGGAGTCAAGACTGGCACACAAGCAGAAAGGCCAATATTAATCTCCCACTGATTTTTTTTATTTTTTTCAGGGAGAATTTAGAAACCAAATTAAAAAAAAATAGGCTTTCTATGGCCCACTATTTGAGAGAGAGAGATGGCACACCCAGGAGTCAAGACTGGCACACAAGCAGAAAGGCCAATATTAATCTCCCACTGATTTTTTTTTATTTTTTTCAGGGAGAATTTAAAAACCAAATAAAAAAAATAGGCTTTCTATGGCCCACTATTTGAGAGAGAGAGATGGCACACCCAGGAGTCAAGACTGGCACACAAGCAGAAAGGCCAATATTAATCTCCCACTGATTTTTTTAAATTTTTTTCAGGGAGAATTAGAAACCAAAAAAAAAAAAATAGGCTTTCTATGGCCCACTATTTGAGGGACAGAGATGGCACACCCAGGAGTCAAGACTGGCACACAAGCAGAAAGGCCAATATTAATCTCCCACTGATTTTTTTTTATTTTTACAGGGAGACTTTAGAAACCAAATAAAAAATAAAAAGTTTTTTTCAGGGAGAATTTAGAAACCAAATAAAAAAAAATAGGCTTTCTATGGCCCACTATTTGAGAGACAGAGATGGCACACCCAGGAGTCAGGAATGGCACACAAGCAGAAAGGCCAATATTAATCTCCCACTGATTTTTTTTATTTTTTTCAGGGAGAATTTAGAAACCAAATTAAAAAAAAAAATAATTGGCTTTCTATGGCCCACTATTTGAGAAAGAGAGATGGCACACTCAGGAGTCAGGAGTGGCACACAAGCAGAAAGGCCAATATTAATCTCCCACTGATTTTTTTTTTTTTCAGGGAGATTTTAGAAACCAAATAAAAAAATAAATAAATAGGCTTTCTATGGCCCACTATTTGAGAGAGAGAGATGGCACACCCAGGAGTCAGGAGTGGCACACAAGCAGAAAGGCCAATATTAATCTCCCACTGATTTTTTTTTTAATTTTTCCATGGAGAATTTAGAAACCAAATAAAAAAAAATAAATAGGCTTTCTAAGGCCCACTATTTGAGAGAGAGATGGCACACTCAGGACTGGCACACAAGCCCAAAGGCCAATATTAATCTCCCACTGTTTTTTTTTATCAGGGAGAATTTATAAACCCCACAAAAAAAAACAGAAAAATAAAAAGGCTTTCTATGGCCCACTATGTGAGAGAGATGGCACACACAGGGATGGCACTCTAGCAGAAATGCCAATCTTAATCTCCCACAACCTATTTTTTTAGGGAGAATTAAAAAAAAAAAAAAAAAAAAACAGGGACTGTCCTACAATTACTATCTCCTTGCAGTAATCTCAGCCAGGTATGGCAGGCAGCAATAAGGAGTGGACTGATGCACAAATTAAATAAAAAGTGTGGACAAACAAACAAGATAGCTGTGCAGAAAGGAAGGAACAACAGGATTTGTGCTTTGAAAAAAGCAGTTGGTTTGCACAGCGGCGTACAAACAGCAATGCAGCTATCAGGGAGCCTTCTAGGGCAGCCCAATGAGTTACAGCGCTGAGGAAAAAAAAATGTAGCTTCCACTGTCCCTGCAAACAAAAGGTGGTGTTGGACAGTGGAAATCGCTACAGCACAAGCGGTTTGGTGGTTAATGGACCGTGCCTAACGCTATCCCTGCTTCTGACGAAGCGGCAGCAACCTCTCCCTAGGCTCAGATCAGCAGCAGTAAGATGGCGGTCGGCGGGAACGCCCCTTTATAGCCCCTGTGACGCCGCAGACAGCAAGCCAATCACTGAAATGCCCTTCTCTAAGATGGTGGGGACCAGGGCCTATGTCATCACGCTGCCCACACTCTGCGTCCACCTTCATTGGCTGAGAAATGGCGCTTTTCGCGTCATTGAAACGCGACTTTGGCGCGAAAGTCGCGTACCGCATGGCCGACCCCACACAGGGGTCGGGTCGGGTTTCATGAATACCGACTTTGCCAAAAGTCGGCGACTTTTGAAAATGAACGATCAGTTTCGCTCAACCCTAATTATTATTATTTATTGTTATAGAGCCATTTAATCCATCTCTCACATTGTAAACTTGTTAGACAGTTAGGGACAGAGTAGGATCTGACCTGCTTGTCAAAGTCCAGCTACAAAGGGAGGTTTTCCACAAGGGAAAACTTGTCTCAAACTGGTGAAAACTCCAATTCCCCCCTCCCAGGCGAGACGGTCAGATCTAGGATGTGTACATCAGGGGGAGTCACATGTGTATTTTATGTAACCATGGAGATGGGAGATTGGAGAGTAATAGATCCAGCAGGTAGGAAAGTCCCGAGGACACAGGTAGCGCGCTCCGATATACCTCCTGATTAGGGTTGAGCGACTTTTAGTTTTTTAGGGTCGAGTCGGGTTTCGCGAAACCCGACTATCTCAAAAGTCGAGTCGAGTAGAATCGGACGATTATCGCGAAAAGTCGGGGATCGACCGAAACACGAAACCCAATGCAAGTCAATGGGGAAGCATAGTCGGCAGTGAGTGGAGGCCAGGAAAACACCTACAGTGCCCATTTTAATAGCAAAAACATTCATTCTTGTTACTGAAGCTTGTCAATCTTAATTTACCTTATAACAATAGTTAGGCATTGGAAATTGGGGGTCATTTGGCTAAAGTTGTGGGGGGTAGGGCTGGTTCAAGTATTTAGTGGGCCCAGCTAATCTGGACCACCTCAGGGCAGTGGAGCAGGGAGAGGTAAGTATTTAAACTTTGCAAGTGCTGTGATCCTGAGCAAGCAGGGGGGCCCACTCGTTGGCATTGGCACTGGCACAGGGCCCCTCAAAGTACGGCGGTGTGTTTGCACGGCGGGGGTGCCTCCCACCGGCAGCGACACTTTTTGCATACTATGAGGGGCCCTGTGCCAGTGACGTCGTCAACGAGTATTCCCCCCCTTACCTGATGAAGGAACCTGCACTTTCATCTGCACCTTCCTCTTTGTTCCCATGTAAGGTGTTATGGTATGCGGGAAGGGGAACCTGACTTTCAGCAGGGTCACATTCTTGCTGTGTAGCATGCACGGGGAATGTAGCGTTCTGGGTCAATGTACCAGCAGACTCATCTATCACTGGCTGGGCAATGGGCAGGATGAGGAGGAAACAAAGATATAGGCCCAAAGAATAAAGTGGGCTAAATGCAGTTCAAAATTGGTAACAGGACTGTTGTGAATTCTGTTGTCAAGCTCCCTCCTGTGGTCATGAATGGTACTTCGGCTGGTTCTGTCTATGGGCTTCCTCTGGTGGCTGTGAGTGGAGCTGCTGCTTCTGAGTTTCCTTCCACAGGTGACCAGGTTAATTCGTTAGCTGGCTGCTCTATTTAACTCCACTTAGATCATTGCTCCATGCCACCTGTCAATGTCCCAGTATTGATCTAGTTCGCTCCGGGATCGTTCTTGTGACCTGTCTTCCCAGCAGAAGCTAAGTTCCTGCTTGTTTTTCTCTGGTTTGCTATTTTTCTGCCCAGCTAGCTATTTTGATTTTTGTCTTGCTTGCTGGAAGCTCTGGGACGCAGAGGGAGCGCCTCCGCACCATGAGTCGGTGCGGAGGGTCTTTTTGCGCCCTCTGCGTGGTCTTTTTGTAGTTTTTGTGCTGACCGCAAAGTTACCTTTCCTATCCTCTGTCTGTTCAGTAAGTCGGGCCTCTCTTTGCTATATCTATTTCATCTCTGTGTTTGTAATTTTCATCTTAACTCACAGTCATTATATGTGGGGGGCTGCCTTTTCCTTTGGGGAATTTCTCTGAGGCAAGGTAGGCTTTATTTTTCTATCTTTAGGGCTAGCTAGTTTCTTAGGCTGTGACGAGTTGCATAGGGAGCGTTAGGAGCAATCCACGGCTATTTCTAGTGTGTGTGATAGGATTAGGGATTGCGGTCAGCAGAGTTCCCACGTCCCAGAGCTTGTCTTGTATTATTAGTAACTATCAGGTCATTCCTTGTGCTCTTAACCACCAGGTCCATTATTGTCCTAACCACCAGGTCATAACAGTACAGGTGGCCAAAAGTATTAATGCATCTCAATAGAGGGATAAGAGAAGTTCTGAGACCATTTTTTTTCTTTGCAGTGTGTTTTGTCTCTCTTTCCCCTTTACCTTTGGGTGGTTCAGGATACAGGTGTAGATATGGACATTCAAGGTCTGTCCTCTTGGATGGATAATCTCACGGCAAGGGTACAAAACATTCAAGATTTTGTGGTTCAGAATCCGATGTCAGAGCCTAGGATTCCAATTCCTGATTTGTTTTTTTGTGGATAGATCTAAGTTTCTGAATTTCAAAAATAATTGTAAATTGTTTCTTGCTTTGAAACCTCACTCCTCAGGTGACCCTGTTCAACAAGTGAAAATCATTATTTCTTTGTTACGTGGCGACCCTCAAGACTGGGCATTTTCCCTTGCGCCAGGAGATCCGGCATTGCGTGATGTTGATGCGTTTTTTCTGGCGCTTGGATTGCTTTATGATGAACCAAATTCAGTGGATCAGGCAGAGAAAATCTTGCTGGCTCTGTGTCAGGGTCAGGATGAGGTAGAGATATATTGTCAGAAGTTTAGGAAGTGGTCTGTACTCACTCAGTGGAATGAATGTGCCCTGGCAGCAATTTTCAGAAAGGGTCTCTCTGAAGCTCTTAAGGATGTCATGGTGGGATTTCCCATGCCTGCCGGTCTGAATGAGTCTATGTCTTTGGCCATTCAGATCGATCGACGCTTGCGTGAGCGTAAAGCTGTGCACCATTTGGCGGTATTGTCTGAGCATAGACCTGAGCCTATGCAATGTGATAGGACTTTGACCAGAGCTGAACGGCAAGAACACAGACGTCGGAATGGGCTGTGTTTTTACTGTGGTGATTCCACTCATGCTATCTCCGATTGTCCTGAGCGCACTAAGCGTTTCGCTAGGTCTGCCACCATTGGTACAGTACAGTCGAAATTTCTTTTGTCCGTTACTCTGATTTGCTCTTTGTCATCCTATTCTGTTATGGCATTTGTGGATTCAGGCGCTGCCCTGAATTTGATGATATAGAAAATGCAAAGCACAGCTGAGGGGGGAGGTGCACAGTCGATAGGTGCCCAAACCTTGATATATAGAAAACAAGTGACTAGCACACTCCTAGGGATTGTGATGCAAAATGGAGGGGTTTATTTACATACAAAGTCACAAACGTTTCGGTCAACTCTAGACCTTCATCAGTGTGCTACAAAGAAAATAAATACAAAACAGAAATATATGTAAACAAAAACAGGGAGTGTAAACAAAATAGGACACAGTGATAACAAAAATTAACCAAATAAACAGAAGTATATACATCATATGAATACAAAAATGTCATGGGACGTCAGATAATATACAGGGTGGAGCGTGGTAATTTGCTTTTTTGCACTGCATGCTGTGGCGGCACTGTCGGTCGAAGAGAGGGGAGAGTGGGTGTGGCTTACAGTGGCTGATGGGAGATTTGTATTCCTCTGCCTTTCAGTTGCCATCATGCAGTGGACACGTGAGGAGAGGTCATTTTGTGTTGAAGCGTATTTTTCAAATGCCCACTCGATCATTGCAGTGCAGCGTGCTTTTCGTTTACAATTCGCTGTTCCTCCACGCGGACGTGTTCCTGGACGGCAATCAATTGTAAATTGGGTGAATGCATTCAGAACAGCAGGGAATGTGTCATGTGTATGAAGGGGACCTGAGAGAAGGATTACAACACCACAAAACATCGAGAGAGTTAGAGCAGCAGTACTGCAATCTCCGAAACGCTCTGCTCGGAAGCAATCATTTGCTCTTGGCATTTCAAGACGTTCTCTCCACCGGATTCTTCATGATGAACTGAATTTATGGTCGTGCCATAACTGTGAACTCCGAACGGTACTTGTCTATGATACAGGATTATTTTCAGCCGGCTCTTGAGGCAATGGAACTAGAGGATACATGGTTCCAACAGGATGGTGCCACTGCACACACAGCGAGGGTTACCATGAATTGTTTGAGGCAAATGTTTCCTGGACGGCTTATCTCTTTGAGGGGAGATGTGAACTGGCCAGCACGCTCACCAGATTTAGCCCCATGCGATTTTTTCCTTTGGGGTTACCTGAAGTCTAAGGTGTATATCAACCGTCCCAACACCTTGGAAGACCTAAGGAACAATATTGAAGCTGAAATTGGCAGAATACCAGTGGACATGCTTGTTAGAGTTCATGAAAACTTCAGAAAACATATGCAGCAGTGTGTGGATAGCGAAGGTCGACATTTGCCAGATACACTATTTAAAACCATGTAATTTATAAATTCCATTACTGTTCAGTATAATTAAAATATAAAATAAATTTTTCTAATGATCATAATTTTTTTATTTCATTCCCAAATCAGCAAATTACCGCGCTCCACCCTGTATAATCGTAGAATACAACCAGCATAACCGCCGTTTGTGTACTAAAAAGGCTGCGAAATAGAATGTGGACATAGAACCGCAAGAAGTAGAACATAAGTGCCAGTGTGGGACTAGAATCAGAACCTACATAGATCGTATAGGGGCCAGGGAACCGGAGAATAATATAAATATATAATAAGATGGCAGTGGAGTAAGTGTGGTGAGGAAGGAGTAAAGTAGTAAGAGGATGGAACACATACCTAAGTACACCTGTATGTAAGGTTGAGCCCCAAATGGAATGTAAATAAATGGCATCTAAAATTGGACATGGGAAATGTATCAAAAAAATGACACAGCTGGAGTGTCGTGACAGTGTAACCATATAGTTGGACTAGAGCAGGTACATACCAAAAAATATAACTGGTAAACTCGAACCAGGACAAACAAATTGGAGATGTCTATATAAAAAAGATATGGTATTCAGTATATCCAGGAGTAAAAACAGGCCGGGAAAATGGACAATATGGTATATGTAATAACTATTGTTGCATAAATTGCCCACAGAGATACATACCTAATGGAAAGGGTTAAGCCAAGGGGAGGGGAGAAAACCCTTATAGCTAAAGAGCTATGACGCAAATCTACAAGGAAGCAACAAAATGTAAGTTAACCATAAGGCTAAGGAGAATGGCCCGGTATAAAGATGCCATATAAGATTGGTGTGGGGAAAAAAAGAACTATTCTTACCAGCGCACAGGAGAGACCAAACTCCGCGGTGTCCACCGCCAGGAGGAGTGTGTGGCTATGTGCTGGGTAAAGCTATATATAGGGGATGGGGAGGAGCACAATGTCAGCTGGATGGGCGGAGCCAACATGAAGCGATCGTTCCACTGGAATGCACCTTTCTCCTATAAGATCTTCTGTGGAATGCACATTTTCCTGCCCCCTGTGGCTGAAAGGCACCGACGTCATCACCATTTTCTCCGCTGGAACGCACCTCCTCCTTCTTTGTTGTAGTAGTATGCATGTGTCTCCGCCTCTGTGACCTATTGACACCGGCCTGTACTCTGTTGGAATGCACCTCTATTTTTTTTTTTTTTTTCATGTTGGCTCCGCCCATCCAGCTGACATTGTGCTCCTCCCCATCCCCTATATATAGCTTTACCCAGCACATAGCCACACACTCCTCCTGGCGGTGGACACCGCGGAGTTTGGTCTCTCCTGTGCGCTGGTAAGAATAGTTCTTTTTTTCCCCACACCCATCTTATATGGCATCTTTATACCGGGCCATTCTCCTTAGCCTTATGGTTAACTTACATTTTGTTGCTTCCTTGTAGATTTGCGTCATAGCTCTTTAGCTATATCTTTTTTATATAGACATCTCCAATTTGTTTGTCCTGGTTCGAGTTTACCAGTTATATTTTTTGGTATGTACCTGCTCTAGTCCAACTATATGGTTACACTGTCACGACACTCCAGCTGTGTCATTTTTTTGATACATTTCCCATGTCCAATTTTAGATGCCATTTATTTACATTCCATTTGGGGCTCAACCTTACATACAGGTGTACTTAGGTATGTGTTCCATCCTCTTACTACTTTACTCCTTCCTCACCACACTTACACCACTGCCATCTTATTATATATTTATATTATTCTCCGGTTCCCTGGCCCCTATACGATCTATGTAGGTTCTGATTCTAGTCTCACACTGGCACTTATGTTCTACTTCTTGCGGTTCTATGTCCACATTCTATTTCGCAGCCTTTTTAGTACACAAACGGCGGTTATGCTGGTTGTATTCTACGATTATATATTATCTGACGTCCCATGACATTTTTGTATTCATATGATGTATATACTTCTGTTTATTTGGTTAATTTTTGTTATCACTGTGTCCTATTTTGTTTACACTCCCTGTTTTTGTTTACATATATTTCTGTTTTGTATTTATTTTCTTTGTAGCACACTGATGAAGGTCTAGAGTTGACCGAAACGTTTGTGACTTTGTATGTAAATAAACCCCTCCATTTTGCATCACAATCCCTAGGAGTGTGCTAGTCACTTGTTTTCTATATATCAAGGTTTGGGCACCTATCGACTGTGCACCTCCCCCCTCGGCTGTGCTTTGCATTTTCTATATCACTATATCTTCCCGTATGCTCAGCACGCTGATATTGTCATGTCAGCTTTAACTTTCTCATACAATCCGGAGGAGACATCCAACATCATCGCCTTATCTAAAATTCCGAGCGACTTCCTTAAGATCCCCCCCTGTGAAACAAGGGGTAGGGATTGGGAGCGCGAATTACGACGCTGCACTAATCTCGAGTTGCACGGGGCCACTCTAACCGAATATCTTAAAGCCCAGAGGATTCCTCGGGGCTTAAGAGTCGCACTGCGCCCCACTCTCTTTAGTAACTCAGTAGAATTTTGTACTAAGTTTGAACATATACTTAATAAGTGCTCTTTCGATCTTATGGTTCTGACATTAGAACACTTACACAAAGAGATTGCTACAACACAAGAGCAGATTAAAAGTATTGAAAATCAACTTTCATCTACTCTACCGGTGGACGATTTCAACGCCGTCAAAAAGAAGATTGAGTCCAACATCTCTCATCATCGCCGCGACATTGAACTGAAGAAGAGAAGTAAGTTCCAGAGGGACCTCGAGGACTACGAGCAAAAAAGAGTCTACCAATGGCAAGACAAATCTACAATCAGACAACCCTCCAGACAGGATGGAAACCGCTCGTCTATGGACTACAACACCTCCGATTCGGAAGCAGAGCGACCAGCCAGATACCCCTACCCAGGTCCTTTTTTAGGCCGACCCAAACGACAAGGGAAAAGAAGAGGACTAGACGGGGGCTCCGCAGGACCACGAAACATGGACTTCACGAGAGTGACACGGTCACAGGTATACAACCGTTAGTTGTCAATATTTCGTCCAAATCCTTAGGCGTGGCCGAACATAGCGCCTTGCAAAAAGGCCTGTCCTTTTGTCCTAGTTACAGACATGACACATTTCAAATGGACATGGACCTGCAAAAAATTCTATCGATCCCTAAGGTTTAAAGTTCATTTTTCTAAATCTACCCAAGAAGTACCATCAGACCCACAAATTTCTCCGTCCGTAGGGATTACAGCAGCTAGTCTTGGCCTGAGAGATAAGAGTTTATACCAACCACCTAAGGGTTCACACCCCCTAGAAACTTTTATCCAATTTGTCGACAGTTCTTTTCAACAATTGCGAAATGATATCGACAAAGGTAAAATTCATTACCCCACCAACCTTTCAACAATTGAACGTCAAGCTCTAAAATCCCTCAAGCAGGATGATAGTATTATCATCAAGTCAGCAGATAAGGGAGGGGCCATAGTGGTTATGGACAAACTTCTCTATCGAAATGAAATATACCGTCAACTCAGAGACACGACCACATATAAAAAACTCCCCAACAATCCCACATCCAATATCCAACATAACATTCAGACCACTCTTGACCATTTCCAGTCCCGCGGTATCCTTGATTGTAAAACACGAGTTTTCCTAACAAAAAAACATCCTATTACGCCAGTTTTCTACGTCCTACCCAAGATACATAAGAATCTACTTAAACCTCCTGGCCGACCTATTGTAGCATCCACAGACTCCGTTTTGGCCCCGATCTCCATCTACCTAGAAAAGATCCTGACACCTCTCATCAGAAACACCAGTTCTTTTTTATTGGACACCGGAGCATTCCTCGAAACTGTTAGGAGTGTTACACCTATTCCCCCAGATAGCCTTCTAGTTTCTTTCGACGTTAAAGATTTATATACGTCAATACCACACACGAACGGTATACAATCGACCCGTTGGCTTCTTTCCACAAACAATATGGATCCTGGTCTCATTGACCTATGTAGTGACCTTTTGACCATTGTCCTCTATAACAATTTTTTTCTGTTTGAGGATTCTTACTATCTCCAGATACGGGGTTCAGCTATGGGCTCGAATGTGGCACCCCCTTACGCCAATGCCTATATGGCACATTTTGAAAATACGTCTATATATACCCATGAACTCTTCATACACCATGTCTTAACATGGAAGCGTTATATAGACGATATTTTTTGTATCTGGAGGGGGAGTCTGCATTCTCTACGGGACTTTTTTCAATTCCTCAGAACATCGTGGCCCGGATTGGACTTCACTATGACATATGATCCTCACCAAATCAGCTTTCTAGACACCTTAATTATCAAGGACACCAGTGGCAATCTCTCTACAGACCTATTCTCCAAACCTACGGACCGTAACAGCCTGTTACATTACGACAGTTTTCATCCCAATAATATGAAGAAATCCATCCCCAAATCACAGCTGCATAGAGTCAATAAGATTGTCTCGGATCCCTGTTGTGAATTCTGTGGCTGAATTCACTCCTGTGGTCACAAGTGGTACTGCAGCTTCTGAGCTTCCTCCCTCAGGTGTTCTGGTGAGCTCGTTGGCTGCTTTGTTATTTAACTCCACATGATTCTGTCTTCCTTGCTCCTTGTCAATGTTCCAGTGTTGGATCTGAGCTTCTGGATCTTTCCTGTGGCCTGCTGCTCTGCTTAGATAAGTGCTTCTTTGCTTTTGTTGCTACTTTTTCTGTCCAGCTTGTTAATTCGTTTTGCTGGAAGCTCTGAGACGCAAAGGGTGTACCGCCGTGCCGTTAGTTCGGCACGGTGGGTCTTTTTGCCCCCTTTGCGTGGTTTTTTGCTTTAGGGTTTTTTGTAGACTGCAAAGTTCTCTTTGCTATCCTCGCTCTATCTAGAATATCGGGCCTCACTTTGCTGAATCTATTTCATCCCTACGTTTGTCTTTTCATCTTGCTAACAGTCATATTATGTGGGGGGCTGCCTTTTCCTTTGGGGTATTTCTCTGAGGCAAGCCAGGCTTGTTTTTCTATCTTCAGGCTAGTCAGCTCCTCAGGCTGTGCCGAGTTGCATAGGTAGTGTTAGGCGCAATCCACAGCTGCCTTTAGTTGTGTTTAGGATAGGTTCAGGTATTGCGGTCTACAGAGATTCCACATCTCAGAGCTCGTTCTATTGTTTTTGGGTTATTGTCAGATCACTGTATGTGCTCTGATTGCTGGCACACTGTGTCACTGGATTGCCTACATAACAGTACAAGGAGCCAACCTAATGATTCTCAATAGAGGGAAAAAAGAAGTTCTGACATCATTTTTTTTTCTCAGCTCTGTGTTCAGTCTTTTTTTTCCCCTAGACATTTGGGTGTTTCAGGACACAGGTGTGGACATGGATATTCAGGGTCTGTGCTCTTCAATGGATAATCTCGTTACAAATGTACAAAGGATTCAAGATACTATTGATCAGAAATCTATGTTAGAACCAAGAATTCCTATTCCTGATTTGTTTTTTGGTGATAGAACTAAGTTTCTTAATTTCAAAAATAATTGTAAGCTATTTCTGGCCTTGAAACCTCATTCTTCTGGTAATCCTATTCAACAGGTTTTGATTATTATTTCTTTTTTGCGCGGCGACCCTCAGGACTGGGCATTTTCTCTTGCGCCAGGAAACCCTGCATTGAGTAATGTCAATGCGTTTTTGCTGGCGCTCGGATTACTTTACGATGAGCCTAATTCAGTGGATCAGGCTGAGAAAAATTTGCTGGCTTTGTGCCAGGGCCAGGATGATATAGAAGTATATTGTCAGAAATTTAGGAAGTGGTCAGTACTCACTCTGTGGAATGAATCTGCGCTGGCAGCTTTGTTCAGAAAGGGTCTCTCTGAGGCTCTTAAGGATGTCATGGTGGGTTTTCCTATGCCTACTGGTTTGAATGAGTCTATGTCTTTTGCCATTCAGATCGGTCGACGCTTGCGCGAGCGTAAATCTGTGCACCATTTGGCAGTATTGTCTAAGATTAAACCTGAGCCTATGCAGTGCGATAGGACTATGACCAGAGTTGAACGGCAAGAACACAGACGTCTGAATGGTCTGTGTTTCTACTGTGGTGATTCCACTCATGCTATTTCTGATTGTCCTAAGCGCACTAAGCGGTTCGATAGGTCTGCCGTCATTGGTACTGTACAATCCAAATTCCTTCTGTCCATTACCTTGATATGCTCTTTGTCATCGTATTCTGTCATGGCGTTTGTGGATTCAGGTGCTGCCCTGAATCTGATGGATTTGGATTATGCTAAACGTTGTGGGTTTTTCTTGGAGCCTTTGCGGTGTCCTATTCCGTTGAGAGGAATTGATGCTACACCTTTGGCCAAGAATAAACCTCAGTACTGGACCCAGCTGACCATGTGCATGGCTCCTGCACATCAGGAAGTTATTCGCTTTCTGGTGCTACATAATCTGCATGATGTGGTCGTGTTGGGGTTGCCATGGCTGCAAACCCATAATCCAGTATTGGATTGGAACTGTATGTCGGTATCCAGCTGGGGTTGTCAGGGGGTACATGGTGATGTTCCATTTTTGTCTATTTCGTCATCCACTCCTTCTGAGGTCCCAGAGTTCTTGTCTGATTATCAGGATGTATTTGAAGAGCCCAAGTCCGATGCCCTACCTCCGCATAGGGATTGTGATTGTGCTATCAATTTGATTCCTGGTAGTAAAATCCCAAAAGGTCGATTATTTAATTTATCCGTGCCTGAACACGCCGCTATGCGCAGTTATGTGAAGGAATCCCTGGAGAAGGGACATATTCGCCCATCGTCATCACCACTGGGAGCAGGGTTCTTTTTTGTAGCCAAGAAGGATGGTTCGCTGAGACCGTGTGTTGATTACCGCCTTCTTAATAAAATCACTGTTAAATTTCAGTATCCCTTGCCATTGTTATCTGACTTGTTTGCTCGGATTAAGGGGGCTAGTTGGTTCACTAAGATAGATCTTCGTGGTGCGTATAATCTGGTGAGAATCAGGCAAGGAGATGAATGGAAAACTGCATTTAATACGCCCGAGGGTCATTTTGAGTATCTAGTGATGCCGTTCGGACTTGCCAATGCTCCATCTGTGTTTCAGTCTTTTATGCATGACATCTTCCGTGAGTATCTGGATAAATTCCTGATTGTTTACTTGGATGACATTTTGATCTTCTCAGATGATTGGGACTCTCATGTGAAGCAGGTCAGAATGGTTTTCCAGGTCCTGCGTGCTAATTCTTTGTTTGTGAAGGGATCAAAGTGTCTCTTCGGTGTGCAGAAAGTTTCATTTTTGGGGTTCATCTTTTCCCCTTCTACTATCGAGATGGATCCGGTTAAGGTCCAAGCCATCCAGGATTGGACTCAGCCGACATCTCTGAAAAGTCTGCAAAAGTTCCTGGGCTTTGCTAATTTTTATCGTCGCTTCATCTATAATTTTTCTAGCATTGCCAAACCATTGACCGATTTGACCAAGAAGGGTGCTGATTTGGTTAATTGGTCTTCTGCTGCTGTGGAAGCTTTTCAGGAGTTGAAGCGTCGTTTTTGTTCTGCCCCTGTGTTGTGTCAACCAGATGTTTCTCTTCCGTTCCAGGTCGAGGTTGATGCTTCTGAGATTGGAGCAGGGGCGGTTTTGTCACAGAGAGGTTCTGGTTGCTCAGTGTTGAAACCATGTGCTTTCTTTTCCAGGAAGTTTTCGGCTGCTGAGCGTAAATATGATGTGGGCAACCGAGAGTTGCTGGCCATGAAGTGGGCATTCGAGGAATGGCGTCATTGGCTTGAAGGAGCTAAGCATCGCGTGGTGGTATTGACTGATCATAAGAACCTTACTTATCTCGAGTCTGCCAAGCGCTTGAATCCTAGACAGGCCCGTTGGTCGTTATTTTTTGCCCGCTTCGATTTTGTGATTTCGTACCTTCCGGGCTCTAAAAATGTGAAGGCGGATGCTCTGTCTAGGAGTTTTGTGCCCGACTCTCCGGGTTCATCTGAGCCGGTGAGTATCCTCAAGGAAGGAGTCATTGTGTCTGCCATCTCCCCTGATTTGCAGCGAGTGTTGCAAAAATTTCAGGAGAATAAACCTGATCGTTGTCCGGCGGAGAAACTGTTCGTCCCTGATAGGTGGACTAGTAAAGTTATCTCTGAACTTCATTGTTCGGTGTTGGCTTGTCATCCTGAAATCTTTGGTACCAGAGAGTTAGTGGCTAGATCCTTCTGGTGGCCATCTCTGTCACGGGATGTACGTACTTTTGTGCAGTCCTGTGGGATTTGTGCTAGGGCTAAGCCCTGCTGTTCACGTGCCAGTGGGTTGCTTTTGCCCTTGCCGGTCCCAAAGAGGCCTTGGACACATATTTCGATGGATTTCATTTCTGACCTTCCCATTTCTCAAAAGATGTCAGTCATTTGGGTGGTCTGTGATCGCTTTTCTAAAATGGTCCATCTGGTGCCCTTGGTTAAATTGCCTTCCTCCTCTGATTTGGTGCCTTTGTTCTTCCAGCATGTGGTTCGTTTGCATGGCATTCCTGAGAATATTGTTTCTGACAGAGGTTCCCAGTTTGATTCAAGGTTTTGGCGAGCCTTTTGTGGTAGGATGGGCATTGACCTATCTTTTTCCTCGGCTTTCCATCCTCAGACTAATGGCCAGACCGAACGTACCAATCAGACCTTGGAAACATATCTGAGATGTTTTGTTTCTGCAGACCAGGATGATTGGGTGTCCTTTTTGCCGTTGGCTGAGTTCGCCCTTAATAATCGGGCCAGCTCGGCTACCTTGGTCTCTCCATTTTTCTGCAATTCTGGGTTCCATCCTCGTTTCTCTTCAGGACAGGTTGAGTCTTCGGACTGTCCTGGTGTGGATTCTGTGGTGGACAGGTTGCAGCAGATCTGGACTCAGGTAGTGGACAATTTGACCTTGTCCCAGGAGAAGGCTCAACTTTTCGCTAATCGCAGACGCCGTGTGGGTCCCCGACTTCGTGTTGGGGATCTGGTTTGGTTATCTTCTCGTCATATTCCTATGAAGGTTTCCTCTCCTAAATTTAAACCTCGTTTTATTGGTCCGTATAGGATTTCTGAGATTCTCAATCCTGTGTCTTTTCGTCTGACCCTCCCAGACTCCTTTTCCATACATAATGTATTCCATAGGTCGTTGTTGCGGAGATACGTGGCACCTATGGTTCCATCTGTTGAGCCTCCTGCCCCGGTTTTGGTGGAGGGGGAATTGGAGTATATTGTGGAGAAAATTTTGGATTCTCGTGTTTCTAGACGGAAACTCCAGTATCTGGTTAAATGGAAGGGTTATGCTCAGGAAGATAATTCCTGGGTTTTTGCCTCTGATGTCCATGCTCCAGATCTTGTTCGTGCCTTTCATGTGGCTCATCCTGGTCGGCCTGGGGGCTCTGGTGAGGGTTCGGTGACCCCTCCTCAAGGGGGGGGTACTGTTGTGAATTCTGTGGCTGAATTCACTCCTGTGGTCACAAGTGGTACTGCAGCTTCTGAGCTTCCTCCCTCAGGTGTTCTGGTGAGCTCGTTGGCTGCTTTGTTATTTAACTCCACATGATTCTGTCTTCCTTGCTCCTTGTCAATGTTCCAGTGTTGGATCTGAGCTTCTGGATCTTTCCTGTGGCCTGCTGCTCTGCTTAGATAAGTGCTTCTTTGCTTTTGTTGCTACTTTTTCTGTCCAGCTTGTTAATTCGTTTTGCTGGAAGCTCTGAGACGCAAAGGGTGTACCGCCGTGCCGTTAGTTCGGCACGGTGGGTCTTTTTGCCCCCTTTGCGTGGTTTTTTGCTTTAGGGTTTTTTGTAGACTGCAAAGTTCTCTTTGCTATCCTCGCTCTATCTAGAATATCGGGCCTCACTTTGCTGAATCTATTTCATCCCTACGTTTGTCTTTTCATCTTGCTAACAGTCATATTATGTGGGGGGCTGCCTTTTCCTTTGGGGTATTTCTCTGAGGCAAGCCAGGCTTGTTTTTCTATCTTCAGGCTAGTCAGCTCCTCAGGCTGTGCCGAGTTGCATAGGTAGTGTTAGGCGCAATCCACAGCTGCCTTTAGTTGTGTTTAGGATAGGTTCAGGTATTGCGGTCTACAGAGATTCCACATCTCAGAGCTCGTTCTATTGTTTTTGGGTTATTGTCAGATCACTGTATGTGCTCTGATTGCTGGCACACTGTGTCACTGGATTGCCTACATAACAGATCCCATTCTCAGAGCACAGAGGACATCAGAGATGAAGTCCAAATTCCGAGAGAGAGGTTACCCTCCCCGTGTCCTAGATACCGCCAATATCAATGACACCACTATGACAAAAAAGTCTGCTAGGTCACGCATCCCCTTTGTGCACCAATACCATCCCGCTGCATACAGACTACATAAAACTATACGCCAACATTGGCATATTCTCCAAACAGCATTTCCAACTGTACAAGAGTTCCAACACCCTTTTCTCCCGTGCTTCAAACGACCCCGTAATATTAAAGATAATCTGGTTCGTGCCGACATAGGCCCCACACATCCTGGGTCATCACAGCGTTTTTTGAGCAATCCAAAAATGGGTACTTTTCCTTGTCTCAGCTGTAACCAATGTAACAATGTAATTAAGGGTAACAACATTCACCATCCACACACTGGGAAAAGATACCAGATCAATGGTTTTTTTACATGTAACACCAATTTTGCAGTGTATCTTATTAAATGTCCCTGCGGTCTGTTATACGTAGGTGAGACCACCCAACCAGTCAAATCACGTATATCCAAGCATAAATCTACAATTCGTTGCCAGAACCTTCTACTCCCTCTTCCATCACACTTCATAGAAAAGGGTCACAACCTGGCACAATTGAAATTCCAAATCATTGAGCAAATTACACCACCTAGACGCGGTGGGGATCGTATTTCCATGCTCAAACGTAGGGAGGCATATTGGATCCATGAGCTCAACACCCTCACCCCTAAAGGGCTGAATAGGGACTATGACCTATTATCCTTTATGTAAGTTATTCTATACAGGACATTGTCAGCTGTAAATCTGATTGATACATGTGTCGCTACTAGAGTTGAGCGACCTTGACCTTTTTAGAGTCGAGCCGGGTTTCGCGAAACCCGACTATCTCAAAAGTCGGGTCGAGTGAAATCGGCCGATTATGACGTAAAGTCGGGATCGACCGAAACACGAAACCCAATGCAAGTCAATGGGGCAGCATAGTCGGCAGTGAGTGGGGGCCAGGAAAACACCTAGAGTGCCCATTTTAATGTCAAAACCATTCATTCTTCTTAATGAAGCTTGTCAAGCGTAATTTACCTTATAATAATTGGAAGGCATTTGAAATTGGGGGTCATTTGGCTAAAGTTGTGGTGGGTAGGGCTGGTTCAAGTAATTAGTGGGCCCAGGAAATCTGGACTACGTCACGGCAGTGGAGCAGGGAGAGGTAAGTATTTCAACTTTGCAAGTGCTGTGAACCTGAGCAAGCAGGGGGGGCCCACTCGTTGGCATTGGCACTGGCACAGGGCCCCTCAAAGTACAGCGGTGTGTTTGCACGGCGGGGGCGCCTCCCACCGGCAGCAACACTTTTGGGTACCATGAGAGGCCCTGTGCCAGTGACGTCGCCAACTAGTATTCCTCCCCCCACCTGATGAAGGAACCTGCACTTTCATCTGCACCTTCCTGTTTGTCCCCGTGTAAGGTGGTATGGTATGCGGGAAGGGGGACCTGACTTTCAGCAGGGTCACAATCTTGCAGTGTAGCGTGCACGGGAAATGTTGCGTTATGGGTCAATGTACCAGCAGACTCATCTATCACTGGCTGGGCAATGGGCAGGATGAGGAGGAAACACAGATATAGGCCCAAAGAATAAAGTGGGCTAAATGCAGTTCAAAATTGGTAACACAGGACTAATCAGGGGGCATTGCAGTGGAGGACAACTGGAATGAGAGGCTGACACAGAGAGTAGGCCCAAATCAGTAAGTAGTCGAAATGCAGTTCAAAATTGGCAACAGTAGTAAACAGGCGGCACAGCTTTGTTCAGTGGAGGAGAACAGCAAGGAGTGGCAGACACCGATAGTAGGCCCCAACCCAACTAGTAGGCCAAATGCAGTCTAACATTAACAACTACTTAAAGAGCGCCTGAAAACGGAATTTCAGGACAGGAAACCAGGAGAACAGCAAGGAGCGGCAGACACCGATAGTAGGCCCCAAACCAACTAGTACGCCAAATGCAGTTGTTCCGTTTAACCACAATTTAATGAGAGCCTGAAGATAGAAGTTCAGGAAAGGCAACCTGGAGAACACCTTGGAGTGGAACACACCATCTCTCTACACCCCATACCCAATTTGTAGGTCTAATGCAGCGTAGTTTCCAACAACTACTAAACGAGAGCATGATGATCGAAGCATTGGCGAGGAAACCTGGGGAACACCTTGGAGTGGAACACACCATCTCTCTACAGTGGAACACACCATCTCTCTACACCCCATACCCAATTTGTAGGTCTAATGCAGCGTAGTTTCCAACAACTACTAAACGAGAGCATGATGATCGAAGCATTGGCGAGGAAACCTGGGGAACACCTTGGAGTGGAACACACCATCTCTCTACAGTGGAACACACCATCTCTCTACACCCCATACCCAATTTGTAGGCCTAATGCAGCGTAGTTTCCAACAACTACTAAACGAGAGCCGGAAGATCGAAGCAATGGAGAGGAAACCTGGGGAACACCTTGGAGTGTAACACACCATCTCTCTACACCCCATACCCAATTTGTAGGCCTAATGCAGCGTAGTTTCCAACAACTACTAAACGAGAGCCGGAAGATCGAAGCAATGGAGAGGAAACCTGGGGAACACCTTGGAGTGTAACACACCATCTCTCTACACCCCATACCCAATTTGTAGGCCTAATGCAGCGTAGTTTCCAACAACTACTAAACGAGAGCCGGAAGATCGAAGCAATGGAGAGGAAACCTGGGGAACACCTTGGAGTGTAACACACCATCTCTCCACACCCCATACCCAATTTGTAGGCCTAATGCAGCGTAGTTTCCAACAACTACTAAACGAGAGCCGGAAGATCGAAGCTCAGGAAAGGCAACCTGGGGAACACCTTGGAGTGGAACACACCATCTCTCTACACCCCATACCCAATTTGTAGGCCCAATGCAGCGTAGTTTCCAACAACTACTAAACGAGAGCCGGAAGATCGAAGCTCAGGAAAGGCAACCTGGGGAACACCTTGGAGTGTAACAAACCCTCTCTCTACACCACGGAAGGGCTGATTCTTAGGAAGGAAGGCTGTCGGAAAGAAGCAGGGCGCGTACGAGGGTGATTATATTCTTATTAGGTATATACTCACCCTCGGACGCGCCCTGCTTCTTTATTTGTAATGAATGTTTATTTGCAATGTGGTTTTGACTTACTCTATTTTTTTGGTAAATAATGATTTTATTATTTTCATTGTTTTGCATCTTCTTGGCAATAATATAAAGAAGACGCGACAGGACAACACTCGGTGGATGCCATATCTGTGTTTAAAATTGAAAAAACCTTTCAGTTAACTACTTGCAGGAGAAAGTTATTGTAGCTGGTGGCCATTTTTAGTACTGTACCAGATTTTTGTTGTATGTGTTTGTTTTTAATGTTAAAATGTCTGCATTTGATATCTCTCCAGTATTTTCTTTTTTATAAGCAAAATACTTATTTTTATATTTTCTGATGTTGGTTCCAGGGGTACACGGGCAGCAGTGGTGTGGTCAGTGGAGGCCTAGTGGAAGGAGTGACCGCAGACAGGCATCGAAGGCCTAAAATAATAACACATGGCTGTAGGCAATTTTAAATTGGTTCCAGGGGTACACGGGCAGCAGTGGTGTGGTCAGTGGAGGCCTAGTGGAAGGAGTGACCGCAGACAGGCATCGGAGGCCTAAAATAATAACACATGGCTGTAGGCAAATTTAAATTGGTTCCAGGGGTACACGGGCAGCAGTGGTGTGGTCAGTGGAGGCCTAGTGGAAGGAGTCACCGCAGACAGGCATCGAAGGCCTAAAATAATAACACATGGCTGTAGGCAATTTTAAATTGGTTACAGGGGTACACGGGCAGCAGTGGTGTGGTCAGTGGAGGCCTAGTGGAAGGAGTGACCGCAGACAGGCATCGAAGGCCTAAAATAATAACACATGGCTGTAGGCAATTTTAAATTGGTTCCAGGGGTACACGGGCAGCAGTGGTGTGGTCAGTGGAGGCCTAGTGGAAGGAGTGACCGCAGACAGGCATCGAAGGCCTAAAATAATAACACATGGCTGTAGGCAATTTTAAATTGGTTCCAGGGGTACACGGGCAGCAGTGGTGTGGTCAGTGGAGGCCTAGTGGAAGGAGTGACCGCAGACAGGCATCGAAGGCCTAAAATAATAACACATGGCTGTAGGCAATTTTAAATTGGTTCCAGGGGTACACGGGCAGCAGTGGTGTGGTCAGTGGAGGCCTAGTGGAAGGAGTGACCGCAGACAGGCATCGAAGGCCTAAAATAATAACACATGGCTGTAGGCAATTTTAAATTGGTTCCAGGGGTACACGGGCAGCAGTGGTGTGGTCAGTGGAGGCCTAGTGGAAGGAGTGACCACAGACAGGCATCGAAGGCCTAACATAACAAAAATGTCAATACAATGGTATTGTCAGTGGCAGGCATTGAAGGATGTCAGCGCATAGACTAAACATTGGTGGAGCTGTGAGATAATTTTGCAAGTGGTAGAGCACTGTTTGAGCTGGGGTGGGGGGAAACTGTCTTGTGGCCGGCGGTACAGGCCCAGGGCCCCTCATATTACAACGGTGTGTCTGACGTTGGGTGCGCACCACCACCGCCAGAGACACTTTATTGTACTAGGAGGGACCCAGTGGCAGTGCCGTCGACCAAAAGCGGGCTCACCCACCTCTTCAGACAAACTGCACTCTCACGGGTGCTGTCGCCAAGTGTCGATACCACGGCCCCGTGTGGGGAGTTTGGCCATTTAGTGAGGTGTAAACATGTCGTATGCTGGACAATCAGGTGCAGAAAATTACGAGATTGGAAAAGGCATTCAGAATAGTCCACAGGCAAGACCTTTTCATAGGAAAGCTATGTGTCAGCCGGGCAAGGTGGGGCAAAAGATTTCGAAATCCAGTTGTGGTTCATTTTAATAAAGGTTAGATCATCTACATTTTGGGTAGCCAGACGAGTCCTTTTTTCTGTTAGTATTGAACCTGCAGCACTGAATACTCTTTCTGATAGGACACTAGCTGCCGGGCAAGCAAGCTCCTGCAATGCATATTCTGCCAATTCTGGCCAGGTGTCTAATTTTGATGCCCAGTAATCAAATGGGAATGACGGTTGAGGGAGAACATCGATAAGGGATGAAAAATAGTTTGTAACCATACTGGACAAATGTTGTCTCCTGTCACTTTGAATTGATGCTGCAGTACCTGTCCTGTCTGCGGTCATAGCAAAATCACTCCACAACCTGGTCAGAAAACCCCTCTGGCCAACACCACTTCTGATTTCTGCCCCTCTAATTCCTCTGGTCTGCTGGCCCCTGCAGCTCGTGTGAGAACGATCACGGGCGCTGTGTGCAGGGAATGCCAGAAGCAAACGGTCAACAAGAGTTGATTGTTTGGTTGCTAATATTAGTTCCAAGTTCTCATGTGGCATTATATTTTGCAATTTGCCTTTATAGCGAGGATCAAGGAGGCAGGCCAACCAGTAATCGTCATCATTCATCATTTTAGTTATGCGTGTGTCCCTTTTGAGGATACGTAAGGCATAATCCGCCATGTGGGCCAAAGTTCCAGTTCTCAAATCTGCGGTTGTGCTTGGCTGAGGGGCAGTTTCAGGCAAATCCACGTCACTTGTGTCCCTCAAAAAACCAGAACCCGGCCTTGCCGCGCCACCAATTTCCAGTGGCCCCGGAAAAGCTTCCTCATTAAAAATATAATCATCCCCATCATCCTCCTCGTCCTCCTCCTCCTCTTCGCCCGCTACCTCGTCCTGTACACTGCCCTGGCCAGACAATGGCTGACTGTCATCAAGGCTTTCCTCTTCCTCAGCTGCAGACGCCTGATCCTTTATGTGCGTCAAACTTTGCATCAGCAGACGCATTAGGGGGATGCTCATGCTTATTATGGCGTTGTCTGCACTAACCAGCCGTGTGCATTCCTCAAAACACTGAAGGACTTGGCACATGTCTTGAATCTTCGACCACTGCACACCTGACAACTCCATGTCTGCCATCCTACTGCCTGCCCGTGTATGTGTATCCTCCCACAAAAACATAACAGCCCGCCTCTGTTCACACAGTCTCTGAAGCATGTGCAGTGTTGAGTTCCACCTTGTTGCAACGTCTATGATTAGGCGATGCTGGGGAAGGTTCAAAGAACGCTGATAGGTCTGCATACGGCTGGAGTGTACGGGCGAACGGCGGATATGTGAGCAAAGTCCACGCACTTTGAGGAGCAGGTCGGATAACCCCGGATAACTTTTCAGGAAGCACTGCACCACCAGGTTTAAGGTGTGAGCCAGGCAAGGAATGTGTTTCAGTTGGGAAAGGGAGATGGCAGCCATGAAATTCCTTCCGTTATCACTCACTACCTTGCCTGCCTCAAGATCTACAGTGCCCAGCCACGACTGCGTTTCTTTCTGCAAGAACTCGGACAGAACTTCCGCGGTGTGTCTGTTGTCACCCAAACACTTCATAGCCAATACAGCCTGCTGACGTTTGCCAGTAGCTGCCCCATAATGGGAGACGTGGTGTGCAACAGTGGCAGCTGCAGATGGAGTGGTTGTGCGACTGCGGTCTGTGGACGAGCTCTCGCTTCTGCAGGAGGACGAAGAGGTGGAGGAGGGGGTGCGAACGGCTACAGCCAATTGTTTCCTAGACCGTGGGCTAGGCAGAACTGTCCCAAACTTGCTGTCCCCTGTGGACCCTGCATCCACCACATTTACCCAGTGTGCCGTGATGGACACGTAACGTCCCTGGCCATGCCTACTGGTCCATGCATCTATTGTCAGGTGCACCTTTGTGCTCACAGATTGCCTGAGTGCATGGACAATGCGCTCTTTAACATGCTGGTGGAGGGCTGGGATGGCTTTTCTGGAAAAAAAAGTGTCGACTGGGTAGCTCGTAGCGTGGTACAGCATAGTCCATCAGGGCTTTGAAAGCTTCGCTTTCAACTAACCGGTAGGGCATCATCTCTAACGAGATTAGTCTAGCTATGTGTGCGTTCAAACCCTGTGTACGCGGATGCGAGGCTAAGTACTTCCTTTTTCTAACCATAGTCTCATGTAGGGTGAGCTGGACTGGAGAGCTGGAGATCGTGGAACTAGCGGGGGTGCCGGTGGACATGGCAGACTGAGAGACGGTGGGAGATGGTATTGTTGCCACCGGTGCCCTAGATGCAGTGTTTCCTACTACGAAACTGGTGATTCCCTGACCCTGACTGCTTTGTCCTGGCAAAGAAACCTGCACAGATACTGCAGGTGGTGCGGAAAATGGTGGCCCTACACTGCCGGAAGGGATGTTGCGTTGCTGACTAGCTTCATTGGCCGAGGGTGCTACAACCTTAAGGGACGTTTGGTAGTTAGTCCAGGCTTGCAAATGCATGGTGGTTAAATGTCTATGCATGCAACTTGTATTGAGACTTTTCAGATTCTGTCCTCTGCTTAAGGTAGTTGAACATTTTTGACAGATGACTTTGCGCTGATCAATTGGATGTTGTTTAAAAAAATGCCAGACTGCACTCTTTCTAGCATCGGATACCTTTTCAGGCATTGCAGACTGAGCTTTAACCGGATGGCCACGCTGTCCTCCAACAGGTTTTGGCTTTGCCACGCGTTTTGGGCAAGATACGGGCCCGGCAGATGGAACCTGTTGCGATGTTGATGCCTGCTGCGGCCCCTCCTCCTCCGCTTCAGAACTGCTGCCGCCTGCACCCTGTTCCCCCAATGGCTGCCAATCGGGGTCAAGAACTGGGTCATCTATTACCTCTTCTTGTAGCTCGTGTGCAACTTCGTCTGTGTCACCGTGTCGGTCGGTGGTATAGCGTTCGTGATGGGGCAACATAGTCTCATCAGGGTCTGATTCTTGATCAGCACCCTGCGAGGGCAATGTTGTGGTCTGAGTCAAAGGACCAGCATAGTAGTCTGGCTGTGGCTGTGCATCAGTGCACTCCATGTCAGATTCAACTTGTAATGGGCATGGACTGTTAACTGCTTCACTTTCTAAGCCAGGGACGGTATGTGTAAAGAGCTCCATGGAGTAACCCGTTGTGTCGCCTGCTGCATTCTTCTCTGTTGTTGTTTTTGCTGAAGAGGACAAGGAAGCGACTTGTCCCTGACCGTGAACATCCACTAACGACGCGCTGCTTTGACATTTACCAGTTTCACGAGAGGAGGCAAAAGAGCTAGAGGCTGAGTCAGCAAGATAAGCCAAAACTTGCTCTTGCTGCTCCGGCTTTAAAAGCGGTTTTCCTACTCCCAGAAAAGGGAGCGTTCGAGGCCTTGTGTAGCCAGACGACGAACCTGGCTCCACAGCTCCAGACTTAGGTGCAATATTTTTTTTCCCACGACCAGCTGATGCTCCACCACTACCACTACCCTCATTACCAGCTGACAATGAACGCCCCCGGCCACGACCTCTTCCACCATACTTCCTCATTGTTTTAAAAACGTAAACAAACTAACGGTATTTGTTGCTGTCACACAAATTACACGGTGAGCTATAACTTCAGTATGATTTAGCTACCCCTTTACAGGTGAGTGAGACCACAACGAAAATCAGGCACAATGTTACACACTCTGTTGTTGGTGGCAACAAATGAGAGAGATGCCACACACGCAGGACTGTCACTGAAGCACAAATGTAAATATTAATCTCCCACTGATTTGATTTTTTTTTTTTTTTAAGGGAGACTTTAGGAAAAAAAAATAATAGAATAAAATGACTTTTTCAGGAAGAATTTAGAAACCAAATAAAATAAAATGATTTTTTCAGGGAGAATTTAGAAAACAAATAAAACAAAAAAAGGCTTTCTATGGCCCACTGAGTGAGAGATGACGCACACAGGAGTCAGGAGTGGCACACAAGCCCAGAGGCCAATATTTATCTCCCACTGATTGATGTAGTGATTTTTTCAGGTAGATTTTGGAACCCAAATCAAGCTAAAAAAAATAATAGGCTTTCTATGGCCCACAATTGGAGAGAGAGAGAGAGATGGCACACCCAGGAGTCAAGACTGGCACACAAGCAGAAAGGGCAATATTAATCTCCCACTGATTTGTTGTTGTTTTTTGTTTTTCAGGGAGACTTTAGGAAAAAAAAAATAGAATAAAATGATTTTTTCAGGAAGAATTTAGAAACCAAAGAAAATAAAATGATTTTTTCAGGGAGAATTTAGAAAAGAAATAAAACAAAAAAAGGCTTTCTATGGCCCACTGAGTGAGAGATGACGCACACAGGAGTCAGGAGTGGCACACAAGCCCAGAGGCCAATATTTATCTCCCACTGATTGATGTAGTGATTTTTTCAGGTAGATTTTGGAACCCAAATCAAGCTAGAAAAATAATAGGCTTTCTATGGCCCACAATTGGAGAGAGAGAGAGAGATGGCACACCCAGGAGTCAAGACTGGCACACAAGCAGAAAGGGCAATATTAATCTCCCACTGATTTTTTTTTTTTTTGTTTTTTCAGGGAGACTTTAGGAAAAAAAAAATAGAATAAAATGATTTTTTCAGGAAGAATTTAGAAACCAAATAAAATAAAATGATTTTTTCAGGGAGAATTTAGAAAACAAATAAAACAAAAAAAGGCTTTCTATGGCCCACTGAGTGAGAGATGACGCACACAGGAGTCAGGAGTGGCACACAAGCCCAGAGGCCAATATTTATCTCCCACTGATTGATGTAGTGATTTTTTCAGGTAGATTTTGGAACCCAAATCAAGCTAAAAAAATAATAGGCTTTCTATGGCCCACAATTGGAGAGAGAGAGAGAGAGAGATGGCACACCCAGGAGTCAAGACTGGCACACAAGCAGAAAGGGCAATATTAATCTCCCACTGATTTTTTTTTTTTTTTTTTTTCAGGGAGACTTTAGGAAAAAAAAAATAGAATAAAATGATTTTTTCAGGAAGAATTTAGAAACCAAAGAAAATAAAATGATTTTTTCAGGGAGAATTTAGAAAACAAATAAAACAAAAAAAGGCTTTCTATGGCCCACTGAGTGAGAGATGACGCACACAGGAGTCAGGAGTGGCACACAAGCCCAGAGGCCAATATTTATCTCCCACTTTTTTTTTTTTGTTCCAGGGAAAATTTATAAACCCAATAAAAAAAATAATAAATAGGCTTTCTATGGCCCACTATCTGAGAGACAGAGAGAGATGGCACGCTTAGGACTGGCACACAAGCCCAAAGGCCAATATTAATCTCCCTTTTTTTTTTAAGGGAGAATTTATAAAACCAAAAAAAAAAAAATAAATAGGCTTTCTATGGCCCACTATTTGTGAGAGAGATGGCACGCTCAGGACTGGCACACAAGCCCAGAGGCCAATATTAATCTCCCACTTTTTTTTTTTTTTTCCAGGGAAAATTTATAAACCCATTACATAGTTACATAGTTACATAGTTATTACATAGTTATTAAGGTTGAAGGAAGACTATATGTCCATCTAGTTCAACCCATAGCCTAACCTAACATGCCCTAACATGTTGATCCAGAGGAAGGCAAAAAAAACCCATGTGCAAAGAGTAAGCTCCACATTGGGGAAAAAAATTCCTTCCCGACTCCACATACGGCAATCAGACTAGTTCCCTGGATCAACGCCCTATCAAGGAATCTAGTGTATATACCCTGTAACATTATACTTTTCCAGAAAGGTATCCAGTCCCCTCTTAAATTTAAGTAATGAATCACTCATTACAGCATCACACGGCAGAGAGTTCCATAGTCTCACTGCTCTTACAGTAAAGAATCCGTGTCTGTTATTATGCTTAAACCTTTTTTCCTCCAACCGCAGAGGATGCCCCCTTGTCCCTGTTTCAGGTCTATGATTAAAAAGATCATCAGAAAGGTCTTTGTACTGTCCCCTCATATATTTATACATTAAAATGAGATCACCCCTTAGTCTTCGTTTTTCCAAACTAAATAGCCCCAAGTGTAATAACCTATCTTGGTATTGCAGACCCCCCAGTCCTCTAATAACCTTGGTCGCTCTTCTCTGCACCCGCTCCAGTTCAGCTATGTCTTTCTTATACACCGGAGACCAGAACTGTGCACAGTATTCTAAGTGTGGTCGAACTAGTGACTTGTATAGAGGTAAAATTATATTCTCCTCATGAGCATCTATGCCTCTTTTAATGCATCCCATTATTTTATTTGCCTTTGTAGCAGCTGCCTGACACTGGCCACTGAATTTAAGTTTGTCATCCACCCATACACCCAGGTCTTTTTCATTGACGGTTTTGCCCAGAGTTTTAGAATTAAGCACATAATTATACATCTTATTACTTCTACCCAAGTGCATGACCTTACATTTATCCCCATTAAAGCTCATTTGCCATTTATCAGCCCAAGCTTCTAGTTTACATAAATCATCCTGTAATATAAAATTGTCCTCCTCTGTATTGATTACCCTGCAGAGTTTAGTGTCATATGCAAATATTGAAATTCTACTCTGAATGCCCCCTACAAGGTCATTAATAAATATGTTAAAAAGAAGAGGGCCCAATACTGACCCCTGTGGTACCCCACTGCTAACCGCTACCCAGTCCGAGTGTGCTCCATTAATAACCACCCTTTGTTTCCTATCCCTGAGCCAGCTCTCAACCCACTTGCACATATTTTCCCCTATCCCCATTATTCTCATTTTATGTATCAACCTTTTGTGTGGCACCGTATCAAAAGCTTTTGAAAAGTCCATAAAAAAAAAAATAAATAGGCTTTCTATGGCCCACTATCTGAGAGAGAGAGATGGCACGTGTTATGTTTGCTAATGACAGGTGTTATGAAGGCAATCCAGAAACACAGAGTGCTTAGCGATCAGAGCGCACACAGTGATCTGACAAATACCCAAAAATACAAGAACGAGCTCTGAGACGTGGAAACTCTGTAGACTGCAAACCTGATCCTATCCTAAACACAACTAAAAGCGGCTGTGGATTGCGCCTAACAACTACCTAGGCAACTCGGCACAGCCTAAGAAACTAGCTAGCCTGAAGATAGAAAAATAGGCCTGACTTGCCCCAGAGAAATTCCCCAAAGGAAAAGGCAGCCCCCCACATATAATGACTGTGAGTAAGATGAAAAGACAAAACGTAGGGATGAAATAGATTCAGCAAAGTGGGGCCCGATATTCTAGGACAGAGCGAGGACAGTAAAGCGAACTTTGCAGTCTACAAAAAACCCTAAAGCAAAACCACGCAAAGGGGGCAAAAAAAACCCACCGTGCCGAACTAACGGCACGGCGGTACACCCTTTGCGTCTCAGAGCTTCCAGCAAAACAAAAGACAAGCTGGACAGAAAAAAAACAAAAAAGCAAAAAGCACTTAGCTATACAGAGCAGCAGGTCACAGGAACAATCAGGAGAAGCTCAGATCCAACACTGAAACATTGACAAGGAGCAAGGATAGCAGCATCAGGCGGAGTTAAGTAATGAAGCAGTTAACGAGCTCACCAGAACACCTGAGGGAGGAAGCTCAGAAGCTGCAGTACCACTTGTGACCACAGGAGTGAATTCAGCCACAGAATTCACAACAGTACCCCCCCCTTGAGGAGGGGTCACCGAACCCTCACCAGAGCCCCCAGGCCGACCAGGATGAGCCGCATGAAAGGCACGAACAAGATCGGAAGCATGAACATCAGAGGCAAAAACCCAGGAATTATCTTCCTGAGCATAACCCTTCCATTTAACCAGATACTGGAGTTTCCGTCTAGAAACACGAGAATCCAAAATCTTCTCCACAATATACTCCAATTCCCCCTCCACCAAAACCGGGGCAGGAGGCTCAACAGATGGAACCATAGGTGCCACGTATCTCCGCAACAACGACCTATGGAATACATTATGTATGGAAAAGGAGTCTGGGAGGGTCAAACGAAAAGACACAGGATTGAGAACCTCAGAAATCCTATACGGACCAATAAAATGAGGTTTAAATTTAGGAGAGGAAACCTTCATAGGAATATGACGAGAAGATAACCAAACCAGATCCCCAACACGAAGTCGGGGACCCACACGGCGTCTGCGATTAGCGAAAAGTTGAGCTTTCTCCTGGGACAAGATCAAATTGTCCACTACCTGAGTCCAGATCTGCTGCAACCTATCCACCACAGAATCCACACCAGGACAGTCCGAAGACTCAACCTGTCCTGAAGAGAAACGAGGATGGAACCCAGAATTGCAAAAAAATGGAGAAACCAAGGTAGCCGAGCTGGCCCGATTATTAAGGGCGAACTCAGCCAACGGCAAAAAGGACACCCAATCATCCTGGTCTGCAGAAACAAAACATCTCAGATATGTTTCCAAGGTCTGATTGGTTCGTTCGGTCTGGCCATTAGTCTGAGGATGGAAAGCCGAGGAAAAGGATAGGTCAATGCCCATCCTACCACAAAAGGCTCGCCAAAACCTTGAAACAAACTGGGAACCTCTGTCAGAAACAATATTCTCAGGAATGCCATGCAACCGAACCACATGCTGAAAGAACAAAGGTACCAAATCAGAGGAGGAAGGCAATTTAGCCAAGGGCACCAGATGGACCATTTTAGAAAAGCGATCACAGACCACCCAAATGACTGACATCTTTTGAGAAACGGGAAGGTCAGAAATGAAATCCATCGAAATATGTGTCCAAGGCCTCTTTGGGACCGGCAAGGGCAAAAGCAACCCACTGGCACGAGAACAGCAGGGCTTAGCCCTAGCACAAATCCCACAGGACTGCACAAAAGTACGTACATCCCGTGACAGAGATGGCCACCAGAAGGATCTAGCCACTAACTCTCTGGTACCAAAGATTCCAGGATGACCAGCCAACACCGAACAATGAAGTTCAGAGATAAGTTTATTAGTCCACCTATCAGGGACGAACAGTTTCTCTGCTGGACAACGATCAGGTTTATTCGCCTGAAATTTTTGCAGCACCCGCCGCAAATCAGGGGAGATGGCAGACACAATGACTCCTTTCTTGAGGATACCCGCTGGCTCAGATAAACCCGGAGAGTCGGGCACAAAACTCCTAGACAGAGCATCCGCCTTCACATTTTTAGAGCCCGGAAGGTACGAAATCACAAAGTCGAAGCGGGCAAAAAATAACGACCAACGGGCCTGTCTAGGATTCAAGCGCTTGGCAGACTCGAGATAAGTCAAGTTCTTATGATCAGTCAATACCACCACGCGATGCTTAGCTCCTTCAAGCCAATGACGCCACTCCTCGAATGCCCACTTCATGGCCAGCAACTCTCGATTGCCCACATCATAATTACGCTCAGCGGGCGAAAACTTCCTGGAAAAGAAAGCACATGGTTTCATCACTGAGCAATCAGAACCTCTCTGTGACAAAACTGCCCCTGCTCCAATCTCAGAAGCATCAACCTCGACCTGGAACGGAAGAGAGACATCTGGCTGACACAACACAGGGGCAGAACAAAAACGACGCTTCAACTCCTGAAAAGCTTCCACAGCAGCAGAAGACCAATTATCCAAATCAGCACCCTTCTTGGTCAAATCGGTCAATGGTTTGGCAATGCTAGAAAAATTACAGATGAAGCGACGATAAAAATTAGCAAAGCCCAGGAACTTTTGCAGACTTTTCAGAGATGTCGGCTGAATCCAATCCTGGATGGCTTGGACCTTAACTGGATCCATCTCGATAGTAGAAGGGGTAAAGATGAACCCCAAAAATGAAACTTTCTGCACACCGAAGAGACACTTTGATCCCTTCACAAACAAAGAGTTAGCACGCAGGACCTGAAAAACCATTCTGACCTGCTTCACATGAGACTCCCAATCATCTGAGAAGATCAAAATGTCATCCAAGTAAACAATCAGGAATTTATCCAGATACTCACGAAAGATGTCATGCATTAAAGACTGAAACACAGATGGAGCATTGGCAAGTCCGAACGGCATCACTAGATACTCAAAATGACCCTCGGGCGTATTGAATGCAGTTTTCCATTCATCTCCTTGCCTGATTCTCACCAGATTATACGCACCACGAAGATCTATCTTAGTGAACCAACTAGCCCCCTTAATCCGAGCAAACAAGTCAGATAACAATGGCAAGGGATACTGAAATTTAACAGTGATCTTATTAAGAAGGCGGTAATCAATACACGGTCTCAGCGAACCATCCTTCTTGGCTACAAAGAAGAACCCTGCTCCCAGTGGTGATGACGATGGGCGAATATGTCCCTTCTCCAGGGATTCCTTCACATAACTGCGCATAGCGGCGTGTTCGGGCACGGATAAATTAAATAATCGACCTTTAGGGAATTTACTACCAGGAATCAAATTGATAGCACAATCACAATCCCTATGCGGAGGTAGAGCATCGGACTTGGGCTCTTCAAATACATCCTGATAATCAGACAAGAACTCTGGGACCTCAGAAGGGGTGGATGACGAAATCGACAAAAATGGAACATCACCATGTACCCCCTGACAACCCCAGCTGGATACCGACATGGAATTCCAATCCAATACTGGATTATGGGTTTGTAGCCATGGCAACCCCAACACGACCACATCATGCAGATTATGCAACACCAGAAAGCGAATAACTTCCTGATGTGCAGGAGCCATGCACATGGTCAGCTGGGCCCAGTATTGAGGTTTATTCTTGGCCAAAGGTGTAGCATCAATTCCTCTCAATGGAATAGGACACCGCAAAGGCTCCAAGAAAAACCCACAATGTTTAGCATAATCCAAATCCATCAGATTCAGGGCAGCGCCCGAATCCACAAACGCCATGACAGAAAACGACGACAAAGAGCATATCAAGGTAATGGACAGAAGGAATTTGGACTGTACAGTACCAATGACGGCAGACCTAGCGGACCGCTTAGTGCGCTTAGGACAATCAGAAATAGCATGAGTGGAATCACCACAGTAGAAACACAGACCATTCAGACGTCTGTATTCCTGCCGTTGAACTCTAGTCATAGTCCTATCGCACTGCATAGGCTCAGGTTTAACCTCAGGCAGTACCGCCAAATGGTGCAAAGATTTACGCTCGCACAAGCGTCGACCGATCTGAATGGCCAAAGACAAAGACTCATTCAAACCAGCAGGCATAGGAAATCCCACCATGACATCCTTAAGAGCCTCAGAGAGACCCTTTCTCAACAAAGCTGCCAGCGCAGATTCATTCCACTGAGTGAGTACTGACCATTTCCTAAATTTCTGACAATATACTTCTATATCATCCTGACCCTGGCACAAAGCCAGCAAATTTTTCTCAGCCTGATCCACTGAATTAGGCTCATCGTACAGCAATCCGAGCGCCAGGAAAAACGCATCGACACTACTCAATGCAGGGTCTCCTGGCGCAAGAGAAAATGCCCAGTCTTGAGGGTCGCCGCGCAAAAAAGAAATAATAATCAAAACCTGTTGAATAGGATTACCAGAAGAATGAGGTTTCAAGGCCAGAAATAGCTTACAATTATTTTTGAAACTCAGAAACTTAGTTCTATCTCCAAAAAACAAATCAGGAATAGGAATTCTTGGTTCTAACATAGATTTCTGATCAATAGTATCTTGAATTTTTTGTACATTTATAACGAGATTATCCATTGAAGAGCACAGACCCTGAATATCCATGTCCACACCTGTGTCCAGAATCACCCAAATGTCTAGGGGGAAAAAAAAAGTGAACACAGAGCAGAAAAAAAAAAAAAATGATGTCAGAACTTTTTCTTTCCCTCTATTGAGAATCATTAGTTTGGCTCCTTGTACTGTTATGTTTGCTAATGACAGGTGTTATGAAGGCAATCCAGAAACACAGAGTACTTAGCGATCAGAGCGCACACAGTGATCTGACAAATACCCAAAAATACAAGAACGAGCTCTGAGACGTGGAAACTCTGTAGACTGCAAACCTGATCCTATCCTAAACACAACTAAAAGCGGCTGTGGATTGCGCCTAACAACTACCTAGGCAACTCGGCACAGCCTAAGAAACTAGCTAACCTGAAGATAGAAAAATAGGCCTGACTTGCCCCAGAGAAATTCCCCAAAGGAAAAGGCAGCCCCCCACATATAATGACTGTGAGTAAGATGAAAAGACAAAACGTAGGGATGAAATAGATTCAGCAAAGTGGGGCCCGATATTCTAGGACAGAGCGAGGACAGTAAAGCGAACTTTGCAGTCTACAAAAAACCCTAAAGCAAAACCACGCAAAGGGGGCAAAAAAAACCCACCGTGCCGAACTAACGGCACGGCGGTACACCCTTTGCGTCTCAGAGCTTCCAGCAAAACAAAAGACAAGCTGGACAGAAAAAAAACAAAAAAGCAAAAAGCACTTAGCTATACAGAGCAGCAGGTCACAGGAACAATCAGGAGAAGCTCAGATCCAACACTGAAACATTGACAAGGAGCAAGGATAGCAGCATCAGGCGGAGTTAAGTAATGAAGCAGTTAACGAGCTCACCAGAACACCTGAGGGAGGAAGCTCAGAAGCTGCAGTACCACTTGTGACCACAGGAGTGAATTCAGCCACAGAATTCACAACAGGCACGCTTAGGACTGGCACACAAGCCCAAAGGCCAATATTAATCTCCCTTTTTTTTTAAGGGAGAATTTATAAAACCAAAAAAAAAAAAATAAATAGGCTTTCTATGGCCCACTATTTGTGAGAGAGATGGCACGCTCAGGACTGGCACACAAGCCCAGAGGCCAATATTAATCTCCCACTTTTTTTTTTTTTTTCCAGGGAAAATTTATAAACCCATTAAAAAAAATAAAAAATAAATAGGCTTTCTATGGCCCACTATCTGAGAGAGAGAGATGGCACGCTTAGGACTGGCACACAAGCCCAAAGGCCAATATTAATCTCCCACTGATTGATTTATTGATTTTTTCAGGTAGAATTTAGAACCCAAATAAAGCAAAAAAAAAAAAAAATGGGCTTTCTATGGCCCACTGAGTGAGTGATGATGCACACAGGAGTCAGGAGTGGCACACAAGCCCTGAGGCCAATATTTTTCTCCCACTGATTGATGTAGTGATTTTTTCAGGTAGATTTTAGAACCAAAATCAAGCAAAAAAATAAATAGGCTTTCTATGGCCCACTGAGTGAGTGATGATGCACACAGGAGTCAAGAGTGGCACACAAGCCCTGAGGCCAATATTTTTCTCCCACTGATTGATGTAGTGATTTTTTCAGGTAGATTTATAACCCAAATCAAGCAAAAAAATAAATAGGCTTTCTATGGCCCACTGAGTGAGAGATGACACAGACAGGGATGGCACTCTAGCAGAAATGTCAATCTTAATCTCCCACAAAAAAAAAAAAAAAACAGGGAGTGTCCTTCAATTACTATCTCCCTGCAGTAATCTCAGCCAGGTATGGCAGGCAGCAATAAGGAGTGGACTGATGCACAAATTAAATAAAAAGTGTGTACAAACCAAAAAGATAGCTGTGCAGAAAGGAAGGAACAAGAGGATTTGTGCTTTGAAAAAAGCAGTTGGTTTGCACAGCGGCGTACACACAGCAATGCAGCTATCAGGGAGCCTTCTAGGGCAGCCCAATGAGCTACAGCGCTGAGGGAAAAAAAAAAAAATGTAGCTTTCACTGTCCCTGCACACCGAAGGTGGTGTTGGGAAGTGGAAATCGCTACAGCACAAGCGGTTTGGTGGTTAATGGACCCTGCCTAACGCTATCCCTGCTTCTGACAAAGCGGCAGCAACCTCTCCCTAAGCTCAGATCAGCAGCAGTAACATGGCGGTCGGCGGGAACGCCCCTTTATAGCCCCTGTGACGCCGCAGACAGCAAGCCAATCACTGCAATGCCCTTCTCTAAGATGGTGGGGACCAGGACCTATGTCATCACGCTGCCCACACTCTGCGTTTACCTTCAATGGCTGAGAAATGGCGCTTTTCGCGTCATTGAAACGCGACTTTGGCGCGAAAGTCGCGTACCGCATGGCCGACCCCGCACAGGGGTCGGATCGGGTTTCATGAAACCCGACTTTGCCAAAAGTCGGCGACTTTTGAAAATGAACGACCCGTTTCGCTCAACCCTACTTATTACCAATTATTTTTTCCGTTTTACAGAACCGTCCTTTCTGATCTTTCGCTCCTGCTGCCTGTGACACTTCACTGCCACCCGCACAGCGATCGTTCCACTGGAATGCACCTTTCTCCTATAAGATCTTCTGTGGAATGCACATTTTCCTGCCCCCTGTGGCTGAAAGGCACCGACGTCATCACCATTTTCTCCGCTGGAACGCACCTCCTCCTTCTTTGTTGTAGTAGTATGCATGTGTCTCCGCCTCTGTGACCTATTGACACCGGCCTGTACTCTGTTGGAATGCACCTCTATTTTATTTTTTTTTTTCTTCATGTTGGCTCCGCCCATCCAGCTGACATTGTGCTCCTCCCTATCCCCTATATATAGCTTTACCCAGCACATAGCCACACACTCCTCCTGGCGGTGGACACCGCGGAGTTTGGTCTCTCCTGTGCGCTGGTAAGAATAGTTCTTTTTTTCCCCACACCAATCTTATATGGCATCTTTATACCGGGCCATTCTCCTTAGCCTTATGGTTAACTTACATTTTGTTGCTTCCTTGTAGATTTGCGTCATAGCTCTTTAGCTATAAGGGTTTTCTCCCCTCCCCTTGGCTTAACCCTTTCCATTAGGTATGTATCTCTGTGGGCAATTTATGCAACAATAGTTATTACATATACCATATTGTCCATTTTCCCGGCCTGTTTTTACTCCTGGATATACTGAATACCATATCTTTTTTATATACAGTGGGGCAAAAAAGTATTTAGTCAGTCAGCAATAGTGCAAGTTCCACCACTTAAAAAGATGAGAGGCGTCTGTAATTTACATCATAGGTAGACCTCAACTATGGGAGACAAACTGAGAAAAAAAAATCCAGAAAATCACATTGTCTGTTTCTTTATCATTTTATTTGCATATTATGGTGGAAAATAAGTATTTGGTCAGAAACAAAATTCCATCTCAATACTTTGTAATATATCCTTTGTTGGCAATGACAGAGGTCAAACGTTTTCTGTAAGTCTTCACAAGGTTGCCACACACTGTTGTTGTTATGTTGGCCCATTCCTCCATGCAGATCTCCTCTAGAGCAGTGATGTTTTTGGCTTTTCGCTTGGCAACACGGACTTTCAACTCCCTCCATAGGTTTTCTATAGGGTTGAAATCTGGAGACTGGCTAGGCCACTCCAGGACCTTGAAATGCTTCTTACGAAGCCACTCCTTCGTTGCCCTGGCGGTGTGCTTTGGATCATTGTCATGTTGAAAGACCCAGCCACGTTTCATCTTCAATGCCCTTGCTGATGGAAGGAGGTTTGCACTCAAAATCTCACGATACATGGCCCCATTCATTCTTTCATGTACCCGGATCAGTCGTCCTGGCCCCTTTGCAGAGAAACAGCCCCAAAGCATGATGTTTCCACCACCATGCTTTACAGTAGGTTTGGTGTTTGATGGATGCAACTCAGTATTCTTTTTCCTCCAAACACGACAAGTTGTGTTTCTACCAAACAGTTCCAGTTTGGTTTCATCAGACCATAGGACATTCTCCCAAAACCCCTCTGGATCATCCAAATGCTCTCTAGCAAACTTCAGACGGGCCCGGACATGTACTGGCTTAAGCAGTGGGACACGTCTGGCACTGCAGGATCTGAGTCCATGGTGGCGTAGTGTGTTACTTATGGTAGACCTTGTTACATTGGTCCCAGCTCTCTGCAGTTCATTTACTAGGTCCCCCCGCGTGGTTCTGGGATTTTTGCTCACCGTTCTTGTGATCATTCTGACCCCACGGGGTGGGATTTTGCGTGGAGCCCCAGATCGAGGGAGATTATCAGTGGTCATGTATGTCTTCCATTTTCTAATTATTGCTCCCACTGTTGATTTCTTCACTCCAAGCTGGTTGGCTATTGCAGATTCAGTCTTCCCAGCCTGGTGCAGGGCTACAATTTTGTTTCTGGTGTCCTTTGACAGCTCTTTGGTCTTCACCATAGTGGAGTTTGGAGTCAGACTGTTTGAGGGTGTGCACAGGTGTCTTTTTATACTGATAACAAGTTTAAACAGGTGCCATTACTACAGGTAATGAGTGGAGGAAAGAGGAGACTCTTAAAGAAGAAGTTACAGGTCTGTGAGAGCCAGAAATCTTGATTGTTTGTTTCTGACCAAATACTTATTTTCCACCATAATATGCAAATAAAATGATAAAAAAACAGACAATGTGATTTTCTGGATTTTTTTTCCTCAGTTTGTCTCCCATAGTTGAGGTCTACCTATGATGTAAATTACAGACGCCTCTCATCTTTTTAAGTGGTGGAACTTGCACTATTGCTGACTGACTAAATACTTTTTTGCCCCACTGTAGACATCTCCAATTTGTTTGTCCTGGTTCGAGTTTACCAGTTATATTTTTTGGTATGTACCTGCTCTAGTCCAACTATATGGTTACACTGTCACGACACTCCAGCTGTGTCATTTTTTTGATACATTTCCCATGTCCAATTTTAGATGCCATTTATTTACATTCCATTTGGGGCTCAACCTTACATACAGGTGTACTTAGGTATGTGTTCCATCCTCTTACTACTTTACTCCTTCCTCACCACACTTACTCCACTGCCATCTTATTATATATTTATATTATTCTCCGGTTCCCTGGCCCCTATACGATCTATGTAGGTTCTGATTCTAGTCCCACACTGGCACTTATGTTCTACTTCTTGCGGTTCTATGTCCACATTCTATTTCGCAGCCTTTTTAGTACACAAACGGCGGTTATGCTGGTTGTATTCTACGATTATATATTATCTGACGTCCCATGACATTTTTGTATTCATATGATGTATATACTTCTGTTTATTTGGTAAATTTTTGTTATCACTGTGTCCTATTTTGTTTACACTCCCTGTTTTTGTTTACATATATTTCTGTTTTGTATTTATTTTCTTTGTAGCACACTGATGAAGGTCTAGAGTTGACCGAAACGTTTGTGACTTTGTATGTAAATAAACCCCTCCATTTTGCATCACAATCCCTAGGAGCGCCCTGAATTTGATGGACTTGGAGTTTGCTAGGCGCTGTGGTTTTTTCTTGGAGCCCTTGCAGTATCCTATTCCATTGAGAGGTATTGATGCTACGCCTTTGGCCAAGAATAAGCCTCAGTACTGGACCCAATTGACCATGTGCATGGCTCCTGCACATCAGGAGGATATTTGCTTTTTGGGGTTGCATAATCTGCATGATCTGGTCGTTTTGAGGTTGCCATGGCTACAAGTCCATAATCCAGTATTGGATTGGAAATCTATGTCTGTGTCTAGCTGGGTTTGTCAGGGGGTACATGGTGATGTTCCATTGCTGTCTATTTCGTCATCCAATCCTTCTGAAGTCCCGGAGTTTTTGTCGGATTACCGGGATGTATTTGATGAGCCCAAATCCAGTGCCCTACCTCCTCATAGGGATTGCGATTGTGCTATTAATTTGATTCCTGGTAGTAAGTTTCCTAAGAGCCGACTGTTCAATTTATCTGTGCCAGAACACGCCGCTATGCGGAGTTATATAAAGGAATCCTTGGAGAAGGGTCATATTCGCCCGTCGTCGTCACCATTGGGAGCAGGGTTCTTTTTTGTGGCCAAGAAGGATGGTTCTTTGAGACCTTGTATTGATTACCGCCTTCTTAATAAGATCACAGTCAAATTTCAGTACCCTTTGCCGCTGCTGTCGTATTTATTTGCTCGGATTAAGGGGGCTAGTTGGTTCACCAATATAGATCTTCGTGGTGCGTATAATCTTGTGCGTATTAAACAGGGCGATGAATGGAAAACAGCATTTAATACCCCCGAGGGCCATTTTGAGTACCTGGTTATGCCATTCGGGCTTTCCAATGCTCCATCAGTATTTCAGTCCTTTATGCATGACATCTTCCGAGAGTACCTGGATAAATTCCTGATTGTATATTTGGATGATATTTTGGTCTTCTCGGATGATTGGGAGTCTCACGTGAAGCAGGTCAGAATGGTGTTCCAGGTCCTTCGTGCGAATTCTTTGTTTGTGAAGGGGTCAAAGTGTCTCTTTGGAGTTCAGAAGGTTTCATTTTTGGGTTTCATTTTTTCCCCTTCTACTATCGAGATGGACCCTGTTAAAGTCCAGGCCATTTATGATTGGACTCAGCCGACATCTCTGAAGAGTCTGCAAAAGTTCCTGGGCTTTGCTAATTTTTATCGTCGCTTCATCAGTAATTTTTCTAGTGTTTCTAAACCGTTGACTGATTTGACCAAGAAGGGTGCTGATGTGGTCAATTGGTCTTCTGCGGCTGTGGAAGCTTTTCAGGAGTTGAAGCGTCGTTTTTCTTCTGCCCCTGTTTTGTGACAGCCAGATGTTTCGCTCCTGTTTCGGTCGAGGTTGATGCTTCTGAGATTGGAGCAGGAGCTGTTTTGTCGCAAAGAAGTTCTGATGGCTCGGTGATGAAACCATGTGCCTTCTTTTCTAGAAAGTTTTTGCCTGCTGAGCGCAATTATGATGTTGGCAATCGAGAGTTGTTGGCCATGAACAGTGGCGTAACTACAAAGTTATGGGCCCCGGTGCGAACTTTCAAATGGGGCCCCCCCACCATGCCAAAATATTTTCCACCCAAATTCACATTTTCCCTATTTCTTTTGCACACTATAGCTTTATTGCAAAGTTGTATAGTGTGACCTCAGTTGCATAACTATCCAGTGCCGCATCCTGGCATATATTTGTTCCCTGTACTGCCATTGTTATGTAATGTATAAAATAAAATAAACCATTATACTCATCAGGGGCTAACATAGAAGTCTTGGGGATCCATATGAGAAGTATAATGCACCCCCATAGTACTCCTTATAGTATAATACACTCCCCATAGTCCCCCATATAGTATTGTACACTTCTCAGTCCTCCATATAGTATAATACACTCCTCCGTATATTAAAATACACTCCTCATAGTGCTCCATATAGCATAATACACTCTTCGTAGTGCTCCATATAGTATAATACACTGCTCAGTCCTCCATATAGTATAATACACCCCTCATAGTCCTCCATATAGTATAATACACTCCTCAGTCCTCCATGTAGTATTATACACTCCACATAGTCCTCCATATATTAAAATACACTGCTCAGTCCTCATAGTGCTCCATATAGTATAATGCACCGCCATCGTCATCCATGTTGTACAATTCACTTCCCATAGTATGATGGACCGTAGTTCTTCATATAGTATAATATATTCCCCATAGTCCTCGATTCAGTATAATGCAGCCCACGTATAGTATAATACAGCCACCCCACAGAGTATACTGCAGCCCTGCTATACAATACAATGTAACCCCCATAGAATATAATGCAGCCCCCCTCATAGTGTAATGCAGCCCCTCCATACAGGGGCAGTGAGAAAGACATGAGGAAATGGTGACTAGGGGGCAAGGGACAAGGACACAAGGGGGGTAGGGGAGACAGGCACAATGGTAACATAGGGGGGCTAGGGAGCAAGGAAGACAGGCACAAGGGGACACATGGGGGCTAGGAGGCAGGGGAGGTTACAAGGGGACTAGTGGGCAAGGGAGACTGACACAAGGGGACAAGGGATACTGGCACAAGAGGATACACAGGGACTAGTTGGCCAGGGAGACTGACAAGGGGACACACAGGGACTAATGGGCAAGGGAGACTGGCACACGGGGACAAGGGACACAAGCATAAGGAGACAAAGGAGACAGGCGCAAGGGGACACACAGGGACTAGTGGGCAAGGGACACTGACACAAGGCTACACACGGGGACAAGGGATAGATGCACAAGGGGACTCATAGGAACTAAGAGGAAGGGGAGAAGGGCACAATGGGACACACGGGGACTAGGGTGCAAGGGAGACAGGCACAAGGGGACTCCGAGGGCAGAGTAGATAGGGATGCAAGGGCTGCAAGGGGACAGAGGAAGATGGGGGGGAGAAATGGGAGGGAAGAAGGGGGCACAGGGATTACAAGGACAGGGTAGATGGAGAACACACGGTGAGAAAGGGGATAGGGGAGACTTGAGAGCAGGGCAGATGAGTCACATGGGGACAAGGGGCAGGGAATGCATGGGGGGTGCAGGAGGACTCAGGGCATGGGAGATGAGGAGCATTGGGAGACCAGGGGAGGAGGAACAAGGTGTGTACGGGGGGCCCGGAGGCGCATAATGACCTGAACTTGGGGACCTACTAAGACATGGGGCACGGGACAGCAGGGAGGAAACAGGGCTGGTGTCACAGGGGGCCAGGACGCTGGGGGCAGAGATGGTGACACACGGGCAGCAGACACACCTCACTTCCGCCGGTCCCGTACACCTCCATGTTCATCCCCGGATCCTCCATATGGCTGAGCCGCTGGCTTGGTCCACGTGCCCCCCACTAGCTCTGGAACCGCCTGTTTCCGGTCGCAGCAGCCGCCACAGGCTTTGCCAATATGGCGGCCACCATGACCTGTGCAGATGCTGCACTGCTTGGGCCCCACACACAGTGGGTGCGCGATGAAGTGATGTCATCACGCACCCACAGTGTCAGAGGCAGAGGGGAATGATGGGAGAGGGAGCATCAGCTGACGCTCTCTCCTCCATCATTGCTTTGAACTGTACCGGCATCATAAACGCCGGTATAGTTCACTGCGGCGGCTACGACGGGGGGAGTCGGGTGCCTCTGACCTATCGGGCCCCTGACTTGCCAGACTATAGTAGTTACGCCCCTGCCTCACACACACTACAGATATTACACACACACACACACACTACATATATCACACACGCATTACAGATATCTCACACACACACACACACCATATATAACACACGCACTATAGATATAATACACAAACACACCAGCTCATATACACATCTCACACTCCTCTCTGGTAAAGGGGAGGCTGATATTAACCTGCAGCTCCTCAGCTTCTCCTGCTTGCACACCGCTGTGTTGTCCCGCCCCTCCCCCGCTCTCCCCTTCAGTCCCGGGGCTCAGAGCAGGAGACGCTGTCACAGTTTCACAGTGCTGACTGGAGCTGCTTCGAAGTTCCTAACTCTCTCTTACCCCAGCTGCCCCCTCCCCTTAGATACGCCTCGGACTGTTGCCGTGCAGGAGGGATCTCCTCCTGCACTGCAACATGGTGTCGGCCGGTGCTTCTAACCTGCTGGGCGGAGGGCCCCTGACCTGCCGGGCCCCGTCGCAATGGCGACCGCTGCGACCGCGGTAGTTACGCCACTGGCCATGAAGTGGGCATTCGAGGAGTGGCGTCATTGGCTTGAAGGAGCCAAGCATCGCATGGTGGTCTTGACGGATCACAAGAATTTGACTTACCTCGAGTCTGCCAAACGGTTGAATCCTAGACAGGCTCGATGGTCGCTATTTTTCTCCCGTTTTGATTTTGTGGTTTCGTACATTCCGGGCTCTAAGAATGTGAAGGCTGATGCCCTGTCAAGGAGTTTTGTGCCCGACTCTCCGGGTGTTCCTGAGCCGGCGGGTATTCTCAAAGAGGGTATCCTTGTCTAAATTGCCTTCCTCCTCTGATTTGGTGCCATTGTTTTTCCAGCATGTGGTTAGTTTACATGGCATTCCTGAGAACATCGTTTCGGACAGAGGTTCCCAGTTTGTTTCGAGGTTTTGGCGATCCTTTTGTGCTAGGATGGGCATTGATTTGTCTTTTTCTTCGGCTTTCCATCCTCAGACTAATGGCCAAACCGAACGAACTAATCAGACTTTGGAAACATCTGAGATGCTTTGTTTCTGCTGATCAGGATGATTGGGTGTCCTTTTTGCCTTTGGCTGAGTTCGCCCTTAATAATCGGGCCAGCTCGGCTACTTTGGTTTCGCTGTTTTTCTGCAATTCTGGTTTCCATCCTCGTTTCTCTTCAGGGCAGGTTGAGTCTTCGGACTGTCCTGGTGTAGGTACTGTGGTGGATAGGTTGCAGCAGATTTGGACTCATGTTGTGGACAATTTGACATTGTCCCAGGAGAAGGCTCAACATTTCGCTAACCGCCGGCGCTGTGTGGGTCCCCGACTTCGTGTTGGGGATTTGGTTTGGTTGTCGTCTCGTTATGTTCCTATGAAGGTTTCCTCTCCTAAGTTTAAGCCTCGTTTCATTGGTCCGTATAAGATTTCTGAGGTTCTCAATCCTGTGTCATTTCGTTTGACCCTTCCAGCTTCTTTTGCCATCCATAATGTATTCCATAGGTCGTTGTTGCGGAGATACGTGGCGCCTGTGGTTCCATCCGTTGATCCTCCTGCCCCGGTGTTGGTTGAGGGGGAGTTGGAGTATGTGGTGGAGAAGATTTTGGATTCTCGTATTTCGAGACGGAAACTCCAGTACCTGGTCAAGTGGAAGGGTTATGGTCAGGAAGATAATTCCTGGGTCTTTGCCTCTGATGTTTATGCTGCCGATCTGGTTCGTGCCTTTCATTTGGCTCGTCCTGGTCGGCCTGGGGGCTCTGGTGAGGGTTCGATGACCCCTCCTCAAGGGGGGGTACTGTTGTGAATTCTCTTGTCAAGCTCCCTCCTGTGGTCATGAATGGTACTTCGGCTGGTTCTGTCCATGGGCTTCCTCTGGTGGCTGTGAGTGGAGCTGCTGCTTCTGAGTTTCCTTCCACAGGTGACGAGGTTAATTCGTTAGCTGGCTGCTCTATTTAACTCCACTTAGATCATTGCTCCATGCCACCTGTCAATGTTCCAGTATTGATCTAGTTCGCTCCGGGATCGTTCTTGTGACCTGTCTTCCCAGCAGAAGCTAAGTTCCTGCTTGTTTTTCTCTGGTTTGCTATTTTTCTGCCCAGCTAGCTATTTTGATTTTTGTCTTGCTTGCTGGAAGCTCTGGGACGCAGAGGGAGCGCCTCCGCACCATGAGTCGGTGCGGAGGGTCTTTTTGCGCCCTCTGCATGGTCTTTTTGTAGTTTTTGTGCTGACCGCAAAGTTACCTTTCCTATCCTCTGTCTGTTCAGTAAGTCGGGCCTCTCTTTGCTATATCTATTTCATCTCTGTGTTTGTAATTTTCATCTTAACTCACAGTCATTATATGTGGGGGGCTTCCTTTTCCTTTGGGGAATTTCTCTGAGGCAAGGTAGGCTTTATTTTTCTATCTTTAGGGCTAGCTAGTTCCTTAGGCTGTGACGAGTTGCATAGGGAACGTTAGGAGCAATCCACGGCTATTTCTAGTGTGTTTGATAGGATTAGGGATTGCGGTCAGCAGAGTTCCCACGTCCCAGAGCTTGTCTTGTATTATTAGTAACTATCAGGTCATTCCGTGTGCTCTTAACCACCAGGTCCATTATTGTCCTAACCACCAGGTCATAACACAGGACTAACCAGGGGGCATTGCTTTGATCAGTGGAGTACAACTGTAATGAGAGGCTGACACAGTGAGTAGGCCCAAATCAGGAAGTAGGCTAAATGCAGTTCAAAATTGGTAACAGTAGTAAACAGGTGGCACTGGTTTGTTCAGTGTAGGAGAACATCAAGGAGCGGCAGACACCGTTGGTAGGGCCAAAAAAACAAGTAGGCCAAATGCAGTGTTATATTTAAAACAATTTAACGAGAGCCCGAAGAAAGAAGCTAGGGAAAGGCAACCTGGAGAACACCTTGGAGCGGAAGACACCTTTTGTAGAACCCAGACCCAACTTGTAGGCCTAATGCAGTGTTGTTTCAACAACTACTTAACGAGAGCCTAAAGATTGAAGCTCAGGAAAGGCAACCAGGAGAACACCTTGGAGCGGCATACACTGGTAGTAGGCCCCAACCCAACTAGTAGCCCCACTGCAGTTGTTCCATTAAAAAACTATTTAACGAGAGCCTGAAGATTGAAGCTCAGGAAAGGCAACCTGGAGAACACCTTGGAGCGGCATACACTGGTAGTAGGCCCCAACCCAACTAGTAGCCCCACTGCAGTTGCTCCATTAAAAAACTATTTAACAAGAGCCTGAAGATTGTAGCTCAGGAAAGGCAAACTGGAGAACACCATGGAGCAGCATACACTGGTAGTAGGCCCCAACCCAACTAGTAGCCCCACTGCAGTTGCTCCATTAACCCCTTCCCGACCTTTGACGCATACGCTGCGTCATGAAAGTCGGTGCCATTCCGACCCATGACGCAGCATATGCGTCATGGAAAGATCGCGTCCCTGCAGATCGGGTGAAAGGGTTAACTCCCATTTCACCCGATCTGCAGGGACAGGGGGAGTGGTAGTTTAGCCCAGGGGGGGTGGCTTCACCCCCTCGTGGCTACGATCGCTCTGATTGGCTGTTGAAAGTGAAACTGCCAATCAGAGCGATTTGTAATATTTCACCTAAAAAAATGGTGAAATATTACAATCCAGCCATGGCCGATGCTGCAATATCATCGGCCATGGCTGGACACACTAATGTGCACCCACCCCACTCCTCCGATCGCCCCCCCAGCCCCCCGATCTGTGGTCTGCTCCCCTCGGTCCTGTGCTCCGCTCCCCCGTCCTCCTGCCCGCTCCCCCCGTGCTCCAATCACACCCCCCGTGCTCCAATCAAACCCCCCCGCACTCCGATCCCCCCCCGCACAGCGATCCAACCCCCCACACAGCGATTACCCCCCCCGTGCTCCGATCCACCCACCCGCACAGCGATCCCCCACTCCGTGCTCCAATCCACCCCCCCCCGGGTTCCGATCCACCCCCCCGTGCTCCGACGTTCCCCCCCCGTGCCCTGATCTCCCCCCCCTTATACTTACCTGGCCTCCCGGGGACCGTCCGTCTTCTTTCCTGGGCGCCGCCATCTTCCAAAATGGCGGGCGCATATGCAGTGCGCCCGCCGAGTCTGCCGGCCGGCAGATTCATTCCAGAGTGAATTTTGATCACTGAGATAGGTTATATCTCAGTGATCAAAATAAAAAAAAAAGTAAATACCCCCCCCCCCCCCTTTGTCACCCCCATAGGTAGGGACAATAAAAAAAAAATTTTTTTTTCCACTAAGGTTGGGGTAAGAACTAGGGTTAGGGGTAGGGGTAGGGTTAGGGGTAGGGTTAGGGGTAGGGTTAGGGTTAGGATTAGGGTTAGGGTTAGGGGTAGGGTTAGGGTTAGGGTTAGGGGTAGGGTTAGGGTTAGGGGTAGGGTTAGGGGTAGGGTTAGGGGTAGGGTTAGGGTTAGGGGTAGGGTTAGGGTTAGGGGTAGGGTTAGGGGTAGGGTTAGGGTTATGGGTATGGTTAGGGTTAGGGTTAGGGGTAGGGTTAGGGTTAGGGTTTCGGTATGTGCACACGTATTCTGGTCCTCTGCGGATTTTTCCGCTGCGGATCTGATAAATCCGCAGTGCTAAACCGCTGTGGATTTATGGCGGATTTACCATGTTTTTTCTGCGCATTTCACTGCGGTTTTACAACAGCGATTTTCTATTTGAGCAGTTGTAAAACCGCTGCGGAATCCGCAGAAAGAAGTGACATGCTGCGGAATGTAAACCGCTGCGTTTCCGTGCAGTTTTTCTGCAGCATGTGTACAGCGATTTTTGTTTTCCATAGGTTTGCAACTGTAAACTCATGGGAAACTGCTGCGGATCCGCAGCGTTTTCCGCAGCGTGCGCACATACCTTTAGAATTAGGCTATGTGCACACGGTGCGGATTGGCCGCTGCGGATCCGCAGCAGAGTTCCATCAGGTTTCCAGTACCATGTAAACATATGGAAAGCCAAATCCGCTGTGCCCATGGTGCGGAAAATACCGCGCGGGAACGCTGCGTTGTATTTTCCGCAGCATGTCAATTCTTTGTGCGGATTCCGCAGCGTTTTACACCTGTTCCTCAATAGGAATCCGCAGGTGAAATCCGGACAAAAAACACTGGAAATCCGCAGTAAATCCGCAGGTAAAACGCAGTGCCTTTTACCCGTGGATTTTTCAAAAATGGTGCTGAAAAATCTCATACGAATCCGCAACGTTGGCACATAGCCTTAGGGCTAGGGTTGGGTTGGAATTAGGGTTGTGGTTAGGGTTAGGGGTGTGTTGGGGTTACGGGTGTGTTGGGGTTAGGGTTGTGATTAGTGTTAAGGCTACAGTTGGGATAAGGGTTAGGGGTGTGTTGGAGTTAGAATTGAGGGGTTTCCACTGTTTAGGCACATCAGGGGTCTCCAAACGCAACATGGCGCCACCATTGATTCCAGCCAATCTTGTATTCAAAAAGTCAAATGGTGCTCCCTCACTTCCGAGCCCCGACGTGCACCCAAACAGTGGTTTACCCCCACATATGGGGTACCAGCATACTCAGGACAAACTGCGCAACAATTACTGGGGTCCAATTTCTCCTGTTACCCTTGTGAAAATAAAGAAATGCTTGCTAAAACATCATTTTTGAGGAATGAAAAATGATTTTTTATTTTCACGGCTCTGCGTTGTAAACGTCTGTGAAGCACTTGGGGGTTCAAAGTGCTCACCACATATCTAGATAAGTTCCTTGGGGGGTCTAGTTTCTAAAATGGGGTCACTTGTGGGGGGTTTCTACTGTTTAGGCACACCAGGGGCTCTGCAAACGCAATGTGACGCCCGCAGACCATTCCATCAAAGTCTGCATTTCAAAAGTCACTACTTCCCTTCTGAGCCCCGACGTGTGCCCAAACAGTGGTTTACCCCCACACATGGGGTATCAGCGTACTCAGGAGAAACTGGACAACAACTTTTGGGGTCCAATTTCTCCTGTAACCCTTGGGAAAATAAAAAATTCTGGGCTAAATAATTATTTTTGAGGAAAGAAAACGTATTTATTATTTTCACGGCTCTGCATTATAAACTTCTATGAAGCACTTGGGGGTTCAAAGTGCTCACCACACATCTAGATAAGTTCCTTTCGGGGTCTAGTTTCCAAAATGGGATCACTTGTGGGGGGTTTCTACTGTTTAGCCACATCAGGGGCTCTGCAAACGCAACGTGACGCCCGCAGAGCATTCCATCAAAGTCTGCATTTCAAAACGTCACTACTTCAATTCCGAGCCCCGGCATGTGCCCAAACAGTAGTTTACCCCCACATATGGGGTATCACCGTACTCAGGAGAAACTGGACAACAAATATTGGGGTCAAATTTCTCCTGTTACCCTTGGGAAAATTAAAAAATTCTGGGCTAAATAATTATTTTTGAGGAAAGAAAACGTATTTATTATTTTCACGGCTCTGCATTATAAACTTCTGTGAAGTACTTGGGGGTTCAAAGTGCTCACCACACATCTAGATAAGTTCCTTTCGGGGACTAGTTTCCAAAATAGGGTCACTTGTGGGGGGTTTCTACTGTTAAGCCACATCAGGGGCTCTGCAAACGCAACGTGACGCCCACAGAGCATTCCATCAAAGTCTGCATTTCAAAACGTCACTACTTCACTTCCGAGCCTCGGCATGTGCCCAAACAGTGGTTTACCCCCACATATGGGGTATCAGCGTACTCAAGAGAAACTGGACAACAACTTTTGGGATCCAATTTCTCCTGTTACCCTTGGGAAAATAAAAAATTCTGGGCTAAATAATTATTTTTGAGGAAAGAAAACGTATTTATTATTTTCACGGCTCTGCATTATAAACTTCTATGAAGCACTTGGGGGTTCAAAGTGCTCACCACACATCTAGATAAGTTCCTTTCGGGGTCTAGTTTCCAAAATGGGGTCACTTGTGGGGGGTTTCTACTGTTAAGCCACATCAGGGGCTCTGCAAACGCAACGTGACGCCCACAGAGCATTCCATCAAAGTCTGCATTTCAAAACGTCACTACTTCACTTCCGAGCCCCGGCATGTGCCCAAACAGTGGTTTACCCCCACATATGGGGTATCAGCGTACTCAGGAGAAACTGGACAACAACTTTTGGGGTCAAATTTCTCCTGTTACCCTTTGTAAAATAAAAAATTGCAGGCTAAAAGATCATTTTTGAGAAAATTTTTTTTTTTTATTTTCATGGCTCTGCGTTATAAACTTCTGTGAAGCACTTGGGGGTTCAAAGTCCTCACCACACATCTAGATTAGTTCCTTTGGGGGTCTAGTTTCCAAAATGGGGTCATTTCTGGGGGATCTCCAATGTTTAGGTACACAGGGGCTCTCCAAACGTGACATGGTGTCCGCTAATGATTGGAGCTAATTTTCCATTTAAAAAGCCAAATGGCGTGCCATCCCTTCCGAGCCCTGCCGTGCGCCCAAACAGTGGTTTACCCCCACATATGGGGTATCAGCATACTCAGGACAAACTGGACAACAATATTTGGGGTCCAATTTCTCCTATTATCCTTGGCAAAATAGGAAATTCCAGGCTAAAAATCATTTTTGAGGAAAGAAAAATTATTTTTTATTTTCATGGCTCTGCGTTATAAACTTCTGTGAAGCACCTGGGGGTTTAAAGTGCTCAATATGCATCTAGATAAGTTCCTTGGGGGGTCTAGTTTCCAAAATGGGGTCACTTGTGGGGGAACTCCAATGCATAGGCACACAGGGGCTCTCCAAACGCGACATGGTGTCCGCTAACAATTGGAGCTAATTTTCCATTCAAAAAGTCAAATGGCGCGCCTTCCCTTCCGAGCCCTGCCGTGTGCCCAAACAGTGGTTTACCCCCACATATGAGGTATCGGCGTACTCGGGAGAAATTGCCCAACAAATTTTATGATCCATTTTATCCTACTGCCCATGTGAAAATGAAAAAATTGAGGCGAAAAGATTTTTTTTGTGAAAAAAAAGTACTTTTTCATTTTTACAGATCAATTTGTGAAGCACCTGAGGGTTTAAAGTGCTCACTAGGCATCTAAATAAGTTCCTTGGGGGGTCTAGTTTCCAAAATGGGGTCACTTGTGGGGGAGCGCCAATGTTTAGGCACACAGGAGCTCTCCAAACGCGACATGGTGTCCGCTAACGATGGAAATAATTTTTCATTCAAAAAGTCAAATGGCGCTCCTTCCCTTCCGAGCCTTACCATGTGCCCAAACAGTGGTTTACCCCCACATATGAGGTATCGGCGTACTCAGGAGAAATTGCCCAACACATTTTAGGATCCATTTTATCCTGTTGCCCATGTGAAAATGAAAAAATTGAGGCTAAAAGAATTTTTTTGTGAAAAAAAAGTACTTTTTCATTTTTACGGATCAATTTGTGAAGCACCTGGGGGTTCAAAGTGCTCACTATACATCTAGATAAGTTCCTTGGGGCGTCTAGTTTCCAAAATGGGGTCACTTGTGGGGGAGCTCCAATTTTTAGGCACACGGGGGCTCTCCAAACGTGACATGGTGTCCGCTAAAGAGTGGAGCCAATTTTTGATTCAAAAAGTCAAATGGCGCTCCTTCCCTTCCAAGCCCTGCCGTGCGTCCAAACAGTGGTTTACCCCCACATATGAGGTATCAGCGTACTCAGGACAAATTGGACAACAATTTCGTGGTTCAGTTTCTCCTTTTACCATTGGGAAAATAAAAAAATTGTTGCTAAAAGATAATTTTTGTGACTAAAAAGTTAAATGTTCATTTTTTCCTTCCATGTTGCTTCTGCTGCTGTGAAGCACCTGAAGGGTTAATAAACTTCTTGAATGTGGTTTTGAGTACCTTGAGGGGTGCAGTTTTTTGAATGGTGTCACTTTTGGGTATTTTCAGCCATATAGACCCCTCAAACTGACTTCAAATGTGAGGTGGTCCCTAAAAAAAATGGTTTTGTAAATTTCGTTGTAAAAATGACAAATCGCTGGTCAAATTTTAACCCTTATAACTTCCTAACAAAAAAAAATTTTGTTTCCAAAATTGTGCTGATGTAAAGTAAACATGTGGGAAATGTTATTTATTAACTATTTTGTGTCACATATCTCTCTGGTTTAACAGAATAAAAATTCAAAATGTGAAAATTGCGAAATTTTCAAAATTTTCGCCAAATTTCCGTTTTTATCACAAATAAACGCAGAATTTATTGACCTAAATTTACCACTAACATGAAGCCCAATATGTCACGAAAAAACAATCTCAGAACCGCTAGGATCCGTTGAAGCTTTCCTGAGTTATTACCTCATAAAGGGACACTGGTCAGAATTGCAAAAAACGGCAAGGTCTTTAAGGTCAAAATAGGCTGGGTCATGAAGGGGTTAAAAAACTATTTAACAAGAGCCTGAAGATTGTAGCTCAGGAAAAGCAACCAGGAGAACACCTTGGAGCGGAAGAATCAGTTTGTAGACCACAACGAAACTTGTGGCCCCAATGCAGTTTTATAATTCTGACAGGCTGAAAACCAGCTTTTTTTTTTTTTTTTTTTTTTTTTTTTAGAGGAGAACAGCTGTATTAAGTGGTGCAGACAGACACTGCTAGTAGGCCTTACACCACAAAGTTGGCTCACTGCAGGTTGAAAAAAAGGTACATGGGTACACGGTCGGCATTGGTGTGCTCAGCGCAGGACAAATGGAAGGATGGACCACAGGCAGACTTAGTAGGCCTACAATAAAGAAAGTAGGCTCTATGCACTTTTAAATAGGGTCCAGGGGTACACAGGCAGCATTGGTGTGGTCAGCGGAGGACTATTGGAAGAAGGGACCGCAGACAGACTTAGTAGTCCTAAAATAAAAAAAATTAGGCTCAATGCAGTTCGAATTATCTTGCAGGGGTACACAGGCAGCATTGGTTTGTTCAGCGAAGGACGATTGGAAGGAGTGTCTGACACAGTTAGTACTCCCCAAAAATAAATAGATGTTAATGTCTCTCAAAACAACTAAACCAAAAAACAAAAGGTTGGCATACTTAGGTACAGGGGTGGGTTCCTCTGCTGAGTTTCAGACATAGTAATTTGGCGCCGCTCAGTATTTACTGGTGTCAATATAGGACACTGACCCTGATTATTTTAATTAGCATCATACATGTCAACAAATTGGTATTGTCAGTGCCATGCATTGAAGGATGTCAGCGCATAGACTAAACATTGGTGGAGCTGTGAGAGATAATTTCGCAAGTGGTAGAGCACTGTTTGAGCTGGGGGGGAAAACTCTCTTGTGGCAGGCGGTACAGGCCCAGGGCCCTTCATGTTACAACGGTGTGTCTGACGTTGGTTGCGCGCCACCACCGCCAGAGACACTTTATTGTACTATGAGGGACCCAGTGGCAGTGCCGTCAGCCAAAAGCGGGCACACCCACCTCTTCAGACAAATGGCACTCTCACGGGTGCTTGCGCCAAGTGGCGAGACCACGGCCCCATGGGGGGGAGTTAGCGCATTTAGGGAGGTGTAAACATGTCGTATGCTGGACAAACAGCTGCTGCAGATTAAGAGATTGGAACAGTCAGTAAGACCAGTCCACAAGCAAGACCTTTTTATAGGAAAGCTAGGTGTCAGCCGGGAAAGGTGGGGCAAAATAATTCGAAATCCATGAGTGGTTCATTTTAATGAAGGTTAGATCATCAACATTTTGGGTAGCCAGACGAGTCCTTTTTTCGGTCAATATTGAACCAGCAGCACTGAATACTCTTTCTGATAGCACACTAGCTGCTGGGCAAGCAAGCTCCTGCAATGCATATTCTGCCAATTCAGGCCAGGTGTCTATTTTGGATGCCCAGTAATCAAATGGGAATGACGGTTGAGGGAGAACATCGATAAAGGATAAAAAATAGTTAGCAACCATACTGGACAAATGTTGTCTCCTGTCACTTTGAATTGATGCCGCAGTACCTGTCCTGTCTGCGGTCATTGCGAAATCACTCCAACAACCTGGTCAGAAAACCCCTCTGTCCAACACCACTTCTGATTTGTGCACCTCTAACACCTCTGCCCTGTTGCCCCCTGCACCTCGTGTGAGAACCATCACCGGCACTGTGTGCTGGGAATGCCTGAATCAAACGGTCTACCAGAGTTGCTTGTTTGGTTGCTAATATTTGTTCGAGGTTCTCATGTGGCATGATATTTTGCAATGTGCCTTTATAGCGAGGATCAAGGAGGCAGGCCAACCAGTAATCGTCATCGGTCATCATTTTAATAATGCGTGGGTCCCTTTTGAGGATACGTAAAGCATAATCCGCCATGTGGGCCAAAGTTCCAGTTGTGAAATCTGCGGTTGTGCTGGGTTCAGGGGCAGTTTTAGGCAAATCTACGTCACTTGTCTCCCTCAAAAAACCTGAACCCGGCCTTGCAACGCCAACAGTTTCTATTGGCCCCTGAGAAGCTTCCTCATTCAAAAAATACTCATCCCCATCATCCTCCTCGTCCTCTTCCTCTTCACCCGCTAACTCGTCCTGTAGACTGCCCTGACCTGACAATGGCTGATTGTCATCAAGGCTATCCTCTTCCTCGTCTGCAGACGCCTGATCCTTTATGTGCGTCAAACTTTGCATCAGCAGACGCATTAGGGGGATGCTCATGCTTATTATGGTGTTGTCTGCACTAACCAGCAGTGTGCATTCCTCAAAACACTGAAGGACTTGACACAGGTCTTGTACCTTCGACCACTGCACACCTGAGAACTCCATGTCTGCCATCCAACTGCCTGCCCATGCATGTGTATCCTCCCATAAATACATAACAGCACGCCTCTGTTCGCACAGTCTCTGAAGCATGTGCAGTGTGGAGTTCCACCTTGTTGCAACGTCGATGATTAGGTGATGCTGGGGAAGGTTCAAAGACCGCTGATGGTTCTGCATACGGCTGGAGTGTACAGGCAAACGGCGGATATGCATGCAAAGTCTGCGCACTTTGATAACTTTTCAGGAAGCACTGCACCACCAGGTTTAAGGTGTGAGCCAGGCAAGGAATGTGTTTCAGTTGGGAAAGGGAGATGGCAGCCATAAAATTCCTTCCATTATCACTCACTACCTTGCCTACCTCAAGATGTACAGTGCCCAGCCATGACTGAGTTTCTTTCTGCAAGAACTCGGACAGAACTTCCGCGGTGTGTCTGTTGTTGCCCAAACACTTCATTGCCAATGCAGCCTGCTGACGCTTGCCACTAGCTGTCCCATAATGGGACACCTTGTATACAACAGTGGCAGCTGCGGATGGAGTGGTCGTGCGACTGCGGTCTGTGGACGAGCTCTTGCTTCTGCAAGAGGACGAGGAGGAGGAGGAGGGGGGGCGAACGCCTACAGCCAACTGTTTCCTAGACCGTGGGCTAGGCAGAACTGTCCCAATATTGCTGTCCCCTGTGGACCCTGCATCCACCACATTAACCCAGTGTGCCGTGATGGACACGTAACGTCCCTGGCCATGCCTACTGGTCCATGCATCTGTTGTCAGGTGCACCTTTGTGCTCACAGATTGCCTGAGTGCATGGACGATGCGCTCTTTTACATGCTGGGGGAGGGCTGGGATGGCTTTTCTTGAAAAGAAGTGTCGACTGGGTAGCTCGTAGCGTGGTACAGCATAGTCCATCACGGCTTTGAAAGCTTCGCTTTCAACTAACCGGTAGGGCATCATCTCTAATGAGATTAGTCTAGCAATGTTGGCGTTCAAACCCTGTGTACGCGGATGCGAGGATGAGTACTTCCTTTTCCTAACGAGAGTCTCATGTAGGGTGAGCTGGACTGGAGATCTGCAGATGGTGGAACTAGCGGGGGTGCCGGTGGACATGGCAGACTGAGAGAGGGTTGGAGATGGTATTCTTGCTGGTGCCCTACATGCAGTGTTTCCTACCACGAACCTGGTGATTCCCTGGCTGCTTTGGCCTGGCGACGAAACCTGCACATTTACTGCAGGTGGTGCGGTAAACGGTGGGCTTACAGTGAGGGAAGGGAAGTAGTGTTGCTGACTAGCTTCATTGGCCAAGGGTGCTACAACCTTAAGGGACGTTTGGTAGTTAGTCCAGGCTTGCAAATGCATGGTGGTTAAATGTCTATGCATGCAACTTGTATTTGGACTTTTAAGATTCTGACCTCTGCTTAAGGTAGTTGAACATTTTTGACAGATGACTTTGCGCTGATCATTTGGATGTTGTTTAACCCCTTAGTGACAGAGCCAATTTGGTACTTAATGACCGAGCCAATTTTTGCAATTCTGACCACTGTCACTTTATGAGGCTATAACTCTGGAACGCTTCTGAGATTGTTTTTTCGTGACATATTGTACTTCATGTTAGTGGTAACATTTCTTCGATATTACTTGCGATTATTTATGAAAAAAACGGAAATGTGGCGAAAATTTTTAAAATTTAGCAATTTTCAAACTTTGTATTTTTATGCCCTTAAATCAGAGAGATATGTCACACGAAATAGTTAATAAATAACATTTCCCACATGTCTCCTTTACATCAGCACAATTTTGGAAACAACATTTTTTTTTGTTAGGGAGTTATAAGGGTTAAAAGTTGACCAGCAATTTCTCATTTTTACAACACCATTTTTTTTTAGGGACCACATCACATTTGAAGTCATTTTGAGGGGTCTATATGATAGAAAATACCCAAGTGTGACACCATTCTAAAAACTACACCCCTCAAGGTTCTCAAAACCACATTCAAGAAGGTTATTAACCCTTTATGTGCTTCACAGGAATTGAAACAATGTGGAAGGAAAAAATGAACATTTAACTTTTTTTTGCAAACATCTTAATTCAGAACCATTTTTTTTATTTTCACATGTGTAAAAACAGAAATGTAACCATAAATTTTGTTATGCAATTTCTCCTGAATACGCCAATACCCCATATGTGGGGGTAAACCACTGTTTGGACGCACCGCAGAACTTAGAAGTGAAGGAGCGCCGTTTGACTTTTTCAATGCAGAATTGGCTGGAATTGAGATCGGACGCCATGTCACGTTTAGAGAGCCCCTGATGTGCCTAAACAGTGGAAACCCCTCAAGTGACACCATTTTGGAAACTAGACCCCTTAAGGAACTTATCTAGATGTGTAGTGAGCACTTTGAACCCCCATGTGCTTCACAGAAGTTTATAACGTAGAGCCGTGAAAATAAAAAATCGCTTTTGTTTACACAAAAATGATATTTTTGCCCACAAATTTTTATTTTCACAAGGGTAACAGGAGAAATTAGACCACTAAAGTTGTTGTGCAATTTCTCCTGAGTACGTCGATACCCAATATGTGGGGGTAAACCACTGTTTGGGCGCACCGCAGAGCTTGGAAGAGAAGGAGTGCCGTTTTACTTTTTCAATGTAGAATTGGCTGGAATTTAGATCGGACGCCATGTCGCGTTTGGAGAGCCCCTGATGTGCCTAAACAGTAGAAATCCCCCACAAGTGACCCCATTTTGGAAACTAGACCCCCATGGAACTTATCTAGATGTGTGGTGAGAACTTTGAATGCCCAAGTGCTTCACAGAAGTTTATAATGCAGAGTCGTGAAAATAAAAAATATTTTTTTTCCACAAAAAAGATTTTTTAGCCCCCAAGTTATTATTTTCACAAGGGTAACAAGAAAAATTGGACCCCAAAAGTTGTTGTCCAATTTGTCCTGAGTATGCTGGTACCCCATATGTGGGGGTAAACCACTGTTTAGGCGCACGGCAGAGCTCGGAAGGAAGGAGCACCGTTTTGGAATGCAGACTTTGATAGAATGGTCTGCGAGCATTATGTTGCGTTTGCAGAGCCCCTGATGTACCTAACCAGTAGAAACCCTCCACACGTGACCCTATTTTGGAAACTAGACCCCCCAAGGAACTTATCTAGATGTGTGGTGAGAACTTTGAATGCCCAAGTGCTTCACAGAAGTTTAGAATGCAGAGTCATAAAAAAAAATATATATATATTTTTCCACAAAAAAGATTTTGTAGCCCCCAAGTTTTTATTTTCACAAGGGTAACAAGAGAAATTGGACCCCAGATGTTGTTGTCCAATTTATCCCGAGTACGCTGATGCCCCATATGTGGGGGTAACCCACTGTTTGGGCGCACGGCAGAGCTCAGAAGGGAGGGAGCACCATTTGACTTTATGAGCGCAAAATTAGCTGTCGTGTTTGGAGACCCCCTGGTGTACCTAAACAGTGGAAACCCCCCAATTCTAGCTCCAAACCAACTCCAACACACCCCTAACCCTAATCCCAACCTGATCCATAATCCTAATCACTAACCCTAACGATAATCACAACCCTTACCCCAAAACAACCCTAATGTCAACCCTAACCATAACCCTAATCAAAACCCTAAATCCAACACACCCCTAATCCTAATCTCAACCCTAACCTCAAACCTAACCCTAATCCCAATACACCCCTAATCACAACCCTAACCTTAACCCTAATCCCAAACCTAACCCTAATCCCAAGCGTAACCCTAATGCCAACCCTAACCCTAATCCCAACTCTAACCCTAACTTTAGCCCCAACCCTAGCCCTAACTTTAGCCCCAACCCTAACCCTAAGGCTACTTTCACACTTGCGTCGTTTGGCATCCGTCGCAATCCATAGCTTTGGACAAGAAACGGATCCTGCAAATGTGCCCGCAGGATGCGTTTTTTGCCCATAGACTTGTATTGCCGATGGATCGTGACGGATGGCCACACGTCGCGTCCGTAATGCACTGGATCAGTTGTATTTTGGCGGACCGTCGGCACAAAAAAGTCCAATGAAACTTTTTTTGTACGTCACATCCGCCATTTCTGACCGCGCATGCGTTGCCGTATCTCCGCCCCTCCTCCCCAGGAAATAGATTGGGCAGCGGCTGCGTTGAAAAACTACATCCGCTGGCCAAGTTGTGCACAATTTTCACAACGTGCGTCGGTATGTCGGGCCGACGCATTGCGACGGCCCCGTACCGACGTAAGTGTGAAAGAAGCCTAACCCTAAATTTAGCCCCAACCCTAACCCTAAATTTAGCCCTAGCCCTAACCCTACCCCTACCCCTAACCCTAGCCCTAACCCTAGCCCTAACCCTAGCCCTACCCCTACCCCTAACCCTAGCCCTAACCCTAGCCCTAACCCTAGCCCTAACCCTACCCCTAACCCTACCCCTAACCCTACCCCTAACCCTACCCCTAACCCTAATTTTAGCCCCAACTGCTGTTCTCCTGCCGGCCAGCAGATGGAGACAGATGGCGGGCGCACTGCGCATGCGCCCGCCATTTTCTTTTCCCCGGCAGCCAGGAGGAGCAGCAGGAGGACCCAGGGACACAGGTGAGTATGCTAGGGTCCCCGAATCCCCCTATTTCTCTGTCCTCTGATGTGCGATTACATCAGAGGACAGAGAATTACACTTTCCTTTTTTTTTTTTTTTTTTTTTTCTGCGGTCGCCGGTAAACAGTTAATTAATCCGACTCTGGGGGGCGCTATTCACTTTTTCCACAGCGCCGTTAATTAACGGCGCTGTGGTTTAAGTACCCTTAGCGGCCGCCGTTAAAAGGCGTATCGGCGGTCGCTAAGGGGTTAAAAAAATGCCAGACTGCACTCTTTCTACTATCGGATAACTTTTCAGGCATTGCAGACTGAGCTTTTTTAAACGGATGGCCACGCTGTCCTACAACTGGTTTTGCCACGCGTTTTTGGCCAGATACGGGCCCGGCAGATGAAACCTGTTGTGATGTTGATGCCTGCTGCGGTTCCTCCTCCTCCGCTTCAGAGCTACTGCCGCCTGCATCCTGTTCTCCCAATGGCTGCCAATCAGGGTCAACAACTGGGTCATCTATGACCTCCTCTTCTATCTCGTGTGCAACTTTGTCTGTGTCACCGTGTAAGCCGGTGGTATAGCGTTCATGATGGGGCACCATAGTCTCATCAGGGTCTGATTCTGGATCAGTACACTGCGAGGGCAATGTTCTGGTCTGAGTCAAAGGAACAGCATAGTAATCTGGCTGTGGCTGGGCATCTGTGCACTCCATGTCCGATTCAACTTGTAATGGGCATGGCCTGTTAACTGTTTCACTTTCTAACCCAGGAACGGTATGTGTAAAGAGCTCGTTGTGTCGCCTGACGCATCCTTCTCTGTTGTTCTTGGTGAAGAAGACAAGGAAGCGACTTGTCCCTGACCGTGAACATCCACTAACGACGCGCTGCTTTTACATTTACCAGTTTCAGAAGAGGAGGCGAAAGCGCTAGAGGCTGAGTCAGCAAGGAAAGCCAAAACTTGTTCTTGCTGCTCCGGCTTTAAAAGCGGTTTTCCTACTCTCAGAAAAGGGAGCGTTCGAGGTCTTGTGTAGCCAGACGACGAACCTGGCTCAACAACTCGAGGCTAAGGTGCTATTTTGCTTTTCCCACGACCACCTGATGCTCCACCACCACTACCATCATTACCAGCTGGCAATGACCGCCCACGGCCACGACCTCTTCCACCAGACTTCCTCATTGTTTGAAAAATGTAACCAAACTAACGGTATTTGTTACTGTAAAACCAGTTACAAGGTGAACTCAAACTTCTGTTGGATTTATATATCCCTTTATAGGTGGGTGAGACTGCAGGGAAAATCAGGCCCAATGTATAACAGTACACAGCTTCAGTGGCAGACAGATATGCCACTATCAGGACTGATGCTGATGCAGACACTAACAATTAAAATCTCCCCCTTTTTATTTTTTCTGGGAGAATATTAAAGAAATGTGGCCCACTCTTATACAGTATATGTTCTGTGGCACAAAATTAGAGTTGTTTTTTTTCCAGGGAGAATTTAAAAATTTTACACACTAGGTTTTCTGTGGCACAAAATTAGAGACAGGTGGCACACACAGGACTGGCACCGAAGCAGAAATGCCAATCTTAATCTCCCACTATTTTTTTTTTTCAGGGAGAATTTAAAAGAAATCTGGCCCAGTGTTACACACTAGGTTTAATGTGGCACAAAATTAGAGACAGGTGGCACACACAGGACTGGCACCGAAGCAGAAATGCCAATCTTAATCTCCCACTATTTTTTTTTTTCCTGGGAGAATTTAAAAAAAATCTGGCCCAGTATTACACAATAGGGTTTCTGTGGCACAAAATTAGAGACAGATGCCACACACAGCACTGGCACCGAAGCAGAAATGTCAATCTTAATCTCCCACTAATTTTTTTTTATTTATGTGAGAATTGGCAAGAAATCAGGCCCACTGTTAGATTGTATGTTTTCTGTGCCAGAAAATGAGACACAGATGCCACACACAGGACTGCCACTAATGCAGATTTGTCAATTTTAATCTGCACCCTTTATTTTTTTTTCTTCTTCAGGGAGACTAGTGAATAAATCTGGGCCACTGTATTAGAGTATATTTTCTGTGGTAGAAAGTGGCTTGAAGAGGTATAACAAAAAAAAAAAAAAGGGACTGTCCTACAATTACTATCTCCCTGCAGTAATCTCAGCAAAGTATGGCAGGCACCAATAACAAGGAGTGGACTGCTGCACAAAAAAGTCAAGTGTGGACAAGCAAACAAGATAGCTGTGCAGAAAGGAAGGAGCAACTGGATTTGTGCTTTGAAAAAAGCAGTTGGTTTGCACAGCGGCGTACAAACAGCAATGCAGCTATCAGGGAGCCTTCTAGGGCAGCCCAATGAGCTACAGCGCTGAAGGGAAAAAAAATTAAGTCTCCACTGTCCCTGCAAACAAAAGGTGGTGTTGGACAGTGGAAATCGCTACAGCACAAGCGGTTTGGGAGTTAATGTACCCTGCCTATCGCTATCCCTGCTTCTGATGAAGCGGCAGCAACCTCTCCCTATACTCAGATCAGCAGCAGTAAGATGGCGGTCGGCGTGCACGCCCCTTTATGGCCCCTGTGACGCTGCAGAAAGCAAGCCAATCACTGTAATGCCCTTCTCTGAGATGGTGGGGACTGAGACCTATGTCATCATGCTGCCCACACTCATTGGCTGAGAAATGGCGCTTTTCACATCATTGAAACGCGACTTTGGCGCAAAAGTCGCGTACCGCATGGCCGACCCCACACAGGGATCGGGTCGGGTTTCATGAAACCCGACTTTGCCAAAAGTCGGCGACTTATGAAAATTAACGATCCGTTTCGCTCAACCCTACTCCTGATATATCCATGATTGGTCACACATTCTCTGGTGTCTATAGCATCCGTATTGTCATGAAGCCTCTGATGTTATTGGATCGCCCCCACGTCAGGGCAATGGGGTACTCGGATCCGGGCCCTTCTGTAGTTGGTGGGGATGTCACGGTAGCCTGACCCGGTCCGTGGCCCTTTGAGGGGCGTCCAATAAAAGGACAACAGTTTATGGTATAGTGTTCGTGACGCCACCTGTTGTATTCGGTCAGGGTGACCGACGCTGCTTAGGGGTCCACTGGGGTGATGTTAGCTTCACTTTCAACCAACCGGTAGGGCATCATCTCTAACGAGATTAGTATAGCAATGTGGGCGTTCAAACCCTGTGTATGCAGATGAGAGGATGAGTACTTTCTTTTCCTAACGAGAGTCTCTTGTAGGGTGAGCTGGACTGGAGAGGTGCATATGGTGGAACTAGCGGGGGTGGTGGTGGACATGGCAGATTGAGAGAGGGTTGGTGATGGTATTCTTGATGTTGGCCTACATACAGTGTTTCCTACCAATAACCTTGTGATTCCCTGACTGCTTTGGCCTTGCCTCCACATTTGTTGCTGGTGGTGTCCTAACCGGTGGCCTTACAGTGAGGGAAGCAATGTAGCGTTGCTGACTACTTTCATTCTGAGCAGGTGCACCAACAGTACGGGACGCTTAGTAGTTAGTCCAGGCTTGCAAGACCATGCTGGTTAAATGTCTGAGCATGGACATTGTATTTAAATTTTGAAGATTCTTCCCTCTGCTAAAGGTCTTTTAGCATTTCTTACAGATAACTTTTGACTGATCATTCGGATCTTGGTTAAAAAATTGCAACACTAAACTCTTCCTGCTATGGGATACCTTTTCAGGCATTGCACGCTGTGCTACTTTCACTGGATGGCCACGCTGTCCTACAACTGTTTTTGTTTTTGAGAAACGTTTTTGGCCTGATACGGGCCTGCCAGATGACAGCTTTTGCGATGTAGGTGGCTGCTGCGGATCCTCCTCCTCCGCTTCTAAGCTACTGGCAGCGGCACCCTCTTCCCCCAATGGCTGCCAATCTGGGTCAACAACTAGGTCATCTATCACCTCCTCTTCAATTTCATGTGCACCTTCCTCTGTGTCATTATGTAAGGTGCTATAGCGTTCGAGACAGGGCACCATAGTCTCATCAGGGTCAGATTCTGGCTCAGTACACTGCGAGGGCAATGTAGTGATCTGAGTCAATGGAACAGCATAATAATCTAGCTGTGGCTGTGCATCAGTGCACTCCATGTCCAATTCATCTTGTAATGGGCAGTTAAAAATTCCCTTTCTAACCCAGGCACGGTATGCGTAAAGAGCTCCATGGAGTAACCTGTTGTGTCGCCTGACGCATCCTTCACAGGGGGTGGGGTGTGTCTATATGTAAAATCATCCTTAAAACCCATCCTGCGTGATAATATAGGTGAATTTAATGAAAATGTAGAATCCCTGTGGGTGTAGATAAGGGGAGGGGGAAAAATAATAAATTACTGATAGGGGTTTGTTATAAATCTCCAAAAATAATGGAAGCAATGGAGAATATCCTCGTAAAGCAAATAGATGAAGCTGCGACTCAAGGAGAAGTCATTATTATGGGGGAAATAGATTGGGGAACAGAAACCTGCAGTTCCAGCAAAGGTAATCGATTTTTGACAACTATGAGAGACAATTACCTTTCACAACTGGTTCAGGACCCAACAAGAAGGGGGGCACTGCTAGACCTAATATTAACCAACAGACCAGACCGCATAGCAAATATAAGGGTTGGGGGTCACTTGGGAAATAGTGATCACAAAATAATAAGTTTTCATGTATCCTTTAAAAAGATGTGTAATAGAGGGGTTACAAGGAAACTTCAGGAGGGCAAATTTCCAACGGATGAGTGAGGATCTTGGTGCAATTAACTGGGACGATATCCTGAGACACAAAAATACACAAAGAAAATGGGAGACATTTATTAGCATCCTGGATAGGACCTGTGCACAGTATATACCGTATGGGAATAAACATACTAGAAATAGGAGGAAACCGATATGGCTAAATAGAGCTGTAAGGGGCGCAATAAGTGACAAAAAGAAAGCATTTAGAGAATTAAAGGAAGTAGGTAGTGATGAGGCATTAAATAAATACAGAAAATTAAATAAATTCTGTAAAAAGCAAATCAAGGCAGCAAAGATTGAGACAGAGAGACTCATTGCCAGAGAGAGTAAAAATAATCCTAAAATATTCTTTAACTACATAAATAGTAAGAAACTAAAAAATGATAGTGTTGGCCCCCTTAAAAATAGTCTGGGTGAGATGGTGGATGAGGATGAGGAAAAAGCCAATATGCTAAATGACTTTTTTTCATCAGTATTTACACAAGAAAATCCCATGGCGGACAAAATGACTAGTGATAAAAATTCCCAATTAAATGTCACCTGCTTAACCCAGCAGGAAGTGCGGCGGCGTCTAAAAATCACTAAAATTGACAAATCTCCGGGCCCGGATGGGATACACCCTCGAGTACTGCAGGAATTAAGTACAGTCATTGATAGACCATTATTTTTAATCTTTAAAGACTCCATAATAACAGGGTCTGTACCACAGGACTGGCGTATAGCAAATGTGGTGCCAATATTCAAAAAGGGGACAAAAACTGAACTCGGAAATTATAGGCCAGTAAGCTTAACCTCTACTGTGAGTAAAATCCTGGAGGGCATTCTAAGGGACGCTATACTGGAGTACCTGAAGAGGAATAACCTCATGACCCAGTATCAGCACGGTTTTACTAGGGACCGTTCATGTCAGACTAATTTGATCAGTTTCTATGAAGAGGTAAGTTCCGGATTGGACCAAGGGAACCCAGTAGATGTAGTGTATATGGACTTTTCAAAAGCTTTTGATACGGTGCCACACAAAAGGTTGATACATAAAATGAGAATAATGGGGATAGGGGAAAATATGTGCAAGTGGGCTGAGAGCTGGCTCAGGGATAGGAAACAAAGGGTGGTTATTAATGGAGCACACGCGGACTGGGTAGCGGTTAGCAGTGGGGTACCACAGGGGTCAGTATTAGGCCCTCTTCTTTTTAACATATTTATTAATGACCTTGTAGGGGGCATTCAGAGTAGAATTTCATTATTTGCAGATGACACTAAACTCTGCAGGGTAATCAATACAGAGGAGGACAATTTTATATTACAGGATGATTTATGTAAACTAGAAGCTTGGGCTGATAAGTGGCAAATGAGCTTTAATGGGGATAAATGTAAGGTCATGCACTTGGGTAGAAGTAATAAGATGTATAATTATGTGCTTAATTCTAAATCTCTGGGCAAAACCGTCAATGAAAAAGACCTGGGTGTATGGGTGGATGACAAACTCATATTCAGTGGCCAGTGTCAGGCAGCTGCTACAAAGGCAAATAAAATAATGGGATGCATTAAAAGAGGCATAGATGCTCATGAGGAGAATATAATTTTACCTCTATACAAGTCACTAGTTCGACCACACTTAGAAAACTGTGTACAGTTCTGGTCTCCGGTGTATAAGAAAGACATAGCTGAACTAGAGCGGGTGCAGAGAAGAGCGACCAAGGTTATTAGAGGACTGGAGGGTCTGCAATACCAAGATAGGTTATTACACTTGGGGCTATTTAGTTTGGAAAAACGAAGACTAAGGGGTGATCTTATTTTAATGTATAAACATATGAGGGGACAGTACAAAGACCTTTCTGATGATCTTTTTAATCATAGACCTGAAACCGGGACAAGGGGGCATCCTCTGCGTTTGGAGGAAAAAAGGTTTAAGCATAATAACAGACGCGGATTCTTTACTGTAAGAGCAATGAGACTATGGAACTCTCTGCCGTATGATGTTGTAATGAGTGATTCATTACTTAAATTTAAGAGGGGACTGGATACCTTTCTGGAAAAGTATAATGTTACAGGGTATATACACTAGATTCCTTGATAGGGCGTTGATCCAGGGAACTAGTCTGATTGCCGTATGTGGAGTCGGGAAGGAATTTTTTTCCCCAATGTGGAGCTTACTCTTTGCCACATGGGTTTTTTTTGCCTTCCTCTGGATCAACATGTTAGGGCATGTTAGGTTAGGCTATGGGTTGAACTAGATGGACTTATAGCCTTCCTTCAACCTTAATAATAACTATGTATAACTTTTGGTTTGGGTGAAGGACACAAGGAAACGTCTTGTTCCTGACCGGGAGCATCCACTAACGACTCGCTGATTTTTTTTATTTGGATCTTTCTGAAAAGGAGGCGAAAGAGCTAGAGGCTGTCATCAAGGAAAGCAAAAACTTATTCCTACTGCTCCGGCTTTAAAAGCTGATTTCCTACTCCCAGATAAAGGAGCCTTTGAGGCCTTGTGTAGCCAGACGATGACGCTGGCTCAACACTTCCAGCCTTAGGTGCTATTGTGCTTTTGCCACTACCACCAGATGCACTGCCACCACCACCATCAGTACCAGCTGGCAACCACCGCCCACGGCCTCTTCCACGAGACTTGCTCATTTTTTGGAAATTCTAACCAAAATAACAACCATTAAATGATACTGTAGAACAAGGTAGAAGGTGTATATAAACTTGTTGAGAATTTAAATCTCCCTTTTTTGGGGGGAGACTGAACCAAAACTCAGGCCCAGTGTATATAACAACGCAATCTAAGTGGCAGAAAGTGGCTGGCTGACATACGACAAACTAACAGGACTGAAGTATATCCACTTTGTGAGAATTTGAATCTCACTTTTTTGGGGGGAGAATGAACCAAAACTCAGGCCCAGTGTATAAAACAACACAATCTAAGCGTCAGAAAGTGGCTGGCTAATATACGACAAACTAACGGGACAGAAGTATATCCACTTTGTGAGAACTTGATCCTCACTTTTTTTGGGGGGGAGACTTAACCAAACCTCAGGTCCAGTGTATATAACAACACAATCTAAGTGGCAGAAAGTTTATGGAAGATATATGAAAAAATACAAGGACTGTAGTACTATTTCAATCTCCCTACATTGATCTCAGAAAAAGTATGGCAGCAATAAAAAGGACTGCAGCACACAAAAGTGTGAACAAATAAACAAGATAACTGTGCAGAAAGGAGCAACAGGATTTTTGCTTTTAAAAAAGCAGTTGGTTTGCACAGCAGCGTGCAAACAGCAATGCAGCTATCAGGGAGCCTTATAAGGCAGCCTAATAAGCTACAGAGCTGATGCACAAAAATATAGCCTTCACTGTCCCTGCAAACAAATGGTGGTGTTGGACAGTGGAAATCGCTACAGCACAAGCAGTTTGGGGGTTAATCTTCCCTCCCTAACTATATCCCTTCTTCTGATGAAGCTGCAGCAACCTCTCCCTATGCTAAGATCGGCAGAAGTAAGATGGTGGTCGGTGTGCATGCCTCTTTATAGCCCCTGTGATGCCGCAGAAAGCAAGCCAATCACTGTCATGCCCTTCTCTAAGATGGTGGGGACCGAGACCTATATCATTACGCTGCCCACACTCTGCGTCCTCCTTCATTGGCTGAAAAATGGTGCTGAAAGCGTCATACGAAACGTAACTTTTGCGCACAGATCGGTGACCTCATGGCCGATCCCACACTAGGATCGGGTCGGGTTTCATGAAACCCGACTTTGCCGAAAGTTGGCGATTTTTGAATTTGTCCGATCCCTTTCGCTCAACTCTACTTCCAGGGGTGATCCCCATGATGCCCCTGTGTCATTTGAGCAGTGTTTCCATCATTTTCAGATGTTTTTAGACCTTAAAAGGACCCCCGGGGGGGATCGCAGTAAAAATACTCGGGTCCCCCATAGACTTTCATTGGGCTCATTGTTCTGGCCGAGTACCCGAGTATTCCAATCTGCTCGACCCAAGCAACGAGCACCCGAGTATTTTAGTGCTCGCTTATCACTACTGTTATGTAGAGGCTTAGGAGCCACACAGCTCTCAGAAGCAAAAAGAGACTGTGCTGCGCTATATAGCAGTGGCGGTGTTCTAATCGCCGCTTTACCGTGTTTCTGAACATCTTACAGCAGCGGGATCTCCTCCTTCCCCCTCCGTTGTCATACCAGTCACCTTGTTCTCCGCTATGCAGCAAGCGGCCAGCGGAGGAATCACCTGGCCACTCCAGGCCTCTCCTCCCAACTCCCGCCAGACTGAATCAGCCACGCAAGACCTGAGTGCTGTCACGATATGTGACCTGTCCTGGGATACGTCCTTTTGCAGTGTCGCAGCTCTTGGTCTTATCGCGCGCTTCCGGATCCTCCTCACCTCTCTGTCGGCATGTGTTGTTGTCGCGGTGAGCGCGGATCTCCTCACTGTTGACAGCGCTGACGTCATCCGGCATTTCGCCTCAGCATCAGCACGGCCATTGTCCCTCAACCATCCTGAATCCCGGTTGTCTTGGGAAGCATGTGAAACCCTACCAGATACCGGAGTAAAAGGGACGTTTTTCATAACAGTCTGGCATTTCCCATGAAATTTCGTGCCCCAGCTCTCTCTGTAGATCCACCGGCTCTCTATTTGCGCTAAGGTTTTGGCCATATTGCCGCCCCTAGGCCCCAAAGATACCAGGTCTATACCCTTAATTCTCAGGCCATGAGGATTGCATTGATGGTACTATCTAAAATGCCTCGGTATAGTTTTTAATGATGACACATCCTGAGCTGTTTTGGCATTCATTATATCCCTACAGTGTTCTCGCGTGCGAATTTTCAATTCACGTGTAGTTAGCCCTATATACACCTTGTTACAGGAGCATGTGGCGTGATATATAACGCCACGAGACATACACGTGATTTTTTTTTTTTTTTTTCTGGATGGTAAAAGTTTTTACGCCGTTAAAATTGGAGAAGGTTTTAGCTTTCGTGTGGTTTCCACAAGCCTTGCACAAACCACAGGGATAGAAACCACAATCCATGGTACCACTAGAAATTACACTTCTCACCGGATTGTAAAAGCTATGTACCAGGATATCACGTAGGTTTCTTGTTCTTTTAGCTACCACCATAGGTCTTTCGGGTAGGATCTTTTTTAGAACAGAATCAGTTTGTAAGACCTCCCAATGTTTGTGGAGGATATCACTAAACTGATGCCACTGATTGTGGTAGGTGGTGATGAAACGTACCGTATTTTGATTATCAGGGTGTTCAGATGGATTTCGTTTATACAGAAGGTCATTCCTGTTAGTCCTGGTTGCTCTTTGGTATCCTCTCCTTGTGTTTCTCTTACTATATCCTCGTTCTTGAAAACGCCTAGAGAGATCTGCAGCTTGTCGTTCAAAGTCTTCGGGATTTGTGCATATTCTTTTGGCGCGTAAAAATGGTCCCGTTGGGATCCCTCTAATTGTTGCTGGAGGATGTGCAGAGGTGGCGTGGAGAAAAGCATTTGTAGATGTGGGCTTTCTATATAGGTCTGTAAACAAAAATCCATTGTCGTCAACTTTGATAGACAGATCCAAGAACTCAACATTTCGGCCACTTTTGAATCTTAATTTGATGTTGAGATCATTATTGTTAAGTGCCTCCATACATGTTGACAGTGCTTCGGCTGACCCCTCCCAGATAAACCAGATGTCATCAATATACCTCATCCAACCTGAAATCAGGTTGGCATGAGGTATAGGATGACATACAAAGATCTGGCGTTCCCATAAACCGAGAAATAAATTGGCGTATGACGGGGCACAACTAGCCCCCATAGCAGTGCCCTGACATTGCTTGTACACGACACCCTTGAAGATGAAGATGTTATGGGTGAGTATATATTCCAGCAGCTCGATCAGCAAAGCAACCAAATCCCCATCCAAATTTGAGTTCTTTAAATACCAGGACACAGCCCTCAGACCATCTTGATGTCGTATAGATGTGTAGAGGGCCTCCACATCAGCCGTCACCATAGTAGCCTCACCATTGATATGTATGTTATCCAATCTGCATAATGCCGAATTGGTGTCCTTGATATAAGATGGCAAGTCATAGACCAACGGTTTGAGATAGTGATCGATTACCATGGTGACGACTTCGCAGAGGCCCCCATTACCAGACACTATAGGTCTGCCGGGCGGATCCAAAGCATTCTTGTGGACCTTTGGGATTAGGTACAGGGTAGGGAGGCGGGGATGCATTTCTTTCACAGTTTCTACCATTTTTTTGGGAATAATCCCCTTCTCAAAAGCATCCTCCAAAATCCCAATTAGTTCCCCATGAGATGCATGAAGAGGGTTTGACGGCAATTTACGATAGCAATTTTTGTCATTTAGAAGTTTGAATGCCTGTCTCTCATACATCTCATTGGGCCATATTACTAGGTTCCCCCCTTTATCTGAGGGTTTAAAAACCACATCATTCAGATTTTGTAAACTGGATATGGCTTCTCGTTCCTCCCTACTACAATTATTGGCCCCATACCCGCTGTGAATTCTGCTCCCATTGAGCTCCACTATACGTGCAGGGGTTTTTCTTGTTTAGTGCGCTCTCCACTTAGGTCCTTGTTTAGTCCAGGTGGCGTATGTGACGCTATATGCAGGAGTTCATTGAGCCCTTAAGCCATTTTTAGTATAGGGGCTTTAGGAGTAGGATATAATATGCATTTGTATTGCTATTTGTACCTTTTGCCTCTGTCCGGATGATTTTGTTGCAATATGAGGTACCCTGTTGTTATGTTTTTAAAAATTTATAAATAAAGAATTTTGACTGTTTTCATTCCTGGAGCTAACGTGTTATTGTTATACGTAGCTTTTTTTGTGGTATTGATTGTAGTACGGAACGTGACCAGGCTCTTTTGAGTCTTAGGTCGTTCTTGGATTAACATGTATATAACCTTCTCTTCTGGTAACCAAAATTCCCAGTTAATAGTATCAATGACAATGCCCAAAAAGGAAAGGCTCGTACAAGGTCCCTCCATCTTACCAGGGGCCAGAGGCATGCCAAAACGCTCCGCCACCCAACAGACCATTCTCAAAATTAACTCTCAGCATCTGGATTGCCCCAGTCCAATGCTCAAAAAATCGTCCAAGTAATGGATCAGGGAGTCGAAACCTGACACGTCCCGAACCACCCACTCAAAGAAGGAACTAAATGACTCAAAATATGAACAGGGCAAGGAACAGCCCATTGGTAAACATCTATCCACAAAAAAACCCCGTTCCAAAAACATCCCAACAACCTTGAACTCTCGGGGTGAACAGGTAATAACCGAAAAGCAGATTCAATATCAGTTTTAGCCAAAAGGGCTCCCCTACCTGTTGTGAATACTGTTGTCGGGCTCCCTCCTGTGGTCATGAATGGTATTTCGGCTGGTTCTGTCCATGGACTTCCTCTGGTGGGTGTTTCTGAGTTTCCTTCCACAGGTGACAAGGTTAATTCGTTAGCTGGCTGCTCTATTTAACTCCACTTAGATCTTTGCTCCATGCCACCTGTCAATGTTCCAGTATTGGTCTAGTTCACTCCTGGATCGTTCTTGTGACCTGTCTTCCCAGCAGAAGCTAAGTTCCTGCTTGTATTTCTTTGGTTTGCTATTTTTCTGTCCAGCTTGCTATTTTTATTGTTGTCTTGCTTGCTGGAAGTTCTGGGACGCAGAGGGAGCGCCTCCGCACCGTGAGTCGGTGCGGAGGGTCTTTTTGCGCCCTCTGCGTGGTCTTTTTGTAGGTTTTTGTGCTGACCACAAAGCAACCTTTCATATCCTCGGTCTGTTCAGTAAGTCGGGCCTCACTTTGCTAAATCTATTTCATCACTGTGTTTGTATTTTCATCTTTACTCACAGTCATTATATGTGGGGGGCTGCCTTTTCCTTTGGGGAATTTCTGAGGCAAGGTAGGCTTTTTTTTTCTATCTTCAGGGCTAGCTAGTTTCTTAGGCTGTGCCGAGTTGCATAGGGAGCGTTAGGAGCAATCCACGGCTACTTCTAGTGTGTTTGATAGGATTAGGGATTGCGGTCAGCAGAGTTCCCACGTCCCAGATCTCGTCCTTTGTTATCAGTAACTATCAGGTCATTCCGTGTGCTCTTAACCACCAGGTCCATTATTGTCCTGACCACCAGGTCATAACAGTACAGGTGGCCCAAAGTACTAATGCATCTCAATAGAGGGAAAAGAGAAGTTCTGAGACCATTTTTTTTTCTTTGCAGTGTGTTTTGTCTCTCTTTTCCCCTTTACCTCTGGGTGGTTCAGGACACAGGTGTAAACATGGACATTCAAGGTCTGTCCTCTTGGATGGATAATCTCACTACAAGGGTACAAAACATTCAAGATTTTGTGGTTCAGAATCCGATGTCAGAGCCTAGGATTCCAATTCCTGATTTGTTTTTTGGTGATAGATCTAAGTTCTTGAATTTCAAAAATAATTGTAAATTGTTTCTTGCCTTGAAACCTCGCTCCTCAGGTGACCCTGTTCAACAAGTAAAGATCATTATTTCTTTGTTACGTGGTGACCCTCAAGACTGGGCATTTTCCCTTGCGCCAGGAGATCCGGCATTGCGTGATGTTGATGCGTTTTTCCTGGCACTTGGATTGCTTTATGACGAACCTAATTCAGTGGATCAGGCAGAGAAAATCTTGCTGGCTCTGTGTCAGGGTCAGGATGAAGCGGAGATATATTGTCAGAAGTTTAGAAAGTGGTCTGTGCTCACTCAGTGGAATGAATGTGCCCTGGCAGCAATCTTCAGAAAGGGTCTCTCTGAAGCCCTTAAGGATGTCATGGTGGGATTTCCCATGCCTGCTGGTCTGAATGAGTCTATGTCTTTGGCCATTCAGATCGATCGACGCTTGCGTGAGCGTAATGCTGTGCACCATTTGGCGGTACTATCTGAGCATGGGCCTGAGCCTATGCAATGTGATAGGACTTTGACCAGAGCTGAACGGCAAGAACACAGACGTCGGAATGAGCTATGTTTTTACTGTGGTGATTCCACTCATGCTATCTCCGATTGTCCTAAGTGCACTAAGCGGTTCGCTAGGTCTGCCACCATTGGTACGGTACAGTCTAAATTTCTATTGTCCGTTACTCTGATTTGCTCTTTGTCATCCTATTCTGTTATGGCATTTGTGGATTCAGGCGCTGCCCAGAATTTGATGGACTTGGAGTATGCTAGGTGCTGTGGTTTTTTCTTGGAGCCCTTGCAGTATCCTACTCCATTGAGAGGAATTGATGCTACGCCTTTGGCCAAGAATAAGCCTCAGTACTGGACCCAATTGACCATGTGCATGGCTCCTGCACATCAGGAGGATATCCGCTTTCTGGTGTTGCATAATCTGCATGATGTGGTCGTTTTGGGGTTGCCATGGCTACAGGTTCATAATCCAGTATTGGACTGGAAATCTATGTCTGTGTCCAGCTGGGGTTGCCAGGGGGTACATGGTGATGTTCCATTTTTGTCTATTTCGTCTTCCACTCCTTCTGAAGTTCCAGAGTTTTTGTCGGATTATCGGGATGTATTTGATGAGCCCAAAGCCAGTGCCCTACGTCCTCATAGGGATTGCGATTGTGCTATTAATTTGATTCCTGGTAGTAAGTTTCCTAAGGGCCGATTGTTCAATTTATCTGTGCCAGAACACGCCGCTATGCGGAGTTATATAATGGAATCCTTGGAGAAAGGTCATATTCGCCCGTCGTCATCACCGTTAGGAGCAGGGTTCTTTTTTGTGGCCAAGAAGCATGGTTCTTTGAGACCTTGTATTGATTACCGCCTTCTTAATAAAATTACAGTCAAATTTCAGTATCCTTTGCCGTCTGATTTGTTTGCTCGTATTAAAGGGGCTAGTTGGTTTACCAAGCTAGATCTTCGAGGGGCGTATAATCTTGTGCGTATTAAACAAGGCGATGAATGGAAAACAGCATTTAATACGCCCGAGGGCCATTTTGAGTACCTGGTTATGCCATTCGGGCTTTCCAATGCTCCATCGGTATTTCAGTCCTTTATGCATGACATCTTCCGAGAGTACCTGGATAAATTCCTGATTGTGTATTTGGATGATATTTTGGTCTTTTCGGATGATTGGGAGTCTCATGTGAAGCAGGTCAGAATGGTGTTCCAGGTCCTTCGTGCGAATTCCTTGTTTGTGAAGGGGTCAAAGTGTCTCTTTGGAGTTCAGAAGGTTTCATTTTTGGGGTTCATTTTTCCCCTTCTACTATCGAGATGGACCCTGTTAAAGTCCAGGCCATTTACGATTGGACTCAGCCGACATCTGTGAAGAGCCTGCAGAAGTTCCTGGGCTTTGCTAATTTTTATCGGCGCTTCATCGCTAATTTTTCTACTGTTGCTAAACCGTTGACTGATTTGACCAAAAAGGGTGCTGATGTGGTCAATTGGTCTTCTGCAGCTGTAGAGGCTTTTCAGGAGTTGAAGCGTTGTTTTTCTTCTGCCCCTGTGTTGTGCCAACCAGATGTTTCGCTCCCGTTCCAGGTCGAGGTTGATGCTTTTGAGATTGGAGCAGGGGCTGTTTTGTCGCAAAGAAGTTCTGATGGCTCGGTGATGAGACCATGCGACTTGTTTTCCAGGAAGTTTTCGCCTGCTGAGTGTAATTATGATGTTGGCAATCGAGAGTTGCTGGCCATGAAGTGGGCATTCGAGGAGTGGCGTCATTGGCTTGAAGGAGCTAAGCATCGTGTGGTGGTCTTGACTGATCACAAGAACTTGACTTATCTCGAGTCTGCCAAACGGTTGAATCCTAGACAGGCTCGTTGGTCGCTGTTTTTCTCCCGTTTTGACTTTGTGGTTTCGTACCTTCCGGGCTCTAAAAATGTGAAGGCGGATGCCCTGTCTAGGAGTTTTGTGCCCGACTCTCCGGGTTTGCCTGAGCCGGCGGGTATTCTCAAAGAGGGGGTAATTTTGTCTGCCATCTCCCCTGATTTGCGGCGGGTGCTGCAAAAATTTCAGGCTAATAGACCTGACCGTTGCCCAGCGGAGAAACTGTTTGTTCCTGATAAATGGACGACTAGAGTTATCTCCGAGGTTCATTGTTCGGTGTTGGCTGGTCATCCTGGAATCTTTGGTGCCAGAGATTTGGTGGCTAGATCCTTTTGGTGGCCGTCTCTGTCACGGGATGTGCGTTCGTTTGTGCAGTCCTGTGTCGGATTTGTGCTCGGGCTAAGCCCTGCTGTTCTCGTGCAAGTGGGTTGCTTTTGCCCTTGCCAGTCCCGAAGAGGCCTTGGACACATATCTCTATGGATTTTATTTTGGATCTCCCCGTCTCTCAAAAAATGTCGGTCATTTGGGTGGTTTGTGATCGCTTCTCTAAGATGGTCCATTTGGTACCCTTGTCTAAATTGCCTTCCTCCTCTGATTTGGTGCCATTGTTCTTCCAGCATGTGGTTCGTTTACATGGCATTCCGGAGAACATCGTTTCTGACAGAGGTTCCCAGTTTGTTTCGAGGTTTTGGCGAGCTTTTTGTGCTAGGATGGGCATTGATTTGTCTTTTTCCTCGGCTTTCCATCCTCAGACAAATGGCCAGACTGAACGAGCCAGACTGAACGAACCAATCAGACCCTGGAAACATATCTGAGATGTTTTGTTTCTGCTGATCAGGATGATTGGGTGTCCTTTTTGCCTTTGGCTGAGTTCGCCCTTAATAATCGGGCCAGCTCGGCTACTTTGGTTTAGCCGTTTTTCTGCAATTCTGGTTTCCATCCTCGTTTCTCGTCAGGGCAGGTTGAGTCTTCTGACTGTCCTGGTGTGGATACTGTGGTGGATAGGTTGCAGCAGATTTGGACTTATGTAGTGGACAATTTGACATTGTCTCAGGAGAAGGCTCAACGTTTCGCTAACCGCAGGCGCTGTGTGGGTCCCCGACTTCGTGTTGGGGATTTGGTTTGGTTGTCATCTCGTTATATTCCTATGAAAGTTTCCTCTCCTAAGTTTAAGCCTCGTTTCAATGGTCCATATAGGATTTCTGAGGTTCTTAATCCTGTGTCTTGTCGTTTGATCCTTCCAGCTTCTTTTGCCATCCATAACGTATTCCATAGGTCATTGTTGCGGAGATACGTGGCACCTGTGGTTCCATCCGTTGATCCTCCTGCCCCGGTTTTGGTTGAGGGGGAGTTGGAGTATATAGTGGAGAAGATTTTGGATTCTCGTATTTCGAGACGGAAACTCCAGTACCTGGTTAAGTGGAAGGGTTATGGTCAGGAAGATAATTCCTGGGTCTTTACCTCTGATGTTCATGCTGCTGATCTTGTTCGTGCCTTTCACTTGGCTCATCCTGGTCGGCCTGGGGGCTCTGGTGAGGGTTCAGTGACCCCTCCTCAAGGGGGGGTACTGTTGTGAATTCTGTGGTCAAGCTCCCTCCTGTGGTCATGAGTGGAACTTCGGCTGGTTCTGTCTATGGGCTTCCTCTGGTGGATGTGAGTGGGGCTGCGGCTTCTGAGTTTCCTTCCTCAGGTGATGGGGTTAAGTCGTTAGGTGCTGCTCTATTTAACTCCACCTAGTTCTTTGTTCCTGGCCTCCAGTCAATGTTCCAGTAAAGGTCTTGCTTTCTCCTGGATCGTTCTTGTTGCCTGTCTGCCCTGCATAAGCTAAGTTCTGCTTGTGTTATTTTTGTTTGCTATTTTTTTCTGTCCAGCTTGCTATATTGGTTTGTCTTGCTGGCTGGAAGCTCTGGGACGCAGAGGAAGCACCTCCGTACCGTTAGTCGGTGCGGAGGGTCTTTTTGCGCCCTCTGCGTGGTTGTTTGTAGGTTTTTGTGCTGACCGCAAAGCTATCTTTCCTGTCCTCGGTCTATTTAGTAAGTCGGGCCTCACTTTGCTAAAATCTATTTCATCTCTGTGTTTGTGTTTTCATCTTTGCTCACAGTCATTATATGTGGGGGGCTGCCTTTTCCTTTGGGGAATTTCTCTGAGGCAAGGTAGGCTTATTTTTCTATCTTCAGGGCTAGCTAGTTTCTCAGGCTGTGCCGAGTTGCATAGGGAGCGTTAGGAGCAATCCACGGCTACCTCTAGTGTGGTGTGATAGGATTAGGGATTGCGGTCAGCAGAGTTCCCACGTCTCAGAGCATGTCCTATGTGATTAGCAACTATCAGGTCATTTTCTGTGCTCGTAACCACCAGGTCCATTGTGGTTCTGAATCACCAGTTCATAACAGTTATGGTCAGGAAGATAATTCCTGGGTTTTTGCCTCTGATGTTCATGCTGCCGATCTGGTTCGTGCCTTTCATTTGGCTCATCCTGGTTGGCCTGGGGGCTCTGGTGAGGGTTTGGTGACCCCTCCTCAAGGGGGGGGTACTGTTGTGAATTCTGTTGTCGGGCTCCCTCCTGTGGTCATGAATGGTACTTCGGCTGGTTCTGTCCATGGACTTCCTCTGGTGGGTGTTTCTGAGTTTCCTTCCACAGGTGACGAGGTTAACTGGCTGCTCTATTTAACTCCACTTAGATCTTTGCTCCATGCCACCTGTCAATGTTCCAGTATTGGTCTAGTTCACTCCTGGATCGTTCTTGTGACCTGTCTTCCCAGCAGAAGCTAAGTTCCTGCTTGTATTTCTTTGGTTTGCTATTTTTCTGTCCAGCTTGCTATTTTTATTGTTGTCTTGCTTGCTGGAAGCTCTGGGACGCAGAGGGAGCGCCTCCGCACCGTGAGTCGGTGCGGAGGGTCTTTTTGCGCCCTCTGCGTGGTCTTTTTGTAGGTTTTTGTGCTGACCGCAAAACAACCTTTCCTATCCTCGGTCTGTTCAGTAAGTCGGGCCTCACTTTGCTAAATCTATTTCATCTCTGTGTTTGTATTTTCATCTTTACTCACAGTTAGAGTTGAGCGACCTTGACCTTTTTAGAGTCGAGCCGGGTTTCGCGAAACCCGACTATCTCAAAAGTCGGGTCGAGTGAAATCGGCCGATTATGACGTAAAGTCGGGATCGACCGAAACACGAAACCCAATGCAAGTCAATGGGGCAGCATAGTCGGCAGTGAGTGGGGGCCAGGAAAACACCTAGAGTGTCCATTTTAATGTCAAAACCATCCATTCTTCTTAATGAAGCTTGTCAAGCGTAATTTACCTTATAATAATTGGAAGGCATTTGAAATTGGGGGTCATTTGGCTAAAGTTGTGGTGGGTAGGGCTGGTTCAAGTAATTAGTGGGCCCAGGAAATCTGGACCACGTCACGGCAGTGGAGCAGGGAGAGGTAAGTATTTCAACTTTGCAAGTGCTGTGAACCTGAGCAAGCAGGGGGGGCCCACTCGTTGGCATTGGCACTGGCACAGGGCCCCTCAAAGTACAGCGGTGTGTTTGCACGGCGGGGGCGCCTCCCACCGGCAGCAACACTTTTGCGTACTATGAGAGGCCCTGTGCCAGTGACGTCGCCAACTAGTATTCCTCCCCCCACCTGATGAAGGAACCTGCACTTTCATCTGCACCTTCCTCTTTGTCCCGTGTAAGGTGGTATGGTATGCGGGAAGAGCAACCTGACTTTCAGCAGGGTCACAATGTTGTTGTGTAGCGTGCACGGGGAATGTTGCATTATGGGTCAATGTACCAGCAGACTCATCTATCACTGGCTGGGCAATGGGCAGGATGAGGAAGAAACACAGATATAGGCCCAAAGAATAAAGTTGGCTAAATGCAGTTCAAAATTGGTAACACAGGAATAACCAGGGGGCATTGCAGTGGAGGACAACTGGAATGAGAGGCTGACACAGAGAGTAGGCCCAAATCAGTAAGTAGTCGAAATGCAGTTCAAAATTGGCAACCGTAGTAAACAGGCGGCACAGCTTTGTTCAGTGGAGGAGAACAGCAAGGAGTGGCAGACACCGATAGTAGGCCCCAACCCAACTAGTACGCCAAATGCAGTTGTTCCGTCTAACCACAATTTAATGAGAGCCTGAAGATAGAAGTTCAGGAAAGGCAACCTGGAGAACACCTTGGAGTGGAACACACCATCTCTCTACACCCCATACCCAATTTGTAGGCCTAATGCAGTGTAGTTTCCAACAACTACTAAACGAGAGCCGGAAGATCGAAGCTCAGGAAAGGCAACCTGGAGAACACCTTGGAGTGGAACACACCATCTCTCTACACCCCATACCCAATTTGTAGGCCTAATGCAGTGTAGTTTCCAACAACTACTAAACGAGAGCCGGAAGATCGAAGCTCAGGAAAGGCAACCTGGGGAACACCTTGGAGTGTAACGCACCATCTCTCTCCACCCGATACCCATTTTGTAGGCCTAATGCAGTGTAGTTTTCTACAACTACTAAACGAGAGTCGGAAGACCGAAGCAATGGCAAGGAAACCTGGGGAACACCTTGGAGTGTAACACACCATCTCTCGCCACCCGATACCCATTTTGTAGGCCTAATGCAGTGTAGTTTTCTACAACTACTAAACGAGAGTCGGAAGACCGAAGCAATGGCAAGGAAACCTGGGGAACACCTTGGAGTGTAACAAACCCTCTCTCTACACCACGGAAGGGCTGATTCTTAGGAAGGAAGGCTGTCGGAAGGAAGCAGGGCGCGTCCGAGGGTGATTATATTCTTATTAGGTATATACTCACCCTCGGACGCGCCCTGCTTCTTTATTTGTAATGAATGTTTATTTGCAATGTGGTTTTGACTTACTCTATTTTTTTTGGTAAATAATGATTTTATTATTTTCATTGTTTTGCATCTTCTTGGCAATAATATAAAGAAGACGCGACAGGACAACACTCGGTGGATGCCATATCTGTGTTTTAAATTGAAAAAAACTTTCAGTTAACTACTTGCAGGAGAAACTTATTGTAGCTGGTGGCCATTTTTAGTACTGTACCAGATTTTTGTTGTATGTGTTTGTTTTTAATGTTAAAATGTCTGCATTTGATATCTCTCCAGTATTTTCTTTTTTATATGCAAAATACTTATTTTTATATTTTCTGATGTTGGTTCAAGGGGTACACGGGCAGCAGTAGACAGGTCAGTGGAGGCCTAGTGGAAGGAGGGACCGCAGACAGGCTTCGAAGCCCTAACATAATAAATTGGGCTGGCTGTAGGCAATTTAAAATTGGTTCCAGGGGAACACGGGCGGCAGTAGACAGGTCAGTGGAGGCCTAGTGGAAGGAGGGACCGCAGACAGGCTTCGAAGCCCTAACATAATAAATTGGGCTGGCTGTAGGCAATTTAAAATTGGTTCCAGGGGAACACGGGCGGCAGTAGACAGGTCAGTGGAGGCCTAGTGGAAGGAGGGACCGCAGACAGGCTTCGAAGCCCTAACATAATAAATTGGGCTGGCTGTAGGCAATTTAAAATTGGTTCCAGGGGAACACGGGCGGCAGTAGACAGGTCAGTGGAGGCCTAGTGGAAGGAGGGACCGCAGACAGGCTTTGAAGGCCTAACATAATAAATTGGGCTGGCTGTAGGCAATTTAAAATAGGTTCCAGGGGAACACGGGCAGCAGTGGCCTGGTCAGTGTAGTAGTAGTGGAAAGAACAGGCCGCAGACAGGCTTCGAAGGCCTAACATAACAAAAATTGGGATGTAGGCAATTTACAATTGGTTCCAGGGGAACACGGGCAGCAGTAGACAGGTCAGTGGAGGCCTAGTGGAAGGAGTGACCGCAGACAGGCTTTGAAGGCCTAACATAAGAAAAATGTCAATACAATGGTATTGACAGTGCCAGGCATTGAAGGATGTCAGCGCATAGACTAAACATTGGTGGAGCTGTGAGAGAAAATTTTGCAAGTGGTAGAGCACTGTTTGACCTGGGGGGGGGACTGTCTTGTGGCCGGCGGTACAGGCCTAGGGCCCCTCATATTACAACGGTGTGTCTGACGTTGGGTGCGCACCACCACCGCCAGACACTTTATTGTACTATGAGGGACCTAGTGGCAGTGCCGTCGACCAAAAGCGGGCACACCCACCTCTTCAGACAAACAGTACTCTCACGGGTGCTGGCGCCAAGTGGCGATACCACGGCCCCGTGTGGGGACTTTGGCCATTTAGGGAGGTGTTAACATGTCGGATGCTGGACAATCAGGTGCTGCAAATTACGAGATTGGAAAAGTCGTTCAGAATAGTCCACAGGCAAGACCTTTACATAGGAAAGCTAGGTGTCAGCCGGGCAAGGTGGGGCAAAAGATTTCGAAATCCAGTTGTGGTTCATTTTAATGAAGGTTAGATCATCTACATTTTGGGTAGCCAGACGAGTCCTTTTTTCTGTTAGTATTGAACCTGCAGCACTGAATACTCTTTCTGATAGGACACTAGCTGCCGGGCAAGCAAGCTCCTGCAATGCATATTCTGCCAATTCTGGCCAGGTGTCTAATTTTGATGCCCAGTAATCAAATGGGAATGACGGTTGAGGGAGAACGTCGATAAGGGATGAAAAATAGTTAGTAACCATACTGGACAAATGTTGTCTCCTGTCACTTTGAATTGATGCTGCAGTACCTGTCCTGTCTGCGGTCATAGCAAAATCACTCCACAACCTGGTCAGAAAACCCCTCTGGCCAACGCCACTTCTGATTTCTGCCCCTCTAACACCTCTGGTCTGCTGGCCCCTGCAGCTCGTGTTAGAACGATCACGGGCGCTGTGTGCAGGGAATGCCAGAAGCAAACGGTCAATAAGAGTTGATTGTTTGGTTGCTAATATTAGTTCCAAGTTCTCATGTGGCATTATATTTTGCAATTTGCCTTTATAGCGAGGATCAAGGAGGCAGGCCAACCAGTAATCGTCATCGTTCATCATTTTTGTTATGCGTGTGTCCCTTTTGAGGATACGTAAGGCATAATCCGCCATGTGGCCCAAAGTTCCAGTTCTCAAATCTGTGGTTGTGCTTGGTTGAGGGGCAGTTTCAGGCAAATCCACGTCACTTGTGTCCCTCCAAAAACCAGAACCCGGCCTTGCCGCGCCAACAATTTCCACTGGCCCAGGAAAAGCTTCCTCATTAAAAATATAATCATCCCCATCATCCTCCTCGTCCTCCTCCTCCTGTTCGCCCGCTACCTCGTCCTGTACACTGCCCTGGCCAGACAATGGCTGACTGTCATCAAGGCTTTCCTCTTCCTCAGCTGCAGACGCCTGATCCTTTATGTGCGTCAAACTTTGCATCAGCAGACGCATTAGGGGGATGCTCAGGCTTATTATGGCGTTGTCTGCACTAACCAGCCGTGTGCATTCCTCAAAACACTGAAGGACTTGACACATGTCTTGAATCTTCGACCACTGCACACCTGACAACTCCATGTCTGCCATCCTACTGCCTGCCCGTGCATGTGTATCCTCCCACAAAAACATAACAGCCCGCCTCTGTTCACACAGTCTCTGAAGCATGTGCAGTGTTGAGTTCCACCTTGTTGCAACGTCTATGATTAGGCGATGCTGGGGAAGGTTCAAAGAACGCTGATAGGTCTGCATACGGCTGGAGTGTACGGGCGAACGGCGGATATGTGAGCAAAGTCCACGCACTTTGAGGAGCAGGTCGGATAACCCCGGATAACTTTTCAGGAAGCACTGCACCACCAGGTTTAAGGTGTGAGCCAGGCAAGGAATGTGTTTCAGTTGGGAAAGGGAGATGGCAGCCATGAAATTCCTTCCGTTATCACTCACTACCTTGCCTGCCTCAAGATCTACAGTGCCCAGCCACGACTGCGTTTCTTTCTGCAAGAACTCGGACAGAACTTCAGCGGTGTGTCTGTTGTCGCCCAAACACTTCATAGCCAATACAGCCTGCTGACGTTTGCCAGTAGCTGCCCCATAATGGGAGACCTGGTGTGCAACAGTGGCAGCTGCGGATGGAGTGGTTGTGCGACTGCGGTCTGTGGACGAGGTCTCGCTTCTGCAGGAGGACGAGGAGGAGGAGGAGGGGGTGCGAACGGCTACAGCCAACTGTTTCCTAGACCGTGGGCTAGGCAGAACTGTCCCAAACTTGCTGTCCCCTGTGGACCCTGCATCCACCACATTTACCCAGTGTGCCGTGATGGACACGTAACGTCCCTGGCCATCCCTACTGGTCCATGCATCTGTTGTCAGGTGCAACTTTGTGCTCACAGATTGCCTGAGTGCATGGACGATGCGCTCTTTAACATGCTGGTGGAGGGCTGGGATGGCTTATCTTGAAAAAAAGTGTCGACTGGGTAGCTCGTAGCGTGGTACAGCGTAGTCCATCAGGGCTTTGAAAGCTTCGCTTTCAACTAACCGGTAGGGCATCATCTCTAACGAGATTAGTCTAGCTATGTGGGCGTTCAAACCCTGTGTACGCGGATGTGAGGCTAAGTACTTCCTTTTTCGAACCATAGACTCATGTAGGGTGAGCTGGACTGGAGAGCTGGAGATCGTGGAACTAGCGGGGGTGCCGGTGGACATGGCAGACTGAGAGACGGTGGGAGATGGTATTGTTGCCGCCGGTGCCCTAGATGCAGTGTTTCCTACTACGAAACTGGTGATTCCCTGACCCTGACTGCTTTGGCCTGGCAAAGAAACCTGCACAGATACTGCAGGTGGTGCGGAAAATGGTGGCCCTACACTGCCGGAAGGGATGTTGCGTTGATGACTAGCTTCATTGGCCGAGGGTGCTACAACCTTAAGGGACGTTTGGTAGTTAGTCCAGGCTTGCAAATGCATGGTGGTTAAATGTCTATGCATGCAACTTGTATTGAGACTTTTCAGATTCTGTCCTCTGCTTAAGGTAGTTGAACATTTTTGACAGATGACATTGCGCTGATCAATTGGATGTTGTTTAAATAAATGCCAGACTGCACTCTTTCTAGCATCGGATACCTTTTCAGGCATTGCAGACTGAGCTTTAACCGGATGGCCACGCTGTCCTCCAACAGGTTTTGGCTTTGCCACGCGTTTTGGGCAAGATACGGGCCCGGCAGATGGAACCTGTTGCGATGTTGATGCCTGCTGCGGCCCCTCCTCCTCCGCTTCAGAACTGCTGCCGCCTGCACCCTGTTCCCCCAATGGCTGCCAATCGGGGTCAAGAACTGGGTCATCTATTACCTCTTCTTGTAGCTCGTGTGCAACTTCGTCTGTGTCACCGTGTCGGTCGGTGGTATAGCGTTCGTGATGGGGCAACATAGTCTCATCAGGGTGTGATTCTTGATCATTACCCTGCGAGGGCAATGTTGTGGTCTGAGTCAAAGGACCAGCATAGTAGTCTGGCTGTGGCTGTGCATCAGTGCACTCCATGTCAGATTCAACTTGTAATGGGCATGGACTGTTAACTGCTTCACTTTCTAAGCCAGGGACGGTATGTGTAAAGAGCTCCATGGAGTAACCCGTTGTGTCGCCTGCTGCATTCTTCTCTGTTGTTGTTTTTGCTGAAGAGGACAAGGAAGCGACTTGTCCCTGACCGTGAACATCCACTAACGACGCGCTGCTTTGACATTTACCAGTTTCACGAGAGGAGGCAAAAGAGCTAGAGGCTGAGTCAGCAAGATAAGCCAAAACTTGCTCTTGCTGCTCCGGCTTTAAAAGCGGTTTTCCTACTCCCAGAAAAGGGAGCGTTCGAGGCCTTGTGTAGCCAGACGACGAACCTGGCTCCACAGCTCCAGACTTAGGTGCAATATTTTTTTTCCCACGACCAGCTGATGCTCCACCACTACCACTACCCTCATTACCAGCTGACAATGAACGCCCCCGGCCACGACCTCTTCCACCAGACTTCCTCATTGTTTTAAAAACGTAAACAAACTAACGGTATTTGTTGCTGTCACACAAATTACACGGTGAGCTATAACTTCAGTATGATTTAGCTACCCCTTTACAGGTGAGTGAGACCACAACGAAAATCAGGCACAATGTTACACACTCTGTTGTTGGTGGCAACAAATGAGAGAGATGCCACACACGCAGGACTGTCACTGAAGCACAAATGTAAATATTAATCTCCCACTGATTTGATTTTTTTTTTTTTTTCAGGGAGACTTTAGGAAAAAAAAATAATAGAATAAAATGATTTTTTTCAGGAAGAATTTAGAAACCAAATAAAATAAAATGATTTTTTCAGGGAGAATTTAGAAAACAAATAAAACAAAAAAAGGCTTTCTATGGCCCACTGAGTGAGAGATGACGCACACAGGAGTCAGGAGTGGCACACAAGCCCAGAGGCCAATATTTATCTCCCACTGTTTTTTTTTTGTTCCAGGGAAAATTTATAAACCCAATAAAAAAAATAATAAATAGGCTTTCTATGGCCCACTATCTGAGAGAGAGAGAGAGATGGCACGCTTAGGACTGGCACACAAGCCCAAAGGCCAATATTAATCTCCCTTTTTTTTTTCAGGGAGAATTTATAAAACCAAAAAAAAATAAATAAATAGGCTTTCTATGGCCCACTATTTGTGAGAGAGATGGCACGCTCAGGACTGGCACACAAGCCCAGAGGCCAATATTAATCTCCCACTTTTTTTTTTTTTGTTCCAGGGAAAATTTATAAACCCAATAAAAAAAATAATAAATAGGCTTTCTATGGCCCACTGTTGTGAATTCTGTGGCTGAGTTCACTTCTGTGGTCACAAGTGGTATTGCAGTCTCTGGGCTTCCTCCCTCAGGTGTTTTGGTGAGCTCGTTGGCTGCCTTGCTATTTAGCTCCACCTGAGTCTGTCTTCCTTGCTCCTTGTCAATGTTCCAGTGTTGGATCTGAGCTACTGCATCTTTCCTTGGGCCTGCTGCTCTGCTAGATAAGTGCTTCTAGTTTGTTTTCTGTTTTTTCTGTCCAGCTTGCTATTAACTTTTGCTGGAAGCTCTGAGAAGCAAAGGGGTGCACTGCCGTGCTGTTAGTTCGGCACGGTGGGTCTTTTTGCCCCTTTGCGTGGTTTTCGTTTTAGGGTTTTTGGTAGACTGCATAGTTCTCTTTGCTATCCTCGCTCTGTCTAGAATATCGGGCCTCACTTTGCTGAATCTATTTCATTCCTACGTTTGTCTTTTCATCTTGCTAACAGTCATTATATGTGGGGGGCTGCCTATTCCTTTGGGGTATTTCTCTGAGGTAAGTCAGGCTTGTATTTCATTCTGCAGGCTAGTCAGCTCCTCAGGCAGTGTCGAGTTGCATAGGTAGTTATAGGCGCAATCCACTGCTGCTTATAGTTGTGTGAGGATAGATCAGGTACTGCAGTCTACAGAGATTCCACGTCTCAGAGCTCGTCCTATTGTTTTTGGTTATTGCCAGATCTCTGTATGTGCGCTGATTACTGCACGCTGTGTTGCCTGATTGCCAGCCATAACAGTACAAGGAGCCACTCCAATGATTTCCAATAGAGGGAAAAAAAAAATCCTGACATCATTTTTTTTTCTTAGCTCTGTCTTCAGTCTTTTTTTTCCCCTAGACATTAGAGTGCTTCAGGACACAGCTGTGGACATGGATATTCAGGCTCTGTGCTCCTCAATGGATAATCTCGTTGTAAATGTACAAAAGATTCAAGATACTATTGATCAGAAATCGATGCTAGAACCAAGAATTCCGATTCCTGATTTGTTTTTTGGTGACAGAACTAAGTTCCTGAGCTTCAGAAATAATTGTAAGCTATTTTTGGCCTTGAAACCTCATTCTTCTGGTAATCCTATTCAACAGGTTTTGATTATTATTTCTTTTTTGCGCGGCGACCCACAGGACTGGGCGTTTTCTCTTGCACCAGGAGATTCTGCATTGAGTAATGTTGATGCATTTTTCCAGGCGCTGGGATTGCTTTACGATGAGCCTAATTCAGTGGATCAAGCTGAGAAAAATCTGCTGGCTTTATGCCAGGGTCAGGATGATGTAGAAGTATATTGTCAGAAATTTAGGAAATGGTCAGTACTCACTCTGTGGAATGAATCTGCACTAGCGGCTTTGTTCAGAAAGGGTCTCTCTGAAGCTCTTAAGGATGTAATGGTGGGATTTCCTATGCCTGCTGGTTTGAATGAGTCTATGTCCTTGGCCATTCAGATCGGTCGTCGCTTGCGCGAGCGTAAATCTGTGCACCATCTGGCGGTATTGTCTGAGAGTAAGCCTGAGCCTATGCAGTGCGACAGGACTATGACTAAAGTAGAACGGCACGAACACAGACGTTTGAACAGACTGTGTTTCTATTGTGGTGATTCTACTCATGCTATTTCTAATTGTCCTAAACGCACTAGGCGGTTCGATAGCTCTGCCGTTATTGGTACTGTACAGTCCAAATTCCTTTTGTCCATTACCTTAATGTGCTCTTTGTCATCATATTCTGTCATGGCGTTTGTGGATTCAGGCGTTGAGAGGAATTGATGCTACACCTTTGGCCAAGAATAAGCCTCAGTACTGGGCCCAGCTGACCATGTGCATGGCTCCTGCACATCAGGAAGTTATTCGCTTTCTGGTACTGCATAATTTGCATGATGTGGTCGTGTTGGGGTTGCCATGGCTACAAACCCATAATCCAGTATTGGATTGGAACTCTATGTCGGTAACCAGCTGGGGTTGTCAGGGAGTACATGGTGATGTTCCATTTTTGTCTATTTCGTCATCCATTCCTTCTGACATCCCAGAGTTCTTGTCGGACTTTCAGGATGTATTTGAAGAGTCCAAGTCTGATGCCCTACCTCCGCATAGGAATTGTGATTGTGCTATCGATTTGATTCCTGGTAGTAAATTCCCTAAGGGTCGTTTATTTAATTTGTCCGTACCTGAACACACCGCTATGCGCAGTTATGTGAAGGAGTCCCTGGAGAAGGGACATATTCGCCCATCGTCGTCACCATTGGGAGCAGGGTTCTTTTTTGTAGCCAAGAAGGATGGTTCGCTAAGACCGTGTATTGATTACCGCCTTCTTAATAAGATCACTGTTAAGTTTCAGTATCCCTTGCCATTGATATCTGACTTGTTTGCTCGGATTAAGGGGGCTAGTTGGTTTACTAAGATTGATCTTCGTGGTGCGTATAATCTGGTGAGAATCAGGCAGGGAGATGAATGGAAAACGGCATTTAATACGCCCGAGGGTCATTTTGAGTATCTGGTGATGCCGTTCGGACTTGCCAATGCTCCATCTGTTTTTCAGTCTTTTATGCATGACATTTTCCGTGAGTATCTGGATAAATTCTTGATTGTTTACTTGGATGACATTTTGATCTTCTCAGATGATTGGGAGTCTCATGTGAAGCAAGTCAGAATGGTTTTCCAGGTACTGCGTGCTAATTCCTTGTTCGTGAAGGGATCAAAGTGTCTCTTCGGTGTGCAGAAAGTTTCATTTTTGGGGTTCATCTTTTCCCCTTCTACTATCGAGATGGATCCGGTTAAGGTTCAGGCCATCCAGGATTGGACTCAGCCGACATCTCTGAAAAGTCTGCAGAAATTCCTGGGCTTTGCTAATTTTTATCGTCGCTTCATCTGTAATTTTTCTAGCATTGCCAGACCATTGACCGATTTGACCAAGAAGGGTGCTGATTTGGTTAATTGGTCTTCTGCTGCCGTGGAAGCTTTTCAGGAGTTGAAGCGTCGTTTTTGCTGTGCCCCTGTGTTGTGTCAACCTGATGTTTCTCTTCCGTTCCAGGTCGAGGTTGATGCTTCTGAGATTGGTGCAGGGGCGGTTTTGTCACAGAGAGGTTCTGGTTGCTCAGTGTTCAAACCATGTGCTTTCTTTTCCAGGAAATTTTCTGCTGCTGAGCGTAATTATGATGTGGGCAACCGAGAGTTGCTGGCCATGAAGTGGGCATTCGAGGAGTGGCGTCATTGGCTTGAGGGTGCTAAGCATCGCGTGGTGGTTTTGACTGATCATAAGAACCTTACTTATCTTGAGTCTGCCAAGCGCTTGAATCCTAGACAGGCCCGTTGGTCGTTATTTTTTGCTCGTTTTGATTTTGTGATTTCATACCTTCCGGGCTCTAAAAATGTGAAGGCGGATGCTCTGTCTAGGAGTTTTGTGCCCGATTCTCCGGGGTTATCTGAGCCGGCGAGTATCCTCAAGGAAGGAGTCATTGTGTCTGCCATCTCCCCTGATTTGCGGAGAGTGTTGCAGAAATTTCAGGCTAATAAACCTGATCGTTGTCCGGCCGAGAAACTGTTCGTCCCTGATAGGTGGACTAGTAAAGTTATCTCTGAACTTCATTGTTCGGTGCTGGCCGGTCATCCAGGAATCTTTGGTACCAGGGAGTTGGTTGCTAGATCCTTCTGGTGGCCATCTCTGTCACGGGATGTGCGTGCTTTTGTGCAGTCCTGTGGAATTTGTGCTAGGGCTAAGCCCTGCTGTTCACGTGCCAGTGGGTTGCTTTTGCCCTTGCCGGTCCCGAAGAGGCCTTGGACACATATTTCGATGGATTTCATTTCTGACCTTCCCGTTTCTCAAAAAATGTCGGTCATTTGGGTGGTCTGTGATCGTTTTTCTAAAATGGTCCATCTGGTGCCCTTGGTTAAATTGCCTTCCTCCTCTGATTTGGTGCCTTTGTTCTTTCAGCATGTGGTTCGTTTACATGGCATTCCTGAGAATATTGTTTCTGACAGAGGTTCCCAGTTTGTCTCGAGGTTCTGGCGAGCCTTTTGTGGTAGGATGGGCATTGACCTATCTTTTTCCTCGGCCTTCCATCCTCAGACTAATGGCCAGACCGAACGAACCAATCAGACCTTGGAAACATATCTGAGATGTTTTGTTTCCGCTGACCAGGATGATTGGGTGTCATTTTTGCCGTTGGCTGAGTTCGCCCTTAATAATCGGGCCAGCTCGGCTACCTTGGTCTCTCCATTTTTCTGCAATTCTGGGTTCCATCCTCGTTTCTCTTCAGGACAGGTTGAGTCTTCGGACTGTCCTGGTGTGGATTCTGTGGTGGACAGGTTGCAGCAGATCTGGACTCAGGTAGTGGACAATTTGACCTTGTCCCAGGAGAAGGCTCAGCTTTTCGCTAATCGCAGACGCCGTGTGGGACCCCGACTTCGTGTTGGGGATCTGGTTTGGTTATCTTCTCGTCATATTCCTATGAAGGTTTCCTCTCCTAAATTTAAACCTCGTTTTATTGGTCCGTATAGGATTTCTGAGATTCTCAATCCAGTGTCTTTTCGTCTGACCCTCCCAGACTCCTTTTCCATACATAATGTATTCCATAGGTCGTTGTTGAGGAGATACGTGGCACCTATGGTTCCATCTGTGGAGCCTCCTGCCCCTGTTTTGGTGGAGGGGGAATTGGAGTATATTGTGGAGAAGATTTTGGATTCTCGTGTCTCTAGACGGAAACTCCAGTATCTGGTCAAATGGAAGGGTTATGCTCAGGAAGATAATTCCTGGGTTTTTGCCTCTGATGTCCATGCCCCAGATCTTGTTCGTGCCTTTCATGTGGCTCATCCTGGTCGGCCTGGGGGTTCTGGTGAGGGTTCGGTGACCCCTCCTCAAGGGGGGGGTACTGTTGTGAATTCTGTGGCTGAGTTCACTTCTGTGGTCACAAGTGGTATTGCAGTCTCTGGGCTTCCTCCCTCAGGTGTTTTGGTGAGCTCGTTGGCTGCCTTGCTATTTAGCTCCACCTGAGTCTGTCTTCCTTGCTCCTTGTCAATGTTCCAGTGTTGGATCTGAGCTACTGCATCTTTCCTTGGGCCTGCTGCTCTGCTAGATAAGTGCTTCTAGTTTGTTTTCTGTTTTTTCTGTCCAGCTTGCTATTAACTTTTGCTGGAAGCTCTGAGAAGCAAAGGGGTGCACCGCCGTGCTGTTAGTTCGGCACGGTGGGTCTTTTTGCCCCTTTGCGTGGTTTTCGTTTTAGGGTTTTTTGTAGACTGCATAGTTCTCTTTGCTATCCTCGCTCTGTCTAGAATATCGGGCCTCACTTTGCTGAATCTATTTCATTCCTACGTTTGTCTTTTCATCTTGCTAACAGTCATTATATGTGGGGGGCTGCCTATTCCTTTGGGGTATTTCTCTGAGGTAAGTCAGGCTTGTATTTCATTCTGCAGGCTAGTCAGCTCCTCAGGCAGTGTCGAGTTGCATAGGTAGTTATAGGCGCAATCCACTGCTGCTTATAGTTGTGTGAGGATAGATCAGGTACTGCAGTCTACAGAGATTCCACGTCTCAGAGCTCGTCCTATTGTTTTTGGTTATTGCCAGATCTCTGTATGTGCGCTGATTACTGCACGCTGTGTTGCCTGATTGCCAGCCATAACAGCCCACTATCTGAGAGAGAGAGATGGCACGCTTAGGACTGGCACACAAGCCCAAAGGCCAATATTAATCTCCCACTGATTGATTTATTGATTTTTTCAGGTAGAATTTAGAACCCAAATAAAGCAAAAAAATAAATAGGCTTTCTATGGCCCACTGAGTGAGTGATGATGCACACAGGAGTCAGGAGTGGCACACAAGCCCTGAGGCCAATATTTTTCTCCCACTGATTGATGTAGTGATTTTTTCAGGTAGATTTTAGAACCCAAATTCAAGAGTGGCACACAAGCCCTGAGGCCAATATTTTTCTCCCACTGATTGATGTAGTGATTTTTTCAGGTAGATTTTATAACCCAAATCAAGCAAAAAAATAAATAGGCTTTCTATGGCCCACTGAGTGAGAGATGGCACGCACAGGGATGGCACTCTAGCAGAAATGTCAATCTTAATCTCCCACAAAAAAAAAAAAAAAAAAACAGGGATTGTCCTTCAATTACTATCTCCCTGCAGTAATCTCAGCCAGGTATAGCAGGCAGCAATAAGGAGTGGACTGATGCACAAATTAAATAAAAAGTGTGTACAAACAAAAAAGATAGCTGTGCAGAAAGGAAGGAACAAGAGGATTTGTGCTTTGAAAAAAGCAGTTGGTTTGCACAGCGGCGTACACACAGCAATGCAGCTATCAGGGAGCCTTCTAGGGCAGCCCAATGAGCTACAGCGCTGAGGGGAAAAAAAAAAAAAATGTAGCTTCCACTGTCCCTGCACACCGAAGGTGGTGTTGGGCAGTGGAAATCGCTACAGCACAAGCGGTTTGGTGGTTAATGGACCCTGCCTAACGCTATCCCTGCTTCTGACGAAGCGGCAGCAACCTCTCCCTAAGCTCAGATCAGCAGCAGTAACATGGCGGTCGGCGGGAACGCCCCTTTATAGCCCCTGTGACGCCGCAGACAGCAAGCCAATCACTGCAATGCCCTTCTCTAAGATGGTGGGGACCAGGACCTATGTCATCACGCAGCCCACACTCTGCGTTTACCTTCATTGGCTGAGAAATGGTGCTTTTCGCGTCATTGAAACGCGACTTTGGCGCGAAAGTCGTGTACCGCATGGCCGACCCCGCACAGGGGTCGGATCGGGTTTCATGAAACCCGACTTTGCCAAAAGTCGGCGACTTTTGAAAATGAACGACCCGTTTCGCTCAACCCTACTCACAGTCATTATATGTGGGGGGCTGCCTTTTCCTTTGGGGAATTTCTCTGAGGCAAGGTATGCTTTATTTTTCTATCTTCAGGGCTAGCTAGTTTCTTAGGCTGTGCCGAGTTGCATAGGGAGCGTTAGGAGCAATCCACGGCTACTTCTAGTGTGTTTGATAGGATTAGGGATTGTGGTCAGCAGAGTTCCCATGTCCCAGAGCTCGTCCTTTGTTATCAGTAACTATCAGGTCATTCCGTGTGCTCTTAACCACCAGGTCCATTATTGTACTGACCACCAGGTCATATCACCTACCACACCAACGTACATAATGGGCGGCTTCATCAAAAGATGTATACACCACTGAACAAAGTTCCGCGTTAATCCCATCATTAACCGACCTGCCCCGAGGATATGACAAATGGTGAATCAGTCTAAATTTGTTCGGTTCTTTCTTCGGCACAACACCAAGGGGCGAAACCACCAAATCCACTACAGGAGGATCATGAAAAGGTCCAGACATCCTTCCCAACGCAACTTCCTTCTCCAATTTCTTGGTAAAAATCGCAGTGTATTGCTCAGCCAACCTGAGGTTCTTGAAAGTCTTAGGCATTTCAAAAGGGGGAGTTGGGATCCTAAAACCATCCTGAAAACCTGACAACAAAAGACCTGCCTTACCCCTGTCTGGATATCTATTTAGATAGGGGACCATCGCGTCCAGCTTCACTGGCGTCACCCCCTTTTGAATTTCCCGATTCTGGCTTTGGCTTATCCTTTTTGAAACAACTCGCAGCACCATGAGAGGACCCATTGCAGTGCGAGCACACGTGCTTAAACTTGCAAGTGGATCCGAATTTACACTGGCCTGCATTAAATTGCCAGCATAAACCGTGTTTCTGGCCTCCTGATTGTCCCCCTGCCCCCTGAGCGATCCCTTGCAAGGTCGATTGGCCAGTGGATCCAGCCCCCCCTGAAAAGGATGACCCAACCTTGTCGGTGCCATGACCCGCAACCACAAACCAATATCCTTCTGATCCCATCGGATCGCTGGACGAATCGCTTTCCACTGCCTGAACTGCTCTTCGTAGCGTAGCCACGCCTGGCCCCCATACACCCTATGTGCCTCTCCAATCGAATCCATGTATCAGAATAGGCCAGAGCAATTTTCAGGAGCCTTCTCTTTCACCACGCTTGCTAAAATGGTGAACGCTTGTAGCCAATTAGCAAACGTCTGCGGGATGAGGCGCAACCTCCGCTTCTCTTCCTCCTCCTTCTTACTCTCAACTTTTTTGCCATTATCTAAATAAAATTTCACCAACGGAAAAAGCGAAAAGATTTCCACATATTCATCCTTCCAAATCTTCTCCTTCACTTCTTTCTTATGATGAACCCCAAGCGGGCCCTCAAAACAAACGTAAACCTCCCCATTCGCCCTGTCATCTAAATGGATCCTGCATTCTTTTCCTTTTCTGTCTGTACAGACACCGACACCAGCTCAGAACCGCCACTGGGCGCTATCAAACCCCAACCTGAAACCAAGTGACCGACCCCTCGTTGTCCCACCCAAGCAGCTAACTGACCCGGCCTCGACCTCTCCCCTTCCAAATGTGTAAACAATTCCCTCACATTACCCAAAAGCTCCTGAACGCCAGCACCCCCGCCAAAAGCCGCAACACCATGGCCAGCTCCCAATGGCCCAACTGCCTGACCAACCCCCAACGACTGTGCTAAGGTAACTGATGGAGACGGACATAAGATAGAGCTATACTCACCAGGCTGCGAGGGAGCTGTGATCCCCCAGGGGCCGACCGCAAGTCCATCCAGCCGATTGTCAACCTCATTCCTCCCACAGGACCCTCAGGAGTCTGAAGTCCGCATGACGACAATCCAGCGGATCCAGATGATGTATCCCCGACAGGCCCAATGACTCTCAGAACACCAGATCCATAACCTTCGGTTGAGCCGGCAGGCCCGGCCAGGAAAGGCATACCACTTGCTTCGCTTACCGATGATAACCACCGCAACTCAGCCCCAATCCCCGCTGAACGGCCCCGCAGGTGAACCACGATCCACTGGCGGGTGAGGCAGCCCCGCATCCGCCGGGGCGCCACCAGCCGCTGCATCTACTGAGGGCATCCCCCATCGTCTTAAGAAGAAGCAGGTCACCTGCCAGAATTGTCACCACGGTGACCTGCCGTGACGTCAACGGAAGTGGCTGCAGACCTAGCATATGTAAGCTCTGCCCTGGCACAGGAGGAGAAGGCCCAGACACCGCAGCAGGCCTCAGCCCGACTGCCGGATTCCTACCAGACCTGGGCCTGCTGGGGCGCTTACAGGCAGGCATCCGGCCTGGAGGGTCCCCCCGCTGCCTCCGATTATGGCTGCCACCTGGTTCTCAAGCCACCCAAGCAGCTGTCTCACTGCCGCCAGCCGAAGAGCCTCCAGGACCTGGGCCACGGACCCCATGGTGAGTGTGCAGCGAGGAACTGCTCGCTACGAATCCGGAGCGGGAAAATGCCCAACTCCTCCCCCACTTGCCCCTATAAACCCCCTCATTTACATAACCCACCCCATTGATATAACTCCCACCCTCTCCACACCCCTGCCATGTGGGCCTTCACCTAACGCCATGGGGGGAGGGGCGGCTTGCTATGGCCTGTGCTAACAGAGTGATGTATTTCAAGTGTTTATTTCTGTTAATGTTGATGATTATGGCTTACAGAAAATGAAAACCCCAAAAATCATTATCTCAGTAAATTAGAATAATTAACAAAAAGCACCTGAAAAGGCTACCTAAGCGTTTAGAAAGGTCACTTAGTCTGTTTCAGAAGGCTCCACAATCATGGGGAAGACCGCTGATTTGACAGATATCCAGAAGGCAGTCATTGGCACACTCCACAAGGAGGGTAAGCTACAAAAGGTATTTTTTTAAAGAAGCTGGCTGTTCACAGAGTGCTGCATCCAAGCATATTAATGGAAAGCTGAATTGAAGAAAAAGAGTGAGAGAAATAGGTGCACAAGGGGAGATACACAAGGAGTGGACTGCGGCTGGAGTCATTGCTTCAAGATCCACCGCACACAGACATATCCAGGACATGGGCTACAAGTGTTGCATTCCTTGTGTCAAGCCACTCATGACCAATAGACAATGCCTGAAGTGTCTTACCTAGGTCAAGGAGACAAAGAACTGGACTGTTGTTCAGTGATCCAAGGTGTTTTCAGATGAAAGTAAATTTAGCATTTCATTTGGAAATCAAGGTCCCAGAGTCTGGAGGAAGAGTGGAGAGGCACACAATCCAAGCTGCTTGTGGTCTAGTGTGAAGCTTCCACAATCAGTGATGGTTTGGGAAGCCATGTCATCTGCTGGTATAGGTCCACTGTGTTTTATCAAGACCAAAATCAGCGCAGCCGTCTACCAGGAAATTTTAGAGCACTTCATGCTCCCCTCTGCCGACAAGCTTTTTGGAGATGGAAATTTCATTCTCCAGCAGGACTTGGCACCCACACTGCCAAAAGTACCAATACCTGGTTTAGAAACAACAGCATCACTGTGCTTGATTGGCCAGCAAACTCGCCTGACCATAACCCCATAAAGATTCTATGGGGTATTGTCAATAGGAAGATGAGTGACACCAGACCCAACAATGCAGATGAGCTGAAGGCTGCTATGAAAGCAACCTGGGCTTCCATAACACCTCAGCAGTGCCACAGGCTGATCGCCTCCGTGCCATGCCGCATTGATGCTGTAATTGATGCAAAAGGAGCCTCGACCAAGTATTGAGCACTTTTATTGAACATACATTCAGTAGGCCAACATTTCGGATTTTAAAATCATTTTTCAAGCTGGTGTTTTAAAGTATTCTAATTTACCGAGATAATGACTTTTGGGTTTTCATTGGCTGTAAGCCATAATCATCAATACAAGCAAAATAAACGCTTGAAATAGATCACTCTGTTTGTAATGACCCTATATACTGTAATATACGAGTTTCACTTTTTGTATTGAAGAACTGAAATAAATTAACTTTTTCATGATATTCTAATTTAGTGACAAGCAAGTACGGCCATTTTTTTTTTATTTCAGTATTACTGTATATTGTAAAAATAAAGGTCTCTTTCAAGGTCATTCTGTGGCTGGAAATCACCAGAGAGCTAGCATGGCAGAGACAGAGAGTCATGTCGCCGCTGGTCAAGCCATTTCCGCCGCCGCCCCTGCTGGTTGCTCATACTTACCATTCTGCGGCATCCCGGCGCGCTCCTGTTTTCCCTCCAGCGCCGGCTCCTCTGCTCGCACCTCCAGCTCCTGCTTCCTGTCGGGCGCGCGCGCACTAGGTCTCACTGAGCATGCGCACACTATTTTCTATGATCAGCCGCTCCTTCCACTGTTCTCTATGGCCCTGGAGGACCTTGACCCGGAAGGTACGCTGCCGCTCTGAATATCAGGCCGCCTCTTCCTTTTGACTGTGCCTGATTATCATTTGTTTCCTAGCAAGTGTATCTGGCCCCCGCGCTTCTCAGTGTGCTCAGCGTTTTCTCTGCGGCTTGTCTTCCGTTACTTGCTTTTGTTTTCCTGTGCCTTACCATTGTTTGTTTCCTTGTTTCCTTTCAGCTCTGGTCCTCCTGTGTCTCTATTTCCTCGGTGCTCCTGTTCCTCTGCTTAGTCCTCCTGCCGCTGTCCTCTGCTCATCCACAGTCCCGTGCCCTCATCTTGTCTACTAGTCTGTCTCTCATCGTCCGTCAGTCTTTCGTCAGTCTCCCGTATCCGCATCGCGTGGTCTTTTATGCTTTTTCTCGTCGTCCCTGCCTAGCCCTTGTACCTTCCCTCCTTCTTTTGGTATCAGCTGCCGCGCAGTAGTCTCTCCAGGGCCTGCTCCTAATGCTGTTTCCTCCCAAAAGGAACTGACGTTTCTACGGAAGAACCAAACCAGGATCATGGGTTTTTTAAAATCTATGGAATCCCATTTATCTGCTCTTCAGCCCTCTGACCCGGGGAGCGCAGCCCAGCTGGCAGGTCTCCAGCAGGAGCTTGCCCAGCAACGCGATACTCAGGTCCACATACTTAACTATATGGCATCGGTGGACAACCCTCTGCTCTCCCTACAAACTGCTGCCTCTGCTCCTGCCCAGATTCCGGCTTCACATCCACCTCCTCGTCTGGCTACACCACTGCGGTATAGTGGAGACCCCAAATTATGTCGGGGTTTTCTAAATCAATGTCAGTTACACTTTGAATTACTGCCACAACAGCTAAGGTGGCTTTTATTGTGTCTCACTTGGAGGGTGAGGCTTTGGCCTGGGTTAATCCCCTCTGGGAACGAGACAATCCTCTCATCTCCCAACTTTCTACTTTTTTGGAGACTTTTCGTAAGGTTTTCGATGAGCCAGGGCGACTACCTTATACCACTGAGTCTCTTTTTAGTCTCCACCAGGGCACCCTTTCTGTCGGCCAGTACGCCATTTGTTTTCAAACTTTGGCCTCCGAGCTGGGTTGGAACAATGAGGCTTTGGTGGGAGCTTTTTGGCGCGGCCTGTCCGGTCAAACTAAGGACGAGTTGGCGGGTAGAGACACTTCAACTTCCTTGGAGGATCTTATTTCCCTGACGACCTGCATTGATTTGCGTTTTCAGGACCATCTCCGTGAATCTGCCAGGGAGAGGAAGTTGCCCCGACAAGCTCCATCTTCTCGCAGTCCTCCTCATTTTCTACAGGTCTCTCCTTCAAAGGCACCTGAGCCCATGTAAGCCGGCGGAACTGAGCCGCAAGGAGAGACTTGCACAGGATCTCTGCTTTTATTGTGGCAGCACCTCTCATCTCCTACGTTCCTGTCCGGTGAGGCCGGGAAACGCTTCCGCCTAGGACAGGTAAGGGAGGCCTACCTACTGTAGGTGATGTTGATACCTCTATTCCCTTTACTCTCTCTGTTCTGTTACATTTTGGTTCTAGTCACTTTTCTGAGGTGGCTTATGTTGATTCTGGGGCTGCAGGGAATTTTATTCAACTTGAGGCGGTCACTAGGTTTCAAATTCCTGTCAGATCCTTGGAGTCTCCTCAGCAGTTAGCTTCAGTCGACGGCCGGCCCTTGCGGGAGACCGTTACCTTGGTCACCGAAGAAGTGGAGCTGCAAATTGGAGCTTTGCATCAAGAGACGATAGCCTTCTATTTGCTGCTATCGTTGTCTCTTACTTTTCTCCTGGGCCTTCCTTGGTTAAGAATACACGAGCCTGTTTTGGATTGGCGGTCTGGTGATGTCCTCCGATGGGGTCATTCCTGTCAGACTAGATGTCTGCGCCATGTTCTTCCTATAAAGTCATCTGTGTCCACCACTCCACCGGCAGGTTTGCCTTCGGCCTACCATTCCTTTGTGGATGTCTTCGATAAAAAGGAGGCGGAGAACTTGCCCCCGCATCGTCCATATGATTGCCCGATCGACCTTGTTCCTGGTTCAACTCCACCCAGGGAGCGAATTTATCCACTGAATCCTCTTGAGTCTCAAGCCATGACCGAGTATGTACAGGAGAATTTGGCCAGGGGTTTCATCTGAAAGTCCTCCTCACCCGCGGGCACGGGTTTTTTTTTTGTTAAGAAGAAGGATGGAACCCTCCATCCCTGTATCGACTACCGAGGTCTTTACTCTATAACTATTAAGAACAAGTATCCGCTTTCTCTCATTCCTGAACTCTTTGCTCGGCTATGGGGAGCACGAATCTTTACTAAGCTGGATCTGCATGGGGCCCACAACTTAATCCGAATTTGTTCCGGAGATGAGTGGAAGACCGCTTTCAACACCAGAGATGGTCATTATGAGTATCTTGTCATGCCCTTTGGCTTATGCAATGCCCCCGCAGTTTTCCAAGAATTTGTGAATGACATTTTCCGAGACCTCTTGTATTCTTGCGTAGTGGCATACTTGGACGATATTCTTGTTTACTCTCCTGATCTGTCTACTCACAGAAGGGAAACCGTCTTGTTCTTCTGCGTCTGAGTGAGAATCGCCTTTTCGCCAAGATCGAAAAATGCGCCTTTGATTTGTTGTCTCTTCCATTCCTGTGTTACATCATCTCCCACTCTAGTTTGTGTATGGACCCGGAAAAGGTGTCCACCGTACTCAACTGGCCTCATCCTCTCTTTGATTCGCAAGGGATCCAATCCTCACATCTGGTCCTCTGAAGTTGATGATGCCTGCCTGTCTCTGAAACGAGCCTTCTCCACAGCTCCCGTACTTCATCGCCCTGAGGCTAATAAATCTTTTATTCTTGAGGTGGACACTTCTGCTGTAGGAGCCAGAGCAGTACTTTCTCAAAGGTCTTCGTCTGGGCGGCTCGTCACCTGCAATTTCTTCTCCAAGACTTTCTCCTCTTCTGAACGAAACTATTCTATTGGTGACAGGCAGTTATTGGCCATCAAATTGGTGTTGCAAGAGTGCAGGTACTTATTGGAAGGAGCTGTTCACCCGTTCAAGATCTATATGGACCACAAGAACCTAGCTTATATTCGTTCGGCACAAAGACTTAATCCACGGCAAGCTAGATGGTCCCTCTTCTTTGCTTGTTTTAATTTTGAGTTACATTTCCATCCTGGCAATAAAAATCTTAAGGCCGATGCTCTCTCCAGATACTTTTTGTCTATCGATTCGGAGGAGGAACCCACGAACAACTTGGATCCCTCCAAAGTCATCGTAGTAGCTCCCATCAATCTCTCTTCTTTGCCTCCGGGCAAAACCTTCGTCTCTGAGTGCAACAGGAGGCGGGTTTTATGTTGGGGACATGCTTCCAAATTTGCTGGTCATGTTGGTTTTAAGAAGACTCTTATGCTTGTGTCTCGCTACTACTGGTGTCCAACTCTTTCCCAAGATGTCCAAAGTTTTATTGCCTCCTGTCCGTCTTGTGCCAAGAACAAGATACCTAGGCAACGGCCCTGTGGACTTCTTCATGCGCTTCCTGTTCCTTCGGCTCTGTGGCAACACATTGCAATGGATTTTATCACCGATTTGCCTCGCTCTTCTGGCTGCACCGTCATCCTTGTGGTTGTGGATAGGTTCTCCAAAATGGCGCATTTCATATCCCTTCCTGGTTTACCCTTTGCACCTGAATTGGCAAAAGTTTTTATTCACCATATTTTTTGTATTCATGGCTTCCCTCGGCATATCGTTTCGGATAGAGGAGTTCAGTTCACCTCTCGGTTCTGGGGAGCTCTCTGTAAATTTATGAACATCTCGCTTGACTTCTCCTCTTCCTACCACTCACAGACCACCGGTCAAGTGGAACGCACTAATCAGACTCTGGTGACTTATCGCCATCATTTTTCTAATTCCCATCACAGTGACTGGTCTGATTTACTCTCGTGGGCCGAATTCACATACAACAACCATCCCAGTGAATCTTCTTCCAAGTCGCCTTTCTTTATCATCTACGGGCAACATCCTGGTGTACCTCTACCGGTTCCTCCTGTCTCAGGGGTGCCAGCGGCTGATCTTCTGTCCGGGGAGTTCTCCAGGATCTGGCAGGAGACCAAGACTGCTCTTGAATTTGAGCGTGACAGAATGAAAAGGCATGCTGACAAGAGGCGCTTAGACCCCCCGCTATATCATCCTCGTGAAAGGGTATGGTTGTCGTGATTATTTGGCGGTAACTGGTGCCTCCACCCAGCATTTTTGGCGGACTATAGAGACCCAATCATGCTGCAGGGATTGTCTGCCAGGCCATGAAACGCCGCCACTAACTTTGTTGTGGTCGTGCAGTGATTGGCTTGGCCACACAGCATTATCCCGAGTATAAGAGACCTGGCGCCGCCCTGCTCGCCGCATTCAGCTCCGGATTCAGCGAGAGTAGGGAGAGCTGCTGTCGAGATAGCGTCAGAATCATGTTTTTTATAGTTAGTGTAGGTCTGCAACTGTTAAATCCACAACTCCTGAGAAACCAACAGTCCTTTTTTTTTCGTGGGTCCCGATATACCGTATATACTCGAGTATAAGCCGAGATTTTCAGCCCAAATTTTTGGGCTGAAAGTGCCCCCCTCGGCTTATACTCGAGTCACGGTAGCGGTGGGGTCGGCGGGTGAGGGGGAGAGGGCGCTGAGGTATACTTACCTAGTCCCAGCGATCCTCGCGCTGTCCCTGCCGTCCCACGGGCTTCGGCGCTGCAGCTTCTTCCTCTCTTCAGCGGTCACGTGGGACCGCTCATTAGAAAAATGAATAGGCGGCTCCACTTCCCATAGGGGCGGAGCCGCCTATTCATTTCTCTAATCAGCGGTGCCGGTGACCGCTGATAGAGAAAGAATCTGCGGCACCGAAGACAGCTGTGACAGGCGGGGACAGCGCGAGGATCGCCAGGACTAGGTGAGTATGTTATATTCACCTGTCCACGTTCCAGCCACCGGGCGCCGATCCATCTTCCCGGCGTCTATCTGCGCTCTGACTGTTCAGGTCAGAGGGCGTGATGACGCACTAGTGTGCGCGGCGCCCTCTGCCTGATCAGTCAGTGCAGAGAGACGCCGGGACCGGACGCTGGGAGCTGCAATCAGCGAGGTGAGTATGGCTTTTTTTTTTTATTGCAGCAGCAGCAGCGGCCATGGCACAGACTTATACCGAGCATCTATGGGGCAATATGAAAGCAGCAGAGCACAGTATGGGGCAGATATGGGGATATATGAACGCAGCAGAGCACAGTATGGGGCAGATATGGGGATATATGAACGCAGCAGAGCACAGTATGGGGCAAATATGGGGATATATGAACGCAGCAGAGCACAGTATGGGGCAGATATGGGGATATATGAACGCAGCAGAGCACAGTACGGGGCAGATATGGGGATATATGAACGCAGCAGAGCACAGTATGGGGCAGATATGGGGATATATGAACGCAGCAGAGCACAGTATGGGGCAGATATGGGGATATATGAACGCAGCAGAGCACAGTATGGGGCAGATATGGGGATATATGAACGCAGCAGAGCACAGTATGGGTCAGATATGGGGATATATGAACGCAGCAGAGCACAGTATGGGGCAGATATGGGGATATATGAACGCAGCTACTGATGTCTCAATTAATTTTACTTTTATTGGTATCTATTTTTATTTTTGAAATTCACCGGTAGTTGCTGCATTTCCACCCTAGCCTTATGCTCGAGTCAATAAGTTTTCCCAGTTTTTTGTGGCAAAATTAGGGGGGTCGGCATATACTCGGGTCGGCTTATACTCGAGTATATACGGTATATTTATTTTAAGATAGAGGAGTTAGTTTCTACAAATACCTATTGAAAATTCGCTAACATTTCTAGCAATTAAAGATGAAGTAAATCACTTGGAATTCAAGTTTGCCACCTTTGGCTAATTATTACCAAAAATTAGATTTGCAGCAAATCGACACGCCACAAATTGCAAGAACAGCAAACTCTATTATTGCCCTGAAAGCACATGTGTTAAACTCTGAGGTCTCTGAGGTCTTTTACTAGTCTACTAGCCATTCAAGCCATTTTATGTGAACACAGCACCAGTAATTTCCAAATAACCTCTACATATAGGTAAAAAAGGTAGCTGATTTTCACGGCCATCCTGTCACATACAATATGTAATGTCGATTCAGTGTTTTAAGCTTTTTCTCGCCTTTACTGCTGCTAAGATATGAGCTGTTACTATCAAAATTCCACACAAAATAGAAGCTATTCCTTGCCTTTGGATTTATGCAGGTTATGATACGGTCTCTTGATTGACTCAAACTCAAATAGGCTTTATTGGCAGGACCAAAATACAATTAGTGTTGCCCAAGCAAGGAAAATAGATGTGACAGGGGAGGGGATTGGGGATTATGGGAATGGGGTGTTAGGGGGCACAATTTGGGAAAGAATAGTCCATTTGGGGGTTTTACATTCCTTTCAGCTTGTGACATATGCTGACGTATTGGGCAGCGTTCTCCACTGTTGATTCCTCTTCTCCCAGTAGGATGCAGAGTTTCCTCTCCTCGTCCATGGATGGGAAGTCAGGGTTGTGAATGGAAAGTCTCTGGAAGTGGGAGGCTCTCACTGCTGAGCATTTGTTGCAGTGAAGCAACTGTGATATACAATGTGATGTGATAGGTGCAACCTTTATCGGTAAGCCTACACGGGGTCTTGTGAGGCTTCTCTGGTATAAGCAATCTTGTACTTTGTGTAAAATGCTGGAAGACATTTGTTTGGCCATTCACACAAACTGAATTATAAAACGTTTGAATTTTGATGGGTAAAGTACATTTTCTAAAAAAAAAATGATTTCCATCAAATTGATTATCTCATCTCTACTAACATTATACTCATTAAATTTCATTTCCCATCTACATGGAAATAAATAGGTATATGATGTAAAATACTTCAGATTTTTTTATTTGAAAGCTACACCCTAGCTGTAACATGAATATTGTAGGGCTGAGGACTTAATGTAAGCGCAAAGAAAGGATCTTCTCTTGGGCGAGGTTGGTCATTTGGAATCTCAAAAGTAAGTTGTTGCAAAAAGGTGGTAAAAAACAGGAATAGTTCCATTCTGGCAAGTTGTTCTCCCAAGCAAGCCCTCCGACCTACAAGAGAAAAAGATTTTTTGAATACTAGTACACATTGCAGCTTAATCAAATTGATTGGATAGAAAGGGATATCCAATTTATATGTCTTATCTAGGTATAATAAACTAAGTGCCACAAGAGATTATGTATCACTAGAGTCAAAGATTACGGTCTTCGGCCCTGAACTTCTTGCCTGGTGACCCTGATCTCCTGCGACCACAAATTTGAACTGAGTCAGCATCAACACAATGCCAATACAGTTTAATCCCATAACCTGCAGTTTAAAAGATGTAAAGGTCATCATATTGTTTGGGGGATTATTGGGTAGCATACTGTGTAGAGGAGTTGTTCGGGTAAAATACTGTGTGTGGGTGCCGGTGGGGGATCATATTGTAGCAGCTGTAGGGCCATCATACTGTGTAGGAGGGGTTGGGAGCATTGTACAGTGTGATGTGTGCTCCAACTGTATCATACTGAATGGGGGAAGATTTGAGGGTACCTGTTAAGTGTCGAGTTCCCGTCGCTGCACAGGGTGAATCTCAAGCCATTTCCTGTGCGGTCTCCCATTCTTCCTCAGCCACAGAAGATCCTGCTCAGTAGAGACATTGGTCCCAGCGTCTTGCTCAGGCTAATGCTGTGTGCTTAGTTGCTGCTGCCTGCCCAGGTCCAGCTATAGCAACCAGCATTAGTCAGTGGCGAGCAGATGTTCCTGGGACTAAGTCCTGCTTTCAGCCTTCTGAGCAGGCCCGGGAGACGACCTCTCATTGGTGGTCAGAGGTCACATGCCCAGTGTCAGGACCAGCTACCTGACGGGCACTCACTGGCAACAACGCATAAGGCTAGCCTGGACGTCTGGTGCCAGGAACAGTCTGTGGCACCGAGGAGCTGTGAATGAGAGCGGTAGCAGCGGTACTGCAGGGGCTAGCCATTCTCAAGAGCAGGCAGACAGGACCTGCGGTCACGTGAACGCGTGTCAGGGGGGTGGGCGGAGCTTAGCGTCACACAAGCCAAGGTCATACACAGAGAGGTCGGTGCAGTACACAGGGGCAGTCAGAGGAATAGTCAGGATGTAGCAAGAGATCAGAAAACCAAAACAGGCAATAGACGGCACAGAAAGGGCAGGCAGGAATCACAACAGGCAGGGAACCAGATCAGAAACCAAATAGACAAACAATAGTAAATGCACAAAGCAGAGGCACACCAGGGTCAGAAACACTCAGCCAAGGGTCCAAGTATAAACGAAGGATTGACCTCACACTGAGGCTACAAAAAGCCTCCCAGGACCCAGAAAGAGGCCATCAGAGTTAACCCTGCAACTACCTGACCCGAAAGCCCAGTAAACCATGACACCCAGGTCCTCAAGCAGCTCAGATTGGTCCTTTGGCAAGATCCCAGAAGGCTGTGAATAAAAGGATCTAACGGCCGCACGGCCGTGCTCTAGTATATCCATAATTGTGGTGTGTGCGGATGCATGTATGTAACTGGTGCAAGCTCCTAATTAGCCCCTTCCCTCCTGTTGCGTCTTAGTCAGGGTGATTGGAGCAAGTACAGCACCAAGTAGTGCATTGCCAGCACTGAGAACGATACCAGCGTCTATTAGTGGCAGAGGCACACCAGGGTGAGACACACTCAGCCAAGGGTCTGAGTATAAACAAAGGATTGACCTCACAGTGAGGCTATAAAAAGCCTCCCAGGACCCAGAAAGAGGCAATCAGAGTTAACCCTGCAACTACCTGACCCGAGAGCCCAGTAAACCATGACACCCAGGTCCTCAAGCAGCTCAGATTGGTCCTTTGGCAAGATCCCAGAAGGTTGTGAATAAAAGGATCTAACGGCCGCACGGCCGTGCTCTAGTATATCCATAATTGTGGTGTGTGCGGATGCATGTATGTAACTGGTGCAAGCTCCTAATTAGCCCCTTCCCTCCTGTTGCGTCTTAGTCAGGGTGATTGGAGCAAGTACAGCACCAAGTAGTGCATTGCCAGCACTGAGAACGATACCAGCGTCTATTAGTGGCAGAGGCACACCAGGGTGAGACACACTCAGCCAAGGGTCTGAGTATAAACAAAGGATTGACCTCACAGTGAGGCTATAAAAAGCCTCCCAGGACCCAGAAAGAGGCAATCAGAGTTAACCCTGCAACTACCTGACCCGAGAGCCCAGTAAACCATGACACCCAGGTCCTCAAACAGCTCAGAATGGTCCTTTGGCAAGGTCCCAGAAGACTGTGACTATAAAAGGATCACACGGCCGTGCTCTAGTATATCTATAAATGTGGTGTGTGTGGATGCATGTATGTAACTGGTGCAAGCTCCAAATTATCCCCTTCCCTCCTGTTGCGTCTTAGTCAGGGTGATTGGAGCAAGTACAGCACAAAGTAGTGCATTGCCAGCACTGAGCACTATACCAGTGTCTATTAGTGGTGTCGACCAGTGCGGTGCCATGCGCAATCAGTGGTCTTTGTTCCCTAGACAGGGTTAGATAGTGGCATTCGCCAGCGCGATGCTGCGTGCACTCTGTGTGCTGAATCATTAGTCAGAAGTTGTCCAGGCATCACAGGTGCCCACTATTTTCTATGATCAGCCGCTCCTTCCACTGTTCTCTATGCCCCTGGAGGACCTTGACCCGGAAGGTACGCTGCCGCTCTGAATATCAGGCCGCCTCTTCCTTTTGGCTGTGCCTGATTATCATTTGTTTCCTAGCAAGTGTATCTGGCCACCACGCTTCTCAGTGTGCTCAGCGTTTTCTCTGCGGCTTGTCTTCCGTTACTTGCTTTTGTTTTCCTGTGCCTTACCATTGTTTGTTTCCTTGTTTCCTTTCAGCTCCGGTCCTCCTGTGTCTCTGTTTCCTTGGTGCTCCTGTTCCTCTGCTTAGTCCTCCTGCCGCTGTCCTTTGCTCATCCGTAGTCCTGTGCCCTCATCTTGTCTACTAGTCTGTCTCTCATCGTTCGTCAGTCTTTCGTCAGTCTCCCGTATCCGCATCTCGTGGTCTTTTATGTTTTTTCTCGTCGTCCCTGCCTAGCCCTTGTACCTTGCCTCCTTCTTTTGGTATCAGCTGCCGCGCAGTAGTCTCTCCAGGGCCTGCTCCTAACGCTGTTTCCTCCCAAAAGGAACTGACGTTTCTACGGAAGAACCAAACCAGGATCATGGGTTTTTTTTTAAATCTATGGAATCCCATTTATCTGCTCTTCAGCCCTCTGACCCGGGGAGCGCAGCCCAGCTCGCCGGTCTCCAGCAGGAGCTCGCCCAGCATTGCGATACTCAGGTCCACATACTTAACTATATGGCATCGGTGGACAACCCTCTGCTCTCCCTACAAACTGCTGCCTCTGCTCCTGCCCAGATTCCGGCTTCACATCCACCTCCTCGTCTGGCTACACCACTGCGGTATAGTGGAGACTCGAAATTATGTCGGGGTTTTCTAAATCAATGTCAGTTACACTTTGAATTACTGCCACAACAATACCCCACTGACCGAGCTAAGGTGGCTTTTATTGTGTCTCACTTGGAGGGTGAGGCTTTGGCCTGGGTTAATCCCCTCTGAGAACGAGACAATCCTCTCATCTCCCAACTTTCCACTTTTTTGGAGACTTTTCGTAAGGTCTTCGATGAGCCAGGGCGACTACCTTATACCACTGAGTCTCTTTTTAGTCTCCACCAGGGCACCCTTTCTGTCGGCCAGTACGCCATTTGTTTTCAAACTTTGGACTCCGAGCTGGGTTGGAACAATGAGGCTTTGGTGGGAGCTTTTTGGCACGGCCTGTCCGGTCAAACTAAGGACGAGTTGGCAGGTAGAGACACTTCAACTTCCTTGGAGGATCTTATTTCCCTGGCGACCTGCATTGATTTGCGTTTTCAGGAACGTCTCCGTGAATCTGCCAGGGAGAGGAAGTTGCACCGACAAGCTCCATCTTCTCGCAGTCCTCCTCATTTTCTACAGGTCTCTCCTTCAACGGCATCGGCACCTGAGACCATGCAAGCCGGCAGAACTGCGCCACAAGGAGAGACTTGCACAGAATCTCTGCTTTTATTGTGGCAGCACCTCTCATCTCCTACGTTCCTGTCTGGTGAGGCCGGGAAACGCTTCCGCCTAGGACAGGTAAGGGAGGCTTACCTGCTGTAGGTGATGGTGATACCTCTATTCCCTTTACTCTCTCTGTTCTGTTACATTTTGGTTCTGGTCACTTTTCTGAGGTGGCTTATGTTGATTCTGGGGCTGCAGGGAATTTTATTCAACTTGAGGAGGTCACTAGGTTTCAAATTCCTGTCAGATCCTTGGAGTCTCCTCAGCAGTTAGCTTCAGTCGACGGCCGACCCTTGCGGGAGACCGTTACCTTGGTCATCGAAGAAGTGGAGCTGCAAATTGGAGCTTTGCATCAAGAGACGATAGCCTTCTATTTGCTGCTATCGTTGTCTCTTACTTTTCTCCTGGGCCTTCCTTGGTTAAGAATACACGAGCCTGTTTTGGATTGGCGGTCTGGTGATGTCCTCCGATGGGGTCATTCCTGTCAGACCAGATGTCTGCGCCATGTTCTTCCTATAAAGTCATCTGTGTCTACCACTCCACCGGCAGGTTTGCCTTCGGCCTACCATTCCTTTGCGGATGTCTTCGATAAAAAGGAGGCGGAGAACTTGCCCCCGCATCGTCCATATGATTGCCCGATCGACCTTGTTCCTGGTTCAACTCCACCCCGGGGGGAGAATTTATCCGCTGAATCCTCTTGAGTCTCAAGCCAGGACCGAGTATGTACAGGATAATTTGGACGGGGGTTTCATCTGAAAGTCCTCCTCACCCGCGGGCATGGGTTTTTTTTTTGTTAAGAAGAAGGATGGAACCCTCCATCCCTGTATCGACTACCGAGGTCTTAACTCTATAACTATTAAGAACAAGTATCCGCTTTCTCTCATTCCTGAACCCTTTGCTCGACGACGGGGAGCACGAATCTTTACTAAGCTGGATCTGCATGGGGCCTACAACCTAATCCGAATTCGTTCCGGAGATGAGTGGAAGACCGCTTTCAACACCAGAGATGGTCATTATGAGTATCTGGTCATGCCATTTGGCTTATGCAATGCCCCTGCAGATTTCCAAGAATTTGTGAATTACATTTTCCGAGACCTCTTGTATTCTTGCGTGGTGGTATACTTGGACGATATTCTTGTTTACTCTCCTGATCTGTCTACTCACAGAAGGGAAACCGTCTTGTTCTTCTGCGTCTGACTGAGAATCGCCTTTTCGCCAAGATCGAAAAATGCGCCTTTGATTTGTTGTCTCTTCCATTCCTGTGTTACATCATCTCCCACTCTAGTTTGTGTATGGACCCGGAAAAGGTGTCCACCGTACTCAACTGGCCTCATCCTCTTGGTGTCAAAGCTATCCAGCGATTCTTCGGTTTCGCGAATTATTATTGACAATTCATCCCTCACTTTTCTTCTCTGACCAGACCCATCATCTCTTTGATTCGCAAGGGATCCAATCCTCACATCTGGTCCTCTGAAGCTGATGATGCCTTCCTGTCTCTGAAACGAGCCTTCTCCACAGCTCCCGTACTTCATCGCCCTGAGGCTAATAAACCTTTTGTTCTTGAGGTGGACACTTCTGCTGTAGGAGCAAGAGCAGTACTTTCTCAAAGGTCTTCGTCAGGGCGGCTCGTCACCTGCGATTTCTTCTTCAAGACTTTCTCCTCTTCTGAACGAAATTATTCTATTGGTGACAGGCAGTTATTGGCCATCAAATTGGCATTGCAAGAGTGGAGGTACTTATTGGAAGGAGCTGTTCACCCGTTCAAGATCTATACGGACAACAAGAACCTAGCTTATATTCGTTCGGCACAAAGACTTAATCCACGGCAAGCTAGATGGTCCCTCTTCTTTGCTTGTTTTAATTTTGAGTTACATTTCCATCCTGGCAATAAAAATCTTAAGGCCGATGCTCTCTCCAGATACTTTTTGTCTATCGATTCGGAGGAGGAACCCACGAACAACTTGGATCCCTCCAAAGTCATCGTAGTAGCTCCCATCAATCTCTCTTCTTTGCCTCCGGGCAAAACCTTCGTCTCTGAGTGCAACAGGAGGCGGGTTTTATGTTGGGGACATGCTTCCAAATTTGCTGGTCATGTTGGTTTTAAGAAGACTCTTATGCTTGTGTCTCGCTACTACTGGTGTCCAACTCTTTCCCAAGATGTCCAAAGTTTTATTGCCTCCTGTCCGTCTTGTGCCAAGAGCAAGATACCTAGGCAACGGCCCTGTGGACTTCTTCATGCGCTTCCTGTTCCTTCGGCTCCGTGGCAACACATTGCAATGGATTTTATCACCGATTTGCCTCGCTCTTCTGGCTGCACCGTCATCCTTGTGGTTGTGGATAGGTTCTCCAAAATGGCGCATTTCATATCCCTTCCTGGTTTACCCTCTGCACCTGAATTGGCAAAAGTTTTTATTCACCATATTTTTTGTATTCATGGCTTCCCTCGGCATATCGTTTCGGATAGAGGAGTTCAGTTCACCTCTCGGTTCTGGGGAGCTCTCTGTAAATTTATGAACATCTCGCTTCACTTCTCCTCTTCCTACCACTCACAGACCAACGGTCAAGTGGAACGCACTAATCAGACTCTGGTGACTTATCGCCGTCATTTTTCTAATTCCCATCACAGTGACTAGTCTGATTTACTCTCGTGGGCCGAATTCGCATACAACAACCATCCCAGTGAATCTTCTTCCAAGTCGCCTTTCTTTATCATCTAAGAGCAACATCCTGGTGTACCTCTACCGGTTCCTCCTGTCTCAGGGGTGCCAGCGGCTGATCTTCTGTCCGGGGAGTTCTCCAGGATCTGGCAGGAGACCAAGACTGCTCTTGAATTTGCGCGTGACAGAATGAAAAGGCATGCTGACAAGAGGCGCTTAGACCCCCCCGCTATATCATCCTGGTGAAAGGGTATGGTTGTCCTCTAAATTTGTTCGCTTAAAGATTCCTTCATGTAAATTGGGTCCCCGCTATATTGGACCCTTTGAGGTCTTGACCCGCATTAATGTTGTCTCTTACAAGCTAAAGCTACCTCCCTCGCTCCGTATTCCTAATTCTTTCCACATTTCCCTCCTGAAGCCACTTGTTCTCTACCAGTTCCATGCCTCTACTGCTCATTCTCCTCGGCCTGCCTCCGCTAATGATGTTTTTGAAGTCAAGGACATCCTGGCCATGAAGAGAGTGAGAGGAAGGACCTTTTTTCTGGTCGATTGGAAGGGTTTTGGTCCTGAGGAGAGATCTTGGGAGCCTCGGAAGAACATCCAGGCTCCCCAAGTGTTAGCTAGATTTCTTTCTGGTCTTAGGAAGGGGGATGTAAGGGGGGGAACTGTCATGTCGCCGCCGGTCAAGCCATCTCCGCCGCCGCCCCTGCTGGATGCTCATACTTACCATTCTGCGGCGTCCCGGCATGCTCCTGTTCTCCCTCCAGCGCCGACTCCGCTGTCCTCTGCTCATCCGTAGTCCTGTGTCCTCATCTTGTCTACTAGTCTGTCTCTCATCGTCCGTCAGTCTTTCGTCAGTCTCCCGTATCCGCGTCTCATGGTCTTTTATGTTTTTTCTTGTTGTCCCTGCCTAGCCCTTGTACCTTGCCTCCTTATTTTGGTACCAGCTACCGCGCAGTAGTCTCTCCAGGGCCTTCTCCTAACGCTCCCTGTATAGGGGGTGGTCTACCTGGTCCACTCGTCCTGGGGAGGTTCGCTGTCGCGGTCCAGAGGGTTCACCTTCTTTAGTTCTCCTAGTCCTATACCGTAACACACAGGAATTCAGCAGTACATCAGCACTAATGATGAGTGAACGTGCTCGCCACTACTCGATACTCACCCAAGTATCAGTGTACTCGACGAGTACCGAGCATTTCCGTGATTATTTGGCTGTAACTGGTGCCTCCACCCAGCATTTTTGGCGGACTATAGAGACCCAATCATGCTGCAGGGATTGTCTGCCAGGCCATGAAACGCCGCAGCTAACTTTGTTGTGGTTGTGCAGTGATTGGCTTGGCCGCACAGCATTATCCCGAGTATAAGAGACCTGGCGCCGCCCTGCCCGCCGCATTCAGCTCCGGATTCAGCGAGAGTAGGGAGAGCTGCTGCCGAGATAGCATCAGAATCATGGTTTTTATAGTTAGTGTAGGTCTGCAACTGTTAAATCAACAACTCCTGAAAAACCAACAGTCCTTTTTTTTTTCGTGGGTCCCGATATATATTTATTTTAAGATAGAGGAGTTAGTTTCTACAAATACCTATTGAAAATTCGCTAACATTTCTAGCAATTAAAGATGAAGTAAATCACTTGGAATTCAAGTTTGCCACCTTTGGCTAATTATTTCAAAAAATTAGATTTGCAGCAAATCGACACGCCACAAATTGCAAGAACAGCAAACTCTATTATTGCCCTGAAAAATAGTTAAACATGTGTTAAACTCTGAGGTCTCTGAGGTCTTTTACTAGTCTACTAGCCATTCGAGCCATTTTATGTGAACACAGCACCAGTAATTTCCAAATAACCTCTACATATATAGCTATAGGTAAAAAAGGTAGCTGATTTTCACGGCCATCCTGTCACATACAATATGTAATGTCGATTCAGTGTTTTAAGCTTTTTCTCGCCATTACTGCTGCTAAGATATGAGCTGTTACTATCAAAATTCCACACAAAATAGCTTCTGCTTTCCTTGCCTTTAGATTTATGCAGGTTATGATACGGTCTCTTGATTGACTCAAACTCAAATAGGCTTTATTGGCAGGACCAAAATACAATTAGTGTTGCCCAAGCAAGGAAAATAGATGTGACAGGGGAGGGGATTGGGGATTATGGGAATAGGGTGTTAGGGGGCACAATTTGGGAAAGAATAGTCCATTTGGGGGTTTTACATTCCTTTCAGCTTGTGACATATGCTGACTAGGGTTGAGCGACCTTGACCTTTTTAGCGTCGAGCCGTGTTTCGCGAAACCCGACTATCTTAGAAGTGGAATCGGCCGATTATCGCGAAAAGTCGGGTATCGCCCGAAACACGAAACCCAATGCAAGTCAATGGGGGAGCATAGTCGGCAGTGAGTGGAGGCCAGGAAAACACCTACACTGCCCATTTTAATGGCAAAAACATCCATTCTTGTTAAAGAAGCTTGTCAATCGTAATTTACCTTATAATAATTGGAAGGCATTTGAAATTGGGGGTCATTTGGCTAAAGTTGTGGGGGGTAGGGCTGGTTCAAGTAATTAGTGGGCCCAGTAAATCTGGACCACGTCACGGCAGTGGAGCAGGGAGAGGTAAGTATTTAAACTTTGCAAGTGCTGTGATCCTGAGCAAGCAGGGGGGGCCCACTCGTTGGCATTGGCACTGGCACAGGGCCCCTCAAAGTACAGCGGTGTGTTTGCACGGCGGGGGCGCCTCCCACCGGCAGCAACACTTTTGCGTACTATGAGAGGCCCTGTGCCAGTGACGTCGCCAACTAGTATTCCTCCCCCCACCTGATGAAGGAACCTGCACTTTCATCTGCACCTTCCACTTTGTCCCCGTGTAAGGTGGTATGGTATGCGGGAAGAGGAACCTGACTTTCAGCAGGGTCACAATCTTGCTGTGTAGCGTGCATGGGGAATTTTGCGTTATGGGTCAATGTACCAGCAGACTCATCTATCACTGGCTGGGCAATGGGCAGGATGAGGAGGAAACACAGATATAGGCCCAAAGAATAAAGTTGGCTAAATGCAGTTCAAAATTGGTAACACAGGACTAACCAGGGGGCATTGCAGTGGAGGACAACTGGAATGAGAGGCTGACACAGAGAGTAGGCCCAAATCAGTAAGTAGTCGAAATGCAGTTCAAAATTGGCAACCGTAGTAAACAGGCGGCACAGCTTTGTTCAGTGGAGGAGAACAGCAAGGAGTGGCAGACACCGATAGTAGGCCCCAAACCAACTAGTACGCCAAATGCAGTTGTTCCATTTAACCACAATTTAATGAGAGCCTGAAGATAGAAGCTCAGGAAAGGCAACCTGGAGAACACCTTGGAGTGTAACACACCATCTCTCTACACCCCATACCCAATTTGTAGGCCTAATGCAGTGTAGTTTCCAACAACTACTAAACGAGAGCCAGAAGATCGAAGCTCAGGAAAGGCAACCTGGAGAACACCTTGGAGTGGAACACACCATCTCTCTACACCCCATACCCAATTTGTAGGCCTAATGCAGTGTAGTTTCCAACAACTACTAAACGAGAGCCAGAAGATCGAAGCTCAGGAAAGGCAACATGGAGAACACCTTGGAGTGGAACACACCATCTCTCTACACCCCATACCCAATTTGTAGGCCTAATGCAGTGTAGTTTTCTACAACTATTAAACGAGAGTCGGAAGACCGAAGCAATGTGGACGAAACCTGGGGAACACCTTGGAGTGGAACACACCATCTCTCTACACCCCATACCCAATTTGTAGGCCTAATGCAGTGTAGTTTCCAACAACTACTAAACGAGAGCATGAAGATCGAAGCAATGGAGAGGAAACCTGGGGAACACCTTGGAGTGGAACACACCATCTCTCTACACCCCATACCCAATTTGTAGGCCTAATGCAGTGTAGTTTTCTACAACTATTAAACGAGAGTCGGAAGACCGAAGCAATGTGGACGAAACCTGGGGAACACCTTGGAGTGGAACACACCATCTCTCTACACCCCATACCCAATTTGTAGGCCTAATGCAGTGTAGTTTCCAACAACTACTAAACGAGAGCCAGACGATCGAAGCTCAGGAAAGGCAACCTGGAGAACACCTTGGAGTGGAACACACAATCTCTCTACACCACATACCCAATTTGTAGGCCTAATGCAGTGTAGTTTCCAACAACTACTAAACGAGAGCCAGAAGATCGAAGCTCAGGAAAGGCAACCTGGAGAACACCTTGGAGTGGAACACACAATCTCTCTACACCACATACCCAATTTGTAGGCCTAATGCAGTGTAGTTTCCAACAACTACTAAACGAGAGCCAGAAGATCGAAGCTCAGGAAAGGCAACCTGGAGAACACCTTGGAGTGGAACACACCATCTCTCTACACCCCATACCCAATTTGTAGGCCTAATGCAGCGTAGTTTCCAACAACTACTAAACGAGAGCATGAAGATCGAAGCTCAGGAAAGGCAACCTGGAGAACACCTTGGAGTGGAACACAGCATCTCTCTACACCCCATACCCAATTTGTAGGCCTAATGCAGTGTAGTTTCCAACAACTACTAAACGAGAGCCAGAAGATCGAAGCTCAGGAAAGGCAACCTGGAGAACACCTTGGAGTGGAACACACCATCTCTCTACACCCCATACCCAATTTGTAGGCCTAATGCAGTGTAGTTTCCAACAACTACTAAACGAGAGCCAGAAGATCGAAGCTCAGGAAAGGCAACCTGGAGAACACCTTGGAGTGGAACACACCATCTCTCTACACCCCATACCCAATTTGTAGGCCTAATGCAGCGTAGTTTCCAACAACTACTAAACGAGAGCATGAAGATTGAAGCAATGGAGAGGAAAACTGGGGAACACCTTGGGGAGGCAGACACCGTTAGTAGGCCCTACCAAAGTTGTACACCCAATGCAGTTTTAAAATTCCTAGAGGCTGAAAACAAGACTATTGACGCTCAGCTTTTTTCAAAGGAACACAGCTGAATTGAGTGGCACAGACAGACACAGGTAGTAGGACTCAAACCAAAAATGTGGCTCACTGCAGCAGAAAAAAGTTACAGGGGTACACAAGCTGCAGTGCTCTGGGCAGTGGAGGACAAGTTCAATAGCGAACCGCAGACAGACTTTGTACGCCTACTATTAAAAAAAGGATGCTCTTTGCAATTATAAATAGGTTCTAGGGGTACACGGGCAGCAGTGGTGTGGTCAGTGGAGGCCTAGTGGAAGGAGTGACCGCAGACAGGCATCGAAGGCCTAAAATAATAACACATGGCTGTAGGCAATTTTAAATTGGTTCCAGGGGTACACGGGCAGCAGTGGCCTGGTCAGTGTAGTAGTAGTAGAAAGAACGGACCGCAGACAGGCATCGAAGGCCCAAAATAAAAAATTGGGCTGGCTGTAGGCAATTTTAAATTGGTTCCAGGGGTACACGGGCAGCAGTGGTGTGGTCAGTGGAGGCATAGTGGAAGGAGTGACCGCAGACAGGCTTCGAAGGCCTAAAATAACAAAAATGTCAATACAATGGTATTGTCAGTGGCAGGCATTGAAGGATGTCAGCGCATAGACTAAACATTGGTGGAGCTGTGAGATAATTTTGCAAGTGGTAGAGCACTGTTTGAGCTGGGGGGGGGGGGAACTGTCTTGTGGCCGGCGGTACAGGCCCAGGGCCCCTCATATTACAACGGTGTGTCTGACGTTGGGTGCGCACCACCACCGCCAGAGACACTTTATTGTACTAGGAGGGACCCAGTGGCAGTGCCGTCGACCAAAAGCGGGCACACCCACCTCTTCAGACAAACAGCACTCTCACGGGTGCTGTCGCCAAGTGTCGATACCACGGCCCCGTGTGGGGAGTTTGGCCATTTAGTGAGGTGTAAACATGTCGTATGCTGGACAATCAGGTGCAGAAAATTACGAGATTGGAAAAGGCATTCAGAATAGTCCACAGGCAAGACCTTTTCATAGGAAAGCTAGGTGTCAGCCGGGCAAGGTGGGGCAAAAGATTTCGAAATCCAGTTGTGGTTCATTTTAATGAAGGTTAGATCATCTACATTTTGGGTAGCCAGACGAGTCCTTTTTTCTGTTAGTATTGAACCTGCAGCACTGAATACTCTTTCTGATAGGACACTAGCTGCCGGGCAAGCAAGCTCCTGCAATGCATATTCTGCCAATTCTGGCCAGGTGTCTAATTTTGATGCCCAGTAATCAAATGGGAATGACGGTTGAGGGAGAACATCGATAAGGGATGAAAAATAGTTTGTAACCATACTGGACAAATGTTGTCTCCTGTCACTTTGAATTGATGCTGCAGTACCTGTCCTGTCTGCGGTCATAGCAAAATCACTCCAAAACCTGGTCAGAAAACCCCTCTGGCCAACGCCACTTCTGATTTCTGCCCCTCTAACTCCTCTGGTCTGCTGGCCCCTGCAGCTCGTGTGAGAACGATCACGGGCGCTGTGTGCAGGGAATGCCAGAAGCAAACGGTCAACAAGAGTTGATTGTTTGGTTGCTAATATTAGTTCCAAGTTCTCATGTGGCATTATATTTTGCAATTTGCCTTTATAGCGAGGATCAAGGAGGCAGGCCAACCAGTAATCGTCATCGTTCATCATTTTAGTTATGCGTGTGTCCCTTTTGAGGATACGTAAGGCATAATCCGCCATGTGGGCCAAAGTTCCAGTTCTCAAATCTGCGGTTGTGCTTGGTTGAGGGGCAGTTTCAGGCAAATCCACGTCACTTGTGTCCCTCCAAAAACCAGAACCCGGCCTTGCCGCGCCACCAATTTCCAGTGGCCCCGGAAAAGCTTCCTCATTAAAAATATAATCATCCCCATCATCCTCCTCATCCTCCTCCTCCTCTTCGCCTGCTAACTCGTCCTGTACACTGCCCTGGCCAGACAATGGCTGACTGTCATCAAGGCTTTCCTCTTCCTCAGCTGCAGACGCCTGATCCTTTATGTGCGTCAAACTTTGCATCAGCAGACGCATTAGGGGGATGCTCATGCTTATTATGGCGTTGTCTGCACTAACCAGCCGTGTGCATTCCTCAAAACACTGAAGGACTTGACACATGTCTTGAATCTTCGACCACTGCACACCTGACAACTCCATGTCTGCCATCCTACTGCCTGCCCGTGTATGTGTATCCTCCCACAAAAACATAACAGCCTGCCTCTGTTCGCACAGTCTCTGAAGCATGTGCAGTGTTGAGTTCCACCTTGTTGCAACGTCTATGATTAGGCGATGCTGGGGAAGGTTCAAAGAACGCTGATAGGTCTGCATACGGCTGTAGTGTACGGGCGAACGGCGGATATGTGAGCAAAGTCCGCGCACTTTGAGGAGCAGGTCGGATAACCCCGGATAACTTTCAGGAAGCACTGCACCACCAGGTTTAAGGTGTGAGCCAGGCAAGGAATGTGTTTCAGTTGGGAAAGGGAGATGGCAGCCATGAAATTCCTTCCGTTATCACTCACTACCTTGCCTGCCTCAAGATCTACAGTGCCCAGCCACGACTGCGTTTCTTTCTGCAAGAACTCGGACAGAACTTCCGCGGTGTGTCTGTCGCCCAAACACTTCATAGCCAATACAGCCTGCTGACGTTTGCCAGGAGCTGCCCCATAATGGGAGACCTGGTGTGCAACAGTGGCAGCTGCGGATGGAGTGGTTGCGCGACTGCGGTCTGTGGACGAGCTCTCGCTTCTGCAGGAGGACGAAGAGGAGGAGGAGGGGGTGCGAACGGCTACAGCCAATTGTTTCCTAGACCGTGGGCTAGGCAGAACTGTCCCAAACTTGCTGTCCCCTGTGGACCCTGCATCCACAACATTCACCCAGTGTGCCGTGATGGACACGTAACGTCCCTGGCCATGCCTACTGGTCCATGCATCTGTTGTCAGGTGCACCTTTGTGCTCACAGATTGCCTGAGTGCATGGACGATGCGCTCTTTAACATGCTGGTGGAGGGCTGGGATGGCTTTTCTGGAAAAAAAGTGTCGACTGGGTAGCTCGTAGCGTGGTACAGCGTAGTCCATCAGGGCTTTGAAAGCTTCGCTTTCAACTAACTGGTAGGGCATCATCTCTAACGAGATTAGTCTAGCTATGTGGGCGTTCAAACCCTGTGTACGCAGATGCGAGGCTAAGTACTTCCTTTTTCTAACCATAGTCTCATGTAGGGTGAGCTGGACTGGAGAGCTGGAGATCGTGGAACTAGCGGGGGTGCCGGTGGACATGGCAGACTGAGAGACGGTGGGAGATGGTATTGTTGCCGCCAGTGCCCTAGATGCAGTGTTTCCTACTACGAAACTGGTGATTCCCTGACCCTGACTGCTTTGGCCTGGCAAAGAAACCTGCACAGATACTGCAGGTGGTGCAGAAAATGGTGGCCCTACACTGCCGGAAGGGATGTTGCGTTGCTGACTAGCTTCATTGGCCGAGGGTGCTACAACCTTAAGGGACGTTTGGTAGTTAGTTCAGGCTTGCAAATGCATGGTGGTTAAATGTCTATGCATGCAACTTGTATTGAGACTTTTCAGATTCTGACCTCTGCTTAAGGTAGTTGAACATTTTTGACAGATGACTTTGCGCTGATCAATTGGATGTTGTTTAAAAAAATGCCAGACTGCACTCTTTCTAGCATCGGATACCTTTTCAGGCATTGCAGACTGAGCTTTAACCGGATGGCCACGCTGTCCTCCAACAGGTTTTGGCTTTGCCACGCGTTTTGGGCAAGATACGGGCCCGGCAGATGGAACCTGTTGCGATGTTGATGCCTGCTGCGGCCCCTTTTCCTCCGCTTCAGAACTGCTGCCGCCTGCACCCTGTTCCCCCAATGGCTGCCAATCGGGGTCAAGAACTGGGTCATCTATTACCTCTTCTTGTAGCTCGTGTGCAACTTCGTCTGTGTCACCGTGTCGGTCGGTGGTATAGCGTTCGTGATGGGGCAACATAGTCTCATAAGGGTCTGATTCTTGATCATTACCCTGCGAGGGCAATGTTGTGGTCTGAGTCAAAGGACCAGCATAGTAGTCTGGCTGTGGCTGTGCATCAGTGCACTCCATGTCAGATTCAACTTGTAATGGGCATGGACTGTTAACTGCTTCACTTTCTAAGCCAGTGACGGTATGTGTAAAGAGCTCCATGGAGTAACCCGTTGTGTCGCCTGCTGCATTCTTCTCTGTTGTTTTTGCTGAAGAGGACAAGGAAGCGACTTGTCCCTGACCGTGAACATCCACTAACGACGCGCTGCTTTGACATTTACCAGTTTCACGAGAGGAGGCTAAAGAGCTAGAGGCTGAGTCAGCAAGATAAGCCAAAACTTGCTCTTGCTGCTCCGGCTTTAAAAGCGGTTTTCCTACTCCCAGAAAAGGGAGCGTTCGAGGCCTTGTGTAGCCAGACGACGAACCTGGCTCCACAGCTCCAGACTTAGGTGCAATATTTTTTTTCCCACGACCAGCTGATGCTCCACCACTACCACTACCCTCATTACCAGCTGACAATGAACGCCCCCGGCCACGACCTCTTCCACCAGACTTCCTCATTGTTTTAAAAACGTAACCAAACTAACGGTATTTGTTGCTGTCACACAACTTACACGGTGAGCTATAACTTCAGTATGATTTAGCTACCCCTTTACAGGTGAGTGAGACCACAACGAAAATCAGGCACAATGTTACACACTCTGTTGTTGGTGGCAACAAATGAGAGAGATGCCACACACGCAGGACTGTCACTGAAGCACAAATGTAAATATTAATCTCCCACTGATTTGATTTTTTTTTTTTTTTCAGGGAGACGTTAGGAAAAAAAAATAATAGAATAAAATGATTTTTTCAGGAAGAATTTAGAAACCAAATAAAATAAAATGATTTTTTCAGGGAGAATTTAGAAAACAAATAAAACAAAAAAAGGCTTTCTATGGCCCACTGAGTGAGAGATGACGCACACAGGAGTCAGGAGTGGCACACAAGCCCAGAGGCCAATATTTATCTCCCACTGATTGATGTAGTGATTTTTTCAGGTAGATTTTGGAACCCAAATCAAGCTAAAAAAATAATAGGCTTTCTATGGCCCACAATTGGATAGAGAGAGAGAGATGGCACACCCAGGAGTCAAGACTGGCACACAAGCAGAAAGGGCAATATTAATCTCCCACTGATTTGATTTTTTTTTTTTTTCAGGGAGACTTTAGGAAAAAAAAATAATAGAATAAAATGATTTTTTCAGGAAGAATTTAGAAACCAAATAAAATAAAATGATTTTTTCAGGGAGAATTTAGAAAACAAATAAAACAAAAAAAGGCTTTCTATGGCCCACTGAGTGAGAGATGACGCACACAGGAGTCAGGAGTGGCACGCAAGCCCAGAGGCCAATATTTATCTCCCACTGATTGATGTAGTGATTTTTTCAGGTAGATTTTGGAACCCAAATCAAGCTAAAAAAAAAATAGGCTTTCTATGGCCCACAATTGGAGAGAGAGAGAGAGATGGCACACCCAGGAGTCAAGACTGGCACACAAGCAGAAAGGGCAATATTAATCTCCCACTGATTTGATTTTTTTTTTTTTTCAGGGAGACTTTAGGAAAAAAAAAAAATAGAATAAAATGATTTTTTCAGGAAGAATTTAGAAACCAAATAAAATGATTTTTTCAGGGAGAATTTAGAAAACAAATAAAACAAAAAAAGGCTTTCTATGGCCCACTGAGTGAGAGATGACGCACACAGGAGTCAGGAGTGGCACACAAGCCCAGAGGCCAATATTTATCTCACACTGATTGATGTAGTGATTTTTTCAGGTAGATTTTGGAACCCAAATCAAGCTAAAAAAATAATAGGCTTTCTATGACCCACAATTGGAGAGAGATGGCACACCCAGGAGTCAAGACTGGCACACAAGCAGAAAGGGCAATATTAATCTCCCACTGATTGGATTTTTTTTTTTTTTTTCAGGGAGACTTTAGGAAAAAAAAATAATAGAATAAAATGATTTTTTCAGGAAGAATTTAGAAACCAAATAAAATAAAATGATTTTTTCAGGGAGAATTTAGAAAACAAATAAAAGAAAAAATAGGCTTTCTATGGCCCACGGAGTGAGAGATGACGCACACAGGAGTCAGGAGTGGCACACAAGCCCAGAGGCCAATATTGTTCTCCCAATGATTGATGTAGTGATTTTTTCAGGTAGATTTTGGAACCCAAATCAAGCTAAAAAAATAATAGGCTTTCTATGGCCCACAATTGGAGAGAGAGAGAGAGATGGCACACCCAGGAGTCAAGACTGGCATACAAGCAGAAAGGGCAATATTTATCTCCCACTGATTGATTTATTGATGTTTTCAGGTAGAATTTAGAACCCAAATCAACCAAAAAAATAAATAGGCTTTCTATGGCCCACTATTTGTGAGAGAGATGGCACGCTCAGGACTGGCACACAAGCCCAGAGGCCAATATTAATCTCCCACTGATTGATTTATTGATTTTTTCAGGTAGAATTTAGAACCCAAATCAAGCAAAAAAATAAATAGGCTTTCTATGGCCCACTGAGTGAGAGATGGCACACACAGGGATGGCACTCTAGCAGAAATGTCAATCTTAATCTCCCACAAAAAAAAAAAAAAAACCAGGGAGTGTCCAACAATTACTATCTCCCTGCAGTAATCTCAGCCAGGTATGGCAGGCAGCAATAAGGAGTGGACTGATGCACAAATTAAATAAAAAGTGTGGACAAACAAAAAAGATAGCTGTGCAGAAAGGAAGGAACAAGAGGATTTGTGCTTTGAAAAAAGCAGTTGGTTTGCACAGCGGCGTACACACAGCAATGCAGCTATCAGGGAGCCTTCTAGGGCAGCCCAATGAGCTACAGCGCTGAGGAAAAAAAAAAAATGTAGCTTCCACTGTCCCTGCACACCGAAGGTGGTGTTGGGCAGTGGAAATCGCTACAGCACAAGCGGTTTGGTGGTTAATGGACCCTGCCTAACGCTATCCCTGCTTCTGACGAAGCGGCAGCAACCTCTCCCTAAGCTCAGATCAGCAGCAGTAACATGGCGGTCGGCGGGAACGCCCCTTTATAGCCCCTGTGACGCCGCAGACAGCAAGCCAATCACTGCAATGCCCTTCTCTAAGATGGTGGGGACCAGGACCTATGTCATCATGCTGCCCACACTCTGCGTTTACCTTCATTGGCTGAGAAATGGCGCTTTTCGCGTCATTGAAACGCGACTTTGGCGCGAAAGTCGCGTACCGCATGGCCGACCCCGCACAGGGGTCGGATCGGGTTTCATGAAACCCGACTTTGCCAAAAGTCGGCGACTTTTGAAAATGAACGACCCGTTTCGCTCAACCCTAATGCTGACGTATTGGGCAGCGTTCTCCACTGTTGATTCCTCTTCTCCCAGTAGGATGCAGAGTTTCCTCTCCTCGTCCATGGATGGGAAGTCAGGGTTGTGAATGGAAAGTCTCTGGAAGTGGGAGGCTCTCACTGCTGAGCATTTGTTGCAGTGAAGCAACTGTGATATACAATGTGATGTGATAGTTGCAACCTTTATCGGTAAGCCTACACGGGGTCTTGTGAGGCTTCTCTGGTATAAGCAATCTTGTACTTTGTGTAAAATGCTGGAAGACATTTGTTTGGCCATTCACACAAACTGAATTATAAAACGTTTGAATTTTGATGGGTAAAGTAAATTTTCTAAAAAAAAATGATTTGCATCAAATTGATTATCTCATCTCTACTAACATTATACTCATTAAATTTCATTTCCCATCTACATGGAAATAAATAGGTATATGATGTAAAATACTTCAGATTTTTTTATTTGAAAGCTACACCCTAGCTGTAACATGAATATTGTAGGGCTGAGGACTTAATGTAAGCGCAAAGAAAGGATCTTCTCTTGGGCGAGGTTGGTCATTTGGAATCTCAAAAGTAAGTTGTTGCAAAAAGGTGGTAAAAAACAGGAATAGTTCCATTCTGGCAAGTTGTTCTCCCAAGCAAGCCCTCCGACCTACAAGAGAAAAAGATCTTTTGAATACTAGTACACATTGCATCTTAATCAAATTGATTGGATAGAAAGGGATATCCAATTTATATGTCTTATCTAGGTATAATAAACTAAGTGCCACAAGAGATCATGTGTCACTAGAGTCAAAGATTACGGTCTTCGGCCCTGAACTTCTTGCCTGGTGACCCTGATCTCCTGCGACCACAAATTTGAACTGAGTCAGCATCAACACAATGCCAATACAGTTTAATCCCATAACCTGCAGTTTAAAAGATGTAAAGGTCATCATATTGTTTGGGGGATTGTTGGGTAGCATACTGTGTAGAGGAGTTGTGTGGGAAAATACTGTGTGTGGGTGCCAGTGGGGGATCATATTGTAGCAGCTGCAGGGCCATCATACTGTGTAGGAGGGGTTGGGAGCATTGTACAGTGTGATGTGTGCTCCAACTGTATCATACTGAATGGGGGAAGATTTGAGGGTACCTGTTAAGTGTCGAGTTCCCGTCGCTGCACAGGGTGAATCTCAAGCCATTTCCTGTGCGGTCTCCCATTCTTCCTCAGCCACAGAAGACCCTGCTCAGTAGAGACATTGGTCCCAGCGTCTTGCTCAGGCTAATGCTGTGTGCTTAGTTGCTGCTGCCTGCCCAGGTCCAGCTATAGCAACCAGCATTAGTCAGTGGCGAGCAGATGTTCCTGGGACTAAGTCCTGCTTTCAGCCTTCTGAGCAGGCCCGGGAGACGACCTCTCATTGGTGGTCAGAGGTCACATGCCCAGTGTCAGGACCAGCTACCTGACGGGCACTCACTGGCAACAACGCATAAGGCTAGCCTGGACGTCTGGTGCCAGGAACAGCCTGTGGCACCGAGGAGCTGTGAATGAGAGCGGTAGCAGCGGTACTGCAGGGGCTAGCCATTCTCAAGAGCAGGCAGACAGGACCTGCGGTCACGTGAACGCGTGTCAGGGGGGTGGGCGGAGCTTAGCGTCACACAAGCCAAGGTCATACACAGAGAGGTCGGTGCAGTACACAGGGGCAGTCAGAGGAATAGTCAGGATGTAGCAAGAGATCAGAAAACCAGAACAGGCAATAGACGGCACAGAAAGGGCAGGCAGGAATCACAACAGGGAGGGAACCAGATCAGAAACCAAATAGACAAACAATAGTAAATGCACAAAGCAGAGGCACACCAGGGTCAGAAACACTCAGCCAAGGGTCCAAGTATAAACGAAGGATTGACCTCACACTGAGGCTACAAAAAGCCTCCCAGGACCCAGAAAGAGGCCATCAGAGTTAACCCTGCAACTACCTGACCCGAAAGCCCAGTAAACCATGACACCCAGGTCCTCAAGCAGCTCAGATTGGTCCTTTGGCAAGATCCCAGAAGGCTGTGAATAAAAGGATCTAACGGCCGCACGGCCGTGCTCTAGTATATCCATAATTGTGGTGTGTGTGGATGCATGTATGTAACTGGTGCAAGCTCCTAATTAGCCCCTTCCCTCCTGTTACGTCTTAGTCAGGGTGATTGGAGCAAGTACAGCACCAAGTAGTGCATTGCCAGCACTGAGAACGATACCAGCGTCTATTAGTGGCAGAGGCACACCAGGGTGAGACACACTCAGCCAAGGGTCTGAGTATAAACGAAGGATTGACCTCACAGTGAGGCTATAAAAAGCCTCCCAGGACCCAGAAAGAGGCAATCAGAGTTAACCCTGCAACTACCTGACCTGAGAGCCCAGTAAACCATGACACCCAGGTCCTCAAACAGCTCAGAATGGTCCTTTGGCAAGGTCCCAGAAGGCTGTGACTATAAAAGGATCACATGGCCGTGCTCTAGTATATCCATAATTGTGGTGTGTGTGGATGCATGTATGTAACTGGTGCAAGCTCCAAATTATCGCCTTCCCTCCTGTTGCGTCTTAGTCAGGATGATTGGAGCAAGTACAGCACAAAGTAGTGCATTGCCGGCACTGAGCACTATACCAGTGTCTATTAGTGGTGTCGACCAGTGCGGCGCCATGCGCAATCAGTGGTCTTGATTCCCTAGACAGGGTTAGATAGTGGCATTCGCCAGTGCGATGCTGCGTGCACTCTGTATGCTGAATCATTAGTCAGGAGTTGTCCAGGCATCACAGGTGCAACGCTGTGCGCTTAGTGGGTCTAGAGAGAATCTTACACACATCCTTGGGGTTGCGTCTTGTGACCGAACACTAGCGCTAATTCAGTGATGCCCTGTGACAGCTAACAGGGTACGGTATTTGTGCTCTGTGGTACTGCGGCTCTGTGAAGTAACAGAGCTCATCGCAAATACACACCAGGTGATGGTTAACCCATGTGTGTCCAGTGCGATACCGCCATTTTGTGTCTGCCATTACCGAGCAGCAGTTAACATCTCTGCACAGTGGACCCCGGGCTGCAAACGTACCTTATTATTATCCTCATATTTATTTGGTGGGTTCTGCCAGCCCTAACAGTATCATACTGTGTGGGGTGGGCTGTGAAGAGCATCATGCCATGTGTGAGGACTGTGGGGACATTATTCTATGGGGTGTGACAATGACTTCATATTGTGGAGAGGGGTCATTGTGGGAGTAAAATATTGTGTTGGACTGGTACTGTGGGACTTCATACTGTGTACAGGGGCCATTTTGGGGGCATTATACTCTATGGCAGTGTCCCCCAACTTCGGTCGTCAAGAGCCACCAACAGGTCATGTTTTCAGGATTTCCTTAGTATTGCCCAGGTGATAATTGCATCACCTTCACATGCAATAATTCCATCACCTGTGAAATCCTGAAAACATGACCTGTTGGTGGCTCTTGAGGAATGTAGCTGGAGAATACTGTTCTATGGGGACATAAAGGAGTATCATAGTTGGGGCTTCATTAGGGGTATAGTCAGTGTTGGATTGGGGTGTCGAGGGCCCACAGGAGGAATTGACTGTAGGAGTCCAACAGCTGTATGCAAGCACCTGTTAGCCATTATGTCTGTTATAGCAGAGCATCAATTGTAAAACACAGGCGGCTCCTAAACATCTACTGTGCACCACCATAACTGGGATGTATAATTATGGTAGTTTATATTAGGCTACTTTCACACTAACGTCATGTGACGGACGTCGCAATACGTCGTTTTGGTGAAAAAACGCATCCTGCAAATGTGCCTGCAGGATGCATTTTTTCTCCATACACTTGTATTACCGACGCATTGCGACGTGTTTTGGCGCGCAGTCGGCACAAAAAAAGTTACATGTAACTTTTTTTGTGCGTCGAGTCCGCCATTTCCAACCGTGCATGCGCGGCCGGAACTCCGCCCCCTCCTCCCCGGACATTACAATGGGGTAGCGGATGCGTTGTTAAACTGCATCCGCTGCCCCCGCTGTGCTAATCAATCACACTGTCCGTCGGTACGTCTGGCTGACGGTTTGCGACGGCCCTGGGCTCCAAAGGATAGGTGATAACTTATTAATCATTTGTGTCCGACCATTGGAAACCGCACTGATCGGAAGAATAAGAAAGTTTTTTCCCTCACAGTACACTTTTATCCTGATTTTAAAAAGGAGCGGCAGGTGGAATGGCTGACCGCAGCTCCATTGATTCTCTTTGGGGCTTCCAGAAAAAAACAAGCAGAGCACTCACAGCCACTGAGGGAATGAACGGATCAGTGGTCAAGTCAAACATGCTGCTCCAGCGTAATGGGGATATAAAAAAGCTCCACATTCTGTCGATCCCAGCAGTCTGACCCCCACCAGTCAATTAGTTATCACTTATCCTGTGTAGAGGAGATTAGTTGATTTCAGCTGAGAATCCCTGTATGTGCTTTTTGGTCCAAGTTTTTAATGACTAATGGAAATACAGAATCTTCTGCTAATTAATATCAGAGAGAGCAATTGACCGCCATACACAACACAATCCACTATACCAATTTTACCACATACAAGTGAGAAATACTGCCACACCATGACCAGAACACATATTACCAGCATAAAACGACCAAATAATTCAACACACAAGGGAGAACTACCACCACACCATGACTGGACTACATATTACCACCACACATAGTGACAGAATAATACCACATACAAGGGACAAATACTTGCACACCATGACTGGACTACATATTGCCACCACATAGTGGCCAAATAATACCACATACAAGGAACAAATACTGGGACACCATGACTGGATGTTGCAGTAGTCAAGGCGGGAGATGATGAGGGCGTGCACAAGCATTTCAGTAGATTGACGGTTGAGGAAAGTACGGATTCTGGAGATATTTTTATTTTTGAGCTGGAGGCGACAGGAGGTGGAAAGAGCTTGGATGTGCGGTTTGAAGGAGAGGGCAGAGTCGAAGGTTACTCCGAGGCAGCGGACTTCCGGTACGGGGGAAAGCATGATGTCATTGATTGCGATAGATAGGTCAGGTAAGGAAGATCTATGGGATGGAGGAAAGATGATGAGTTTAGATTTGTCCACATTGAGTTTGAGGAAGCGAGAGGAGAAGAAGGAGGATATGGCTGATAGGCACTCTGGGATTCTGGACAGCAGAAACCAAGTGTACAGATTGAGAAGAGTAGCGGTCCTAGAACAGAGCCTTGGGGGACTCCAACAGAGAGAGGGTGGGATGAGGAGGTAGTGTGGGAGTGGGAGACACTGAATGTGCAGTTGGAAAGGTACAAGAAGATCCAGGATAGGGCGAGGTCTTTGATGCCAAAGGAGGAGAGGATCTGTAGTAAGAGGCAGTGGTCAACTGTGTCGAAAGCAGAGGACAGGTCTAGAAGGAGAAGTACAGAGTATTGTCCATTAGATTTCGCGGTAATTTGGTCATTAGTGATTTTGGTCAGGGCTGTCTCAGTTGAGTGATTGGGGCGGAAACCAGATTGTAGATTGTCAAAGAGCAAGTTAGATGAGAGGTGGGGGGAAAGTTCAGAGTGAACGTGCTGCTCCAGGAGTTTGGAAGCGAATGGGAGCAGTGATATTGGGCGATAGCTGGACATAGCAGTTGGATCGAGGGTTGGCTTTTTAAGGATAGGCGTGATTGTGGCATGTTTGAAAGCAGAAGGGAAGGTGCCAGAAGATAGTGATAGGTTGAAGAGGTGGGTTAGGGATGGGATAAGTGTGGTGGTGAGGTTGGGGAGGAGGTGGGATGGGATGGGGTCGAGCGCACATGTGGTGAGGTGCGATTTGGAGAGGAGACAATTAAGTTCCCCTTCAGTGATGTTGGATATGGAGGTTATGGGGTTTGGGCATTGGTCTGGTATACAAAGGAGTTGTGGTGGTTGAACAATGAAGACTTGCCTTGTCTGGTCGATCTTATTTTTAAAGTGTGTGGCAAAGTCCTCAGCAGAGATGAGGGAGGTTGGAAGGGGCAGTGGGGGCGGAGGAGGGAGTTAAAGGTTTTGAATAACTGTTTGGGGTTGTAGGATAGGGAAGATATGAGGGTTGTGAAGTAGACCTGTTTAGCAGAGGTGACAGCAGATTTAAAAGCGAGTGTTGCCTGTTTGAATGCAGTGAAGTTGTCTTGCAAGTGTGTTTTCTTCCAACGCCGCTCCGCAACCCTGGACACTTGCCGGAGCTTTTTAGTGTTGTTATTGTGCCAAGGTTGTCTATTGATACGTTGCACTCTGCCATGGATGAGAGGGGAAACTGTGTCAATAGCTGATTCAAGAGTGGCATTGTAGAAAGCAGTGGCACTGTCTGTGTCGTGGAGTGAGTATCAGACTGTTTGCGTCAACTATTTACTGCCCTTCATTCCTGCTTACTGTTTATTGATTCCCTGCAAGACTATTTTTACCCCTCTGTTAAAAATAACTTTGTTATACAGAATGGTTCTGCAAACCCTGTGTTACTGCATTTCTGGACCTGCTTATATTTGGCGTAGTCAGCAGGATGCCGTCCACGTGCGCAGAGACGGCAGACCAAACTGTCGTGGGTGCCCCGAAGTCCAGCTTGCCACTGGGGGCCATGCTGAGCAATCTCCCTAAATTCACGGGGAGTAATATTATGCTGTGTGACTGGACTGAGCGGGTTAAAGGTATGTTTAGGATGCTTCCCATAACCCCTGCTATGCAGACAGAGATTGCTCTGATGGTCCTGGACAGTGAGGCTAGATGTTTTGCCCCCTTCATGAATGGGACATGCTGACCAAGGTGTTCCAGATTCTGGAAGAGATGCATGGAAATCTCACCAATGTCAGAGAATTGCAGATGCGTTTGTTCAGCCGTGTCCAGAAGGAGGGGGAGTCAGTGACTCAATATATTAATGCATTAAAGGAGATACACGTGCTTTTCGCCCGACGGGATGATGTGGGGGTAATAGGAGTGGGGCCCTCTGATGTGATATTGAGGGATCAGTTCGTGGCGGGCCTCAGAGACATGTCACTTAAGCAAGATTTGTGGGAGCGCCTGCGTGCTCAGGCGCATATGACCTTCTTAGAAGCTGGGGCAGAAGTGCGCAAAAGAGAGCGAGAGTCGGGGACAGCAGCCTTGGCAGGGATAGTCTGGGGGAATGGGATACCCGCCTCGCCCGTGGCGGAACAGGAGTGAGCCCTAAAGATCCGTAAGGAAAAACGGGACATGCGAGAAGAGTTGTGCAGCCTAAGAGAAGCCCCCACTGCAGCTGCAAATGTGCCTAGAGACAGGAGTGACCATGAGCCCCGCTTGTTAGTTTAATGGCACCGAGGAATGGGACAACCCCGCACAGAGAGGTATCCGACTTGTTTCAAGTGCGGGGACACCCTCGGGTGTGCGAGATGGGGCAGCCAATAGCTCGGCAGCCGTTAAACTAGAGGGCTCCATGGTTGGGGGACGCCGCAAGAAGCCTGAGAGGCCAAGGAGGAGAGAAGGGATTCCCGGAAGTTTAGTTTCTATGAGTCCCCTCGTATGGGCTGAGATGAATAGATGAGTCATTTGCTGTCTGTTCAATACTGGATCGCAGGTGACCACCATGCCGGAAGCGTATTTCAGATGTCATTTTCCTGAGGTGACTCGGTCAGAATGGGGCCCAGTAATCAAGCTCACGGCAGCCAATCAGTTGCCCATCCCAGTTACTGGGATGGTCTGGTTGCAGATTACAGTGTTTGGCAAAAATGTGGGCTGGAAGGGAGTCATGCTAGTTGCCGGAGATACTGGCAATGGTCCTGCAGTGACCCGGGGAATGAACGTGCTAAAGGAACTTGGAACCCTCTTGATCAGCGAGCCGCAAGATGCTTTTCTAGACCAATGGAGCCCATGCACCACACAGAGGAAGGTGTTTCAACAATTGGGTTGCCCAGTCCCAGGAAAAGTCAAGCAAAGGGAAGGTTCTAGGAAAGGTGACAGTTCCTGCAGCAGCTAAACCTGGTCAGATCGTGCTCACATTTCCAGTGTGGCCGTGTATGCCTCTTGAAGGAGTGGAAATGCAGAGCGAATCAACCGTGGTGGATCAGATACCCTCAGGACTCCTCGTCGCTCGGACATAAGCCACAGTTCATAATGGCATCAGTCTAGGGGAAGAAGACCTCACCCTCTCGCCAAAAAGTGAAGTGGCTCGGGTGCTGGGAATGCCAAAAGAGCTGATTCAACCGGAGGCCGTATAATTAGCAGCCATGCAAGGGACCTCTGGACCCATGATGTCATGATGACACTGGAACATCCGCCTGGAGGCCTGAAAGAGGGCCATCGAATTCTGGAACAGATGCGAGCCAATCTGATGGGACTCTCCCCTCAACAGCTGCAACAGGTGAAATCTGTAGTGGAATGCTACCAGGAGGTCTTCGCTCGTCATGAAGATGACTTTGAGTGCACCACGGCTATAGCCCATGAAATCCCTACAGGACGTTTTGCCCCAATCTGGAAGAGATATCGGCAGGTACCACCTCAGATGTTCAAAGAGGTAAAGGAGATGCTGTTTCACATGCTGCAGAGTGGAGTCATACGGTCATAGTCAGAGTGTGTGGGCAGCTCCTATTGTTTTAGTCCAGAAAAAAGATGGAACCCTGTGTTTTTTTGTCTACTACCAATGACTGAATGGCTGTACAGTGCAGGACTCTTATCCCTTACCCCAAATCGAGGAGTCATTATCTGCCTTGGGAAAGGCAATATATTTCTTGTCTCTGGATCTGGCCAGCGGATACTGGCAGGTGCCCATGGCTGAACATGCGGATACTGGCAGGTGCCCATGGCTGAACATGATTGGCCAAAGACAGCGTTCATACTGCCCATGTGATTTTTTTTAATTTAATCAGATGCCCTCGGCCTGACGAATGCCCCTGGGACTTTTCAGCGATTGATGAAATGATGCTTGGAGGATCTGAACTTTGAAGCAACACTTATCTCCCTGGATGATATCATTGTCTATGCTGCCACCTTTGAAGAGCACCTCCAGCGGCTGGAGCAAGTATTGAGTCAACTACAGAAGCACGGCCTGAAAGTGAACCACCAAAAATGTCACCTTTTCCATAAGCAAATCGAGTACCTCGGGCATATTGTATCCGCTAAGGGAGTGTGACCTGCACTTGAGAAGAGAGCGGAGGTGCAGGACTGGCCCACCCTGAAGACAGTGAAAGACATTCGGGCCTTTCTGGGGCTCACGGGGTACTACCAAAAGTTCGTGAAGAATTTCACTCGCAACGCTTCTCCTGTGTGGGCACCTGGGCGTACCCTAAGGGAGGATGGCCTCATCCCAGGCTGGAGAGGGTTAATAGGTAGAGGGTGTGGGTGTAGGAAAGTAGGAAAGAGGGGGGAGCTAGGACACACAGAGTTGGAGAAAGAAAGTGGAACTGAGCAGTCATGAGGGTCTGCAACTCCTGACAGGCTGAAGGGAGAAGAAAAGCAAGAAGCTCCCAGGAAGCTAGAAAGGGTTCCAGGGAAATGGGAAGTGTGGAGGCCACCCATGGGACCCGTATCCAGAAGTGGAGGAACCAGGCCGCAGTAGGGGACCGAACACTGAACTAGTGGGACAGCTTCAGGCTCCAGCTAGAAATCCGGAGGCTGCTGTGACTGTAGGTGCAGCAGCCAAACTTGCACCTATTCACCAAAAAGGCGAACACAGAGGGTCCAGGGAATAGAGAGTATGTCACCCGACAAGACTCACGTTAACTGGCTTGGGACACTGGGTGGCAAGCGCAGGGCAGGAGAAGAGGCAGACAGCACAGAAAGACAGCCAGGAGAGGCATACAAAAGAGGAGTTCTGAACAGGTGCCCAACTTGCCGGAGAGTGTCCTGGACTTCACACCCGGAGGACACATTACCTCGGCTGGGGGCCCGAAATGTAAGTAAAACTGTGAAAACTACAACAGGCTGTGTCCTTCCATTTCTTTCCGGCATCACCTACTCTGCACCACTACCTGCCACTAGCAACATTGCCACCCACACCACTAACTGCCCTGGGGACCAAGCTCTACCTTTTGAGAGCTTTAACAACTCAGCTACATTATCATCTGCCCCAGAGGACTGCACAGCAGCGTCGGCTAACATCTCCATTGCTGAGTACCACATTTGGCATCACGAACATTTCCTTAATAGACTTTATTTTCCAATTTCATTCACATCCCCTTTAACTGGACACCCAGAGCCACGGACCAGGTCACTGCCACTGTGACCACCCCTTTAAGTATCACTGGACCCGGAACAGAGTACCCCACAGCCCCATGGGGTGCTCCATATCCATATAGTGACTACAGAGGCCCAGGAGAGAGGGACTCACTTTGGTCCGGAGAAGACATTCCAGTGGTTGCAGAAGACTACGATAAGTGCTGTTTAACTATCAGACTGTTTGCGCTATTTACTGCCCTTGATTGCTGTTTACTGTTTATTAACTCCATGCGAGGAGACCATTTTTATCCCTCTGTTAAAAAATGAAATAACTTTGTTATACAGCATTGTTCTGCAATCCTTGTGTTACTGCATTTCCGACCTGCTTACATTTGGCGTAGTCGGCAGGATGCAGTCCACATGTGCAGAGGCGGCAGACAGTGTTACTGCATTTCCGGACTTACTTACATTGCTATATTTATACTGCAGTCTCATATGTCCATCTCAGGTGTGTAAATTTGCCTGGCCTTGTAATACAGCATTTTTTTAGAGTGTGACATTTTATACAGCATTTATCGTACTCCAGTTAGGCCTCAAAGCCCAACTGCAAAAAAAACAAACAGTTTGTTAAAAAAAACACAGTGCTATATTAATACTACAGTCCTATACGTCCATCTAAAGTGGGCACATTTTTCTGCCATTGTAATACTGCAATTTTTTCCAGCAGTGACATTTCATATATTTATTGCGCTAGAACTGGGCCTCAAATCCCCCTCTAACAAATTGTTTGGTTAGAAATAGCATTTACATATTGATACTACAGTCTTATACATCCATTTGAGGTGTGCACATTTTTCTGGCATTGCAATACTGCATTTTTTTGCAGTTGTGAAATTTTATATGGCATTTATTGTGCTACAGAACCCCCCAAAAATTATTGGGTTACAAATAGTATTGCTATATTGAGACTGATGTCTTATATGTCCATCTTTAGTGGGCAAATTTTCCTGGCATTGTAATACTGTCTGCAACGTATTCTCAACAGGGATATATCAGACGTAATTTAAAATGGGCAAGGCACATGGTAAGGGACTGGGAAGTGGAAGTGATGTTTATGGTGAGCACAGAGGCCGAGGCCGTGGGCAAGGTGAAATTGTGCCTGCCGCTGGAGCACAGCAAACACACACATCATGACCATATAGCTTCATATCCCACTTTGCAGGGGAGCGCGGAACAAAACTCTTGAAGCTAGACCAGTCTGAAAAGGTTGTTGAATATGTAGCAGATAATGCTTCCAGTCACTTTGCCAGCACATCCCTGTCTACCACATGGTCCAGTCTCAGTAGCCATGATTCTGGACCACATAAACCTCACCCTGATCCTCCTTCCTCCCACAATGCCGAGTGCCAAGAGATAAGTGATCCCACACTTGGACACTCCGAAGAACTGTTCACTAGTGATGAGCGAACGTGCTCGCCACTACTCGGTACTCGCACGAGTATCACTATGCTTGGTGTACTTGGCGAGCACCGAGTATTTCCGAGATTATTCGGCGGGAAATCGGGTCTCCGTACTGCAATTTTGGCGCTCTTTGGAGTGCCAATGACCATGCACGGATTGTCTGCCATGCACTGTAATGCCGTAGCCATCTTTGTTGTGGTATTACAGTGATCTGCTGGCCGCACAACGTCATCAGGTCTATAAGAGGCCTGGCGCCACCCTGCTTGCCGCATTCTGCTCTGGACTCAGCTAGTGTAGGGAGAGCTGCTGCTGAGATAGGGTCAGAATCGTGCTTTTAATAGTTAGTGTGGGTCTGCTAGTGTTCAGTACACAAATCCTGATAAACCAACAGTCCTTATTGGGGCTAATTCAGGGGTACAGAGATTGCAGCGCTAGGTAGGCAGGGGAGTCTATGTGCACATATCCACATCAGTGCAAGGCATGCAGGCACTGTGTGTGAGTACATAGATCTCACTGCATACCTCAAAAAGCTCCATTACTGTCTGCTGCTGCTTATTTTCTATATACCTAGCTGCAGTTATTCATGGCAATCTTTTTTTCAGCTTATACCAGCTCATTTTATTATAAAGCAATCCATAGCCCCCTTTTTTCTACATTTATTTGATTGGTCACGCTGCTGACTACAGCAGGTCATTGCAATACAGGAGAGTGCAAATCTAAGAATTTAAAAAATATATTTTTGTCCCAGGCATCAGATATGAGTGCGCCAAAAAATCTGCCCTTTTTTTGGTACTATCTAATATTTTGTTGTGTCTAACAACATTTTTGGACACCATTTTGCTGCCCAAAAAATCTGTAGCTGGCCCAAAAATATTTAGCTACAGTACTTATATTTATCACTGTGAGTTGCACGCCACATGTATCGCATATCATTGCGCTAAATATCTTGCAATTTTAGTACTCCAATTTTTTTTTAGTGTCATAGCTAACTTGTTGACACAAATTTGATGTGCCCAAAAAAATCAAGGCCATATTTTGATCAGTGTGTTATATCTGGCTGACGCCTGGTGTATCTGTGGTGTCAAAATCCTTGCTTTGCAGGCATACATTGCATTGTTCTGTCTGCTAGCCTAGGTCTACTCAGTATTTAGTGTTTTCTAAAATTAAAAAAAAAAAAAAAATATATATATATATATATATATATATACAGTCTGTTTTCTCCATCAGATGCCTGGTGTATAAATTTTCTCCAAATAAATCCATTTGTATTGAGCTTTTCAAATATTTCATTAGTCCATTTAAAATGGGCAAGGCAAAGGACAGGGAAGTGATCGTGATGCTGATAGTGCATGCAGAGGACAAGGCCGTGGGCAAGGTGACAGTGGGCCACAACAAAGACCCACATCTTCGCACTAGACCTTCCTGTCCCAGTTTCTGGGGGACCGCAGCACACCACTATTGAAGCCAGAGCAGTGTGAAACGGTTGTTGGTTGGATAACAGATAATGCTTCCAGTCACTTAGCCATCACCACCACCACCATGTCTTCCACATGGTCAAGTTTGAGCAGTATATATATGCAGTGTATATATACACACTATCCCTCTGCACTTCCCTGGGAGGGGAAGAGGGACAGGTAAGTGCAGTTTCAGGTTTACAGCAAGGTACGTGGCCCTGGTGTTTTCACCATCAGAAGTAACATGGGGAGCAGAGATAGCTAGGGCGCTCCTAGCTTTAGGAACAGGTTAGGAGCCCCTGGCCCTGGGTTATCAGACCACAGAATAGTAACAGATGCCTATACGTACAACTGGCTGCAGTAGTCATATGGATCTAAGTGGCATCTTTGCTAGAGTGACAGTGTTAGAATAGTGGAGCTTAGACAGATAAGTACTGAGCTTGTCTTGTTTTTTAATGTTACATCTCAACCTTTTATGTTCATCTACACATGTATTATATACCATGTGTGTGTGTATATATATATATATATATATATATATATATATAAATGTGTATATATATATATATATATACTGTATATATTAATATTATTTACTATATATATATATATATATATATATATATATATATATATATATTATACACTGCTCGAAAAAATAAAGGGAACACTAAAATCCCACATCCTATATATCACTGAATGAAACATTCCAGTTGTAAATCTTTATTCATTACGTAGTGGAATGTGTTGAGAACAATAAAACCTTAAAATGATCAACGTACCTCACAACTAATATCCCACGGAGGTCTGGAGTTGGAATGATGGTCTAAATCAGTGGTCCTCAACCTTTCTGACCTTGAGAGCTACATTCAGCTCTGCAAGAGGGTCGAGAGCCACATCCAGCTCCTGATCCCCTCACAGTAGTGGCAAGAAAATCCCACATTATGGGTATAATGATAACCAAAGCTTTTCCACACAAATCACCCTGAATCAGTATACCAAGATCCAGGGGTTCCCACCAACCCCCATTCAGCATTCTTTCATCACTAGTGTTGAGCATTCCGATACCGCAAGTATCGGGTATCGGCCGATATTTGCGGTATCGGAATTCCGATACTGAATTCCGATACTTCCCGCGTATCGGATACCGGAATCGGAAGTTCCCAGAATTCAAATTGAACGCAGCAGCCAATGAGGAATGAATGAAAGTGTGGGCACATCCTGTTTAGCATGGTGGGCATGTAAGTACTGGCAAGGCTTGGATTGGCTGCTGAAATGATGTCACTCTGCACTATAAAAAAGCGCTGCCGCCATTTTGCGCTCACTCTGCTGTGATTTCAGTTAGGGACAGGACGCTGTGTTCTAACTGAGGGCCAGTTGAGCTAGCTAATTGCTTTATTTTCCTTTCCAAAGGCTAATTTAGCAAAACGCTGTGTGTTCTTCACTGTTCACCTTGCTCTTGCCTTGCAGCGCTGTTTTAACAGCGTTCTGCAAGGTCTCTGTGTGTGTGTGTGTGTGTGTGCAGCTCACTCTGTAGTCTGTGTGCAGCCATATACCCGGTTGTATTCAGCTCAGGGGGGGTTCACACTGCCTCACACAGTTGTTCTTTTTTGCTCTTAGTGCAGCCTGCTGCACATTTTTTCTCAAATTTCCTATTAGTGTTTTTCCACCAGTCTCCAGCTCTATTGTGGAAAAACACTACATAGGATAACCTAGAGGGGGGTTTTTGGGCCTTGCAGCGCCGTTTACGGCTGTCTGCACGGTCTCCGTGTGAGCCCAGCTCGCCCTGTAGTCTGTGTGCAGCCATAGCCGGTTGGATTCAGCTCAGGGTTCGTTACTGGCTCATACCTTGAGAAAAATTTTCCTTTTTTTCAAATAGTGCAGCCTGTTTAAAATTTGAAAAAAAAAAATTCCTATTAGTGTCTTTCCACTCGTATCCAGCTAAATAGTGGAAAAACACTATATAGGATAACCTAGAGGAGGGTTTTTTGGCCTTGCAGCGCCGTTTACGGCTGTCTGCACGGTCTCCGTGTGAGCCCAGCTCGCCCTGTAGTCTGTGTGCAGCCATAGCCGGTTGGATTCAGCTCAGGGTTCGTTACTGGCTCATACCTTGAGAAAAATTTTCCTTTTTTTCAAATAGTGCAGCCTGTTTAAAATTTGAAAAAAAAAAAAATTCCTATTAGTGTCTTTCCACCAGTCTCCAGCTCAATTGTGGAAAAACACTACATAGGATAACCTAGAGGTTTTTTTGGGGGCCTTGCAGCGCCGTTTACGGCTGTCTGCACGGTCTCTGTGTGAGCGCAGCTCGCCCTGTAGTCTGTGTGCAGCCATAGCCGGTTGGATTCAGCTCAGGGTGCGTTACTGCCTCATACCTTGAAAAACAATTTCCTTTTTTTCAAATAGTGCAGCCAGTTTAAAATTTGAAAAAAAAAATTCCTATTAGTGTCTTTCCACTTGTATCCAGCTAAATAGTGGAAAAACACTATATAGGATAACCTAGAGGAGGGTTTCTTGGCCTTGCAGCGCCGTTTACGGCTGTCTGCACGGTCTCCGTGTGATTTAAACTAGCTCTGTAGCCCGATCTGCACCAAAAAAAAGGTTAAGTTCACCAAACACAACTTACACTTGTGTAGGCCACATTTGAAAAATAATAAAGTTTAGTCCACAATTTACAACATTAGTGTTTCTTACACCTGTTAGGAGGAGCATTACAGGAATAAGCACACTAAGGCCTTAGTACTTTTCTGCTTATCTTTATCTGTCAACCAAGATGAAGAGGGCAGGGAGTAAGGCACGTGGGCGTGGGCGCGGAGCAGGGAGAGGAGCAGGGAGAGGACGTGGTGATTCTGTGCCTGCTGCGGGCGCCGGTGACTCGTCGTCACTCAGTTTCAGCAGGGAACAGTCCTTCATGCGCAGCTTTGTCGGAGAGCGCCGTGCACCGCTGCTGCGTGAAGACCAAATTGAAGCCGTTGTCGGGTGGATGGCAGCTAACGCCTCGGCATCGACTTCAGTTAGTGCCACATCCTCTCAGGCACAGAGCACTGGAGAGCAGCCATCTGTCTCTTCACCACCTGCCAAATTGGCCAGGCAGTCAGAGAGCCCAGGACAGGAGCCGTCTCTACTTCTGTTCTCTGAATCTCTTGGCTTGGAAACAGGGGGCCAGCCAAGCAGCATTGGAGAAATGGAAGAAGAGGCAGTGTGCAGTGATGCCCAACACCTTTTTCTCTCTGACTCTGAAGAGGCAGGTGGGCCAGTGCCTCCGGTGACCACAGCGCAGTACGCATCTGATGATGAAACTCAGGTGCCGCTTTCTCGTGCGTACTGTGCTGCTGAGACTACCCAGGAGGAGCAGTTGGTGGCAGAGGGTAGTGGAGATGATGAGGTCCTTGACCCATCGTGGCGTGAGGAACAGGAAGGTGGTGGGAGCAGCTCAGAGGAAGAGCTTCCTCTTACGGGCCAAAGAGGGAGAGGGAGGGGGAAGACTGCGGAGCCTGTAGCCTCCACTTTGGCACCCGTTAGGAGCCTGTCTCTTTCCAAAGCCAAAAAGGGCGCTCCCAAGACTTGCAGTGCCTGGTCCTTTTTTGACACAGTTGCAGATGACATTTGTTTTGTCAAATGCAAGCTGTGTCATCATAAAGTAAAAAGAGGGAAAAATGTCAGCAACCTCAATACCACAAATATGTGGAAACATGTGCGGACCAGGCACGCGGTGGAGTTACAGAAACACACTGAAGATGTAGGCCAACCAACAGCGGCAGCTACCACCTCTTCAGCTCGTGTTGCCTCTTCCTCCAGCTCACGCACAGCTGGTTTGGCTTCCTCCCAGAGACCTTGTGTAATTCCACCCACAGCACCACCTTCCCAGTCATCCTCACACTCCCAGTCTACTCTACAGCCATCGGTAGTACAGGCATGGGAGAAAAGGCGGGCATTCTCGGCCAACCACCCCCGAGCACAGGCTCTGAATGCAGGCATTGCCAAACTGTTGTCCCTGGAAATGCTCTCGTTCAGGCTGGTGGAGACTGACAGCTTCCGTGACTTGATGGCATTGGCAGTCCCACAGTACAAGGTGCCCAGCCGCTTTTACTTCAGCAGGCAGGCTGTCCCTGCCCTGCACAGGCATGTTGAGGCAAACATAAAACATGCGCTACTGAACGCCGTCAGTAGCAAGGTCCACCTCACCACCGATGCGTGGACCAGTCAGCATGGACAGGGGCGATATGTTTCCCTCACTGCCCATTGGGTTAATGTTGTTGAGCCAGGTACAGATCGTGCGAGTGGCGCAGGACGTGTCCTGCCCACTCCAAGGATTGCAGGAATCCAGTCTGTACGCATCGACTCCTCCTCTTACACCAGTTCCTCTGATTCCTCTCTGCAGGATCCGTCACAGTCCACCCCCACATGGACCCGTGAACGTTTACCTATGACCGACATGAGCACAGCCGTGGCCAAACGTCAGCAGGCCGTCTTGAAACTAGTTTCATTGGGGCATCGAAGCCACACAGCGCAGGAGCTCTGGAATGCCATAAAGCAGGAGAGCGATGTGTGGTTACTGCCAGCGAATCTCCAGCCAGGCATGGTAGTGTGTGACAATGGCCGAAATCTGGTGGCAGCTTTGGCCCTTGGCAACCTCACTCACATCCCATGTCTGGCACATGTGCTCAATTTGGTTGTGCAGAGTTTTCTGAGGGACTATCCGGATCTTGATGCCCTGCTGCACAAGGTCCGCCTAGAGTGTGCTCACTTGCGGCGTTCCAGCTTGGCCAGATCCCGCATTGCTGCTCTGCAGCGCCGATTCCGCCTTCCGGAACACCGCATCATATGTGACCTACCTACCCGGTGGAATTCCACGTTACATATGTTGGAGCGGTTGTGTGAGCAGCAGCAAGCAGTTATGGAGTACCAGCTGCATCAGGCGCAAAGAAGTCGCAGTCAGCGCCGATCAGACTTCACAACCACAGAGTGGGCCACTATGAAGGACGTCTGCCAGGTTTTGCGTCCTTTTGATTATTCCACGCGGATGGCAAGTGCAGATGATGCACTAGTCAGCATGACTGTCCCCCTTATCTGCCTGCTTCAGCAAACTTTGCAAGGGTTAAGGGATGATGTGGTGGAAGAGGTGGAGGATGAGGAGTCACCTTTTCCATCAGCTTCTGGAGAGTCAGCGCCACGTGGTTCCTCACAAAGGGGTACGCAGGGGCCAATTTGTGAGGAGGATGAGGAGGAGTCAATGGAGGAGGAAGAGCTCCGTCCAGAGGAGGGAGCGACACAATTGTCCAGTGGTCAGTGTGTACAGCGAGGGTGGGGTGATGACGAGCGGGCAGAGATCATGTCTCAAGCAGGGGACAGCGTTTCTGGGCCGGTTGGCACTCTGCAGCACATGGTGGATTTCATGCTGCAGTGCCTGAGAAACGACCGCCGCATCGACCACATTCTCAACATGCCTGATTATTGGGTGTTCACCCTCCTCGATCCTCGCTACCGGGACAACGTCCAAAACCTCATCCCTGCGTTGACCCGGGAGCGTAAATTGCGGGAGTACCACGACACACTGGTGAATTCCATCATCTTCTCCTGTCCAACTGAGAGGAGTGCTGCTAGTGCTTTACAAAGCAGCTCAGTGCGTCGAGGCAGTGGGGGAGGCTCTGCCCAAAGAGGGAGCAGAAGCAGTGCCTCTGCCCAAGGCAAGCCCAGTATGGCACAACTCTGGCACACTTTTGTGTGCCCGCCCCAAATGTCTACACCATCACCGGCGGCTCCAGTCAGCAGGAGGCAACGGTTCCGTCAGATGGTGACAGACTACATGGCTTGCCCTCTTACTGTACTCCCAGACGGCTCTTCCCCGTTCAAGTTTTGGGTCTCTAAGCTGGATACATGGCCAGAGCTAAGCCAGTATGCATTGGAGGTGCTGGCTTGCCCTGCGGCTAGTGTCTTATCGGAACGTGTCTTTAGTGCCGCAGGTGGTGTACTAACAGACCGTCGCATGCGACTATCCTCCGATAACGTTGACCGGCTTACTTTCCTGAAAATGAACCAGGCCTGGATCTCGCAGGAATTTGCCACTCCTCTGCCTGATTAAGTAATTGGGTGTCATCCAGGTCTCCTGCTGTGTTCATCTTTCTACCACCTGAACTGCTATTCCTGGGCTCTAACACCGCCAGTTGCGGCTCAGAAGTGCAGGCTGCACAGTAAAAACATACGACCCAGTGTTATTGGGTTTCAGTAACGTCAGCTGATCCCCAGCTGTGTAGCCGGCAATGTGTCCTGCGACCGCCACGCTGGCACAACAACCTAAATGTAAGGGAACCTCTCCCCCCCCCCCCCCGTCGTTTGTTACTGAAAGAGCCATCTTGTGCAGCAGTAATGCTGCGCAAGGAAAAGGTAGCTCTTTTTTTTTAGCTCTTTGCACACGCAGAACTTAACACTTATAAAATGTGTTCACTGATACCGTTATACCGTCCCGGAGCTGGGACTTTCCTTCGTAATGTGACGCAGCACAGCCGTCATTCCTACCCCCTTGGTGCCATGCGCTGCCTCCTCAGCGTTGTTTTAAGCTGTCACGGAGCCTGCGCTGTTCTGTTATCCCTTGGGCATGCCCTATTTGCGCTGCCTGTCTTCTGACATAATTTGGTGTCAGGCTGGCTGCGCCTGTGCGGCCGCGGTGCCCGAGATCCCGCCTCGCAGTGTCTTCTGATTGAGTCACACTGCGGGCCTGGGATCCATGGGCATGCGCAGTGCATATCTTCCCCTCGGGCTCTCGCTCATTTCCCTCCGCCTTCTTTAGACTGTGCGCCGTCAGCTGATCCCTAGCATGCCACGGCCGTGACACCGCACAGTCTGAAGAAGAGGGAAGGAGGGGAGTGAGAGTCGAGGTTATGCACTGTGCATGCCCATGGTTCCAAGGCCCGCAGTGGGATTACGTTAGATGAGACTGCGAGGTGGGATCTGGAGCAGCGTGGACGCACAGGCACTGACAGCCTGACACCAAATTATGTCAGAAGACAGGCAGCGCTAATTGGGCATGGCCAAGGGCTAACAGAACAGCGCAGGCTCCGTGGCAGCTTAAAACAACGCTGAGGAGGCAGCGCACGGCATCAAGGGGATAGGAATGACAGCTGTGCTGTGTCCCATTACGAAGGAAATTCGCACCTCCGGAACGGTTTAACGGTATAAAGGGACACATTTTTAGTGTTTACTTCGGTGTTTGCAAGGAGCATAATTAAAAGAGCAACCTTTTCCTTTTGCATCCTTAGTGCTGCACAACATGGCTCTTTCAGCTACAAACGTCTTGGGGGGGGGGGTTAAAGGTTTCCTTTCAACTTGCTCCAATCAGGCTTCGGCCTACACTCTGTTCCTCTGCTCCTCCTGCTGTCCCTGGGCTCTAACACCGCCAGTTGGTGCCTGGAAGTGCTGTGTGCACAGTCAACAGTCGCTCCTCTGTTATTGGGGTTCAGTAACGTCAGCTGATCCCCAGCTGTGTGTGCGGCAATACCTCCAATCTGCTCCTCCTGCTGTCCCTGGGCTCTAACACCGCCAGTTGGTGCCTGGAAGTGCTGTGTGCACAGTCAACAGTCGCTCCTCTGTTATTGGGGTTCAGTAACGTCAGCTGATCCCCAGCTGTGTGTGCGGCAATACCTCCAATCTGCTCCTCCTGCTGTCCCTGGGCTCTAACACCGCCAGTTGGTGCCTGGAAGTGCTGTGTGCACAGTCAACAGTCGCTCCTCTGTTATTGGGGTTCAGTAACGTCAGCTGATCCCCAGCTGTGTATCCGGCAACGTGTCATGCGACCGCCACGCTGGCACAACTAAAATGTAAGGGGACCTGTCCCCCCCCCCCCCAGGCGTTTGTTACTGAAAGAGCCACCATGTGCAGCACTAATACTGCACAAGGGAAAGGTCGCTCTTGAAATTATGCTCCTTGCAAACGCTGAACTACACACTCATGTAATGTGTCCCCTCACACCGTCCAACCGTCCCGGAGGTGGGACTTTCCTTTGTAATGTGACGCAGCACAGCCGTCATTGCTACCCCCTTGGCACCGTGCGCTGCCTCCTTAGCGTTGTTTGATTCCGTCATGGACCCTGCGCTGTTATGTTATCCCTTGGCCATGCACAGTTTGCGCTGCCCGTCCTCTGACATCATTTGTTGTCGTCCTGGCTGCGCCTGTGCGTCCACGCTGCCCGAAATCACACCTCGCAGTGTCGTCTAATGTGATCCCACAGTGGGCCTGGTATCCATGGCCATGCGCAGTGCATATACTAGCCTCTCACTCCCCTTCTTCACGCTTCTTCAGACTAGGCGGCGTCAGCTGATCCCTAATAGCATGCCACGGCCGTGACGCCGCACAGTCTGAAGAAGCAGGAAGGAGGTGAGTGAGAGGCGATGATATGCACTGCGCATGCCCATGGATCCCTGGCCCGCAGTGGGACTACATTAGATGACACTGCAAGGTTGGATCTCGGGCAGCTTGGACGCACAGGCACTGCCAGCCTGACACCTACATGATGTCAGAAGACGGGCACCGCTAACTGTGCATGGCCAAGGGATAACATTACAGTGCGGGCTCCGTGACAGAACCAAACAACGTTGAGGAGGTGGCGCCCGGCACCAAGGGGGTTGGAATGACGGCTGTGCTGTGTCACATTACAAAGGAAAGTCCCACTTCCGGGATGGTTTGACGGTGTGAGGGGACACATTATATGAGTGTGTACTTCAGCGTTTGCAAGGAGCATAATTTTCGGAGCCACCATTTTCCATGTGCAGTATTACTGCTGTACAAGATGGCTCTTTCAGCAACAAATGCCTGGGGGGGGGGTTAAAGGTTCCCTTTCAACTTGCTCCACTGCAGGCTTCGGCCTACACTCTGCTCCTCTTTGATTCCCTGGGTTTCAACACTGTCAGTTGCCACCTGGAAGTGTTGTCTACACAGAAAAAAACACTAGGTGATGTGTCAGTGGGGTTCAGCACCGCCAGCTGTTCCCCTGCTGTGTAGTCGGCAACGTGTCCAGCACAAGCCACGCTGGCACAACAGAACAAAAGCTGCCACCAGTGCAGGCTTCGGCCTACACTCTGCTCCTCTCCTCCTCCTGCTGACCCTGGGCTCAAACACCGCAAGTTTTTGCCCGGAAGTGCTAGCTGCACAGAGAAAAACACCAGCCAATGTGTTAGTGGGGTTCAGCAACGCCAGCTGTTCCCCTGCTGTGTAGCCGGCAACGTGACCTGCAAACGCCATGCAGGCACAGGAACTGAAATTAAAAGGGAACCTGGCCCCACCCCCCCAGGTGTTTCTATGTATAACAGCCACCTAGTACAGCAGTACTGCTGCATTTGTACAAGGTGGCTGACTTTTTCTCCTTGCCCACGTGGAACTCAACACGTACAAAATGTGTCTCATTGAGACCATTCCACTGTCCCTGAGGTGTGACTTTCCTTTGTAATGATACGCAGCACCCCCCTTGGTAGCGTTTCCCGTCTTTTGTCATCATGGTTAGCTGGCTGCGCCTGTGCATCCGCCCTGCTAGAAACAACGCCCCTCGTTGTCATATTTATTTTGTCAGCGAGGGTGTGGTTTATGGGCACGAGCAGTGCATATGTTCGCCTGTCTTAACTCATCTCCTTCCGCCTTCTTCAGACTGTGCGGCCTCCTGGCCGTGGTAGGCGATAAGGGATCAGCTGAGGCCGCCCAGTCTGGAGCAGGTGTAAGGACATGTGTAAGCGGCAAACCTATTTACTGCACAAGGCCACGAATCCCAGCCACGCAGTGTGATTTTTTGAAAACACACTGTGGGTCTGGGATTCATGTCCATCGCTAACCGCAACGGCCGACATGAAATGAGGTCAGAAGACAGGAAGCGCTCACAGCGCATGGCCAAGGGATCACAATAGCGCAGACTCCTGTACAGCAAATAACAACGCTCAGGAATCTGCGCCCAGTACCTAGGTGCAAATTTTGACACCTGTGCTGCGTCTCGTTAAAAAGACAAGTCACGCCTCCACAACTGTTTGACAGTATAATGGGCTAAATAGTGTACGTGTTTTAGTCAGCGTGTGCAAGGAGCAAAACAAATAGAGCAACCTTTTACTTGTGCAGCATTAATGATGCACAAGGTGTGGCTCTTGTACCTTGCAACACCTGAGGGGGGGGTTAAAGGTAACCTTTGAAATTGGTTCAACTAGGCTTCGGCCTACACTCTGCTCCTCTACTCCTCCTGCTGACCCTGGGCTCAAACACCGCTAGTTTTTGCCCGGAAATGCTAGCTGCACAGAGAAAAACACCAGCCAATGTGTTAGTGGGGTTCAGCACCGCCAGCTGTTCCCCTGCTGTGTAGTCGGCAACGTGTCCAGCACAAGCCACGCTGGCACAACAGAACAAAAGCTGCCACCAGTGCAGGCTTCGGCCTACACTTTGCTCCTCTCCTCCTCCTGCTGACCCTGGGCTCAAACAACGCCAGTTTCTGCCCGGACATGCTAGCTGCACAGAGAAAAACACCAGCCAATGTGTTAGTGGGGTTCAGCACCGCCAGCTGTTCCCCCGCTGTGTAGCCGGCATCGTGTCCAGCACAAGCCACGCTGGCACAACCGACCAAAAGCTGCCACCAGTGCAGGCTTCGTCCTACACTTTGCTCCTCTCCTCCTCCTCCTGCTGACCCTGGGCTCTAACACCGCTAGTTTTTGCCCGGACATGCAATCTGCACAGAGAAAAACACCAGTCAATGTGTCAGTGGGGTTCAGCAACGCCAGCTGTTCCCCTGCTGTGTAGCTTGCAACGTGACCTGCAAACGCCACGCAGGCACATGAACTGAAATTGAAGGGAGCCTGCCCCCCACCCCCCCAGGTGTTTCTATGTATAACAGCCACCTTGTACAGCAGTACTGCTGCATTTGTACAAGGTGGCTGACTTTTTCTCCTTGCACACGTGGAACTCAACAAGTACAAAATGTGTCTCATTACAGACCATTTCAATGTCCCTGAGGTGTGACTTTCCTTTTTAATGACACGCAGCACCCCCATTGTTAGCGCTGCCCGTCTCCTGACATCATTGGTTGGCTGGCTGTGCCTGTGCGTCCCCCCTGCCCGACACAACGCCCCCCGTTGTCTCATATATTTTGACTGCGAGGGTGTGATTGATGGGCACGAGCAGTGCATATGTTCCCCTGTTTTCACTCCCCTCCTTCCGCCTTCTTCTGACTGTGCGGCCTCATGGCCGCGGCATGCGATAAGGGATCAGCTGAGGCCGCCCAGTCTGAAGCAGGTGTAAGGACATGTGTGAGCGGCAAACATATTTAGTGCACCAGGGCACGAATCCCAGCACCGCAGTGTGATTTTTTAAAAACACACTGTGGGTCTGGGATTCATGTCCATCGCTAACCGCAACGGCCGACATGAAATGAGGTCAGAAGACAGGAAGCGCTCACAGCGCATGGCCAAGGGATCACAATAGCGCAGACTCCTGTACAGCAAATAACAACGCTCAGGAATCTGCGCCCAGTACCTAGGTGCAAATTTTGACACCTGTGCTGCGTCTCGTTAAAAAGACAAGTCACGCCTCCACAACTGTTTGACAGTATAATGGGCTAAATAGTGTACGTGTTTTAGTCAGCGTGTGCAAGGAGCAAAACAAATAGAGCAACCTTTTACTTGTGCAGCATTAATGATGCACAAGGTGTGGCTCTTGTACCTTGCAACACCTGAGGGGGGGGGTTAAAGGTAACCTTTGAAATTGGTTCAACTAGGCTTCGGCCTACACTCTGCTCCTCTACTCCTCCTGCTGACCCTGGGCTCAAACACCGCTAGTTTTTGCCCGGAAATGCTAGCTGCACAGAGAAAAACACCAGCCAATGTGTTAGTGGGGTTCAGCACCGCCAGCTGTTCCCCTGCTGTGTAGTCGGCAACGTGTCCAGCACAAGCCACGCTGGCACAACAGAACAAAAGCTGCCACCAGTGCAGGCTTCGGCCTACACTTTGCTCCTCTCCTCCTCCTGCTGACCCTGGGCTCAAACAACGCCAGTTTCTGCCCGGACATGCTAGCTGCACAGAGAAAAACACCAGCCAATGTGTTAGTGGGGTTCAGCACCGCCAGCTGTTCCCCCGCTGTGTAGCCGGCATCGTGTCCAGCACAAGCCACGCTGGCACAACCGACCAAAAGCTGCCACCAGTGCAGGCTTCGGCCTACACTTTGCTCCTCTCCTCCTCCTGCTGACCCTGGGCTCAAACAACGCCAGTTTCTGCCCGGACATGCTAGCTGCACAGAGAAAAACACCAGCCAATGTGTTAGTGGGGTTCAGCACCGCCAGCTGTTCCCCCGCTGTGTAGCCGGCATCGTGTCCAGCACAAGCCACGCTGGCACAACCGACCAAAAGCTGCCACCAGTGCAGGCTTCGTCCTACACTTTGCTCCTCTCCTCCTCCTCCTGCTGACCCTGGGCTCTAACACCGCTAGTTTTTGCCCGGACATGCAATCTGCACAGAGAAAAACACCAGTCAATGTGTCAGTGGGGTTCAGCAACGCCAGCTGTTCCCCTGCTGTGTAGCTTGCAACGTGACCTGCAAACGCCACGCAGGCACATGAACTGAAATTGAAGGGAGCCTGCCCCCCACCCCCCCAGGTGTTTCTATGTATAACAGCCACCTTGTACAGCAGTACTGCTGCATTTGTACAAGGTGGCTGACTTTTTCTCCTTGCACACGTGGAACTCAACAAGTACAAAATGTGTCTCATTACAGACCATTTCAATGTCCCTGAGGTGTGACTTTCCTTTTTAATGACACGCAGCACCCCCATTGTTAGCGCTGCCCGTCTCCTGACATCATTGGTTGGCTGGCTGTGCCTGTGCGTCCCCCCTGCCCGACACAACGCCCCCCGTTGTCTCATATATTTTGACTGCGAGGGTGTGATTGATGGGCACGAGCAGTGCATATGTTCCCCTGTTTTCACTCCCCTCCTTCCGCCTTCTTCTGACTGTGCGGCCTCATGGCCGCGGCATGCGATAAGGGATCAGCTGAGGCCGCCCAGTCTGAAGCAGGTGTAAGGACATGTGTGAGCGGCGAACATATTTACTGCACAAGGCCACGAATCCCAGCACCGCAGTGTGACTTTAGGAAAAGCCACTGTGGGTCTGGGATTTATGGCCATCGTTAACCGCACCGGCCAACATGAAATGAGGTCATGAGACGGCCTGCACTAACAGGGTATTGCCAAGGGATAACACAAGAGCGCAGTTTCCTGTACTGCAAATAACAACGGTAAGGAATCTGCGCACAGCACCTAGGTGTAAATTTGTACACCTGTGCTGCGTCTCCTTAAAAAGACTAGTAGTCACGCCTCCACTACTGTTTGACAGTATAATGGGCTAAATAGTGTACGTGTTTAATTCAGCGTGTGCAAGGAGCAAAATTAAATAGAGCAACCTTTGACTTGTGCATCATTAATGCTGTTCAAGGTGTGGCTCTTGTACCTTGCAACACCTGAGGGGGGGGTTAAAGGTAACCTTTGAAATTGGTTCAACTAGGCTTCGGCCTACACTCTGCTCCTCTACTCCTCCTGCTGACCCTGGGCTCAAACACCGCTAGTTTTTGCCCGGAAATGCTAGCTGCACAGAGAAAAACACCAGCCAATGTGTTAGTGGGGTTCAGCACCGCCAGCTGTTCCCCTGCTGTGTAGTCGGCAACGTGTCCAGCACAAGCCACGCTGGCACAACAGAACAAAAGCTGCCACCAGTGCAGGCTTCGGCCTACACTTTGCTCCTCTCCTCCTCCTGCTGACCCTGGGCTCAAACAACGCCAGTTTCTGCCCGGACATGCTAGCTGCACAGAGAAAAACACCAGCCAATGTGTTAGTGGGGTTCAGCACCGCCAGCTGTTCCCCCGCTGTGTAGCCGGCATCGTGTCCAGCACAAGCCACGCTGGCACAACCGACCAAAAGCTGCCACCAGTGCAGGCTTCGGCCTACACTTTGCTCCTCTCCTCCTCCTGCTGACCCTGGGCTCAAACAACGCCAGTTTCTGCCCGGACATGCTAGCTGCACAGAGAAAAACACCAGCCAATGTGTTAGTGGGGTTCAGCACCGCCAGCTGTTCCCCCGCTGTGTAGCCGGCATCGTGTCCAGCACAAGCCACGCTGGCACAACCGACCAAAAGCTGCCACCAGTGCAGGCTTCGTCCTACACTTTGCTCCTCTCCTCCTCCTCCTGCTGACCCTGGGCTCTAACACCGCTAGTTTTTGCCCGGACTTGCAATCTGCACAGAGAAAAACACCAGTCAATGTGTCAGTGGGGTTCAGCAACGCCAGCTGTTCCCCTGCTGTGTAGCTTGCAACGTGACCTGCAAACGCCACGCAGGCACATGAACTGAAATTGAAGGGAGCCTGCCCCCCACCCCCCCAGGTGTTTCTATGTATAACAGCCACCTTGTACAGCAGTACTGCTGCATTTGTACAAGGTGGCTGACTTTTTCTCCTTGCACACGTGGAACTCAACAAGTACAAAATGTGTCTCATTACAGACCATTACAATGTCCCTGAGGTGTGACTTTCCTTTTTAATGACACGCAGCACCCCCATTGTTAGCGCTGCCCGTCTCCTGACATCATTGGTTGGCTGGCTGTGCCTGTGCGTCCCCCCTGCCCGACACAACGCCCCCCGTTGTCTCATATATTTTGACTGCGAGGGTGTGATTGATGGGCACGAGCAGTGCATATGTTCCCCTGTTTTCACTCCCCTCCTTCCGCCTTCTTCTGACTGTGCGGCCTCATGGCCGCGGCATGCGATAAGGGATCAGCTGAGGCCGCCCAGTCTGAAGCAGGTGTAAGGACATGTGTGAGCGGCGAACATATTTACTGCACAAGGCCACGAATCCCAGCACCGCAGTGTGACTTTAGGAAAAGCCACTGTGGGTCTGGGATTTATGGCCATCGTTAACCGCACCGGCCAACATGAAATGAGGTCATGAGACGGCCTGCACTAACAGGGTATTGCCAAGGGATAACACAAGAGCGCAGTTTCCTGTACTGCAAATAACAACGGTAAGGAATCTGCGCACAGCACCTAGGTGTAAATTTGTACACCTGTGCTGCGTCTCCTTAAAAAGACTAGTAGTCACGCCTCCACTACTGTTTGACAGTATAATGGGCTAAATAGTGTACGTGTTTAATTCAGCGTGTGCAAGGAGCAAAATTAAATAGAGCAACCTTTGACTTGTGCATCAATAATGCTGTTCAAGGTGTGGCTCTTGTACCTTGCAACACCTGAGGGGGGGGGGTTAAAGGTAACCTTTGAAATTGGTTCAACTAGGCTTTGGCCAACACTCTGCTCCTCTACTCCTCCTGCTGACCCTGGGCTCAAACACCGCTAGTTTTTGCCCGGAAATGCTAGCTGCACAGAGAAAAACACCAGCCAATGTGTTAGTGGGGTTCAGCACCGCCAGCTGTTCCCCTGCTGTGTAGTCGGCAACGTGTCCAGCACAAGCCACGCTGGCACAACAGAACAAAAGCTGCCACCAGTGCAGGCTTCGGCCTACACTTTGCTCCTCTCCTCCTCCTGCTGACCCTGGGCTCAAACAACGCCAGTTTCTGCCCGGACATGCTAGCTGCACAGAGAAAAACACCAGCCAATGTGTTAGTGGGGTTCAGCACCGCCAGCTGTTCCCCTGCTGTGCAGCTTGCAACGTGACCTGCAAACGCCACGCAGGCACATGAACTGAAATTGAAGGGAGCCTGGCCCCCACCCCCAGGTGTTTCTATGTATAACAGCCACCTTGTACAGCAGTACTGCTGCATTTGTACAAGGTGGCTGATGTTTTCTCCTTGCCCACGTGGAACTCAACACGTACAAAATGTGTCTCTTTGAGACCATTCCACTGTCCCTGAGGTGTGACTTTCCTTTCTAATGATACGCAGCACCCCCCTTGGTAGCGCTTCCCGTCTTCTGACATCATTGGTTGGCTACTTGCGCCTGTTCGTCCGCCCTGCCTGAATAAAATGCTCCTCGTTGTCTTAATTATTTTGACTGCGAGGGTGTGATTGATGGGCACGAGCAGTGCATATCTTCGCCTGTCTTAACTCATCTCCTTCCGCCTTCTTCAGACTGTGCAGCCTCATGGCCGCGGCATGCGAGAAGGGATCAGCAGAGGCCGCCCAGTCTGAAGCAGGTGTAAGGACGTGTGTGAGCGGCCAAAATATTTACTGCTCAAGGCCACGAATCCCAGCACCGCAGTGTGGCTTTATGAAAAGACACTGTGGGTCTGGGATTTATGGCCATCGTTAACCGCACCGGCCAACATGAAATGAGGTCATAAGATGGGCAGCGCTAACAGGGCATTGCCAAGGGATAACACAAGAGCGCAGACTCCTGTACAGCAAATAACAACGCTCAGGAAGCTGCGCCAAGCACCAAGGCGTTATTTTGGACACCTGTGCTGCGTCTCATCAAAAAACCAAGTCACGCATCCACTACAGTTTGACTGTAGAATGGGGTAAATTGTGTATGTCTTTCATTCAGCGTGTGCAAGTAGACAAATTAATAGAGCAACCTTTCACTTGTGCAGCATTAATACTGCACAAGGTGTGTCTCTTGTACTTTGTAACACCTGAGGGGGGGGTTAAAGGTTTCCTTTGAAATTGGTTCAACTAGGCTTCGGCCTACACTCTGCTCCTCTCCTCCTCCTCCTGCTTCAACACGGGCTCTAACATCGCTAGTTTTTGCCCGCAAGTGCTAGCTGCACAGATAAAAACACACGCCATTGTGTTAGTGGGGTTCAGCAACGCCAGCTGTTCCCCCAGTGTGTAGCCGGCAAAGTGTCCTGCAAACGCAACGCAGACACAAAGCTGCCTCCAGTGCAGGCTTCGGCCTACACTCATCTCCCCCTGCTTACCCTTTGCTCCAACACCGCTAGTTGGGGCTCTAGGAAGACAATCTTTAATAGGCAAGGCAACGCATCCGGGTTCCAGCACCGCCAGCTGGTTCTCGGCAGTGTTCTTGTCACAGGTACTCCCTCGTGCCAAGCCTGGTTTCAGCACCGTCAGCTGTTTCCGGGTTGTGTCAACTTCACTGAGACGCCTATGCTTGCCCCGTCGTGGGGCGGTCGAGTTAGCCAACTCCAGGGTGCCTCCAGTTTAGGAGCTTCCTATGTGGGCTGCGTGAACTGGTAGTCAAGGCTGGTTCTGTAGTGCCAGTAGGCCCAGCTCCCCCTGTAGGACTGTTGGGGTTCGGTAACTGCGGCTGCCTCGCGGCCTAGCTGTTCTCTCCTCTCCTGTGGGCCTTGGGGTCCACCACCTGGTTCCAGCACCGTCAGCTGGTTCCGGGCCGAGCCTTTGGCTTAGGTGCCTCCTCCTGGGTATCCGAGTTCCGCCAACGCCAGGCGGTCCTTGGTAGTGCTTTTAAGCGCGGGCACCTACAGCTTAGTAACCGGGTTCCAGCACCGTCAGCTGGTCCTCGGTCGTGCCATTGGCTCTTGCACACTGGGGCAACGCATCCGGGTTCCAGCACCGCCAGCTGGTTCTCGGCAGTGTTCTTGTCACAGGTACTCCCTCGTGCCAAGCCTGGTTTCAGCACCGTCAGCTGTTTCCGGGTTGTGTCAACTTCACTGAGACGCCTATGCTTGCCCCGTCGTGGGGCGGTCGAGTTAGCCAACTCCAGGGTGCCTCCAGTTTAGGAGCTTCCTATGTGGGCTGCGTGAACTGGTAGTCAAGGCTGGTTCTGTAGTGCCAGTAGGCCCAGCTCCCCCTGTAGGACTGTTGGGGTTCGGTAACTGCGGCTGCCTCGCGGCCTAGCTGTTCTCTCCTCTCCTGTGGGCCTTGGGGTCCACCACCTGGTTCCAGCACCGTCAGCTGGTTCCGGGCCGAGCCTTTGGCTTAGGTGCCTCCTCCTGGGTATCCGAGTTCCGCCAACGCCAGGCGGTCCTTGGTAGTGCTTTTAAGCGCGGGCACCTACAGCTTAGTAACCGGGTTCCAGCACCGTCAGCTGGTCCTCGGTCGTGCCATTGGCTCTTGCACACTGGGGCAACGCATCCGGGTTCCAGCACCGCCAGCTGGTTCTCGGCAGTGTTCTTGTCACAGGTACTCCCTCGTGCCAAGCCTGGTTTCAGCACCGTCAGCTGTTTCCGGGTTGTGTCAACTTCACTGAGACGCCTATGCTTGCCCCGTCGTGGGGCGGTCGAGTTAGCCAACTCCAGGGTGCCTCCAGTTTAGGAGCTTCCTATGTGGGCTGCGTGAACTGGTAGTCAAGGCTGGTTCTGTAGTGCCAGTAGGCCCAGCTCCCCCTGTAGGACTGTTGGGGTTCGGTAACTGCGGCTGCCTCGCGGCCTAGCTGTTCTCTCCTCTCCTGTGGGCCTTGGGGTCCACCACCTGGTTCCAGCACCGTCAGCTGGTTCCGGGCCGAGCCTTTGGCTTAGGTGCCTCCTCCTGGGTATCCGAGTTCCGCCAACGCCAGGCGGTCCTTGGTAGTGCTTTTAAGCGCGGGCACCTACAGCTTAGTAACCGGGTTCCAGCACCGTCAGCTGGTCCTCGGTCGTGCCATTGGCTCTTGCACACTGGGGCAACGCATCCGGGTTCCAGCACCGCCATCTGGTTCTCGGCAGTGTTCTTGTCACAGGTACTCCCTCGTGCCAAGCCTGGTTTCAGCACCGTCAGCTGTTTCCGGGTTGTGTCAACTTCACTGAGACGCCTATGCTTGCCCCGTCGTGGGGCGGTCGAGTTAGCCAACTCCAGGGTGCCTCCAGTTTAGGAGCTTCCTATGTGGGCTGCGTGAACTGGTAGTCAAGGCTGGTTCTGTAGTGCCAGTAGGCCCAGCTCCCCCTGTAGGACTGTTGGGGTTCGGTAACTGCGGCTGCCTCGCGGCCTAGCTGTTCTCTCCTCTCCTGTGGGCCTTGGGGTCCACCACCTGGTTCCAGCACCGTCAGCTGGTTCCGGGCCGAGCCTTTGGCTTAGGTGCCTCCTCCTGGGTATCCGAGTTCCGCCAACGCCAGGCGGTCCTTGGTAGTGCTTTTAAGCGCGGGCACCTACAGCTTAGTAACCGGGTTCCAGCACCGTCAGCTGGTCCTCGGTCGTGCCATTGGCTCTTGCACACTGGGGCAACGCATCCGGGTTCCAGCACCGCCAGCTGGTTCTCGGCAGTGTTCTTGTCACAGGTACTCCCTCGTGCCAAGCCTGGTTTCAGCACCGTCAGCTGTTTCCGGGTTGTGTCAACTTCACTGAGACGCCTATGCTTGCCCCGTCGTGGGGCGGTCGAGTTAGCCAACTCCAGGGTGCCTCCAGTTTAGGAGCTTCCTATGTGGGCTGCGTGAACTGGTAGTCAAGGCTGGTTCTGTAGTGCCAGTAGGCCCAGCTCCCCCTGTAGGACTGTTGGGGTTCGGTAACTGCGGCTGCCTCGCGGCCTAGCTGTTCTCTCCTCTCCTGTGGGCCTTCGGGTCCACCACCTGGTTCCAGCACCGTCAGCTGGTTCTCGGCAGTGTCTTTTGCTCTTGTACCTTCTGCTCCCCATCCTGGTTCCAGTACCGTCAGCTGGTTCCGGGCAGAGCCTTTGGCTTAGGTGCCTCCTTCTGGGTATCCAAGTTCCACCAATGTCAGGTGGTCCTTGGTAGTGCTTTCAGGCACGGGTACCTCCTGCTTAGTAACCGGGTTCCAGTAACGTCAGCTGGTCCTTGGTAGTTCCATTGGCTCTTGGACATTCGGCTACCTATCCGGGTTCCAGTACCGTCAGCTGGTTCTCGGCAGTGTCTTTTGCTCTTGTACCTTCTGCTCCCCATCCTGGTTCCAGTAACGTCATCTGGTTCCGGGCAGAGCCTTTGGCTTAGGTGCCTCCTTCTGGGTATCCGAGTTCCGCCAACGTCAGGCGGTCCTTGGTAGTGCTTTTTAGCACGGGTACCTCCTGCTTAGTAACCGGGTTCCAGTAACGTCAGCTGGTCCTCGGTAGTTCCATAGGCTCTTGAACCTTCGGGTAGCCATCCGAGTTCCAGTTCCATCAGCTGGTTCTTGGCATTTTCTCAGCCTTCTTGTACCTTCTGCTACATTTCCAAGTTGAAGACCCTAACGTCGACAACCCGGAAGACCACCCCGATGACGACGACCCGGAAGACCACCCCGATGACGACGACGACGACGACGGCGGAGACGACGACGGCTGAGACGACGACGGCGGAGATGACGACACTGGAGACGAAGACCCTGGAGACGACAACATGGAAGACCGAGAAGCAGAAGAACAAGAGGCTGCAGAACAAAGAGCAGAAGAACATTAAGCATAAGACTTAATATCAGAGCAAAAGATATTATCTAAATTATATGCAGAAGAAGACTAAGCAGTGTATGGGGGTGAGTCCGTTCCTCCTCGTGGTGCCCCTGGATAAAGCCTGATGCTGCAGGCCAAACTGAACGCGGACAAATGTAACTTTTGTGACTGGCAGAACGGAAGGTGTAATCTTCCAACTTTTATAGATAACAACTACGGGAATGCCTGTCACAAATGAGAATATGATGAAGAAGTAGAATAGGAAGAATAATAACAGTGGAATAAAAAGAATATGTAGAATAGGAAGAATAATAATAGTTGAAGAAAATGAATATGAAGAATGTAATAAAAAAAAAAAATAGGTAGAAGATGAAGAAGAAGATGAATAAGGTGAAGAAGTTGATGTCAAGGATGCTGATGATGATGAAGATGAAAGTGTGGGAAAAGAAAAAAAAAAAAAGAAAAAAAAGAAGGGGAAGGGCGTGGAATAGTGAAACATCAATATCTGACAAAATAAAAAAAATTTACATACTCAATATCTTTTTCAATCCGAACGTCTTTAAAAAAAAAAAAAAAACATGCTATTCTATTTGATTGGACTAATCCTCATTGCCTTTAATGTCTCCGCCACCTCCCCCATACATCCTACATTATTCTTAGTTGTTTTCCTTCAGGTAGAATGAACCTACAAGGAAAGAAAGGGTTTATTTTAATTCCGATATTTTGGTCCCATTGACTTGCATTGGGATCGGGTATCGGTATCGGCGATATCCGATATTTTTTGAATATCGGCCGATCCAAACCGATACCGATACTTTCCGATATCGGAAGGTATCGCTCAACACTATTCATCACTCCCAACACAATCACATTTGGCTTCAAGCATCTCCTCTGACCAGTAGTATCATCCTGTCTCCTGCGTACCATACTTAAATTATCTCTAAACCCCCAAAACCAGCAGAAGTGTACCCAAATCTGCTCTTCTCTGCAGGGCTACTCACAAATTTCCCCATTCTGAGATGTACTCTTCATACACGTTTACTAAATCTGGAGCTAATGAACTAAGCTGGCAGACAGCCGTGAGCCACAATTCATGGGACCACGAGCCACATGTGGCTCCCGACCTACAGGTTGGGGACCATTGCTCTAAATCAAAGTGGAAAATGAAGTTACAGGCTGATCCAACTTCAGTGGAAATGCTTCAAGAGAAGGAAATGATGCTCAGTAGTGTGTGTGGCCTCCACGTGCCTGTGTGATCTCCCTACAACGCCTGAGCATGCTCCTGATGAGGCGACGGATGGTCTCCTGAGAGATCTCCTCCCAGACCTGGACTAAAGCATCTGCCAACTCCTGGACAATCTGTGGTGCAACATGACGTTGGTGGATGGTGCAAGACATGATGTCCCAGATGTGTTCAATTGGATTCAGGTCTGGGAAACGGGTGGGCCAGTCCATAGCTTCAATGCCATTATCTTGCAGGAACTGCTGACACACTCCAGCCACATGAGGTCTGGCATTGTCCTGCATTAAGAGGAACCCAGGGGCAACCACACCAGCATATTGTCTCACAAGGGGTCTGAGGATCTCATCTTGGTATCTAATGGCAGTCAGGTTACCTCTGGCGAGCACATGGAGGGCTGTGTGGCCCTCCAAAGAAATGCAACCACACACCATTACTGACCCACTGTCAAACCATTCATGCTGAAGGATGTTGCAGGCAGCAGATCGCTCTCCACGGCATCTCCAGACTCTGTCACGTCTGTTACATGTGTGAACCTGCTTTCATCTGTGAAGAGCACAGGGAGGTCGCGGTCACATGACCGTGACGTCATGGCAGGTCCTTGTTGCATACCATCTTTGCCACCAGAACCTGCCGCTTGCATGGAGCGGTTACCGGAGCGTCGCGAGGAGCGGGAAAGGTGGCGGAAGGTGAGTATATAATGATTTTTTGTTTTTTTATTATTTTTAACATTAGATCTTTTTACTATTGATGCCGCATAGGCAGCATCAATAGTAAAAAGTTGGGGGGACACAGGGTTAATAGCAGCGGTAACGGAGTGCGTTACCCGCGGCATAAAGCGGTCCATTACCGCCAGCATTAACCCTGTGTGAGCGGTGACTGGAGGGGAGTATGGAGCGGGCACCGGGCAGTGACTGCAGAGAGTAAGGAGCGGCCATTTTTCCGCCGGACTGTGCCCGTCGCTGATTGGTCAAGGCTGTTTTGCCGCGACCAATCAGTGACTTGGATTTCCATGACAGACAGAGGCCGCGACCAATGAATATCTGTGACAGACAGAAAGACAGACAGAAAGAAAGACAGACAGACGGAAGTGACCCTTAGACAATTACAGTATATAGTAGATCAGTGAAAATATGCTGTATTCTGCTAGAGAAGAGCAGGAAATTCTCTAGTCCATTCAGTGCTTACCAGATTGTGGGTTGTCTATGAACCTCAATATCCAACACCAGTTTCCATAACCCCTTAAAGGGGTTCTCTGAGAAATGGTATGAAATACTTGAAATATAAAATACATATTGAAATATTAAATTTTCTTCTAAATACCTTTATTTTGCTAAAATGAATGCTTTGTTTGGTGCACTCTGTCAGTATTTCAAAGATGGCAACTGCCTTAAATTGTTGTGCAACCATCATAGATTTCAGAGGAAGTGCAGTTTGACGGTCTGCGTAAAGATCATTTGCTCGAGACATAAATCAGGTCAGAGCAGTGTCCTGTTAGTCATTATGATCTCACCTTCCTCTGATCAGTCAACCTGACAGGACACTGAATGGACTAAAGCAGAAAATAAACACATTTCTTTAACTGGCTGATAATGGACATCCTTCTCAGTCAGCCTGACCGTTTCAGTGCAGTGTGAGGAGTACGTCTGTCTGGTTCTGCAGGCAGCATGTCCTAGGACAGTTTGCACACTGCTAAATGGAAGATGCCATATTGAATATCCTCTCTGAGTGCACTAAATTAAACATACCTTTTTGCAAAAAAAAGGTATTTAGAAAAATGTTTAATCCCTTAACAACCGCCAATACGCCTTTTAACGGTGGCAGTTAAGGGTACTTATTCCTCAGCTCCACTTATTAACATCGCTGATGAATAAGTGTATTGCGCCCTCAGCATTAGAAAATCCCTGGGGTCTCAGCTACCGGGGGTAGCTGAGACCACGGAGTACATGATTCGGATCGGTTTTTACCGTCCCCAGTGTTGCGATCATTGTTATTCACCGAATAACGGCGACCACAAAAAAAAGTCTGGTTTCCCATTTATTTCTCTCTCCTCTAATATGATCAAGCACATCAGAGGAGAGAGAAATTGGATCACTTGAGCCCCCTGGTACCTCCGATGTTCCCTGGTCCTGCCGGCTCTGTCCCCTGGCCCTCGGTGTCTTCTTCTGGTAAGAAAATGGTGAGCGCATGCACAGTGCGCCCGCATAGAAATGCCGGCTGGCTCCGGTAACAATAGGAGACTTTTCCTATTGGTTCATTTTGATCACAGTGATAGACCCTCTCACAGTGATCAAAATAAAAAAAAATAGTAAATCAAACCCTGCTTTATCACTCTCCTTAGTTAAGTGAAAATAATCAAATTAAAAAAATATTTATTTCAATTTTTACATTAGAGTTAGGTTTGGGGTTTGAGCTAGGGTTAGGGTTGAGCTAGAGTTAGGGTTGGTGCTAAAACTAGGGTTATGGTTGGGCTAGTGTTAGGATTGGGACTAAGGTTAAAGCTAGGGTTAGGGTTAGAAGCTAATACAGCTGGTTGTGGCATTTATAGAACCTAACCCCCTGACTTTTTTGAGTGCCAACATTTATTTAGTAGAAAACTATCCCTGGAGCTAATTGATCTCTAAGTTATCAAAGTAGCTATACTGCCCCAATAGTGTATAACCCTTGCATATAAGATATGATCAGTAATGCAAAGAAAACTTTCCTTACCTATGGAAAATGGGATAAATGCCTCTCGTTTTAAAAACTTTTCATTCTCATCAAGGAAATGTTTAGGGTAAAACTGGAAAGGTTTCTCCCAGACTTCGTGATCTTTGAGCACAGAGGACAGGTTGGTGATGATATTGGTGCCCTGTGGAAAAAGAGGATGAAAAATCTTTAAGACTGAAATAGAACATGAATATAAACATCATGTATATATATTGTGGTGCGGTGACCCACGTTACAGCCAGGGGGCGCTGTGTGTGCGCTTCAAGATGCGCTTGGAGGCATAAATGTGATGAGACAAAGTCCGTCAGGAGTGTAAATAGCCGGTGTGTGTGTGTTGCAGAGGAAGACACTCTGTGCTGTCAGTCTGAAGTTAAGTTGGTGTGCTGGGACCTGTAGTACCACAAGCAATTGTGTAGTTCTAATGGGAGACTTGCAGGGCTAGTTATGAGAGATGGGAGGGTCAAAGTAGTCACACACACCCACACTCTCACTCAGGGGAGTGGTTACACCTAGCTAATGTGACCAGGGTCTGAGTCACATGGCGGGAGAGGGATCCTGTGTATGGATCCATTTGGTCCATGTGCAGGGTCCTGGACGGTCGGTGTTGGAAGCTCCTGTGAGTGGAGACTTCCTGGAAGCACCTGAGACCGTGGACCTAGTGGACGGTCAGTGTTGGAGTCTCCTGGCATTGGAGAAGTCCTGGAAGCACTGAAGAGTGAGTCCTGTAATAGCCTGGGTGTTGGATTGTCCTGAAGTGGGCTGGAGTCCCGGAAGCACTGCTGAGGCTATGGACTGAATGCTTGAGGTGTTGGATTGTTCTAATATGGACTGGAGTCCTGCAAGCACCTAGTGAGAGTGTGAGTCCTGGAATGGTCACGGTGTTGGATTGTCCTGGGATGGACTGCAGTCCTGCAAGCACCTGGTAAGATCATGGACTGATGGCCTGTGTGTTGGAAGTGCCTGTGATTGGACTTCCTGGAAGAGCATGGAAAGGCTGCATCTACAGAGCCTGAGATGGTTTCTGTGTTGGGGAAGCTACAGTTCCTACTGTGGGTCTGGACTATCCGAGGTGCCCTGATCCCAAGGACGGTGATCCCAGTGAGGCAGTTTCCCTGTGAATCAGCACTGGCAGGAGTCAGTGTGTAGAGCCGAAGCTCCTGAGAGGTAATCCCTGGTGGGTAATATGTTCCGTTGATACACGTAATGAACTGTGCAGTCACCTGGTGACTGGAGAGATAAGGCGTGACTACCGAATGTTTTGTAAAGCCACACGTGTTAAAGTAACAGACTATGTGTAAGCTGGTGATGTGTAACCTGGCTTACAGTGCGGTTTATGACGCTTTAATAAACCGTATAGATTGATTTGTGGAGAAATCGTGTCTGTATGCGTTATTCCCGTGCAAAGCGAGTGTCCCCAAGACCCAAAGGAAGGGAAAAGCTACAATTGGTGGAGAATGCGGGTAAACGGTTCCCCAAAAAAAGCACGTGTGAAGTTCTACTGCCTGGCTTGGAGGTTGAAGGAGCTTAGTGTTGGAGTTGGAGGTTTATTTACAGAGATTGGTGTCTGCTGTTTTTGGTTGCATGTTAAACCTGTTTTCCTTCCTAGTTTATTCCTTCTCTTCCCTTCTCTGTGTTTCCTCATTGGTTGTGTGAGCATTTGGTGAGTTTGAGACTTTTAGTTACCTTGTCTGTATACCCTGTTATTTGTTGTATTGTTACACTGGTGCAGTCCACCCCCCTTGGGGGGACAGGGGGCCACTGATAGGGTCTGCACAGGAGACAGGGATACGCTGGCGACTCAGGTCTCCTAACCATCATAGGTTTCCCTAAGATAAGGGAAAGCCAGGGCCCCTTTATAGTGGCAGGGACAGGTGCAGGTCCCAGTACGCCGTCCTGCCCCTTTATCGCCGTTAACGGCGTGACGTGTTGGATTGTCCTGGGATGGACAGGAGTCGTGCAAGCACCTGGTAAGATCATGGACTGATGACCTGTGTGTTGGAAGTGCCTGTGATTGGACTTCCTGGAAGCGCATGGAAAGGCTGCATCTACAGAGCCTGAGATGGTTTCTGTGTTAGGGAAGCTACAGTTCCTACTGTGGGTCTGGAATATCCGAGGTGCCCTGATCCCAAGGACGGTGATCCCAGTGAGGCAGTTTCCCTGTGAACCAGCACTGGCAGGAGTCAGTGTGTAGAGCCGAAGCTCCTGAGAGGTAATCCCTGGTATGGGATAAAACCTGTAATATACAGCAGAGACGTATCTGCCATTGGAACAGAATGCTGGTGGTTAATATGTTCCGTTGATACATGTAATGATCTGTGCAGTCACCTGGTGACTGGAGAGATAAGGCGTGACTTAAAGTAACAGACTATGTGTAACCTGGCTTACGGTGCGGTTTATGACGCTTTAATAAACTATATGGATTGAATTTTGGAGAAATCGTGCCTGTATGCATTATTCCCGTGCAAAGCGAGTGTCCCCCAAGACCCGAAGGAAGGGAAACGCTACTATATATATATATATACAGTGGGGCAAAAAAGTATTTAGTCAGTCAGCAATAGTGCAAGTTCCACCACTTAAAAAGATGAGAGGCGTCTGTAATTTACATCATAGGTAGACCTCAACTATGGGAGACAAACTGAGAAAAAAAATCCAGAAAATCACATTGTCTGTTTTTTTAACATTTTATTTGCATATTATGGTGGAAAATAAGTATTTGGTCAGAAACAAAATTTCATCTCAATACTTTGTAATATATCCTTTGTTGGCAATGACAGAGGTCAAACGTTTTCTGTAAGTCTTCACAAGGTTGCCACACACTGTTGTTGGTATGTTGGCCCATTCCTCCCTGCAGATCTCCTCTAGAGCAGTGATGTTTTTGGCTTTTTGCTTGGCAACACGGACTTTCAACTCCCTCCAAAGGTTTTCTATAGGGTTGAGATCTGGAGACTGGCTAGGCCACTCCAAGACCTTGAAATGCTTCTTACGAAGCCACTCCTTTGTTGCCCTGGCGGTGTGCTTTGGATCATTGTCATGTTGAAAGACCCAGCCACGTTTCATCTTCAATGCCCTTGCTGATGGAAGGAGGTTTGCACTCAAAATCTCACGATACATGGCCCCATTCATTCTTTCATGTACCCGGATCATTCGTCCTGGCCCTTTTGCAGAGAAACAGCCCCAAAGCATGATGTTTCCACTACCATGCTTTACAGTAGGTATGGTGTTTGATGGATGCAACTCAGTATTCTTTTTCCTCCAAACACGACAAGTTGTGTTTCTACCAAACAGTTCCAGTTTGGTTTCATCAGACCATAGGACATTCTCCCAAAACTCCTCTGGATCATCCAAATGCTCTCTAGTAAACTTCAGACGGGCCCGGACATGTACTGGCTTAAGCAGTGGGACACGTCTGGCACTGCAGGATCTGAGTCCATGGTGGTGTAGTGTGTTACTTATGGTAGGCCTTGTTACATTGGTCCCAGCTCTCTGCAGTTCATTCACTAGGTCCCCCCGCGTGGTTCTGGGATTTTTGCTCACCGTTCTTGTGATCATTCTGACCCCACGGGGTGGGATTTTGCGTGGAGCCCCAGATCGAGGGAGATTATCAGTGGTCTTGTATGTCTTCCATTTTCTAATTATTGCTCCCACTGTTGATTTCTTCACTCCAAGCTGGTTGGCTATTGCAGATTCAGTCTTCACAGCCTGGTGCAGGGCTACAATTTTGTTTCTGGTGTCCTTTGACAGCTCTTTGGTCTTCACCATAGTGGAGTTTGGAGTCAGACTGTTTGAGGGTGTGCACAGGTGTCTTTTTATACTGATAACAAGTTTAAACAGGTGCCATTACTACAGGTAATGAGTGGAGGAAAGAGGAGACTCTTAAAGAAGAAGTTACAGGTCTGTGAGAGCCAGAAATCTTGATTGTTTGTTTCTGACCAAATACTTATTTTCCACCATAAAATGCAAAAAAAATGATAAAAAAACAGACAATGTGATTTTCTGGATTTTTTTTTTCTCAGTTTGTCTCCCATAGTTGAGGCCTACCTATGATGTAAATTACAGACGCCTCTCATCTTTTTAAGTGGTGGAACTTGCACTATTGCTGACTGACTAAATACTTTTTTGCCCCACTGTATATATATATATATATATATATATATATATATATATATACACTCAAAAAAAGGAAAAGCAGCACAAAATGATTGAAAAAAAGTGGACTTTAATGCCTGAACGGCGTGGCAACGTTTCGGATGTGATATCCTTTGTCAAGCAATGAATACAAGAGTGAGACCACATTTTATATCCAACACATACATATCTCATTAGAAAATCATTAAATATAATAAAGTCAATAGTATTAAACAGTGTTATTGTGCATCATTAGTGTAACAGTGCAATTGTGCAAGTTACTCAGCCCATCAAACCACAGCTATTGACGGGTATTATGAACATACTGCGTGAAAATAATTAAAAATAGCTTAATGGCCAATTGTTATTAAAAACAAATCAGGTGTCCTTACTAACGATATTATAATCCAAGTACACTTATATACACAGCTCAGTAATGGCAGCCATGATCACGGCGTTTCCAAGCGCCTACTGCACATGTCTGTGACATCACAGTCAGGGACCCACAATGCTCTGCCCTGCAGCTGCTCAGAGTCTTACGAGGACCATGGCGCCATGTTAGCTAGGGGCGGCTTTGCCCACACGGAGGACGGAACCACATAACTATTGCAATAGCAATATAAAAAATACAGTAGCGATCCTAGTAACCCCGAACTCTGCATTACTCAGGAATTACTGTACAGAATATGAAAAACATAAAAAATAAATAAAGAATATATAATATATAAAATATATATGAAAAAAAAAAATTATGTACAAAATTAAACTGCTCCATACACGGTCATATGTATAAGAATAGTCTTCTCTACTCGGGAACATACTCGATGTGCCGCCGTATTTAAAGGGACCCAGACATAAGTCTGTAATACGTCACCAAGGTCCAGGAAGCCCCCCTTATTAAAGTGAGGCATCCTGACCCTGAGTAAGTAAACGGAGACCTTTGGGGGCGGGTACCCCCTGCGTTTCTCCAAACCCCTACAGTATGACACACATGACCCAATCTTTGGCTACATCTTCAACATCCCTAGAGAAACATAAAAGACCAAATGACCAAAGCAGGGGAGTTTCCTATGTTTATAAATTCAAGCTTTTATTCTCTGTAATTATATATCCAAAAAAATAATCAAAATATCAAGAGAAATGCAGAGATCAAGGAAAAAGGAAAGCAAAATAATTCACATTATAGAGTAATCAGTACGGATCCATCGTCCATTGTTCAAAGTCGAAGCCACCATATAGTATCTCGGTATGTAAGATAGGACACCTGAAAAAGGACAAATAACTCCATAAGTTTCTTTTAAAACATAAAAAATATATATAAAATATACACTTAGGAGAGAATATAACCACTATCACATTTACATAATTGAATTAAGTTTGAAATCCACATTAAGACCATAAGGTTTTAAAGTATTGAGTTTTTTTATCCATTCCAACTCTTTCTTTTTAAGTAACAGTTTACGGTCACCTCCCCTTCTCTGAACCGGTACCATATCAATAATACGGAAGTGCAGTTGTTTTTCAGTATGACATTTCTCCGTGAAATGTTTAGACACTGGTAGATCCAAACGTTTCTTCCTTATGGTATGTCGGTGTTGATTGATTCTAGTCTTGAAATCACACGTGGTTTCACCGACATACCATAAGGAGCAAGGACACTGAAGTAAATATACAACAAACTCTGAGTCGCATGTCAAATAATGCTGTATCCTATATTCCTCATTTGTGATGGGATGAAAGAAATTAGACCCCTTGAGCATCAAATTACAGTTAATACAGGACAAGCATGGAAAACAACCTTTCCTACTGTTGCCAGTAAGTGTGGCCTGACCCTGTTTTTTGAATGACCCTATATCGGACTTCACCAGAGTAGACCCAATAGTTCGACTATGTTTATATGAGAAAATTGGTGGTTTAGAGAACTCCTTCACTTCGGGAGAAGTGAAGGAGTATGTTATTCATAATACCAGTCAATAGCTGTGGTTTGATGGGCTGAGTAACTTGCACAATTGCACTGTTACACTGATGATGCACAATAACACTGTTTAATACTATTGACTTTATTATATTTAATGATTTTCTAATGAGATATGTATGTGTTGGATGTAAAATGTGGTCTCACTCTTGTATTCATTGCTTGACAAAGGATAACACATCCGAAACGTTGCCACGCCGTTCAGGCATTAAAGTCCACTTTTTTTCAATTATTTTGTGCTGCTTTTCCTTTTTTTGAGTTTATTACTTTTTGACCATTGGATTGCTGGTCGGGAGAGCTCTGCATGCCTTGTAAGGTAGTAATTTGATGCTGTTCCAATTTTTTCACTTCATATGTTTTCAGTGGAAATTTGCATCTTCCACTGCTGGATTCTGTTACTGTGTGTGATTTTGTTTTTTTGTCTTTTTGTCTTTTTTTGCTGTTTTTGCTTTTTTGCATTCTATTACGTGGACTATGAAACAAAATGTGCCTGAAACTGGCCTTTTTGCATATACTAGTGAGGATGGGGAGAGAATTATTAGAGAGGTGGAAACAAATGCCACCTTTCTTGGTACACCCTCATTACATGATCTTAAATTGAAATATGAAAATACTTTAAAGAAATCCACAACATTGCAAGTACATCTCATTACTTTGAGTGAATACTATAAAGCTAAAAAAATCCCAAGAGGCCTTCGGTCTAATATCCGCCCCAACTTAATTACTAATGACTCACTCTTCTGTGCAAGATTTAGGCTATGTTCACACCTTGCGGTGTCCCTCTGCGGGTTTTCCCGCAGCGGATTTGATAAATCTGCAGGGCAAAACAACTGCGGTTCTCCCTGCAGATTTATCGCGGTTTGTTCCGCGTTTTCCGCTGCGGGTTTCCACCTATACTATTGATGCTGCATATGCAGCAATATGCAGCATCAATAGTAATGTTAAAAATAATAAAAATTGGTTATACTCACCCTCTGATGTCCCGATCCCTCGGCGCTGCACCCGGCGGTCCGGTTCCAGAGATGCTGTGCGAGAAGGACCCTTCGTGACGTCACGGTCATGTGACCGCGACGTCACCGCAGGTCCTGGTCGCACAGCAACTCTGACCGGACAGCCGCGTGCAGCGCCCAGGAGCTCCGGATATCAGAGGGTGAGTATAACCAGATTTTTTATTTTTTAACCCCAAATATGGTTCCCAGGGCCTGGAGGAGAGTCTCCTCTCCTCCACCCCGGGTACCACCCGCACATTATCCGCTTACTTCCCACAACGTGGGCACAGCCCCATGCGGGAAGTAAGCGGTTCAATGTATTCCTATGGGTGCAGAATCGCAGCGATTCTGCACAAAGAAGTGACATGCTGCGGGTTGTAAACCGCTGCGTTCCCGCGCGGTTTTTCCCGCAGCATGTGCACAGCGGTTTGCGGTTTCCATAGGGTTTACATGTTACTGTAAACGCTATGGAAACTGCTGCGGACCCGCAGCATCAAAATCGCGGCGGTTCCGCGGTAAAAACCGCTAAGTGTGAATATAGCCTTAGTATGATTTCAAATAAGTATGGTTTGGACATTATCCTTTTAAATATCGAATACCTACAACAAGAATTAAAAAAAGTTGATTTGGATATACCAGTTATGGAATCTGAGATTAAGAGCCTTCTGAGAGAAGATGAATGGACTAGTTTCAGAGAGTTGCTGAAAACTAAATTTGATAAGTTGCGCCTTGAGTTGGAAGAGGTGAAACGGAGGAAATGGAATCGCGATATGGAAGACTATAGGGAAGGAAATATTTATAATTGGCAGAGAGAGACCTCAGGAAACTGGAGGAAAAAAGTTTTTTTTCCCAAAAAAAGACTTTGTTTGCACATATGACAGTAATTTTTTGCAATTTAACCATGACTCTTTCAGGTTTGGATTCCCCAAAAGAAAAGCTGAAGAACACAGGAAAAGGGGAGGAAAAAAACACCGGAGACAGCAAAAAAGAGAAAAAAGGGAAATACAAATCACCAGCGGAAAAACAAGTGGCAACGAGGAGCAAGGATCAGGTTTAATTGTAAATATTTCTAAAAAAAACTCTTACTGAATGCCAGGTATCGGCCCTGAATAAGGGTTTATCATTTGGACTTAGTATCCATGTGAACTGGTTCCAATTAAGCCTTGACTTGCAGAACTTCTTTAGGTTGATTAAGCTAAGGGATTGGTTTTGTCATAATCCAGGTATAGAAAAGGTGTCTGTTAGTGAATTTAATTTAAAACAGGTATCCCTTAGGAAAAAGAGTAACTTTATTCCTTTAGTTAATTCTCCAGTTATAGCAGCATTTATATCTGCTGTGAGCGATATTGAGAAGTTGAAAAATGGGTGTCCAAAAAGATTCGAGCATCCTAATATGACAGTGGGGGAAATGGAAGCCTTACGTGAGCTAGCACAAAATGAAGAAATAATTATAAAAAAAGTGGATAAGGGAGGTGCAGTGGTTGTCTTAGATAGAACTGAATATATTGAGGAAATTAAGGGACGATTGGAGGACCCGGGGGTGTACGAGAGATTGTCTCATGATCCTAAGTTTGATATAGCAAGAGAAATCAAGACAATCTTAGAGAATGCTGTACATAAACTAATTATTGACCAGGATTTATATGATTTTCTGACCATTAAATTTCCAGTGACACCGGTAATATACACGCTACCAAATGTTAGGGGTCAAGTTCCCGCTTCTGCACAGGGGGAATCTCGAGCCACCTCCGCTGTGGTCTACCATTCTTGTCCAGCCGCAGTGGAGCCTGCTCAGCAAGGACGTCGGTCCCAGCATCTTGCTCATTCTCACTCTGTTCTGAGAGTTACTGCTGCTTCTCCAGTCTCTGCCATTAAAGTCAGTGCTGGTCAGCAGCGAGCGGACTTCTCTGGGACTAAGTCCTTGTCTGCACGTACTGAGCATGCCCAGGGTAAGATCTCCCGTTGGAGATCGAGGGTCATGTGCTCAGGCTCTGCAGCACATTCCATTGGTCCTCTTGGCAGGTCTTGGAAGGGCAAAGGTGCTGTGGCCACTTCCTGTGCTGCAGCTATATAAACTGCGCATGACCGCACGGCCATGCGCTAGTATTGTCTTACAATTGCTAATGTGTGTATGTTGTGAGTGCAAGTCGTCCTTGGATACCCCTACCCTATTGAATGACTGTTCGCGGAAGGTGTATGGCTGCTACCTAGCGCCCGACTTATCCTACAGCACTAGTCACACATTATAGCGTCCAGTTGCTGTGACCGCCAGTACGGCGCCGCGCACTTCCTCTGTGCTTTCCTTACCCACGCCTGGGTGGTTAGTGGCGTTCGTCAGTGCGGCACTGCATGCACTCTTGTGCCTTAATATTGCTCTTTAGTTTCCTTACACACCCAGTTGCAGTGATGTGCCAGCAAGGGTCTAATCGGACTTCAATTCCTGTTGGGGTTGAGTTCGCTGACTACTTGCTCGCGCTTTAGGTGCGGTACCGCGGTCCTGTGCCTTAAAGGGAACCTGTCACCCCATTTTTTGAGATTGAGATATAAATACTGTTAAATAGGGCCTGCGCTGTGTGTTACTATAGTGTATGTAGTGTACCCCGATTCCCCACCTATGCTGAGAAATAACTTACCAAAGTCGCCGTTTTCGCCTGTCAATCAGGCTGGTCAGGTCGGGAGGGCGTGTTCACAGCGCTGGTTCTTTCTCAGCTTTACGTTGGTGACGTAGTGGTGTGCGCCTGTTGAAGTGACTAATCCACTGTGGGCACGTGAACAAGCAGCGCGCGATCTGCGCTGTCATCCATTTCGTCGGTGGGGGCGGCCATCTTCCTGGGGCCGCGCGTGCGCAGATCGAGCGCTCTGCTGCACGGGGCTTCAGGAAAATGGCCGCGGGATGCCGCGCATGCGCATTAGAGATCGCGGCGGCCATTTTCCCAAAGCCGAGTTTGCATCTTGGCTTTGGGAAAATGGCCGCCGCGATCTCTAATGCGCACGCGCGGCATCCCGCGGCCATTTTCCTGAAGCCCCGTGCAGCAGAGCACTCGATCTGCGCACGCGCGGTCCCAGGAAGATGGCCGCCCCCACCGACGAAAGGGATGACAGTGCAGATCGCGCGCTGCTTGTTCACGTGCCCACAGTGGATTAGTCACCTCAACATGCAGACACCACTACGCCACCAACGTAAAGCTGAGGAAGAAACAGCGCTGTGAACACGCCCTCCCGACCTGACCAGCCTGATTGACAGGCGAAAACGGCGACTTTGGTAAGTTATTTCTCAGCATAGGTGGGGAATCGGGGTACACTACATACACTATAGTAACGCACACCGCAGGCCCTATTTAACAGTATTTATATCTCAATCTAAAAAAACGGGGTGACAGGTTCCCTTTAACAGGATTGCTTCTTTCACGCTGGGTGAGGTTAACCCACGCGTGTATACTTTAGTGTACCGCCATATAGTCTGCTAATTGCTAGCAGCAGGTTTTCACCTGCACGGTGGACCCCGGACTGCGAACGCATCTATACCATCTGTCTTGGTGCGTTCCGCCAGTCCTAACAGAATACTAGCGCCAGGGTCTGGCTAGTAAAATGGCGGACGACCAGCGTTTACAGCGGTACATCCAGCAGCTGGAGGGAAGGTTGGCGGCTCTTGAGCGTTCAACCTCAGCTGTGGATGTTACTGCTGTCGCTGTTCAGGCTGCAAGTGTGGCTGCAGCTACCTTGTCCACTGCCGCCCCTGTACCGACGCTATCTCGCCTCCCGCTACCAGAGAAATTTTCTGGTGACAGTAAGTCCTGTAGGGGTTTCGTGAGTCAGTGCTCAATACATCTCGAGCTTCTGGCTTCTCGTTTCCCTACAGAGCGGGCTAAGGTGGGCTTTATAATTTCCTTATTGTCGGACAGGGCGTTGCAGTGGGCTACGCCGCTGTGGGAGCGTGGCGATCATGTGGTGCAGAGTGCTCCGTTATTCCTGAGCACTCTGAAACAGGTCTTTCTAGGAACTCGTGTCACCCATGACACGGCGCTCCAACTGTTGGCACTGACTCAGGGCTCGTCCTTGGTCAGCCTTTTTGCCGTCCATTTCCGCACTCTAGCATCTGAGCTGGAGTGGTCGGATAAAGCCCTTATCCCTATATTTTGGAGGGGGCTGGCTGACCACGTTAAGGATGCTCTGGCCACTAGGGAGATTCCCGCCACACTGGAAGAGTTAATAACAGTATCTACTCGCATTGACCTCCGTTTTCACGAGCGGAGGTTAGAGCGAGCCCAGTGTAGGCAGAGGTTTCGGCTGGCTCCCACCTTCGCCAAACCTTTGGAATCTCCAGTCCAGGCTCCTGAGTTCCTGGAACCAAAGGTGGTGTCACGAGCGGGATCTAAGTCCCAGACCGCTCGTGCACTCCAGGGTTGCCATGTATGCCAACAGTCAGGACATCTTGCCACCAGATGTCATCAGCGGTCGAGGAAACGTCAGCGTCTAGTGGTAGTAGGTGGAGGTGCACTAGACACTGCGACGTTTGCCTCCAAATTGTCCTTTAAGGGGACAATTACCTTTGGCTCATCTTCCCACTCGGTAGACCTCTGCGTGGATTCTGGGGCGGAGGGCAATTTTAATGTCTTCTGCTTTCGCCCAACGTCACGCAATACCCCTGGTTATGCTATCTCAACCAGTAACGGTACGAGTGGTGAATGGGTCGACACTCCCCGCACAGATAACACATCAGACCATCCCTGTTACTCTGTCCATGTCGCCATCCCATCAGGAGATTATTTCTCTGCTCATCATTCCTGAGGGTATTGATGAGGTCCTGTTGGGGATACCTTGGCTACGGTACCACTCTCCTCACATCGAGTGGTCCTCAGGCAGAATTCTGGGATGGGGTGAATCATGTGGGGGTAGGTGTCACCGAGAGTGCGTTCAGGTTGCTACTACTGAGGTACCCGCAGATCTCTCCTCTCTCCCCAAGCAATATTGGTCTTATGCAGACGTATTCTCCAAAAAGGCAGCGGAGACTCTTCCGCCCCATCGCCCCTATGACTGTCCTATTGATCTCTTGCCTGGTGCTGAGCCTCCCCGGGGTCGAGTCTATCCATTATCTCTCCCGGAAACGGAGGCAATGTCTCAGTACATACAAGAGAATCTGGCAAGAGGGTTCATCAGGAAGTCAGTGTCACCTGCTGGGGCAGGGTTCTTCTTCGTGTAGAAGAAGAATGGAGAACTACGTCCATGCACAGACTACAGGGGTCTTAATGCTATCACAGTTAAGAACAAGTACCCTTTGCCGTTGATATCTGAGCTTTTCGATAGGCTTCGGGGAGCTAGAGTGTTTACTAAACTAGATCTGCGGGGTGCTTATAACCTGATTCGCATCCGTGAGGGGGACGAGTGGAAAACGGCATTTAACACCAGAGATGGGCACTATGAGTATCTGGTGATGCCCTTCGGGCTCTGTAATGCACCTGCCGTTTTTCAAGACTTTGTCAACGACATCTTCCGGGATATGCTTTCCACCTCGGTTGTAGTCTATCTGGATGATATTCTCATCTTTTCTCCAGATATTGACTCCCACCGGAGAGATGTTGGCAGAGTCTTCGACCTCTCTTTACGCAAAGTTGGAGAAGTGTGTGTTTGAGCAGGAGTCCTTACCTTTCCTGGGCTATATCATCTCCGCCCAGGGATTGGCTATGGATCCTGCCAAACTACAGGCTGTGATGGACTGGCAAGAGCCCCATTCTCTTAAAGCGGTGCAGCGCTTTATGGGGTTCATAAACTATTACCGCCAGTTCATTCCCCACTTCTCAACTCTGGTAGCTCCCTTGGTAGCCCTCACCAAGAAGGGAGCGAATCCCAAATTGTGGTCGGAAGAGGTCTCCAAGGCCTTCACTTCTATTAAGTCCCACTTTGCTGGCGCTCCCATCTTACATCGTCCCGATGTGGATAAGCCATTCCTACTAGAGGTGGATGCCTCGTCCGTTGGTGCTGGAGCAGTCCTCTACCAAAAGGATGCTCAATGTTGTAAGCAACCATGCTTCTTCTTCTCCAAGACCTTCACGCCAGCGGAGAGGAACTACTCCATCGGGGACAGGGAGTTGCTAGCAATGAGGTTGGCCTTTTCGGAGTGGAGACACCTTCTGGAAGGTGCGCGGTTTCCCTTCCAAGTTTACACGGACCACAAAAATTTGGTCTATTTGCAGACAGCTCAGCGGCTAAATTCTCGCCAGGCCAGATGTCCCTGTTCTTCTCCCGGTTCCACTTTTCCCTTCATTATCTCGCCGGGGAGAAGAATATCCGTGCTGACGCTCTCTCTCGCTCCCTTATGTCAACTGAGGAGGTGGAAGAGGAGCCTCGGCTTATTGTCCCTTCCGAGAGCCTGAGAACCGTGGCGCCGGTTTCGCTAGAGTTTGTGCCTCCGGGCAAGACTTTTGTGCCCATTAATTTGCGACCGGAGGTTCTCTCTTGGGCTCATTCGTCCAGGGTGGGTGGACACTTTGGGACAAAGAGGACATCTGAGCTACTGGCGAGGACGTACTGGTGGCCGCATATGGTCCGGGATGTCAGGGATTATGTTCTGGCGTGTGTCTCCTGCACCAAAAATAAATCTCCGCGTCAAAGGCCAGCTGGTTTGCTCTATCCCTTGCCGGTGGCAGATAGGCCCTGGGAGATGGTCGGGATGGACTTTGTTGTGGGTTTGCCCAAGTCTCGCGGCTGTACCATCATTTGGGTCATCACCGATCATTTCTCAAAAATGGTGCATTTGGTGCCGCTGCCGCGGTTACCTTCTGCATGGGCCTTGGCAGCGTTGTTCATTAGACATATCTTCCGCCTACATGGTATGCCAGACAAAATTGTCAGTGACCGGGGTCCCCAGTTTGCGTCTCGGTTCTGGAGAGAGCTCTGTCGTCTTCTCAGTATTGAGTTGAATCTCTCTTCCGCTTATCATCCCGAGACGAATGGGTTGGTAGAGAGGGCCAACCAGACCTTGGTCACATACCTGCGACATTTTGTTTCAGCCAGGCAGGATGACTGGGCATCCTTGCTATCATGGGCAGAGTTTGCGCTGAACAACGCCGTAGCCGACTCCACTGGACAAACCCCATTCCTCCTCAACTATGGTCAGCATCCACGGGTACCTGTGCCTATGCCCGTGTCTTCCGCCGACTCCAGGGTAGCAGACTGGGCTGTGGAGGCACGGGATATTTGGGACCGCACTCAGGATGCCATTCGGGCCTCTAAGGAGAGAATGAGGTCCTCCGCTGATGCTCATCGGCGCCCCGCTCCGACCTTTGCTCCTGGCGACTTGGTGTGGCTCTCCGCCCGTAACATCAGGCTGCGAGTTGAGTCCACTAAATTTGCTCCTCGCTACTTAGGTCCATTCAAGGTCTTCGAGCAGGTTAATCCTGTGGTCTATCGTTTGGCCCTTCCGCCACGCCTGGGTATCACCGACACCTTTCATGTGTCCCTCTTGAAACCCGTGTATATGTCCCGGTTTTCCGAGTCATCTGCTGGGACATCGGGTTCGTCTACGGACGATTATGAGGTGAACGCTATTTTGGGGTGCAAGGTGGTGCGTGGTAAAAAATTTTATTTGGTGGACTGGAAGGGTTATGGCCCCGAGGACAGGTCCTGGGAGCCTGTTGAGCACATTCGGGCTCCGCAGCTCATTGCTGCCTTCGAACGTAGCGAGGCCCAAGGAGGGGGGGGCCATGTTAGGGGTCGAGTTCCCACTTCTGCACAGGGGGAATCTCGAGCCACCTCCGCTGTGGTCTACCATTCTTGTCCAGCCGCAGTGGAGCCTGCTCAGCAAGGACGTCGGTCCCAGCGTCTTGCTCATTCTCACTCTGTTCTGAGAGTTACTGCTGCTTCTCCAGTCTCTGCCATTAAAGTCAGTGCTGGTCAGCAGCGAGCGGACTTCTCTGGGACTAAGTCCTTGTCTGCACGTACTGAGCATGCCCAGGGTAAGATCTCCCGTTGGAGATCGAGGGTCATGTGCTCAGGCTCTGCAGCACATTCCATTGGTCCTCTTGGCAGGTCTTGGAAGGGCAAAGGTGCTGTGGCCACTTCCTGTGCTGCAGCTATATAAACTGCGCATGACCGCACGGCCATGCGCTAGTATTGTCTTACAATTGCTAATGTGTGTATGTTGTGAGTGCAAGTCGTCCTTGGATACCCCTACCCTATTGAATGACTGTTCGCGGAAGGTGTATGGCTGCTACCTAGCGCCCGACTTATCCTACAGCACTAGTCACATTATAGCGTCCAGTTGCTGTGACCGCCAGTACGGCGCCGTGCACTTCCTCTGTGCTTTCCTTACCCACGCCTGGGTGGTTAGTGGCGTTCGTCAGTGCGGCACTGCATGCACTCTTGTGCCTTAATATTGCTCTTTAGTTTCCTTACACACCCAGTTGCGGTGTTGTGCCAGCAAGGGTCTAATCGGACTTCAATTCCTGTTGGGGTTGAGTTCGCTGACTACTTGCTCGCGCTTTAGGTGCGGTACCGCGGTCCTGTGCCTTAACAGGATTGCTTCTTTCACACTGGGTGAGGTTAACCCACGCGTGTATACTTTAGTGTACCGCCATATAGTCTGCTAATTGCTAGCAGCAGGTTTTCACCTGCACGGTGGACCCCGGACTGCGAACGCATCTATACCATCTGTCTTGGTGCGTTCCGCCAGTCCTAACACCAAAGATCCACAAATCTCTTGTGCACCCCCCAGGTAGACCAATAGTGTCAGGATGCGGCTCTATTTTTTCAAATATTGGGATTTTTCTGGATAAAATCCTTAACCCAATTGCTGGTTGCGCGGAATCATTTGTTAGAGACACCACTGATTTTTTTGAAAAAATAAGTGGGATTGAGGTGTTTGGCGAAGTGGTTTTAGCATCGTTCGATGTCACTTCGCTATATACCTCGATTGACCATGCTCGGGGGCTCGCTGCAGTGAATAAAAAGTTACTAACTACCCACTATTCTAGCGAGGCCAGGGGTTTTGTAATACAGCTGTTGGAACTAGTGTTGACTAGAAACTATTTTTTATTTGGAGACACTTTTTATTTGCAATTACGCGGGACCGCCATGGGCGCGAACATGGCGCCCGCGTATGCAAATATAGTTATGAGTGTCATCGAGGAGGACTTCGTCTATATGTCCCACCAATTCGGCCAAGTGGCCACGTGGTGGAAATACATAGACGATGTCTTCCTCGTATGGACGGGTACAATAGAGTCCTTACTTAAATTTCATGACTACCTGAATACAATTGATGAAACAATTAAATTCACCCTTTTACACTCATGTACTAACATACAATTTTTGGATGTTAATGTTCAAATTGAGAATGGTAAATTTACTACTCAATTGTTTACTAAAGACACAGATAAAAATGATTTATTGCTTTTCAATAGTCAACACCCCAGAAAAACTAAAGAGTCAATCCCGTACAGTCAGCTTTTGCGGGTCAAAAGAATTGAAAGTAATGAAGATTCTTTAAAAAAATCTATGGAAGGGACATGTAGGAAATTCTCTGAAAGAGGTTATCCAAAAAAATTGTTGCAAATACAGAAGAATAAGGTTGATATATTACCGAGAAGAGAATTACTACAGAAAAAAACCTAAATTGAAAGAATTTGATCGTATTCCTTTTGTAACGTCGTATTGTGAGGAGAGTGGCAAAATTGCTGACATTATATGCAAACAATGGGGAATGCTAAATAAATGTTCTCCCGAAGTGAAGGAGTTCTCTAAACCACCAATTTTCTCATATAAACGTAGTCGAACTATTGGGTCTACTCTGGTGAAGTCCGATATAGGGTCATTCAAAAAACAGGGTCAGGCCACACTTACTGGCAACAGTAGGAAAGGTTGTTTTCCATGCTTGTCCTGTATTAACTGTACTTTGATGCTCAAGGGGTCTAATTTCTTTCATCCCATCACGAATGAGGAATATAGGATACAGCATTATTTGACATGCGACTCAGAGTTTGTTGTATATTTACTTCAGTGTCCTTGCTCCTTATGGTATGTCGGTGAAACCACGTGTGATTTCAAGACTAGAATCAATCAACACCGACATACCATAAGGAAGAAACGTTTGGATCTACCAGTGTCTAAACATTTCACGGAGAAATGTCATACTGAAAAACAACTGCACTTCCGTATTATTGATATGGTACCAGTTCAGAGAAGGGGAGGTGACCGTATACGGTTACTTAAAAAGAAAGAGTTGGAATGGATAAAAAAAACTCAATACTTTAAAACCTTATGGTCTTAATGTGGATTTCAAACTTAATTCAATGATGTAAATGTGATAGTGGTTATATTCTCTCCTAAGTGTATATTTTATATATATTTTTTATGTTTTAAAAGAAACTTATGGAGTTATTTGTCCTTTTTCAGGTGTCCTATCTTACATACCGAGATACTATATGGTGGCTTTGACTTTGAACAATGGACGATGGATCCGTACTGATTACTCTATAATGTGAATTATTTTGCTTTCCTTTTTCCTTGATCTCTGCATTTCTCTTGATATTTTGATTATTTTTTTGGATATATAATTACAGAGAATAAAAGCTTGAATTTATAAACATAGGAAACTCCCCTGCTTTGGTCATTTGGTCTTTTATGTTTCTCTAGGGATGTTGAAGATGTAGCCAAAGATTGGGTCATGTGTGTCATACTGTAGGGATTTGGAGAAACGCAGGGGGTACCCGCCCCCAAAGGTCTCCGTTTACTTACTCAGGGTCAGGATGCCCCACTTTAATAAGGGGGGCTTCCTGGATCTTGGTGACGTATTACAGACTTATGTCTGGGTCCCTTTAAATACGGCGGCACATCGAGTATGTTCCCGAATAGAGAAGACTATTCTTATACATATGACCGTGTATGAAGCAGTTTAATTTTGTACATAATTTTTTTTTTTTTCATATATATTTTATATATTATATATTCTTTATTTATTTTTTATGTTTTTCATATTCTGTACAGTAATTCCTGAGTAATGCAGAGTTCGGGGTTACTAGGATCGCTACTGTATTTTTTATATTGTTATTGCAATAGTTATGTGGTTCCGTCCTCCATGTGGGCAAAGCCGCCCCTAGCTAACATGGCGCCATGGTCCTCGGAAGGCTCTGAGCAGCTGCAGGGCAGAGCATTGTGGGTCCCTGACTGTGATGTCACGGACATGTGCAGTAGGCACTTGGGAATGCCGTGATCATGGCTGCCATTACTGAGCTGTGTATGTAAGTGTACTTGGATTATAATATCGTTAGTAAGGACACCTGATTTGTTTTTAATAACAATTGGCCATTAAGCTATTTTTAAATTATTTTCATGCAGTATGTTATTCATAATACCCGTCAATAGCTGTTGTTTGATGGGCTGAGTAACTTGCACAATTGCACTGTTACACTAATGATGCACAATAACACTGTTTAATACTATTGACTTTATTATATTTAATGATTTTCTAATGAGATATGTATGTGTTGGATATAAAATGTGGTCTCACTCTTGTATTCATTGCTTGACAAAGGATAACACATCCGAAACGTTGCCACGCCGTTCAGGCATTAAAGTCCACTTTTTTTCAATTATTTTGTGCTGCTTTTCCTTTTCTTGAGTTTATTACTTTTTGTCCATTGGATTGCTGGTCGGGAGAGCTCTGCATGCCTTGTAAGGTAGTAATTTGATGCTGTTCCAATTTTTTCCACTATATATATATATATATACACAGTACAGACCAAAATTTTGGACACACCTTCTCATTTAACCCCTTTCTGACATTAGACGTACTATCCCGTCGAGGTGGGGTGGGCTCCTATGACCACCGACGGGATAGTACGTCATATGCTCACGGGGGGAGCGCCGCCGATCGCGGCCGGGTGTCAGCTGCTTATCGCAGTTGACATCCGGCACTATGTGCCAGGAGCGGTCACGGACCGCTCCCGGCACAATAACCCCCGGCACACCGCGATCAAAGATGATCACGATGTGCCGGTGGTACAGGGAAGCATCGCGCAGGGAGGGGGCTCCCTGCGGGCTTCCCTGAGCTCCCCGCAGCAACGCAATGTGATCGTGTTGCTGCGAGGGTCTTACCTCCCTCCCTGCCTGCTCCAGCCCCGGATCCAAGATGGCCGTGGATCCGGGTCCTGCAGGGAGGGAGGTGGCTTCACAGAGCCTGCTCAGAGCATGCACTGTGAAGCCTGCAGTGCTGCATGTCAGATCGGTGATCTGACAGAGTGCTGTGCAAACTGTCAGATCACCTATCTGTGATGTCCGCCCATAGGACAAAATAAAAAAGTTAAAAAAAAAATTCCAAATGTGTAAAAAAAAAATTAAAAAAAATATTCCTAAATAATGAAAAAAAAAAATTATTCCCATAAATACATTTCTTCATCTAAATTAAAAAAAAACAATACAAAGTACACATATTTAGTATCGCCGCGTCCGTAGCGACCCAACCTATAAAACTGGCCCACTAGTTAACCCCTTCAGTAAACACCGTAAGAAAAAAAAAAAAAACGAGGCAAAAAACAACGCTTTATTATCATACCGCCGAACAAAAAGTGGAATAACACGCGATCAAAAAGACAGATATAAATAACCATGATACCGCTGAAAGCGTTATCTTGTCCCGCAAAAAACGAGCCACCATACAGCATCATCAGCAAAAAAATAAAAAAGTTATAGTCCTCAGAATAAAGCGATGCAAAAATAATTATTTTTTCTATAAAATAGTTTTTATCATATAAAAGCGCCAAAACATAAAAAAATGATATAAATGAGGTATCGCTGTAATCGTACTGACCCGAAGAATAAAACTGCTTTATCCATTTTACCAAACGCGGAACGGTATAAATGCCTTCCCCAAAAGAAATTCATGAATAGCTGGTTTTTGGTCATTCTTCCTCACAGAAATCGGAATAAAAAGCGATCAAAAAATGTCTCATGCCTGAAAATGTTACCAATAAAAACGTCAACTCGTCCCGCAAAAAACAAGACTTCACATGACTCTGTGGACCAAAATATGGAAAAATTATAGCTCTCAAATTGTGGTAACGCAAAAAATATTTTTTGCAATAAAAAGCGTCTTTCAGTGTGTGACGGCTGCCAATCATAAAAATCCGCTAAAAAACCCGCTATAAATAGTAAATCAAGTTAGGGCTAGGGTTAGGGTTAGGGTTGGGCTACAGTTAGGGTTGGGGCTAAAGTTAGGGTTAGGGTTTAGATTACATTTACAGTTGAGAATAGGGATGGGATTAGGGTTAGGGGTGTGTCAGGGTTAGAGGTGTGGTTAGGGTTACCGTTGGAATTAGGGTTAGGGGTGTGTTTGGATTAGGGTTTCAGTTATAATTGGGGGGTTTCCACTGTTTAGGCACATCAGGGGCTCTCCAAACGCGATATGGCGTCCGATCTAAATTCCAGCCAATTCTGCGTTGAAAAAGTAAAACAGCGCTCCTTCCCTTCCGAGCTCTCCCATGCGCCCAAACAGTGGTTTACCCCCACATATGGGGTATCAGCGTACTCAGGTCAAATTGTACAACAACTTTTGAGGTCCAATTTCTTCTCTTACCCTTGGGAAAATAAAACATTGGGGGCGAAAAGATAATTTTTGTGAAAAAATATGATTTTTTATTTTTACGGTTCTGCATTATAAACTTCTGTGAAGCACTTGGTGGGTCAAAGTGCTCACCACACCTCTAGATAAGTTCCTTAGGGGGTCTACTTTCCAAAATGGTGTCACTTGTGGGGGGTTTCAATGTTTAGGCACATCAGGGGCTCTCCAAACGCAACATGGTGTCCCCTCTCGATTCCAGTCAATTTTTCATTGAAAAGTCAAACGGCGCTCCTTCGCTTCCGAGCTCTGTCATGCGCCCAAACAGTGGTTTACCCCCACATATGGGGTATCGGTGTACTCAGGACAAATTGTACAACAAATTTTTGGGTCCATTTTCTCCTGTTACCCTTGGTAAAATAAAACAAATTGGAGCTGAAGTAAATTTTTTGTTAAAAAAAGTTAAATGTTCATTTTTATTTAAACATTCCAAAAATTCCTGTGAAGCACCAGAAGGGTTAATAAACTTCTTGAATATGGTTTTGTGCACCAAAAGGGGTGCAGTTTTTAGAATGGTGTCACATTTGGGTATTTTCTATCATATAGACCCCTCAAAATGACTTCAAATGAGATGTGGTCCCTAAAAAAAAATGGTGTTGTAAAAATGAGAAATTGCTGGTCAAATTTTAACCCTTATAACTCCCTAACAAAAAAAAATTTTGGTTCCAAAATTGTGCTGATGTAAAGTAGACATGTGAGAAATGTTACTTATTAAGTATTTTGTGTGACATATCTCTGTGATTTAATTGCATAAAAATTCAAAGTTGGAAAATTGCGAAATTTTCATAATTTTCGCCAAATTTCCATTTTTTTCACAAATAAACGCAGGTACTATCAAAGAATTTTTACCACTATCATGAAGTACAATATGTCACGAGAAAACGATGTCAGAATCACTGGGATCCGTTGAAGCGTTACAGAGTTATAACCTCATAAAGGGACAGTGGTCAGAATTGTAAAAATTGGCCCGGTCATTAACGTGCAAACCACTCTTGGGGGTAAAGGGGTTAAAGATTTTTCTGTATTTTCCTGACTATGAAAATTGTACATTCACACTGAAGGCATCAAACCTATGAATTAACACATGCAGATTATATACTTAACAAAAAAGTGTGAAACAACTGAAAACATGTCGTATAATCGGGGTTCTTTGAAGTAGCCACCTTTTGCTTTTATGACTGCTTTGCACACTCTTGGGATTCTCTTGATGAGCTTCAAGAGGTAGTCACCTGGAATGGTCTTCCAACAATCTTGAAAGAGTTCCCAGAGATGCTTAGCACTTGTTGGCCCTTTTGCCTTCACTCTGCGGTCCAGCTCACCCAAAACCATCTCGATTGGGTTCAGGTCTGGTGACTGTGCATCGCACAAAGATGCGGTGGTTGGAACCAAAGATCTCAAATTTGGACTCATCAGACCAAAGCATAGATTTCCACTGGTCTAATATCCATTCCTTGTGTTCTCTAACCAAAACAAGTCTCTTCTGCTTGTTGCCTGTCCTTAGCAGTGGTTTCCTAGCAGCTATTTTACCATGAAGGCCTGCTGCACAAAGTCTCCTCTTAAAAGTTGTTGTAAAGATGTGTCTGCTGCTAGAACTCTGTGTGGCATTGACCTGGTCTCTAATCTGAGCTGCTGTTAACCTGCGATTTCTGAGGCTGGTGACTCGGATAAACTTATCCTCAGAAGCAGAGGTGACTCTTGGTCTTCCTTTCCTGGGTCGGTCCTCATGTGAGCCAGTTTCTTTGTAGCACTTGATGGTTTTTGCCACTGCACTTTGGGACACTTTCAAAGTTTTCCCAATTTTTCGGACTGACTGACCTTCATTTCTTAAAGTAATGATGGCCACTCATTTTTCTTTACTTAGCTGCTTTTTTCTTGCCATAATACAAATTCTAACAGTCTATTCAGTAGGACTATCAGCTGTGTATCCACCAGACTTCTACACAACACAACTGATGGTCCCAATCCAATTTATAAGGCAAGAAATCCCACTTATTAAACCTGACACGGCACACCTGTGAAGTGAAAACCATTCCCGATGACTACCTCTTGAAGCTCATCAAGAGAATGCCAAGAGTGTGCAAATCAGTCATCAAAGCAAAAGGTGGCTACTTTGAAGAACCTAGAATATAAGACATAATTTCAGTTGTTTCACACTTTTTTGTTAAGCATATAATTCCATATGTGTTAATCCATAGTTTTGATGCCTTCAGTGTGAATGTACAATTTTCATATTCATGAAAATACAGAAAAATCTTTACATGAGAAGGTGTGTCCAAACTTTTGGTCTGTACTGTGTATATATATATATATATACCTGCCGTGCTACTAAGTAATGTGTAGTAATGTTACAACACTGCAATTGTAAGCAGTACAGCTTTATCACCAGAATGTTTTGTGTGCAGCTGTTAGCTGGAATAATGTCATGCTTGTCAGTGTAGAACCTGAATATTCCTCCTGTATTTCTGGCAATACAAAAATCCAAGGCATTAACCATCAATTTTACCTTTGGGATAAAGTAACCTTTTATCTCCATATCTCGGTGTGCCATGTGAGGTAAAGCCAAGGGAACAATATCTCCACATCGTTGTACTTCATGGATCACAGCATTAGTATATGGCATTTGTAGAACATCTCCCATTGTTGGTTTCCGTTCTCTTCCAATTATTCGATCAATTTCTTCCTGAACTTTGGCTGAACACAATTGAGCATTACTATAGGAATATTTAGTCATACCTTATTATATGATAAATATACCTTACTATATGATTACTACACCTTACTATGTGTTTATACTTACATTGTACATCTGGGTAGAGGATCATAAACAGCACTGCCCACCTCAGGGTGGTACCTGTTGTTTCTGACCCAGCGAGAAATAAATCACAAGTTGTCATGAGCAGGTTTGTTTCATTAAAACTGCTGGAACCATCTTCTTTCACCTAGAAGAAATCAATTTTAATCATGTGGGTTCAGACTCTGGATCATGGGGAAACAGCATTGGACCTCCTACATGAGCAGTAGTTGGCATAATACACTTAATTCACTATGTACAGACAGGCAGTATGTCATCATTCATTTTACTCCTTCACGCCGCAGCCCTTTTTCGTTTTTGTTTTTTCGTTTTTCGCTCCCCTTCTTCCCAGAGCCATAACCTTTTTATTTTTCCATCAATATGGCCATGTGAGGGCTTTGTTTTTTTGCGGGACGAGTTGTGCTTTTGAATGACATCATTGGTTTTACCATGTTGTGTACTAAAAGATGGGAAAATAATTTGTACAATCCTTGAAAAAGCCTGGAGTAATAGGAAAAACTCCTATGAAGTCATTAGAAGTCCAACAATCATTGGAACTGAACTGAACACCTGTCAGGAGGATGTCGGTCACACAGATTGGACAAATCAAACACACGTGCAAAGTATCTGGTAGGCCCTTTTCACACATCATTTTTTTGCCGTCAGGCTCAATCTGGCGAATTTTTAAAAAATGGATCTGGCAAATGAAGCCGCCGAATCCGCCTTTTTCTCATAGACTTGTATTAGCGACGGATTGCGATGGATGACCTCACGTTTCATCCATCGTTCACCGGATCCGTCGGAAATTGTTGATCCAGCGGCGGGAAAGAACAGACAAAGTAACGTTTTTTGTCTGCGTCGAAAAACCGGACAGCGCCAGATCCGATGCCCTCAGGCGTTTGCTAGAATGGAAGCCTATGGGCGCCGGAGCATGCCGGATCCATCACATGACGGAATCCAGCGCCGGATTCTGTTTTTTTAACTGAGCATGCTCAAATACAATTGGCCAGCCCCCAATTAGGAAAGGTGTATATAAAGCCTGCCATGTAGGGCTTCACTCATCCATGTACCAGCCTGCAGCAAGACAGAGAGCAAAAACCTGCCGGCAGCCAGAGCAAAAACCTGCTGCCCGCCAGAGCAAAAACCTGCCCCAGGCCAGCAGCCAGCCACAGCCTACCAAGCCAGCAGCCAGCCACAGCCTATCAGGCCAGCAGCCAGCCACAGCCTACTAGGCCAGCAGCCAGCCACAGCCTACCAGGCCAGCAGCCAGCCACAGCCTACCAGGCCAGCAGCCAGCCACAGCCAACCAGGCCAGCAGCCAGCCACAGCCAACCAGGCCAGCAGTCAGCCACAGCCTACCAGGCCAGCAGCCAGCCACAGCCAACCAGGCCAGCAGCCAGCCACAGCCTTACAGGCCAGCAGCCAGCCACAGCCTACCAGGCCAGCAGTCAGCCACAGCCTACCAGGCCAGCAGCCAGCCACAGCCTACCAGGCCAGCAGCCAGCATCAGCCTACCAGGCCAGCAGCCAGCCACAGCCAACCAGGCCAGCAGTCAGCCACAGCCTACCAGGCCAGCAGCCAGCCACAGCCTAGCAAGCCAGCAGCCAGCCACAGCCTACCAGGCCAGTAGTCAGTAGTCATATGAATATTTTTCCATTTAGGAATATCTTTTTCTTTATATGTGAGATCCAGTTATTTTGTGTATTGGCACATAACAACATGTGATTTTCTTTGAATATTTATGATTTGGATTTGTCCTATATCATGGTGGTCCACCGTGTGATCTTTTATCAATTTTTGGAAATAGGAGCATATGCCATCTATCTGTGGTAGGGGCAGCATAAATATCCAATTACATCTGATCGGTATGTGTTGTTCCATATGGATGTCTATTTCCAAATAAATCACTTGTTGATTTGGTGCTAAGTAAACATCTAGACATCAGTATTTTTATATTCTTTTCCCTGATCTTAGGGTACTACAATATATGGGGGTATTTATTCTTTTCAGCAAGTGTGAATGAACTGCACGTGTGGGAACTATCTCACTTTACTACATAATGATTTTTTCTATATTTTTTGGCCCTCTTTTTCTAACTATACGTCTGTTTAGGGTTAGATAGGAGTAAAGGGACAGCCGCCGTACGAGCGGGGGCCCCATCTCTCGCCATCTTAGGCTACTTTCACACTAGTGTTGTACGACGCACGTCTCAATGCGTCGTTTTGCAGAAAAAATGCATACTGCAAAGTTGTTTGCAGGATGCGTTTTTTCTCCATAGGCTTGTATTAGTGACGCATTGCGACGCATTGCCACATGTTGGAACCGTTGTGCGACGGTTGCGTCGTGTTGTGATGGACCGTTGGCACCAAAAAACGTTGCTTGTAACATTTTTTGGTGCGATGTGTCCGCCATTTCCGACCGCACATGCGCGGCTGGAACTCCGCCCCCTCCTCCCCGCAACTCACAATGGGGCAGCGGATGCGTTGTAATAATGCATCTGCGACCCCCGTTGTGCTGCGTTGGCACAGGTTGCGTCAGTACGTCGGCCCGATGCACTGCGATGGGCCGACGCCAACGCTAGTGTGAAAGTAGCCTTAGGATGCCACCCTCCGCATCTAGGAATGATTTCAGGCAGGTGCAAAGATAGGGCTATATCGCTCCTTTCGGCACCTCGGCTGAGTAAGAATGTTATGTGTTAAGCACTATTATAGATCAATATAGTGTGTTTATGTAGTATATATCTTATATTTCCCAGGTAGTACTCAGGACCGTAGGGTTATTTTGTGGGGCTAAGTGTCCGCAGGGGCTACACTCTGCACGTCTTTATCACAGCAGAAATTGGTTTATAAGTTAGAACAGTATCCTAAAAGTATTTCTTTAATCCCGAGGCTATCTTTCTATCAGTAATATAGATTCCCTCGGGTGGTGGTAGCCCTGAGTCTTCTGTACTATCATCTTTTGTATGTTACATTTTTTCGTGTTTTTGTTGTGCACACTGTGTCACCTTCATGTTGTAAATAATTAGGTATTTTATTAAAATTAATAAAGGTTATATTTTAGAGAGGGTTTTTTAGCAGTAAGCAGTTGTTTCTTACCCTTTAATACATTAGACATTTGTAAGATCCTCTGGCAGACTACTTAACTTTCCCTCCAGCCAGAATATATAGGGAAGCCACCCACAAACTGAATCAGAGCTCCCCCTTCTGGCCTGGAGTAAGAACATGTTGCATGTTAGTGCATACCTTATAAAGGGATCCTTATTCGCTTCCAAGCATGACACCACTCTCCCCGTCAGGAAAGCAATGCCACTGTAACAACCGGTAACCAGGGGTGTTACATTTGCGATGGTGAGTCTAGTCATACGTGGACACTTGCAGCATGCTGCGATTTTTTTCCTCACACCAAATCCAAATGAGAAAACATGCAGCTATGTACTGCCTCATTGAATAATATTGGTCAAAGTGCAATGCAATTTATTTTTTCTTGCATTGCACTAGTCCGATTTATATGCTAATGTGAGATAGCCCTAACAATGGCAAAAGTGTTCCTACCTTTTCCATCTCCACTAGGTAGGCATCAATATAATCTCGGGTGTAATTTGGATCCCAAGTTTCCCGATGCTCTGCAATCATTTCCTTTAGAAATGCGATCATCTCATACTCCGGTCCCAACACTCGGTCAGCAAGCCATGGGATGTGGTTGAGAAAAGGAATTTCATTTAGAATCTAAATCAAGAATTGTACATAGAATCATAATTAATATCTACTGAATACATGACTGACTGTTTAGTGTGTTCATAATAGGGTCATTTGCTAATGGTCCATAAGGAAAGTGATTCTTTGCTACGACATTTGTTACTAAAGTGACAAAATATATGTACAAAAGTGTGAACCACTGTAACTACAGGTAGTGCTGCACTTGTTGTGGAGGAGGCAATGAACCAGGGGGTGGATATCATATTACCAAACTTCAGCATATTGAATGATACATATTTTTACCCTATTCATTGGAGGCTGTACCTGAAATCTAAATATAGCCTGAATACCTATTTACTTAAAGGGGTTGTCCACTACTAGAACAACCCTTAAACAAAATGTTCAGCCCCAATAAAATAAACAAACCTATACTCACCTACCATGCCAACTCCGTTCCAGCGGTGTGAGCACTCGTGGTCCCGGGGCTGTGATGTAGTGAATTGATACTTCATGTCCGGGACTCAATCATGGCTGGCGTCACTGTCTCCGCCTTCAGACAAATTAAGCATGGAGCGGATGTCTTGGCTACAGCTGATCTCGGGCTTCCTCTCCATATTGATTTCAACAGCAGGTGGAGACAGTGACGCCAGTGCTGATTGGGTACTAGGCATCAAATGTTATTTAACTGCATCACAGCCCCAGAACCGCGAGTGCAGACACCGCTGGAATGGAGCCAGCACAGAAGGTTAGTAAAGTTTTATTTTTTTTTATCTAGCCAAATATTTAGTTTAAGCCCCTCCTTGAATGGGACCACACCTTTAATGGTAATAATAATAAAAATGTTTCTGATCATCATGATGATCATAATTAGAGATGAGTAATGATTTGTGCCACCATGAGCATCCAATGCAGTCAATGCAGAGGCATCCAGGATTCCGGACCGGGAATGCTGGTCACAGGAGTGAAGACTGGCTACCATGGACTGTTGCGTAGTTATCGCAATTAAAAAAAAGACACTTGTCCAACAAGTTCACTCGAGGGAGGGTAGCTGATAGAGAGGATGGCTTATAAGTGCAAACATAATGCAAGACAGTTTGCTCCAAAAGAGAGAATCTTTCCCTTATCATCCCAATTATAGATGTACTGAACCAAATTTTTAACATTCATATAATTATTTATGGATTTTTTTCTAAAATAAAAAGCATCCAAGCATTTTTACAAACCATCAAAGATTCCCACAGTGGCCAGCTCTCGGAGTAGACTATTCCACAGTTTAATAGTTCTTCTGGCAAAGGAGATTTATCTCTTCTGGAGATTGAACCATTTTTTCAACAGATGGATGGAGTGCTCTTTTGAGGGAGTTTTACATGACACTGCCTGTGCCCATATTTTGTGTGTTGGTCATGAATAAACAACTTTTTTTTTGGTGCTAGAGTAGTATTACTAATTTACGTTCCTTGACTCTAGTAATATACTTACCAGCCACCATTTTCTGCTCTTCTTGGCGCACTCCGGTCCTGATCCAATATGCTGTGACTGCAACTTCTGACTCACTGAAAGTCTGAGGTATCAGTCACAAGCTCTCAATGTAAGTCTGTGCAAGCCTCATTATGGCTTTTTTTCTGGCTCTCAGACTTACACTGAGAAATAACCTCCGGCTCGCCCTGCAAATGCTTGAGCGATCCAGCAGGTCATAAACTGCAGAAGATGACCATAGCCGTGCCTCGTACAGAAAAAGACGGAGACTGGTAAGTATAATTGTTGAAGTTATGCAAATTATTATATATTGCACCAACTACTATTTACTATTGTTTAATAGTGAGTTTCTATCTCCAGCTATAATGTTATATTTCCATTAAAGCATTGTTAAAAAAAACAGGAAGTTCCTGTGAGTGTGTGTCACTGAAGCACATTTTACTTTCACTTTGCAAATTGACAGACAGGATGCTAAGATCCAAAGCTATAAGAAATACCCTTGGTAAGCTGTATTGTCTTTGTTCCTGAATAGTCATTTATTCATGGCTGGACAGTACAGAGATTAATCCGCTCCCAACAGGTTATTGGCCCAGAATTCCAATGACTCAAAGAACAGCCCAGAGGAGAGATAGCAACACTGTGCTAAGAAGAAGAAGAAAACATGGCCACCAGCAACAACTCTGGAAAGTTCACCGGGAGAATTTCACTGCAATAAATTTGAACTGCGGTGAACTCGCCTCTGCACTGTGAGACTTTCCCACAGTGCTAGCGGAGATCTCACCAAGGTCACCACAGTTCAGCACGGCTGGGAACGCAATCTCAATGACCATCAGTAACCTTGATGATGTCTCCGCTAGTTACTGATGCTGTGCAAGCTGCTCATTCACAAGTGTTTCTCAACCTGGACGGGCGCATCTTGGCACCGTCCAGGTAGAAAATGGTTTATCCTTCAGACATGGATTATGGAATCGGACAGAATGACTGACAGGTGAGGGATATCATTGTTTTTTTTATTTTTGTTTTATTAAGGAAACAAGGGATTCAGTGCAATTAAGCGTAATGTGTGTATAACTGTGTTTGTTATTTTTAAATAAAAAGGTAAAAGTTCTTTGCTTTAAAATAAATGACTTTATTCTGGCTGTGATTTTATTTACCATATACGGTAGCTATAGGAATAATAATGGATAGGAGTCTTATAGATGCCTCTCCATTAGTAATCCATGGGCTTAATGTCACCTGACAATACAAAGGTGACATCAACCCCACAAATATTAACCTCACCTGCCACCGCTACAGGGCAAGTGGGAAAAGCACTAGAATTGGCGCATCCAATAGATGTGCCTTTTCTGGGTGGCAGCGGGATGCAATTTTTAGGCTGGGGGGAAATATCCATGGCCCCTACCAGCCTCAGAATACCAGCTCCCAAGTGTCTGCTTTAGCTTGACTGATTGTCAAAAATGGGGGGACCCCACGCTGTTTTTTTAAATGATTTATTTAAATAATTAAAAAATAAGGGGTGGTGACCTCTCTTTTCTTGATAACCAGCCTTGCTGAAACTGACAGCTGAAGGTTACACTCCCAGGTGTGAGTTTTGCCTGGCTGGTTATCAAAAACACAGCGGAACCCATCCCATTAAAATATATATATATATATATTTACAGCGCAGATGCCTGCTGATGAATACTCCTATCAGCTGCTCCTGCTCTCACTGTTATTAGCAGCAGCAGGCATGAGCTGATGGGAGCAGTTGTCCCATCACCTGACACCAATGACCGGAGGTAAACTTTATATCTACGATCATAGCTGTGGGCTCACGCTGTCATTTGACAGCATGGGAACTGTGGCTGTCTGACCGGCGGTGATGATTTTACAAACAACCGGTGTTCGGGGGCCAAACCCAGAACAGTAACATGGACTTACCGGTGACATCCATGTTCGGTGTCCGTGCCCGAACAGCAGGTGTTCAGCACGGATATCGAATTTTACTTTTCAGGTTCGTCCATGTCTAATCATGACCAATTGTTTTCTTCAAAACAGACCACCAGCTAAAGCTACTGAGAAAACTGCATTTGAGCAAAGGAACAGCAAGAAGCCTGAACTACAGGGTGGGCCATTTATATGGATACACCTAAATAAAATGGGAATGGTTGGTGATATCAACTTCCTGTTTGTGGCACATTAGTGTATGGGAGGTGGAAACTTTTCAAGATGGGTGGTGACCATGTCAGCCATTTTGAAGGCTGCAATTTTGGATCCAACTTTATTTTTTTCAATGGGAAGAGGGTCATGGGACACATCAAACTTATTGAGAATTTCACAAGAAAAACAATGGTGTGCTTGATTATAACAAAACTTTATTACGTTATAGAGAGAAAATCTCTCTTAGCAGAAGACTTCATCCACTATAAGTTCATTCTCAAAACCTATAACTCTGCCCTTTATCTGGCCAAACACTCCTACTTCACCACCCTCATCACATCACTATCCAACAACCCAAAACGACTTTTTGAAACCTTAAACTCCCTCCTGAAACCTAAAGTACAGGCCCCCATCACCAACCTCAGCGGTGAGAATCTTTCCACTTATTTCTCAGAAAAATCAACCACATCTATCAGAATATCTCAGCGCAATCTCCTCAGTGCCTGGATCCCCTTTCCTGCCGCACCTCAAGCTAACTAGACATCTTTGAGCCTGTTTCAGAAAAAGAAGTTTTCAAGCTCCTCGCTTCTGCTTAGCCTACAACCTGCAACAGTGACCCCATTACTTCACATATCCTGCAGTCTCTCTCACCAGTGGTCACCACTCACCTGACTAAAATATTTAACCTCTCTCTTTCTTCAGGTATCTTTCCCTCCTCATTTAAACATGCCATCATAACCCCTTTGCTTAAAAAGCCATCCCTGGACCAGAACTGCACTGCTAACTACAGACCTGTCTCTAACCTTTCCTTCATCTCTAAACTCCTGGAACGCTTGGTCCACTCCCATCTAATCCGCTATCTCTCAGATAACTCTCTTCTTGACCCCTTACAATCTGGTTTCCGCTCTTTACACTCCATTGAAACTGCCCTCACTAAAGTCTCTAATGACCTAATAACAGCTAAATCCAAAGGTCATTGCTCTCTGCTGATTCTCCTGGATCTCTCTGCCACATTTGACACTGTGGATCATCAGCTCCTCCTCACTATGCTCCGCTCTATAGGCCTCAAGGACACAGCCCTCTCCTGGTTCTCCTCCTACCTCTCTGACCGCTCATTCTCTGTATCTTTTGCCGGTTCCTCTTCCTCTCCTCGTCCCCTTACTATCGGGGTTCCGCAAGGCTCATTCCTAGTCCCCCTCCTCTTCTCTCTTTACTCGGCCCCTATTGGACAAACAATCAGCAGATTTGGGTTCCAGTATCATCTCTATGCAGATGATGGAGCACCCCCAGACGCAGGGCCGCGGGGTACTCGGTACCGGTCCTCTCTGTCTCGGTCCTGGGGTTGTCACGGTGGCTGGACCCGGACCCTGCTAAGGGGTGTCCAATGAAAGGGGTGATGAAAGTCGGTCAAGGTTTCGTGACGCCACCTGTGGTATTTGGTCAGGGTGACCGATGCTGCTTGGGGTCCACTGGGGTGATGTTATGGCAGCTGAATGGTATACCTTCCCACAGGTGAAGTATATCCCCAGGGCTTTCCAGTAGTGTAGGTGGTGATGATGTGAGGCGCAGTTAATAACGAGGACACAGGGTTGCAGTCTCTTCACCTTTTACTGAAGACTTCGGGATCCTCAATCCAGAGCACTGCTAACAGGGCTGACTGAGACCGGCCGGTCCGAAGGCACATCCAGAGTTCCCTTTGCAGGTGGAAATCAGTACCTACCAACTAGCGCCTGTGTGTTGTAGTTCTTCCCTGCTGAGCATTCGGGATAGTCCTCACTACTTTCGTATTCGTTCTTTCTCTCTCTCTCTCTCCGTCCCCCAAGTTTATCTGGATAGGACGCACCCGTTTGACGGGAAGGCTCGGAGCTATTCTGGGACCCTAGAGACGCCTCTCTCCACGCTTGCCCCCTATGTCTTCTTAGGTGATATATGGTAGACAGCCAACCTATAATCAACTGTCCTGCCGCTGTTTGAAGTAATGCTTGGAGTCAGTTACTTCCTCGGCGTTCCGGCCACCGGTTACGCGCCTCAGTAGGATGTTGCCGATCTCGGGGCACGACTCCTACTGGCTCTCCTTTGTGCTGTGATCTCGTTTCTCACTTCTCCACAATATCCTTCGCTTCGTGTCCTTTCTTAGGATGCCGCTGCAAGGTAGTGCAGGCGCGGCTCCGTCACGTCCTGTCCTTTCTGCTAGGTACCTGCCAGGAACTCACCCCTGACAGGTCCTCCCTGGAGCTCTCCCAGGCTGCGTTCTGTCTAACTTCCTATCCAACCCCCAGTTTTACCAGAGTGTGAGGAGTAGCCTAATACATAGTGCCTTTTGCTCCCCTTGGTGGCCGGAGTATGAAGTGTAATGTGTGACTGTGATACCTGGTCAGGTGAACTCCTTTAGTGCAATCAGACATAACATCACTCCCCTTAGTGGCAGAGCGAAATTGCTGCAATGACCAGGACTCTGGGGCGCTGCACTCCCCCCCGGTTAAATCCAGTACTCCCCGACTGGGAAAAGAAGAACAACAATACATGTTAGAAAAAGACATACAAAATTTTGGAATGCTTTAAACAAGTAAATATAACAATGCTTCCCTTTATGGGAGGTGAGGTCACTTGAACGTTACAAACAGAAACATGTTTAAATATTTTAAATAACATTCTATTCTACTGACTATAAATAATTTCTATTACCCAGCCGGGTATTCTACTAAGTGCAAATCTTTGAACAATAATTTAACTTCTCCTTTAAGGGCGTATAAGCTGAACCCACTAAAGGCTTACTATGAAACGCTACAGAGCAAATCTAACTTTTTCTTTATTTCTTCTGACTTCACACATATGCAGGACTGCCTGGCTATTCGTCGGGACCTACTGCCTCTCTTCTTCTAGGTTCACAGCAACCATCTATCAACCATCTCTCTATGGTTCTCAGACTCACTAACCCCTACGGGTTCACTTTCCAGCTCTCTACCTACATGTCATTTACTATGCAAACATTATTACTATCTTACTACTTAAGGCAACAAGTAACATTCCCTTTAAGAGGAAAAATCAGTCTTCTTTGAGGTAGTGCAAACAATCACCAAGTCACTAATAAACTGTAAGACACAAGAAACTTCCACGTCGTCATCAGGAATCGTTTCTTCACAAAGGCTTCTTTCCTTGTAAAACCAGTAGAAAGCACCTTTAAGAAGGTGCGAACTATGTACAAAACCAGTTTGTGAATCACTCACCGTCCATGATTCGGCAGTCCTTGGAAACAATAATAAACTTGTGCAAAAAACATAATACAATAGGATCCAGGGTCAACAAAGGGATCCCTTTAAGAAATAACCCAGGACGAGTTTAACGGCAGAAGAGCAGGAAACAAACAGTTAACTATTTACATCTTTCAGGGTTTCGAGGTTTACTTCTACAGTAGGCGACAAGATATCAGCCAGTAGTGAACACTGCCTGACCGGGGAAGGTCTGGCTCCGTGCTCCCATCCGATATGGTATTGACGTCTTTGGATTGTCTCTCGGGCACAATCAAGTCATTAGGGTCTGGGTAAGGATGTCAGTGTTAGTGGCAGACTCCGCCAGCAGGACGCCACACACAGGGGTAGTAGTACTGGGTCTCGCGGGTTCGGGGATCGGCGTGATACTGTCACTAGTTTCGGTCGTGACAGTAGATGGCGCTACCACATGCTCACATCGTTTGACTCTCTTGGCATACCATCCCCGCTCACTCCAGTGGCGGGTGTAGGTCACATGGTCTCCTCTGTACAAGTTTCGGGTAGGAGGTACGCTGTGGGACTGGGCCTCCACGTTACAGCTAGTCACAAAGACTTCAGTCGGCAGTCCTGGCTCCAGTATGAAGCCACAACCCCTTCTCAGGTGGAAGGCCAGTACTATCCCTTGTTTCACCGCACTCTCAGGGCAGCAGTTGATGAGGGGCGTTTGTACCCCTGGTCGGGCAGTCTGTTCTGTTCGTTCCCGGTCTTTCCATTGCGAAATTAAGCATCGTCTATACAGTTCCCAGGTGAGCCCGATGACGTAAGAGCCCTCCTGTCTGGACCCGTCTGGTTGGATCCTTGGAGCATCCCATTCAAAGATCACCCCCTCGTGACTCACGTCTAATGGTTCACCCATAGATGTCGGTAGCGGGGGCAGTATCCCCTTAATGGCGTAAAGGGCTGCCACCACAATCTCGGCAGCGGAAGACCGGTCACAGATGGGATGGGGAGCGGTCACTGGAGCAGGATCGGTTGGTGGGGCAGGGTCGTTTCTGGTACCAGCGTCTGATGTGGTTCCACCGATGTCGATGGGCTCCGCTGACGAGGACACTGGAGTCTGCTGTGGCTCTGACCACGGCTCTCCCTGTACGATCTTCTTGCACAGCTCCGACTTCCATTTCTTCGCTGTTGCCGACCCCACGTCCGGGACGGGAGGTCTGACGCCTCCAGTAGCGGCAGGCTCTGATTCGCATCCGGTGGGCATGGACGACACCGAGTCACTCCGCCGTTGTCCTGGCAACCGCTGGTCGCCGTCTCCGCTCCTTGATCTGCGGCGGCACAAACACGCAGCTCCTCCATTTTCTGGGATTTGAGCTCCTGCATTCCTGAGCTCGTCATCCTGCAGCCGTCGTCGGAGGGGGCGGTCGCTACTTTTGGCGCCACTTTTGCGATCTCCTCCCATGGCACGCCCTCCTTCTTCTCCTGCGCTCCTCGTGGCGTGGCAATGGTGGCAGTTTTAGCGGGAATCTTGGTGGCAATTAGCACTACACAGTCTTTGCAATAAATCACAGTTCAAGCACAAATCTAACAAAGTTCCAAGGCACACATGACCTGATTCTTCAGGCTTTAGTAGATCCTGTTCGTGATGCCAAGTTGGAGTGCCCACAGACGCAGGGCCGCGGGGTACTCAGTACCGGTCCTCTCTGTCTCGATCCTGACGTTGTCACGGTGGCTGGACCCGGTCCGTGACCCTGCAAGGGGCGTCCAATGAAAGGGGTGATGAAAGTCGGCCAAGGTTTCGTGACACCACCTGTGGTATTCGGTCAGGGTGACCGACGCTGCTTGGGGTCCACTGGGGTGATGTTATGGCAGCTGGATGGTATACCTTCCCACAGGTGAAGTATATCCCCAGGGCTTGCCAGTAGTGTAGGTGGTGATGATGTAAGGCGCAGTTAATAACGAGGATACAGGGTTGCAGTCTCTTCACCTTTTACTGAAGACTTCGGGATCCTCAATCCAGAGCACTGCTAACAGGGCTGACTGAGACCGGCCGGTCCAAAGGCACATCCAGAGTTCCCTTTGCAGGTGGAAATCAGTGCCTACCAACTAGCACCTGTGTGTTGTAGTTCTTCCCTGCTGAGCATTCGGGATAGTCCTCACAACTTTCATATTCGTTTTTCTCTCTCTCTCCGTCCCCCAAGTTTATCTGGATAGGACGCACCCGTTTGACGGGAAGGCTCGGAACTATTCTGGGACCCTAGAGACACCCCTCTCCACGCTTGCCCCCTATGTCTTCTTAGGTGATATATGGTAGACAGCCAACCTATAATCAACTGTCCTGCCGCTGTTTGAAGTAATGCTTGGAGTCAGTTACTTCCTCGGCGTTCCGGCCACCAGCTACGCGCCTCAGTAGGATGTTGCCGATCTCGGGGCACGACTCCTACTGGCTCTCCTTTGTGCTGTGATCTCGTTTCTCACTTCTCCACAATATCCTTCGCTTCGTGTCCTTTCTTAGGATGCCGCTGCAAGGTAGTGCAGGCGCGGCTCCATCACGTCCTGTCCTTTCTGCTAGGTACCTGCCAGGAACTCACCCCTGACAGGTCCTCCCTGGAGCTCTCCCAGGCTGCGTTCTGTCTAACTTCCTATCTAACCCCTAGTTTTACCAGTGTGAGGAGTGGCCTAATACATAGTGCCTTTTGCTCCCCCTGGTGGCCGGAGTATGAAGTGTAATGTGTGACTGTGATACCTGGTCAGGCTGCCGCGGTCTACCGGCATCTCTTGTCCTCTCCATGAGCTAATGTGGAGAGTATAGCAGATCTGTAGGTCCTCTCTTCTAGAATCCAATGGGCTGACAAAAGCCCACGGAGCTTCACCGCCGTCGCAGCAGAAGGGAGTCCCGCACTGGAAACCGGTGCACACAGCTGTTTCAGTGGCTTGAAACTCTGCATTCCCTATTACTTTTATCCTGGGGTTGTCTGGATTCCAATTTTCTTTACTCTGGAGGTAGAGGAACTACCATAGCCATTCCTCTTAGCGCCTGCTTGCTTCACCATATTTGCTGAAATCACCTCTGCAGCAAACAAAGGAGCTGAATCACCGGCTCTCACCCACTCCTTCATCCATCCAAACAAAGTCTGTTTCTTCAATAAATCTGCTTGTTTCTTATTTAATATCATTCCTGGCATGGTCCAGAAGGTCTTTCGTGACTTTTTTCCAAATAAATCCAATTTTAAGTAAGCTATAGTAACTTTTTTAAGAGGAATCACAGGAGCTCCTGCAGAACATGTCTGCTCCTGGCTCCAGCACACAACACTCTCCCCAGCATATGTCATAGTAATGAAGCTGTATGTATGAATAAATATGGAATAAATTACCTTTGAAAGCGTAATATCTGTGAATAGAAGAATTATGTTGAGAGAATCACAGTTCATGGGAGCCACCATCTTGGGATTGTGAAGAAAAAAAATTGCAACGCAGCCTGCAGAGCGCTCAAATGAAAGTCGCAGGGGGCCAGTGGTGAAGAGAATAAAAACCTTTAATACACAATGCATTTCAATGGCATATCACAGTTGAATCAGCGGGCATGCATGGTTTGAATGGTGCGCCCCACGTACTGGAGACCGCAAGTGCATTTTATTAAATAGATCACAAAACTGGATTGACAACTTACATGGCAGTTAATGTTATAACTGGTGCCTGTAGTATTTGATGTAAATTGTTTTGCTCTATGCACAATTGTTGCACAACAAAGGCATGTAGGAATTTTGCAGGCAAAACAACCAGGACTTGAAATGGTATTGGTTGTCTAGGGACAAGGATTCAGGGTAGTGTTGCTTGAGGCAACCAAATTACGAAGGGTACGATTGCTTCTAAAGACCGTTTTCGGATTAGCAGAGAGGTGTTTAGAAGGATCTGGTCACCCTTCAGAATGAACCAGTGGTTTTTGAGTAGATCCTGAATTAATCTGTGGGAGTAATTATTGGTGGTAACAAAACTTCACTTGCCAAATTCTGAGGTGGTAGTTCCCTTGCCTGCCCTGGTTTTGATTTTACTAATGCAGTCCTCCTTACAGAACAATTTGGCTCCATACAAAAAATATGCCCTATATAATGCTGCACAAAGGTTAATAATGGCCCCATAAGATGCTCCATAGAATATGCCCGATTTAATGCTCCATAAAAGTTGATGGCCCCATAAGATGCTCCATAGACTAATATGCCCCATATGCTGCTCCATAAAGGTTGATGGCCCCATAATACCGTTTCAAGTCCTAGTTGTTTTGCCTGCATAATTCCTAAATGCCCTTCTTGTGCAACAATTGTGCATAAAGCAAAACAATTTGCATCAAATACTACAGGCACCAGTTATAACATTAACTGCCATGTGAGTTGCCAATCCATTTTTGTGATCCATTTAATACAATGCAATTGTGGTCTCCAAACCATGCATGCCCGCTTAAATAAACATTGCCAAAATATCTGTAATGGTTTCTTATTACACAGTTTATCTAAGCATTTTTCTATAGTGCAGCAGAAAGATCCTAGATTTCTGAGTCTCATTATTATCGATCATGTACCAGACAATGTTCCTGACCACTATAGGAGTCTAATCAATAGGGAAAGCTATTGGATATTTAACCCCTTAGTGACAGAGCCAATTTGGTACTTAATGATCGGGCCAATTTTTACAATTCTGACCACTGTCATTTTATGAGGTTATAACCCTGGAACACTTCAACGGATCCCGCTGATTCTGAGATTGTTTTTTCGTGACACATTGTACTTCATGTTAGTGGTAACATTTCTTCGATATTACTTGCGATTATTTATGAAAAAAATGGAAATATGGCGAAAATGTTTAAAATTTTGCAATTTTCAAACTTTTTATTTTTAAGCCCTTAAATCAGAGAGATATGTCACGAAAAATAGTTAATAAATAACATTTCCCACATGTCTACTTTACATCAGCACAATTTTGGAAACAACATTTTTTTTTGTTAGGGAGTTATAAGGGTTAAAAGTTGACCAGCAATTTCTCATTTTTACAACACCATTTTTTTTAGGGACCACATCACATTTTGAGTCATTTTGAGGGGTCTATATGATAGAAAATAACGAAGTGTGACACCATTCTAAAAACTACACCCCTCAAGGTTCTCAAAACCACATTCAAGAAGTTTATTAACCCTTTACGTGCTTCACAGGAACTGAAACAATGTGGAAGGAAAAAATGAACATTTAACTTTTTTTTGCAAATATCTTAATTCAGAACCATTTTTTTTATTTTCACATGTGTAAAAACAGAAATGTAACTATAAATTTTGTTATGCAATTTCTCCTGAATATGCCAATACCCCATATGTGGGGGTAAACCACTTTTTGGGCGCGCCGCAGAACTTGGAAGTGAAGGAGCGCCGTTTGACTTTTTCAATGCAGAATAGGCTGGAATTGAGATCGGACGCCATGTCACGTTTAGAGAGCCCCTGATGTGCCTAAACAGTGGAAACTCCCCACAAGTGACACCATTTTGGAAACTAGACCCCGTAAGGAACTTATCTAGATGTGTGGTGAGCACTTTGAACCCCCAAGTGCTTCACAGAAGTTTATAACGTAGAGCCATGAAAATAAAAAAAATCGCATTTTTTTCTACAAAAATTATCTTTTTGCCCCCAAATTTTTATTTTCACAAGGGTAACAGGAGAAATTAGACCACAAAAGTTGTTGTGCAATTTCTCCTGAGTACGTTGATACCCAATATGTGGGGGTAAACCACTGTTTGGGCGCACCGGAGAGCTTGGAAGAGAAGGAGTGCCGTTTTACTTTTTCAATGTAGAATTGTCTGGAATTGAGATTGGACGCCATGTCGCGTTTGGAGAGCCCCTGATGTGCCTAAACAGTAGAAATCCCCCACAAGTGACCCCATTTTGGAAACTATACCCCCCATGGAACTTATCTAGATGTGTGGTGAAAACTTTGAATGCCCAAGTGCTTCACAGAAGTTTAGAATGCAGAGTCGTGAAAATAAAAAATATTTTTTTTTCCACAAAAAAGATTTTTTAGCCCCCAAGTTTTTATTTTCACAAGGGTAACAAGAGAAATTGGACCCCAAAAGTTGTTGTCCAATTTGTCCTGAGTATGCTGGTACCCCATATGTGGGGGTAAACCACTGTTTTGGTGCACGGCAGAGCTCGGAAGGAAGGAGCGCCGTTTTGGAATGCAAACTTTGATAGAATGGTCTGCGGGCGTTATGTTGCGATTGCAGAGCCCCTGATGTACCTAAACAGTAGAAACCCTCCACAAGTGACCCCATTTTGGAAACTAGACCCCCAAGGAACTTATATAGATGTGTGGTGAGAACTTTGAATGCCCAAGTGCTTCACAGAAGTTTAGAATGCAGAGTCGTGAAAATAAAAAATATTTTTTTCCACAAAAAAGATATTGTAGCCCCCAAGTTTTTATTTTCACAAGGGTAACAAGAGAAATTGGACCACTAAAGTTGTTGTCCAATTTATCCTGAGTATGCTGATGCCCCATATGTGGGGGTAAACCACTGTTTGGGCGCACGGCAGAGCTCGGAAGGGAAGGAGCGCCGTTTTGGAATGCAGACTTAGATAGAATGGTCTGTGGGCGTTATGTTGCGTTTGCAGAGCCCCTGATGTACCTAAACAGTAGTAACCCCCCACAAGTGACCCCATTTTGGAAACTAGACCCCACAAGGAACTTATATAGATGTGTGGTGAGAACTTAGAATGCCCAAGTGCTTCACAGAAGTTTATAATGCAGTCATGAAAATAAAAAATATTTTTTTTTCCACAAAAAAGATTTTGTAGTCCCCAAGTTTTTATTTTCACAAGAGTAACAGGAGAAATTGGACCTCAGAAGTGGTTGTCCAATTTATCCCGAGTACGCTGATGCCCCATATGTGGGGGTAACCCACTGTTTGGGCGCAAGGCAGAGCTCAGAAGGGAGGGAGCACCATTTGACTTTTTGAGCGCAAAATTGGCTGTCGTGTTTGGAGACCCCCTGATGTACCTAAACAGTGGAAACCCCCCAATTCTAGCTCCTACCCTAACCCCAACACACCCCTAACCCTAATCCCAACCCGATCCATAATCCTAATCACTAACCCTAACGATAATCACAACCCTTACCCCAAAACAACCCTAATGTCAACCCTAACCATAACTCTAATCAAAACCCTAAATCCAACACAACCCTAATCCTAATTTCAACCCTAACCTCAAACCTAACCCTAATCCCAATACACCCCTAATCACAACCCTAACCTTAACCCTAATCCCAAACCTAACCCTAATCCCAAGCGTAACCCTAATGCCAACCCTAACCCTAATACCTAATACGCATTGCGACGGCCCCGTACCGACGTAAGTGTGAAAGAAGCCTAACCCTAAATTTAGCGCCAACCCTAACCCTAAATTTAGCGCCAAACCTAACCATAAATTTAGCCCCAACCCTGTTGTGAATTCTGTGGCTGAATTCACTCCTGTGGTCACAAGTGGTACTGCAGCTTCTGAGCTTCTTCCCTCAGGTGTTCTGGTGAGCTCGTTAACTGCTTCGTTACTTAACTCCGCCTGATGCTGCTATCCCTGCTCCTTGTCAATGTTCCAGTGTTGGATCTGAGCTTCTTCTGCTTGTTCCTGTGACCTGCTGCTCTGTATAGCTAAGTGCTTTTTTTGCTATTTTGTTGCTTTTTTTCTGTCCAGCTTGTCTTTGTTTTTGCTGGTAGCTCTGAGAAGCAAAGGGTGTACCGCCGTGCCGTTAGTTCGGCACGGTGGGTCTTTTTTGCCCCCTTTGCGTGGTTTTTTCTTTAGGGTTTTTTGTAGACTGCAAAGTTCGCTTTACTATCCTCGCTCTGTCTAACATTATCGGGCCCCACTTTGCTGAATCTGTTTCATCCCTACGTTTTGTCTTTTCATCTTACTCACAGTCATTATATGTGGGGGGCTGCCTTTTCCTTTGGGGTATTTCTCTGGGGGCAAGTCAGGCCTATTTTTCTATCTTCAGGCTAGCTAGTTTCTTAGGCTGTGCCGAGTTGCATAGGTAGTTGCTAGGCGCAATCCACAGCCGCTATTAGTTGTGTTTAGGATAGGATCAGGTGTGCAGTCTACAGAGTTTCCACGTCTCAGAGCTCGTTCTTTGTTTTTGGGTATTTGTCAGATCACTGTGTGCGCTCTGATTGCTAGGCACACTGTGTCTCTGGATTGCCTTCTTTACACCTTTCATTAGCAGACATAACAGTACAAGGAGCCTATCTAATGATTCTCAATAGAGGGAAAGAAAAAGTTCTGACATCATTTTTTTTTTTTTTTTTCTCTGCTCTGTGTTCATTTTTTTTTTTTTTCCCCTAGACATTTGGGTGATTCTGGACACAGGTGTGGACATGGATATTCAGGGTCTGTGCTCTTCAATGGATAATCTCGTTTTAAATGTACAGAAGATTCAAGATGCTATTGATCGGAAATCTATGTTAGAACCAAGAATTCTTATTCCTGATTTGTTTTTTGGAGATAGAACAAAGTTTCTAAGTTTCAAAAATAATTGTAAGTTATTTCTGGCCTTGAAACCTCATTCTTCTGGTAATCCTATTCAACAGGTTTTGATTATTATTTCTTTTTTGCGCGGCGACCCTCAAGACTGGGCATTTTCTCTTGCGCCAGGAGACCCTGCATTGAGTAGTGTCGATGCGTTTTTCCTGGCGCTCGGATTGCTGTACGATGAGCCTAATTCAGTGGATCAGGCTGAGAGAAATTTGCTGGCTTTGTGCCAGGGTCAGGATGATATAGAAGTATATTGTCAGAAATTTAGGAAATGGTCAGTACTCACTCAGTGGAATGAATCTGCGCTGGCAGCTTTGTTCAGAAAGGGTCTCTCTGAGGCTCTTAAGGATGTCATGGTGGGATTTCCTATGCCTGCTGGTTTGAATGAGTCTTTGTCTTTGGCCATTCAAATCGGTCGACGCTTACGCGAGCGTAAATCTGTGCACCATTTGGCGGTATTGCCTGAGGTTAAACCTGAGCCTATGCAGTGCGATAGGACTATTACCAGAGTTGAACGGCAGGAATACAGACGTCTGAATGGGCTGTGTTTCTACTGTGGTGATTCCACTCATGCTATTTCTGATTGTCCTAAGCGCACTAAGCGGTCCGCTAGGTCTGCCGTCATTGGTACTGTACAGTCCAAATTCCTTCTGTCCATTACCTTGATATGCTCTTTGTCGTCGTTTTCTGTCATGGCGTTTGTGGATTCAGGCGCTGCCCTGAATCTGATGGATTTGGATTATGCTAAACGTTGTGGGTTTTTCTTGGAGCCTTTGCGGTGTCCTATTCCATTGAGAGGAATTGATGCTACACCTTTGGCCAAGAATAAACCTCAGTACTGGGCCCAGCTGACCATGTGCATGGCTCCTGCACATCAGGAAGTTATTCGCTTTCTGGTGCTACATAACCTGCATGATGTGGTCGTGTTGGGGTTGCCATGGCTACAAACCCATAATCCAGTATTGGATTGGAATTCCATGTCGGTATCCAGCTGGGGTTGTCAGGGGGTACATGGTGATGTTCCATTTTTGTCGATTTCGTCATCCACCCCTTCTGAGGTCCCAGAGTTCTTGTCTGATTATCAGGATGTATTTGAAGAGCCCAAGTCCGATGCCCTACCTCCGCATAGGGATTGTGATTGTGCTATCAATTTGATTCCTGGTAGTAAATTCCCTAAAGGTCGATTATTTAATTTATCCGTGCCCGAACACGCCGCTATGCGCAGTTATGTGAAGGAATCCCTGGAGAAGGGACATATTCGCCCATCATCATCACCACTGGGAGCAGGGTTCTTCTTTGTAGCCAAGAAGGATGGTTCGCTGAGACCGTGTATTGATTACCGCCTTCTTAATAAGATCACTGTTAAATTTCAGTATCCCTTGCCATTGTTATCTGACTTGTTTGCTCGGATTAAGGGGGCTAGTTGGTTCACTAAGATAGATCTTCGTGGTGCGTATAATCTGGTGAGAATCAGGCAAGGAGATGAATGGAAAACTGCATTCAATACGCCCGAGGGTCATTTTGAGTATCTAGTGATGCCGTTCGGACTTGCCAATGCTCCATCTGTGTTTCAGTCTTTTATGCATGACATCTTCCGTGAGTATCTGGATAAATTCCTGATTGTTTACTTGGATGACATTTTGATCTTTTCAGATGATTGGGAGTCTCATGTGAAGCAGGTCAGAATGGTTTTTCAGGTCCTGCGTGCTAATTCTTTGTTTGTGAAGGGATCTAAGTGTCTCTTCGGTGTGCAGAAAGTTTCATTTTTGGGGTTCATCTTTACCCCTTCTACTATCGAGATGGATCCTGTTAAGGTCCAAGCCATCCAGGATTGGATTCAGCCGACATCTCTGAAAAGTCTGCAAAAGTTCCTGGGCTTTGCTAATTTTTATCGTCGCTTCATCTGTAATTTTTCTAGCATTGCCAAACCATTGACCGATTTGACCAAGAAGGGTGCTGATTTGGTTAATTGGTCTTCTGCTGCTGTGGAAGCTTTTCAGGAATTGAAGCGTCGTTTTTGTTCTGCCCCTGTGTTGTGTCAGCCAGATGTCTCTCTTCCGTTCCAGGTCGAGGTTGATGCTTCTGAGATTGGAGCAGGGGCGGTTTTGTCACAGAGAGGTTCTGATTGCTCAGTGATGAAACCATGTGCTTTCTTTTCCAGGAAGTTTTCGCCCGCTGAGCGTAATTATGATGTGGGCAACCGAGAGTTGCTGGCCATGAAGTGGGCATTCGAGGAATGGCGCCATTGGCTTGAAGGAGCTAAGCATCGCGTGGTGGTATTGACTGATCATAAGAACTTGACTTATCTCGAGTCTGCCAAGCGCTTGAATCCTAGACAGGCCCGTTGGTCGTTATTTTTTGCCCGCTTCGACTTTGTGATTTCGTACCTTCCGGGCTCTAAAAATGTGAAGGCGGATGCTCTGTCTAGGAGTTTTGTGCCCGACTCTCCGGGTTTATCTGAGCCAGCGGGTATCCTCAAGGAAGGAGTCATTGTGTCTGCCATCTCCCCTGATTTGCGGCGGGTGCTGCAAAAATTTCAGGCGAATAAACCTGATCGTTGTCCAGCGGAGAAACTGTTCGTCCCTGATAGGTGGACTAATAAACTTATCTCTGAACTTCATTGTTCGGTGTTGGCTGGTCATCCTGGAATCTTTGGTACCAGAGAGTTAGTGGCTAGATCCTTCTGGTGGCCATCTCTGTCACGGGATGTACGTACTTTTGTGCAGTCCTGTGGGATTTGTGCTAGGGCTAAGCCCTGCTGTTCTCGTGCCAGTGGGTTGCTTTTGCCCTTGCCGGTCCCAAAGAGGCCTTGGACACATATTTCGATGGATTTCATTTCTGACCTTCCCGTTTCTCAAAAGATGTCAGTCATTTGGGTGGTCTGTGATCGCTTTTCTAAAATGGTCCATCTGGTGCCCTTGGCTAAATTGCCTTCCTCCTCTGATTTGGTACCTTTGTTCTTTCAGCATGTGGTTCGGTTGCATGGCATTCCTGAGAATATTGTTTCTGACAGAGGTTCCCAGTTTGTTTCAAGGTTTTGGCGAGCCTTTTGTGGTAGGATGGGCATTGACCTATCCTTTTCCTCGGCTTTCCATCCTCAAACTAATGGCCAGACCGAACGAACCAATCAGACCTTGGAAACATATCTGAGATGTTTTGTTTCTGCTGACCAGGATGATTGGGTGTCCTTTTTGCCGTTGGCTGAGTTCGCCCTTAATAATCGGGCCAGCTCGGCTACCTTGGTTTCTCCATTTTTTTGCAATTCTGGGTTCCATCCTCGTTTCTCTTCAGGACAGGTTGAGTCTTCGGACTGTCCTGGTGTGGATTCTGTGGTGGACAGGTTGCAGCAGATCTGGACTCAGGTAGTGGACAATTTGACCTTGTCCCAGGAGAAGGCTCAACTTTTCGCTAATCGCAGACGCCGTGTGGGTCCCCGACTTCGTGTTGGGGATCTGGTTTGGTTATCTTCTCGTCATATTCCTATGAAGGTTTCCTCTCCTAAATTTAAACCTCGTTTTATTGGTCCGTATAGGATTTCTGAGGTTCTCAATCCTGTGTCTTTTCGTTTGACCCTCCCAGACTCCTTTTCCATACATAATGTATTCCATAGGTCGTTGTTGCGGAGATACGTGGCACCTATGGTTCCATCTGTTGAGCCTCCTGCCCCGGTTTTGGTGGAAGGGGAATTGGAGTATATTGTGGAGAAGATTTTGGATTCTCGTGTTTCTAGACGGAAACTCCAGTATCTGGTTAAATGGAAGGGTTATGCTCAGGAAGATAATTCCTGGGTTTTTGCCTCTGATGTTCATGCTCCCGATCTTGTTCGTGCCTTTCATGCGGCTCATCCTGGTCGGTCTGGGGGCTCTGGTGAGGGTTCGGTGACCCCTCCTCAAGGGGGGGGTACTGTTGTGAATTCTGTGGCTGAATTCACTCCTGTGGTCACAAGTGGTACTGCAGCTTCTGAGCTTCTTCCCTCAGGTGTTCTGGTGAGCTCGTTAACTGCTTCGTTACTTAACTCCGCCTGATGCTGCTATCCCTGCTCCTTGTCAATGTTCCAGTGTTGGATCTGAGCTTCTTCTGCTTGTTCCTGTGACCTGCTGCTCTGTATAGCTAAGTGCTTTTTTTGCTATTTTGTTGCTTTTTTTCTGTCCAGCTTGTCTTTGTTTTTGCTGGTAGCTCTGAGAAGCAAAGGGTGTACCGCCGTGCCGTTAGTTCGGCACGGTGGGTCTTTTTTGCCCCCTTTGCGTGGTTTTTTCTTTAGGGTTTTTTGTAGACTGCAAAGTTCGCTTTACTATCCTCGCTCTGTCTAACATTATCGGGCCCCACTTTGCTGAATCTGTTTCATCCCTACGTTTTGTCTTTTCATCTTACTCACAGTCATTATATGTGGGGGGCTGCCTTTTCCTTTGGGGTATTTCTCTGGGGGCAAGTCAGGCCTATTTTTCTATCTTCAGGCTAGCTAGTTTCTTAGGCTGTGCCGAGTTGCATAGGTAGTTGCTAGGCGCAATCCACAGCCGCTATTAGTTGTGTTTAGGATAGGATCAGGTGTGCAGTCTACAGAGTTTCCACGTCTCAGAGCTCGTTCTTTGTTTTTGGGTATTTGTCAGATCACTGTGTGCGCTCTGATTGCTAGGCACACTGTGTCTCTGGATTGCCTTCTTTACACCTTTCATTAGCAGACATAACACAACCCTAACCCTAAATTTAGCGCCAACCCTAACCCTAAATTTAGCCCTAGCCCTAACTTTAGCCCCAACCCTAACCCTAGCCCTAAGGCTACTTTCACACTTGCGTCGTTTGACATCCGTCGCAATCCGTCATTTTGGACAAGAAACGGATCCTGCAAATGTGCCCGCAGGATGCGTTTTTTGCCCATAGACTTGTATTGCCGACGGATCGTGACGGATGGCCACACGTCGCGTCCGTCGTGCACTGGATCAGTTGTGTTTTGGCGGACCGTCGGCACAAAAAAACGTTCAATGTAACTTTTTTTGTACGTCACGACCGCCATTTCTGACCGCGCATGCGTGGCCGTAACTCCGCCCCCTCCTCCCCAGGACATAGATTGGGCAGCGGATGCATTGAAAAACTACATCCGCTGCCCACGTTGTGCACAATTTTCACAACGTGCGTCGGTATGTTGGGCCGACGCATTGCGACGGCCCCGTACCGACGTAAGTGTGAAAGAAGCCTAACCCTAAATTTAGCGCCAACCCTAACCCTAAATTTAGCGCCAACCCTAACCCTAAATTTAGCCCCAACCCTAACCCTAAATTTAGCCCCAACCCTAACCCTAAATTTAGCCCCAACCCTAACCCTAGCCCTAACCATAACCCTAACCCTAGCCCTAACCCTAGCCCTAAACCTAGCCCTAACCCTAGCCCTTGCCCTAACCCTAACCCTAGCCCTAACCCTAACCCTAGCCCTAGCCCTAACCCTAACCCTAACCCTAACCCTAGCCCTAGCCCTAACCCTAACCCTAACCCCAGCCCTAGCCCTAGTCCTAACCCTAACCCTAATTTTAGCCCCAACTGCTTTCTCCTGCCGGCCGGCAGATGGAGACAGATGGCAGGCGCACTGCGCATGCGCCCGCCATTTTCTTTTACCCTGAAGACGCCGGCGGCCAGGAGGAGCAGCAGGAGGACCCAGGGACACCGGTAAGTATGGCAGGGTCCCCGAATCCCCCTATTTCTCTGTCCTCTGATGTGCGATCACATCAGAGGACAGAGAATTACACAATTACACATTACTTGTTTTTTGCGGTCGCCGGTAAACAGTTAATTACCGGCGATCGCAAAACAGGGGTCGGTAAAACCGACCCCGATCATGTTCTTTGGGGTCTCGGCTACCCCCGGCAGCCGAGACCCCAAAGATTCTCCCGATGCCGCCCGGCGGGCGCACTGCGCATGCGCCCGCCATTTTGAAGATGGCGGCGCCCATCGAGAGCCACGAGGAGCACCGGGGGAGACAGGTGAGTATCGGGGGGCGATCGGGGACCCCTTTTCTCTGTCCTCTGATGTGCGATCACATCGGAGGACAGAGAAATTTTTTAAAAAATTGGGGTTTTTTTTGCGATTGCCTGTAAACGGTTAATTACCGGCGATCGCAAATGCGGGGTCGGTAAAACCCCCCCCGAATCATGTTCTCTGGGGTCTCGGCTACCCCCGGCAGCCGAGACCCCGGAGAGAATCGGACTCTGGGGAGCTCTATTTACTTTTTCCACAGCGCCGTTAATTAACGGCGCTGTGGTTTAAGTACCCTTAGCGGCCGCCGTTAAAAGGCGTATCGGCGGTCGTTAAGGGGTTAAATTGGGCAGAGGGATTGAACCTCACCATAGAAAATGTAGTTGAATAATCTACATATTGTATTCGGTTGTCCTTTCTCTTATTTATGTGTATTTTTATGCATTTTTTACATACATTTTCTTATATTTATATTTTTTATTCACATTTTCTTATTTACACAAATTAGTATTATGCTGCTTGTTTTATCCAATTTTTAATCTTATTATCCCATGCTCCCCATTTTAAATTTTGCTTTACAGCCGCAATTAGTTGTAGCATGTGTAATTTTATTGTTAATTTACATCTAATTGTTTGTTAATTACTTTTTTGTTCCCATTTGTCTTTCTGTTTTTAAATACCCCCGCCCCTTCCTAATTGTTATACTACCTGATAAAGACGTGATATGCTGTTGAAACTGATTGTGGATTAAAGGGTTTTATTCTGTACAGCAATGGCCCCCTGCGACTTACATCTGAGCGCTCTGCAGACTTCATTGCAATTTTTTTTTCCTTCACACTCCATCCCTCCCTCGGGGGAACACAGCTGGAGCTGCTACAGATGGACCACATGCAACTCTCCTACCTGCCAACAGGACTATTCCTCAGCGCTCCTCCAGACCGCGCTTCATTTCCTCTCACTATCTTTGGATTGGCAGCTTAGTGTGCTGTGTTCTAATGAGACAGCCCCCAGATTACAGGATGGTTGCTAAGCAGCGCCTGAGGCTACTGAGTAAAGCACAGCACGTATTGCCCATATCAGCTTACTCTCTGGTAACCTGTAAACCAGTTTACATGACAGTGGTCATTTATAAAAGTTCACACTTTCAGTAAGATAGATAGTGTATACTGTATAAATGATATGTTAAATATAACCTTCTGGCTAACACAGTCCATGGCTGCTTTGCACACTCTTGGCATTCTCTTGATGAGCTTCAAGAGGTAGTCACCGGGAATGGTTTTCACTTCACAGGTGTGCCCTGTCAGGTTTAATAAGTGGGATTTCTTGCCTTATAAATGGGTTGGAACCATCAGTTGTGTTGTGCAGAAGTCTGGTGGATACACAGCTGATAATCCTACTAAATAGACTGTTAGAATTTGTATTATGGCAAGAAAAAAGCAGCTAAGTAAAGAAAAACGAGTGGCCATCATTACTTTTGAAATGAAGGTCAGTCAGTCCGAAAAATTGGAAAAACTTTGAAAGTGTCCCCAAGTGCAGTGGCAAAAACCATCAAGTTCTACAAAGAAACTGGCTCACATGAGGACCACCCCAGGAAAGGAAGACCAAGAGTCACCTCTGCTTCTGAGGATAAGTTTATCCGAGCCGCCGACCTCAGAAATCGCAGGTTAACAGCAGCTCAGATTAGAGACCAGGTCAATGCCACACAGATTTCTAGCAGCAGACGCATCTCTGCAAAAACTTTTAGGCTATGTGCACACGTTCAGGATTTCTCGCAGAAAATTCCTGAGAATTCCGGACATTTTCTGCAAGAAATCCGCAAGAAAACCGCATGCGTTTTTGCCGCGGTTTTGCCGTGTTTTTGCCGCGGTTTTGACGCGTTTTTGCCGCGGTTTTTTCCGGACACTTCCCAATGCATTTTGAAGTGGGAAATCCACAAAAAAACAGAAAATTAATGAACATGCTGCGGTTTTTACCGCGATGCGTTTTTTTCGCAGAAAAAAATGCATCATGTGCACAAAACATGCAGAATTCATTCTAAATGATGGGATGCTTATTGTATGCATTTTTTTTGCGGTTTTATCGGGAAAAAAACGCAAAGTGTGCACACAGCCTTAAGAGGAGACTGGACCGCAGAGTGAAGGCAAAAGGGCCAACAAGTGCTAAGCATCATCGCTATCCCCGATGAGGCTCACAATCTAAATTCCCTATCAGCATGTTTTTGAAATGTGGGAGGAAACCAGAGTAACCGCAGGAAACCCACGCAAACATGGGGAGAACATGCAAACTCTTTGCAGATTTTATCCTTGGTGTGATTTGAACCCAGGACCCCAGCTCTGCAAGGCCGCAATGCTATCCACTGAGCCACTGTGCTGCCCTATCAACCAAATGTACCTTCCAAGTTATATCTGTAAGAAAAAAAAACACAAGGAGGGCACCATCCTAAATATATAATATTTAAAGGGATCTACCTACAGTTAGTCTGTAACAATACATGTACTAATCCAAGAACAAGAAGACTAACACAGAAGCAGGGATCACCTTGTAACAAAGTAACAAAATATTTTTATTGCACACCAAAACCTACAACATGGACATATAAAAACAATTAAAAAACATTAACGCCGCTCAGTGTGATTATAATCAGGCAGGTACATCATATAGCTACATAATACCATAATAATGTTGTAGGTTTTGGTGTGCAATAAAAATATTTTGTTACTTTGTTACAAGGTGATCCCTGCTTCTGTGTTAGTCTTCTTGTTCTAGGATTAGTGCATATCTTCCAAGTTATCCCCCAAGTACCCTCACTTGTCTTCCCTTCTTTTGAGGTCCATGCTGTCAGATTCTACATCCTCTCCATGCGAGTGGCGGTGGTGTATCGTCCTGCCGGCCCCTCTCATCAGTTCCTGGATCACTTTGTCACCTGGCTTCCACACTTTCTCTCCTGTGACATCCCAACCCTCATCATAGGTGATTTTAACAACCCCATTGCTTTTCCCCTCTTCCCATCTGCTTCTCACCTTCTATCTCTAACCTCCTCTTTCAGCCTCTTGTAGCATACGAACTCTCCAATGCATGAAGACCGAAACTCCCCCGACTTGGTCTTCTCCCGGCTTTGCTCAGTGGACGATTTCACAAACTCCCCTCTCCCACTCTCTGACCACAACTTTCTTTCATTCTCTATCAAGAACTGTCATCCCGCTCAGGTCACCCGCACTTTCCACACTTATAGAAACATCCAGGCCATTAACACTCATGTCCTGATTCTGCACTGAAGCATTACAATGAAACCCTGCAAAGTGCCCTGGATAAAATTGCACCTCCTATACATAGAACAAGTCGGCACAGATGACGACAACCGTGGCACACGCTGCAAACATATTTCCTGCAGCGGTGCTCCATGTGCGCCAAACGTCTGTGGAGAAAATCAAATCTACCTGAAGATTTCATCCATTATAAGTTCATGCTTAAAACATGTAACTCTACCCTTCACCTCTCCGAACAAACCTACTTCAGCACCTCACTGTCCAATAACCCTAAACGTCTCTTTTACACTTTTCATTCCCTACTCAACCCAAGAGTGCAGGCCCCAACCACGGATCTCCGCGCTGACGATCTGGCCATTTATTTCAAAGAAAAAATTGACCACATCCAACAGGAAATTATCTTCCAATCCACTCATATCATACACTGTCCTCCCTCCCCACTGCATCTAGCTCACTCTCTGACTTTGAACCAGTCACAGAAGAAGAAGTGATCAGGCTCCTTGCATCTTCTCACCTGACCACTTGCACCAGTGACCCCACTCCGTCACATCTCTTCCAGTCCCTTTCCCCTTCTGTCACCTCTCACCTAACAAAAATATTCAACCTCTCTCTTCTGGTATCTTTCCCTCTTCATTTAAGCATGCCATCATGCATCCATTACTTAAAAAACCATCCCTCGACCAAAACTGTGCCGCTAATTATAGACTCTAATGTCTCTAATCTTCCCTTCATCTCCAAACTCCTCGAACGCCTGGTCCACTCACGTCTTATCTGCTATCTCTCAGATTACTCACTTCTCGACCCTCTTTAATCTGGTTTCCGCTCTTTACACTCTACTGAAACCGCCCTCACTAAAGTCTCTAATGATCTACTAACAGCTAAATCTAATGGTCACTACTCCATGCTAATTCTCTTGGATCTCTCCACAGTATTTGATACTGTGGATCATCAGCTCCTCCTCACTATGTTATACCCCATCGGCCTCAAGGACACCGTTCTCTCCTGGTTCTCCTCCTATCTCTCTGACCGCTCTTTCACTGTATTTTTTGCTGGTTCCTCCTCCTCTCACCTTCCCCTTACTGTGGGGGTTCCTCAAGGATCAGTCCTAGGCCCCCTCCTCTTCTCTTTGTATACTGCCCATATTGGACAATCAATCAGTAGATTTGGTTTCCAGTACCATCTCTATGCTGATGACACCCAATTATGCACTTCTTCTCCTGATATCACACCTGCCTTTTCAGAAGACACTGATGATTGTATTACCTCTGTCTCTAACATCATGTCCTCCCTCTATCTGAAACTGAACCTGTCAAAAACTGAACTCCTCGTGTTTTCTCCCTCTACTAACCTACCTTTGCCTGACGTCATCTCCGTGTGTGTGGTTCCACCATTACTCCCCAGCAACATGCCTGCTGCCTTGGGGTCATACTTGATTCAGAGCTTTCATTCACCCCCCACATCCAATCACTGGTTCGCTCTTCTTATCTGCATCTCAAAAACATTTCTACAATTCACCCTTTTTTTACTTTCGACGCTGCAAAAACTCTTAATGTTTCTCTTATTCATTCTCTTCTGGACTATTGTAACTCTCTACTAATTGGCCTACCTCTTTCCAAACTCTCCCCGATCCAATCTGTCCTGAATGCTGCAGCCAGAATCATATTCCACACCAATCGTTATACCGATGCCTCTACCTTGCGCCAGTCATTACACTGATTACCCATCCACTCCAGAATCCAGTATAAACTTATTACCCTCATCCACAAAGCACTCCATGGCTCAGCATCGCCCTACATTTCCTCCCTGGTCTCAGCCTACCACCCTATCCATGCTCTTCGTTCTGCTAATGACCTGAGGTTAACATCCTCAATAATCAGAACCTCCCACTCCCGTCTCCAAGACTTTTCACGTGCCGCGCTAACTCTTTGGAATGCACTACCCAGGTTAATACGATTAATCAGCAATCACCGCAGTTTTAAGCGTGCCCTAAAAATGCATTTGTTCATACTGGCCTACCGCCTCAACGCATTAACCTAACTATCCCTGTGTGGCCCATTCAAAAGACTTAAACCAAAATCCGGTTCCTTGCATCATGTTCTCATTCACTTTATGCATTTAATTAGCCCTCTGTGTCTGTACTGTTACATACTTAGGCTGTTAACTGGTTCATGCAGCTTTACATGAACACCCGATTCGTACACTATGGCTGGTCTGAACGAAAGCAATTGTTATCATCCACCTCTCGTGTCTCCCCTTTTTTCTCATAGATTGTAAGCTTGCGAGCAGGGCCCTCATTCCTCTTGGTATCTATTTTGAACTATGTTTATTGTTATGCTGTAATTTCTATTGTGTGCACAAGTCTCTACTATAACGTAAAGCGCTGCGGAATATGTAGGCACTATATAAATAAAATTATTATTATTATTATTATTATTATTATGTGTGTTCAACATTTCTTTTGTCTCTGAAAGTTAAGTAAGCGGACTATAAATAGCTAGAAAGGAATTTTGACAGAATCCATAATTTCCTATCTTGATTTTCCCAACTTAAATATCTTCTGCCTTAGGTAATGTAAGCCATTCCCACTTTTATTTTTCTTATCTCTGTGCTTGTATTAAAAACTTGTGACTGGGCTTCTGAGATCAGACAAGCCAGTTCACCAAGAAACCCTGCTTTTGTGCCCTTGTCTCTGATCGATCGACTCCCTGATTTGATGAAAACTGTCAAACATGTAAAACCTTTTGAGTTTCTCTCCAAACGGGTTTCCACTACATGGTTTTCAACCTGATACTACAGCTCCAGTTGTGCATACATTTGTGCAATGAAGGAAACCTCCAATATTGCTATCCATTATCCAAACAAATAGTAAAGAACAATAAATGTTTGGGAAAAGTAGCATTCCTAGAAGTTAATATCGAGACTTTAACAAATCTTTTCGCATGACTTACACCAATTTAGCACTCTGCACAAGAAGAAATGTGTATACAAATAGAGTGTCTGGATTGACTTCTTACCTCAGGCCATGAGGTATGATTTTATAAAAGGTCAATATTAACTTTTATGATTGCTAAATCCAATAGGTAGCACTAGATACCCAGTTTTCTTCCTCTCTGAATAGGCTACTTTGGTATTTTCAGAAAGAAGATATTAGTGCATGTAACTTTAAAGCTGTTTAATTACCTGAGCCAAGAGCCCGAATTCAGCCTTCAGGGCTGAATAAAAGAGATGTAAAAGTCGTCGAAGTTTTTCATCATTGTACTCAAACCGATCTCCAAATGTAATGGAACAGATCACATTAATAACAGCATTGTTTATTAAGTAAGTTGGATCAAACCGATCTGTAGAAAACACAATAATGAAAAAAAATTATTATGTGAAATCACATGTACAGGGTCAGAGGTTTTTGCAATAAGGTAACATGGTACTGAGAATTATTTGGGTAAAGAACTGGGAATATTAAGTTTACTGATTTATCCTATAAATTAATTTTTCCAAAAGATAAAAGAAGATGTAAGTCCTGCCAAACCCTTCCGCTCACGTCTCTTCTATCAGCCCCATACTACGTTCATTTGGAGCCCATGAGCGGAGCAAACATTTTGTGTGGTAGACTCTTTTTGGCTTTCTGGCAATTAGAGATGACCAAATCATGTTTTATATTTGTGTTTCAATATAAGAAAATTTTTCATTTCAGAGCAATTTTAGGAATTATGAGACAATGGAGACTGTAGTGCTGTAATGCAGATTCCTATTTAGCCTATTATGAAAAAAAAAATGTATTAGTGAGTAAGATTTGATTATCTCTGTTAGCAAAATATTCTCAGGAACGGAACATATTTTGACAAATCGAGTAGGAAAAATGTATTATGTTATAGATGTGTATCTAAGTAACGTGAAAAAAATGTATGTGCGTGTATTTTTTAGGTTTGTGTATATAAATCTCCTCACAATGCATGGAGGTCTCTACTCAAAGTCTAACACCCAAAGATTGTATACCAGCAGAAAGGAGGGTGGTCGAGGCTTGATTAGCATCCAAGCCACCATCATGGCTGAAATAATGAGTATCCAGGAATACATCAGAAAAATGGCGCAAAAAGATGAGATGCTGAGAGAAAGCCTAAGGCAGCATCAACAGATCTGGAAGGAAGAACAGGAACATGAAGCGTCATGGCAAGACAAGCCGCTGCATGGGATATACCATCAACAGATAATGAAGGTGGCTGACATGGAGAAATCCTACCAATGGCTGGAGAAAGCTGGACTCCGAGACAGCACAGAGGCACTAATCATAGCGGCACAAGAGCAAGCACAAAGTACCAGATCCATAGAAGCAGGAATCTACCACCCAAGACAAGATACAAGGTGCAGACCATGCAAATAAACCTCAGAAACAGTCCAACACATAATGGCAGGATGCAAAATGCAAGCAGGAACAGCGTATACCGAACGCCACAACCAAGTAGCGGTAATTGTATACAGGAACATTTGCATAGCATATGGGCTAAGTCCCCCTAAGTCCAAGTGGGAAGCCCCAGAAAAAATGGTGGAGAATGAAAGGGCTAAAATCCTGTGGGACTTCAAGATACAGATGGATAAGCAGGTGTTAGCTAACCAACCAGACATTGTGATAGTAGATAAGGATCAGAAGACAGCAATGATAATAGATGTGGCAGTGCCAAGTGACAGCAACATCAGAAAGAAGCAATATGAGAAGCTGGAGAAATACCAAGGCCTCAAAGGAGAACTGGAGAAGATGTGGAAGGTGAAGGCAACAGTGATTGCAGTGGTGATAGGAGCACTTGGAGCAGTGACCCCCTAAGTTGGAAGAAAGGCTACAACAGATCCCAGAAGCAACATCTGAGCTCTCTGTCCAGAAAAGTGCAATGCTTGGAACCACTAAGATCATGCGCAGAACCCTCAAACTCCCAGGCCTCTGGAAGAGGACGCAAGAATGAGTAAGGATAACAAAGACCACCCCCATTAGGGGTGAGAAGGAAGGTTTTTTTCTTTATTATATACAGTGCGTTGCGAAATATTTTGGCCCCATTGAACTTTTCAACCTTTTCCCACATATCATGCTTCAAACATAAAGATACCAAATGTAAATTTTGGTGAAGAATCAACAACAAGTGGAACACAATTCTGAAGTTGAACAAAATTTATTGGTTATTTTAAGTTTTTGAGGAAAATCAAAAACTGAAAAGTGGGGCGTGCAATATTATTCGGCCCCTTTACTTTCAGTGCAGCAAACTCACTCCAGAAGTTCATTGTGGATCTCTGAATGATCCAATGTTGTCCTAAATGCCCAATGATGATGAATATAATCCACCTGTGTGTAATCAAGTCTCCGTATAAATGCACCTGCCCTGTGATAGTCTCAGGGTTCTGTTCAGAGAGCATCATGAAGATCAAGGAACCCAACAGGCAGGTCCGTGATACTGTTGTGGAGAAATTTAAAGCCGGATTTGGATACAAAATGATTTCCAAAACTTTAAACATCCCAAGGAGCACTGTGCAAGCGATCATGTTGAAATGGAAGGAGTATCATACCACTGCAAATCTACCAAGACCCGGCCGTGCCTCTAAACTTTCATCTCAAACAAGGAGAAGATTGATGAGAGATGCAGCCAAGAGGCCATGTTCACTCTGGATGAACTGCAGAGATCTACAGCTGAGGTGGGACAGTCTGTCCATAGGACAACAATCAGTCGCACACTGCACAAATCTGGCCTTTATGGAACAGTGGCAAGAAGAAAGCCATTTCTCAAAGATATCCATAAAAAGTGTTGTTTAAAATTTGCAACAAGCCACCTGGAGACACACCAAACACGTGAAAGAAGGTTCTCTGGTGAGATGAAACCAAAATCAAACTTTTTGCCAACAATGCCAAATGACATGTTTGGCGTAAAGGCAACACAGCTCATCACCCTGAACACACCATCCCCACTGTCAAACATGATGGTGGCAGCATCATGGTTTGGACCTGCTTTTCTTCAGCAGGGACAGGGAAGATAGTTACAATTGATGGGAAGATGGATGGAGCCAAATACAGGACCATTCTTGAAGAAAACCTGTTGGAGTCTGCAAAAGACCTGAGACTGGAATGGAGATGGAATGGAATCTACAATGGAATGGTTCACAAATAAATGTATCCAGGTGTTAGAATGGCTAAGTCAAAGTCCCGACCTCAATCCAATCGAGAATCTGTGGAAAGAGCTGAAAACTACTGTTCACAAACGATCTGCATCAAACCTCACTGAGCTCGAGCTGTTTGCCAAGGAAGAATGGGCAAGAATTTCAGTCTCTCGATGTACAAGACTGATAGAGACATACCCCAAGCGACTTGCAGTGTAATCGCAGCAAAAAGTGGCACAACAAAGTATTAAGTTAAAGGGGCCGAATAATATTGCAAGCCCCACTTTTCAGTTTTTGAACTTCCACAAAAATTTAAAATAACCAATACATTTCGTTCAACTTCAGAATTGTGTTCCACTTGTTGTTGATTCTTCACCAAAATTTACATTTGGTATCTTTATGTTTGAAGCATGATATGTGGGAAAAGGTTGAAAAGTTCCAGGGGGCCAAATACTTTGGCAAGGCACTGTATATATATACTAGCTATTGAACCCGTTCTATGCCCGGGTGGCGAGCATTTATATTGGTATATGGTCTCCATCCTGGTATGTGTTGCTTCCATCCTGCGCTGTAATCTTGTCATGTGCTGCTACCATCTTGATCCCCATCCTGTCATTTGCTGCTCCCATCCTGCGCCCCCATCCTGTCATGTGCTGCTGCCATCCTGCTCCCCCGTTCTGTCATGTGCTGCTCCCATCCTGCGCCACCGTTCTGTAATTTGCTGCTCCCATCCATATGCCCCATACGCTGCTCCATAAAGGTTGATGGCCCCATAAGATGATGGATAGTATATGCCCCATATGCTGCACCATTATGGTTGATGGCCCCCATAAGATGCTCCATAGTATATGCCTCATATGCTGCTGCATTAATGTTGATGGCCCCCATAAGATGCTCCATAGTATATGCCTCATATGCTGCTGCATTATGGTTGATGGCCCCCATAAGATACTCCATAGTATATGCCCCATATGCTGCACCATTATGGTTGATGGCCCCCATAAGATGCTCCATAGTATATGCCTCATATGCTGCTGCATTATGGTTGATGGCCCCCATAAGATGCTCCATAGTATATGCCTCATATGCTGCTGCATTATGGTTGATGGCCCCCATAAGATGCTCCATAGTATATGCCTCATATGCTGCACCATTATGGTTGATGGCCCCCATAAAATGCTCCATAGTATATGCCCCGTATGCTGCACCATTATGGTTGATGGCCCCATAAGATGCTCCATAGTATATTCCCC